>NC_079189.1:70785660-71460660 GCF_029499605.1 Hyla sarda | reverse complement strand
ATTGACGTGCCATCCTGGATGAGCTGCACTACCTGAGCCACTTGTGTGGGTTGTAGACTCTGTCTCATGCTACCACTAGAATGAAAGCACCACCAGCATTCAAAAGTGACCAAAACATCAGCCAGGAAGCATAGGAACTGAGAAGTGGTCTGTAGTCACCACCTGCAGAGCCACCTGCAGAACCACTCCTTTATTGGGGTGTCTTGCTAATTGCCTATTATTTCCACCTGTTGTCTGTTTCATTTCCACAACAGCATGTGAAATTGATTGTCAATCAGTGTTGCTTCCTGAGTGGACAGTGTGATTTCACAGAAGTGTCATTGACTTGGAGTTACATTGTGTTGTTTAAATGTTCCCTTTATTTTTTTTTTTTGAGCAGTGTACTTAAAAATTGGACTTGTCATAATAACATACAGTAGTAATGTAAATTTGAGGAGTGTACTATAATCAAAATTCTTTCTTTTATGATAATAATAAAAAAATGATTTACTAATTTATAAATAAATTGTAATAATATTAGTATATGCGCATGCATTTTTGTTTACATAAAAGGGTTGTGGTCTCCTTATGTTATATATGTGAGTATTTTTCGTTACAAATCTGAAGACCCCATTACAAGATGTTTCTGGAATTCAAACTGGATCTGAAGGCAATAGTGTACATATTTATAGTAACACTAAAATCAAAAGTGTAAACAATAATATGTAACCTTCTTTAGTCCAAGCATATCTGTAAGCTGCCCATACATACTGTTTAACCCCTTAAGGACTCAGCCCATTTTGGCCTTAAGGACTCAGACAATTAAATTTTTACGTTTTCATTTTTTCCTCCTCGCCTTCTAAAAATCATAACTCTTTTATATTTTCATCCACAGACTAGTATGAGGGCTTGTTTTTTACGCGACCAGTTGTCCTTTGTAATGACATAACTCATTATATCATAAAATGTATGGCGCAACCAAAAAACACTATTTTTGTGGGGAAATTAAAATGAAAAACGCAATTTTGCTAATTTTGGAAGGTTTCGTTTTCACGCCGTAAAATTTATGGTAAAAGTGACGTGTGTTCTTTATTCTGAGGGTCAATACGATTAAAATGATACCCATTATTACATACTTTTCTATTATTGTTGCGCTTAAAAAAATTCACAAACTTTTTAACCAAATTAGTACGTTTATAATCCCTTTATTTTGATGACCTCTAACTTTTTTATTTTTCCGTATAAGCGGCGGTATGGGGGCTCATTTTTTGCGTCATGATCAGTACTTTTTCTTGATACCACATTTGCATATAAAAAACTTTTAATAACATTTTTATAATTTTTTTTTGTTTTAATAAAATGTATTAAAAAAGTAGGAATTTTGGACTTTTTTTTATTTTTTTTCACGCCATTCACCGTACGGGATCATTAACATTTTATTTTAATAGTTCGGACATTTACGCACGCGGCGATACCAAATATGTCTATAAAAAATGTTTTTTACGCTTTTTGGGGGTAAAATAGGAAAAAACGGACGTTTTACTTTTTTATTAGGGGAGGGGATTTTTCACTTTTTTTTTTACTTTTACTTTTACATTTTTTTACATTTTTTTTTACACTTGAATAGTCCCCATAGGGGACTATTCATAGCAATACCATGATTGCTAATACTGATCTGTTCTATGTATAGGACATAGAACAGATCAGTGTTATCGGCTATCTTCTGCTCTGGTCTGCTTGATCACAGACCAGAGCAGGAGACGCCAGGAGCCGCACGGAGGAAGGTGAGGGGACCTCTGTGCGGCGTTCTGAATGATCGGATCCCCGCAGCAGTGCTGCGGGCGATCCGATTGTTCATTTAAATCGCGAACTGCCGCAGATGCCGGGATCTGTATTGATCCCGGCACCTGAGGGGTTAATGGCGGACGCCCGCGAGATCGGGATCAGCCGCGCATGACACGGGCATCGCTCCGATGCCCGCGGTTATGCTTAGGACGTAAATGTACGTCCTGGTGCGTTAAGTACCACCTCACCAGGACGTACATTTACGTCCTGCGTCCTTAAGGGGTTAATATAAACAATCATTCAATGACCTACCAATCAAATTATGCACACTTGGTCAATCAACAGGCTAGACAACCTAATAACACTAGATCCAAGCCTTACTACACAGATTAACCCGAGAGTAGTATCATTACAAGATGGAACCAAACACTATTGTCACATCATCACAGTAAAACCTAGGTGAACAGTTTGTGATTAGTGTTGCTCGCGAATATTCACAGTTCGAATTCATATCGCATATTCGCGAATATAGCACTATTTATTTGTAATTACGAATATTCTTTTTTTTTTGCGCATATGCAAAAATGTATGCGAATATGCGCATAAGTGCAAATTCACGAATATTGAGCCCTCCCTTCTTTAATGGTAAAGGGAACTATGACTAGTGCATTAACTCTGTGATTTTTTGCCTGGTGAAACCATTGGGCCCATTGTGGTCTATGGGAACCTCATGGTATGTAAAACAGTATGGTAAGCAGGACTGTCTTGGCAGCACAGTGGAATGGGAGACCACTGCTGGTTTGAGTCCTGGGGTGGGACAGAGTGTTACAGTGTTACAGTGTTACAGTGTTGTGATTAAACTTTGCTTTCCTGGAAAAGTTTCTGAGTTGCCCATAGCAACCAATCAGTTCGTATCTTTCATTTTTCAGAGGCTTTTTCAAAAATGAAAGAAGCAATCTGATTGGTTGCTATGGGCAACTCAGCAGCTTTTCCAGGAAAGTAAAGTTTTATCCCAACACTGTAACACTCTGCCCCACCCTAGGACTCAAACCAGTGGCAGTCTCCCATCCCACAATGCAGCCAAGACAGTCCTGCTTAACTTATTGTTTTACATGCAATGAGATCCCCATAGACCACAATAGGCCTTTTGGTGTCAATGGGTAAAAAATCACAGAGTTAATGCTCTAATCATAGTTCCCTATACCATTGAAGAAGGGAGGGCTCAATATTCGCAAATATGCGCATATGTTCATACATTTTCGCATATGCGGAAAAAAAGCAAATATAACGAATATGCGAATTTCACGAATATATGACGAATATTTGTCAATATATTCGCAAAATATCGCAAATTCGAATATGGCCTATGCCGCTCATCACTATTTGTGATATCATCATAATTGGTTTGTGTCCCACTGCAAATGTTGTATAGGAGTACATGTGCCCTTACTTACCTCTCTTGTGTAGGTCATAATGTATATAGCATATTTATCGGGGTATACCACGCACCGGCCTATAACACGCACCCTCATTTTACCAAGGATATTTGGGTAAAAAAAGTTTTTTACCCAAATATCCTTGGTAAAATGAGGGTGCGTGTGTGTTCGTGTGTATACCCCGATACACTGTTTCTGACCCCGCAGAAGCCCCCAGGAAAGGCAGGGGGAGAGAGGCTGTCGCTGCCCGCTTCTCTTCCCCTGCCTTTCCTGGGGTCTAGAGCCCTGCTGCCGCCACTTCTCTCCCCCTGCTATTGGCGCCGCTGCCCCTTCTCCCCCCCCCTGGCTATCGGCGCCGCTGCCCCATTACCGGCGCCGATAGCCAGGGGGAGAGAAGCGGTGCTGGCAATGGGGCAGCGGCGCCGACAGACGGGGAGAGAAGGGGGCAGCTGCACCCATTGCCGGCGCTGCTGCCCTGTTGCCTCCCCCATCCCCGGTTGTATAATTACCTGTTGCCGGGGTCGGGTCCGCGCTGCTTCAGGCCTCCGGTGTGGTGTCCCCTGCGTCGTTGCTATGCGCTGCAAGACGCAATGCCGAGTGACGTCACTCGTCATTGCGCCGTGCAGCGCATAGCAACAACGCAATAGACACACACCGGAGGCCTGAAGCAGCACGGACCCGACCCCGGCAACAGGTAAATATACAACCGGGGATGGGGGGAGGCAACGGGGCAGTGGCGCCGATAGCAGCGGCACCGATAGCCAGGGGGGGAGAAGGGGCAGCGGCGCCAATAGCAGGGGGAGAGAAGCTGGCAGCGACGGCAGGTCTCTGCACCTGCAAAAGCCGCTGCAGTTCATTGATTTAAAAATCATTGAACTGCAGTGGCTTATCGGCGTACAACACGCACATAGACTTTAGGCTAAAAATTTTTGCCTAAAAAATGCATGTTATACGCCGATAAATACGGTATATAAAACTCAAGGTGTGTGTGTGTGTTTATGGGTGTATGTATGTGTGTATGTTCCAGCATCACGTCCAAACGGCTAAAGATATTAACATGAAACTTGGCACACATGTTACTTATATGTCAACAACAAACATAGGATAGGTGATTTAACCCTTACTCACCCCCATTTGCGAGGGGCGTGGTTTATGTTTAAAGTCCTATACAAGTCAATGGGAAATATATGTTACTGCATAACTTCCAAACGGCTTGAGATATTTTGATAATACTTGGTCACATGTTACTTATATGTCCACTTAAAATATAGGATAGTTAATTTAACCCATAACGACCCATTTGTGAGGGTTGGGGTTTTTGTTTAAAGTCCCATGCAAATCAATGGGAAATGTATGTTCCCACATAACTTCCGTACAGCTGGAGATATTTCAATAACTGGAACACATATTATGGGTAGGGATGGAAGTTCAAGATAGGAGGTCGGGATAGGAGGATGGGATAGGAGGACGGGATAGGAGGATGGGATAGGAGGACGGGAAAGGAGGACGGGAAAGGAGGACGGGATAGGAGGACGGGAAAGGAGGTCGAGATAGGAGGACGGGAAAGGAGGACGGGATAGGAGGACGGGATAGGCGGTCGGGATATGACAACAATATATGAGGACGGGATATGAAGTCAAAAGCTTCCTCCTTTGTTTATTTTCCTCCCCAGCAAGGATTGGGAAGGAAAAACCGGGCAACGCCGGGTACTCAGCTAGTCTGAGATAAATAGCTTGGAGAAATAACATTATTTTGGCATACTCTGTCAGGAGATATATTTTCTATTTGTGTCTATGTGGTCCTGTTGTGAATTGAAGTCTGCTGTGAGGTTAGAATTATGGAAGTTTTATTAAAGATAATCTGACAATCGCAATGCAGCAGGAAGATTACAGTGACATAACTCAGGAAATACTCAACTGATTTAAGTAAGTGACCCCTCTTTGTAAAGCTGTTCACACGCAACATAACCCAGTATATTGGCTTTAGTGTGGGTAAACATGGTGTCAGATGTTCTTTAAACACTGTGTCCGCTGACATCTTATTTTTTATTGACTTCATTGTGCACATTATTAGCTTAAAAATATGGATGCTATTCATTTTACGATGTGTGAACATGAGCTAAGGGTGCAGTTACATGCTGTGACAACTACATTGGATAACACCATGCTTGCGGGCAGTGGCGAATGGCTGCTCAGTTTTGCAGGTACTACTGGTAAAATCATCCCTTGGCCACTGCTTGCAGGAGTGGTTTCATCCACACAAGTGCACCCTTAAAGCAGCTATTAAAGGGATAATCTAGCACTAAACATCTTATCCCCTATCAAAAGATGTTAGATTGCAGGGATCCTGCCGCTGGGGACCCCCGTGATCCCTCCTTCAGCACCCCCAGTTTTTCAGCTGCACAGAGCGAGGATCTCTCTGTGGCTGTTGATGGACAATGCAGGGGATGGGGTATTGTGACATCACGGCTCCACCCCCTCGTGACGTCACTCCCTACCCTCTTGATGCAAGTCTATGGGAGGGGGCATGTGGTCATGCCCCCTCCCATAGACTTGCATTGAGGGGGCGGGGTGTGATGTCACAAGGGGGCGGGACCGTGATGTCATGATACTTCGTCCCCTACACCGCCGGTCATCAGCTACAGAGTGATCCTCGCTCTGTGCAACTGAAGAACAGGGGTGCTGCAGGAGAGATTGTGGGGTTCCCCAGCAGCGGAATCCCCATGATCTAACATGTTATCCCCTATCCTTTTGAAAGGGAATAAGATGTTTAGCACCAGAGTACCCCTTTAAGATTGAATCAAAAGCCTCAAGTGGCCTCAAGTTATTGTTAGTGGAATGGTAACCCCTATGTGACATCTGTTAATGCAGTGGGCACTCACATACTATACTCCTGATCTCAGTAAACCCAAAGCTTACTATATGATCCTCCCAGATGAAAGCTCTAAGGTGTATCTTCACTGAACACAGAATAAGGAGCATTGTGTTAAACATTTTTGACAAGTTCTCATATTGTAGATTACTCTACTGCCAGGGCTGAACCCCGAAGCACGGAATATCCAAAATAAACCATTTGAGACCTGCGTTAGTCCCTAAGTGAAATAATATTGGCCAGCAAACCTGTATTGATGGCCCTGTCCTCCAGCATAGAAATCCAAAATTTCTGTAGCAAAATCCTGCATTTAAGTCTGTTCATTTGCATACAGTGTTGTACTATGTATGGTCAGCTTTGTAATATTTTTTTATTTTACAAGTACTAAATCTTTCAGTATGCTTTGTAATAGTTGTGCGATATTAAAGAGGTAGTCCAGCCAAAGACATCTTATCCATTATCCAAAGGATAGGGGATAAGATGTCTGATTGCGAGGACCTGCCTCTGATCTCTGTGCAGCACCCACTGCGTGCAGCAAACCTCTGTGTTTCCAGGACTTGAGGCATGACATCACGCCATGCCCCCCTCGTGACATCACGCCACACCCCCTCCATTTATGGGCGGGAGCTTCTCAGAGATCGCGGAGGGTCCCAGCGGCGGGCCCCCCGTGATCAGACAACTTATCCCCTATCCTTTGGATAGGGGATAACATGTCTTTGGCCAGAATACCCCTTTAATATAAATATACTGAAAAAAAAAGCAGTGAAGACTTAAAACAGTAGACACGTAGAAAGTTTGTGACTCCACTTGGTAAAGTCGAGTAAACACAATTTGTAGATAAACTTTGTGCTTCAAATTGCTCTTTGGTTGCTGTGTTATTGAAGGAGTAAGGGGTTGACTATTGTCTGCTACTCTATACATAATTACAGCTAAGGGATTCAATAGCTCAGACCGGATTTCCCATCAGATAATGTTCTGTAGACTGATGCCAAGAAAAGGCAGGAATTACGAGCTCCAGGACACCAGGAGTTTCAGCTTAGAGAGTAAACATTGTTGTGTGATATATTCCAGTGTTGTTATGATCTGTGCAGATATTAATTTTATCTTCAGAAACAATAGATATAGAAGTCGTCTCGCTGAAATCTGTGAAACTAGTGCCAGGGTTACTACTGTTTAATGTAAATCATAGCGGTGACATCAGAAATATAGTGTTATTCTCTGTTGTATCTAAATCACCAGGTCAGACTTTATACAAACATAGAGCTATAACATATAAAAAAGACCTTACATAAAAATGAGTTATATGAACTTCAAGTACAGGAGGTGGTTTTCCGCCTAAATCTACATGCTTGCCTGACTTTTATGTAGTGTATATGACCGAATTAAAGCAAATGTCCACCTAGGAAAACTATTTTGGTTTTCTAACCCAAAGAGCTTAAAAATGAACAATGGACTGATTTCTTCATATATTTCTATAGAGGTGGGAGATCTCTTTTTCCAATACAAAGATCCAAATCCCCTGCATAGATTGTATCCACCACTAGAAGGTGTGTAATCCATACTGTTTTAACCCTTTCACATTGTAGCGATTGTTAGCTATGGGCCTTTACAAGCAGATCTTCTGTATTATGGCAAGAGTGAAGGACTTTGGCTGCCATAGTGACCTATTAGAACTCTGTGATTACAATGCAATTGTGTCAATTGGGCAGCAGTGATTTAAATGCTGCAATATCTATTGATCTGCGTAGTGCAGGGGTGGAACAGCTGATGGCAGGGATGCCGGGACCCAGTTCCCTAGAAAACCTATATAAAGGGGTATTTTAACTATTAAGACATTTCCCCTATACACAGGATAGGGTATATGTGTCTGATTGTAAGGGGTCTCACTGCTATGACCCCCTGAGATCTCAGGAATGGGCTCCTAAGTCATACCTCAAAATGGAATGGCAGGTCACGTTCCATTCATTGTCTATGGCTCTACTGGAGATTGCCGAGCGCTGTACTTGTCTATCTCCAGCTGCTCCACAATGAACAAAGAGGCAGCGCACATGCACCATTGATTAGTTCATTCTGAGGTCAGACTCTGGTACCCATTCTCTATATAGCTGGCATCGTAGTATTAGACCTCTGTGATCGGACACTTATTATGGTTTATTTTGTGGAAGGGCATTTTGTGGTGTTATTTTGGGGGTGCATACAACTTTTTAACCACTGTGTTTTCTATTTTTAGGGGAACCAAGGTGACACTGGGTATTTTTTCCTGACATCATTTACCCTAGAAGATGAATAACATGACATTTAAATGTTTGAGACCATGAACTTATGGTAAAAAAAACTTTAAATTGTAATAACTTTAAGAACTAATATGTCGTGACAGCTCTACTAGGCCTCCATTCACGTTGGCATTTTAACCACTCAGCACTCCACTATAGCAATGTATGGCAGATGGAGGGTGCAATTAGATATCTGAGGGGGCTCCTATGATCTGTCATTATTTACTGCAGCATCTAGGGGGTAAAATAGTCAGGATTATACCTCTGATGGTGGATGCTTATGTAAAGTTTCTGCTGGCACCCAGTCCTAAGGCTAGGTTTCCACTTGTTTTTTTTTCTGGCAGTTTTTGGAAAACTGCCACTGCAGTTTTTGAGCCAAAGTTAGAAGTGGATCCATAAGGGAGGAGAAGTATAAGTCATTCCTTTATATTTCCCATTCCTTTTGAATACACTTCTAGCTTTGGCTCAAAAACTGCAGTGGCAGTTTTCCAAAAACTGCCAGAAAAAAACCCAAGTGGAAACCTAGCCTAAGCCTGATCAATACTTCCTGATACAACATCTTAGCATTCATCAGATATCGGGAAAGGGTTTAGTTCCCCCTTCTTAAATGTCTCTGGAAAATGTAGGCAGACGTTCCAGCCAGGTAGGTGAATTTTTGAATCGGTCAGTACTTTCATTCAAATGATCAATGTAACCGTAAAGTGCCTAAATTTTTTTAAACATTGTTCGTTATTGGGGGCACAAAATACTTTATCTTTGAGTATATTTATTATTTAATTTAGATATATTTTATCCAGAACAGATGGCAAATTACAATAATCTCCATCCATAATTAATTGTAAAGGACGCTTAGCAAGCTACCTCCCATGTTGCAAAGGGTTTAGCACTATTTTTGCTCTTGCTCCCTCTTGTGCCGTTTAAAGAGGAAGAGACATAAGGTAAAGCCATAAAAGTCTACTTCAGATATTAATTTTGTTACCTAAGGCTTAATAGTCATTTTATGGTAATTTTTTCCAAGTTTTGTAGCAATAATGTTTAATCTGTTTTTATGGTCTCCTAGCTGTGTTTAATCAGGGTAATTATAGAATGTTAATTAAATAAAATACTGCTTGGTAACCATGAAAGTGTAAGTTGTGTTGCCATAAACGTAAGGAATTTATACATAGTGTAACTCAAATGAATGTTAATGGCTGGAAAAATTATTTATTTTATGCTGTTGGTACACAAGTTCCAAACGCAATGTTCTGCTCTGCCAAGTAATTAGCTTATTTCCTATTGGTTATTAGCCACACTAAAAAACTGACAATCCCTAAAAGAGCCAATAAAATATTATATTTTATATTTTAAAATTTTAGAGTAAACATTTTTTTAGATTGTTAATGATTTTATATGTCTACTATATAAATATTATTTTAAGAAACTAATGCAAAGCAATCCTACAGTACATCTATCATTTAAAGTAAGTTAAAATTGTGTTTTAGATACTTGACCAATTCCACCATGTCATCTTCCCCTGTCTTAAAATATTTAATTGCTGGCAGCAAGGTTAGTTTCTGCTAAAATATTGATCCATGCCAGGTTTTAGTTGTGCCTGGTTTTGCATGATGCCTTGAATTGGCAATGCCCTTTCCCTTTCTCCCTTCCTCTCTTTGTTGCTATTTTTTTTAATTATTTATTTCCACCCTTTCCTTTTTCTCCCTACACATTCATTGTGTACTTTTGTCTTATTTGTGTGTATAGCCCCAACCATTATTTAATCATTCTCTATTTACCTTTGCTCTGCTCTTTATATCGCTAATATGACTCCTATTGGGTTTGTCTATGGTTCAGTGTTAATGGTTTCTTATGTTTGTCTACATTTATTGGTCTGAATTGCTATTTGCATATTTACTGTTTACATATTATAACACAATACAGGAATATGGGTGCACTACTGTGGTAGATGTATACAATGACATTGGCTATCCCTCAACACTGATGTTAAAATTTAGACATTCGCCAGTGTATCCTTATATGAAGGACACACCAGAGCCCGCACACCAACGCCAAGGTTTCTCAAGATGGTGCGGGACCTACGCTAATCCTACCTGTGCTTGATAAGCAAAACAGGGGCCAGTGGGCAATTACGGCAGCATTCGGTCGACACACAACTTCCTCCCAGATACCCTCCAGCGTGACTGAGCACACATGCAATGGGAGGAGGGAGGCAAGCTGCAAGCCCCACCTGAGTTGGCTCATATGGGTGCCTGGCCTCACAGGTGCTGCCTTAATGCTGCCTTGAAGATATTCAAGGCACATTTATTTTGGAGTTTATACACCTCCAAGTATAAAATTTAAACAAACAACAAAAAACGTGGTCTCAAATGGCTGGAGGTGCTCAACCCCAGATGCGGTTGTGCATTTATACTGGGGGAGCAGATCCTGCCCTTGTAGTCCATTGCTAAGGGTGATCCCCAGCATAAAAATGCATACAAAGGAGGATGCCTGCAGCGGACTACAAGTGCCACAATAGAATCCTACACCAGATAAACGGTGTGGATATATAACAATTAGAATACAATACAGGAATATGGGTGCACTACTGTGGTAGATGTATACAATGACATTGGCTATCCCTCAACACTGATGTTAAAATTGAGACATTCGCCAGTGTATCCTTATATGAAGGACACACCAGAGCCCGCACACCAACGCCAAGGTTTCTCAAGATGGTGCGGGACCTACGCTAATCCTACCTGTGCTTGATAAGCAAAACAGGGGCCAGTGGGCAATTACGGCAGCATTCGGTCGACTCAGTGTATAAGGATACACTGGCGAATGTCTCAATTTTAACATCAGTGTTGAGGGATAGCCAATGTCATTTTTTCTTCAATTTTGTTGCACAATTATTTTTTTTCCGTTTCGCCGTAGATTTTTGGGTAAAATGACTGATGTCACTGCAAAGTAAAATGGGTGGGGCAAAAAAATAAGCCATCATATGGATTTTTAGGTGCAAAATTGAAAGGGTTATGATTTTTAAAAGGTGAGGAAGAAAAAACGAAAGTGCAAAAACGGAAAAACCCGTGGTCCTTAAGGGGTTAACAAGTGTATACATTAAAAAAAAGAAACATTCACAGCAATGTTTTGACCCATGCACACCATGTGGGTCTTTGTCAATCTTGAAAATGGAAAAAATTATGGCTTTTAAAAGGCAAGGAGGAAAAATTAAAAACACAAAACTAAAATTGGCTGTGTCCTCACAGGGTTAAAATACCTTGTCATTATTATTCTTGGTAAAGGATAAGACCAGTAGGTCCATACATGCTATGTCTACTAGTCAGCAGGGCACAGAGATCTTTGTACAGTAACTTGCAGTCAATGGCCTTCAAACCACATATGGAGCATAATGGTGAGGTATGAAAAAAAAAAAAAAAAAAAAAATATATATATATATATATATATATATATATATATATATATATATATTGTAGACCTGCAGGTTATTGTCAAGTCTGACGTGAATTCAATGGGGACATTAAAAGTTAACCGGTCACCTGCTTTATTCTGCATGAGGTAGAGCGGTCACAGAGTATTATCATTTAAAAAATCCTCTGATACCAGGGTAACTAGTCACTGGAGTGGATTCCTGCTGTACTTTATCACACCGGTCCACACATAGGGAAAAATGCATCACTCAAAGCAAGCAGGGTGAAGAGCAGCCGAAGGGACCTCCTCCTTTGACCACTTTCCGGGTCCCGGCATCCTTCTAAAACTATGTTTCAGAGTAAATAATAGTAATCCAGGATGCAGATAACTTAGAAAAATAATTGTGATTGGAAGCACCTGACTAACACACCTTCAAGGCAGAAGATAGCATATATATATATATATATATATATATATATATATATATATATATGAGATTCCATGGTTGATGTTGGTTCAAAATTAAAGCTGAATGTAAAGGTGGTGCAAGGAAACAGTAGACTGAAAATGCAAATAAAGAAGAGAGCAGTGTCCTGCAACTCACCGTTAAGTCCAAAATCAGCATACTGGGGCCGCTATGGATAACCAGGATGGTGCGGGAAGCTCAGAGGCTACAAACCGGTAGGTTTTATGCAGGTGCACTTCTTCCGGTCTAATGCTTATGTCATTGCAACCCGTAATTTTGTAGGAAGTTTGAGTCCACGTGATCAGGGGCCCATAGAAAAATAGAAAGGTGAGTTTGAGTCAAAACTATATAGTAAAAGTAAGTATTATCCATGATATAGAGAAAAGTTAATAAAGTTAAAAAAAATTACAAAAATGAGGATAGGTCCACTCTGTCATTTAAACCAATAGGACCTTGCACATCCAGTCAAATAATCCAGAGGGCTTCTACACACAGCAGGATATGATCTCTGTCGCCTCCTCCTTTAGGTAAATTAACCCTTTCTAAAGCTCCAAATTTAAAGTTGTCAATATTTGCTTTGTGTTGCTCCTGCATGTGTGTATGAATCTTGGTGATCCATGGCCTGTTTTGATGGAATGAAAGGACTCACAAATTCTTATTTGTAATTGACGTTTAGTCTTCCCGATAAAGAATCTACCGCAACAACACTCCATATAGTAGTACGTGGTTCTGCAGGTAGTCAAATCTTTAATAATGTGATAATAACCGCCCAGGTTACATGTATTAGAAGAGGCATTATGTTTACAAAAGGAACAATGCCCACATTTTCTATTCCCTTTAGGGAAGGTTTTAATTAACCAATTTTCTTGTTTAGTACCAGTTATATGTTTCTTGTTCTGTTTAATAAACTCCCCTATAGTACTTTTTTTTTTTTTTGTGACAATAGGATTATTTTTCGCCGAATCATTTTCAAGAATGAACAAATTTCTTCTAATAGCTTTATTTATATAACTATTCATCTGGCTGTTGCCAAATGAAAAAATAGAAACACTCTGATTTTTCTCTGTCTTTTCTTTTGGTATATAGTAGATCTTCTCTGCTGCGGTTCTAATTTTTTTTTGTTGGCTTGTCTTATGATCCGGGATGGTTACCCTCTTTTCCTTAATCTCATGGACAATTCTGCGGCTTGTTCTTTAAATCTATCGCTGTCACTGTTAATTTGTTTCAATCTGGCCGTCTGGTTATAAGGAATGGCATTTTTGATGTGTTCCGGATGTGAACTTTCATAGTGGAGAAATGCATTCTTGGCAACCATTTTACGAAATCCTTCTGTGTGTAAATTGTTATTTTTCACGATGATATGCACATCCAAAAAATCCAAAGATTGGTCCCCAAATATACTCGTGAATCTCATGTTCATGTTGTTACTGATATTGAGGTATTGGGTGAATTCATGAAATTTCTCTTCTGAACCTTCCCAGATAATCAAAATTTTGTCAACATATCTCATGTATCCTTTGATGTATTTAATAAATGGATTTGTCTCGGTGTACACATACTCTTTTTCAAAAAGAGATAAAAATAAATTGGTGTATGTACATGAGGTTGGTGTCCCCATGGCAGCGCCTTGACATTGCCTATACCACTGATTCTCAAATTGAAAAGTATTATTTGACAAAATAAAAAATATAGCTTCACAACTAAATTCAATGAAATCAGCTGATTTGTCAGTATGTTGACGGATTTGTCAGTATGGCTTGACGGATCTTTCTTATGGCTTTGAATAGGTCGACCTCCAAATGAGCGAGGCCGAACTGTTCAGTAATGCCATAAGAAAGAGCCATTTGGAAAAATATTCCAGCCACAACAAAAGGAATAGGGAGAACCCAATACATATAAACATGTCCTGTAACGTTAACTCAATAGGCTTCTCACCCCTTTTAAAATTCAACCCAGATGATATGGATTTTGTCAACATACTTACTGATTTGGCTAGTAGCAGTGCTCTGAATATATGGGACTGATATGCTGGACTATTCCGAGATACCCTCTAACTTCACTAGCGGCAAACCTTCTACTTTTAATCCACCTATCTCTCCCGCATCTACTTTAGATATTTTTCAACGTGCTGTCATCAGGGATATTAAATCTTCATGAATTCAAAAAGAGAAAACAGACATGGTCGCACATCCACAATATACACAGTGATCTAAAGCTTCTCAGCAACATTTATTAAACTAACAGGTCATTAGTGTACTTTATGATCATGAAGTGCAAGCCCATTAGCCATGTCATGGCCACCTGCAAGTAGTGGGTCCCTAACGTCCCTAGCATAAAATGGTGTAGCACTGGGCGGGTACACCACCACCGCAACACAGTGCCCACAGGGGGAATTATCCACTGGCAGAGCAGCCCCAATGTCACTTAAACCAGTCCCTGGCCCGCGCCTCCCCATAGACATGGTGCCGCGTTAGCAATGGACGCCGCACAGCACCACACCAGTGTGAACAAGGTTTAAAAGCTCACTTACCATGTGCTCCCAGTAAGACTGGGAGGCTGCCAGAAAGGAAAGGGCCCTGTGCAGCTTCCTACTAATTTATATAGGGCTGGGCTGAGGGGCAAAGTGCAGACCAAGTAAAAACCACAAAAAAAGAGAGGGGGATAGAAAACACAGTGTGAATTCAAATAGAGAAAACAGACATGGCCGCACATCCACAACATGCACAATTATCTAATGCTTCTCAGCAACATTTATTAACCCCTTAAGGACCAAGCCCATTTTGGCCTTAAGGACCAGAGCGTTTTTTGCACATCTGACCACTGTCACTTTAAACATTAATAACTATGGAATGCTTTTAGTTATCAATCTGATTCTGAAATAGTTTTTTTGTGACATATTCTACTTTAACATAGTGGTAATTTTTTGTGGTAACTTGCATCCTTTCTTGGTGAAAAATCCCCAAATTTGATGAAAAATTTTAAAATTTTGCATTTTTCTAGCTTTGAAATTTTCTGCTTGTAAGGAAAATGTATATTACAAATACACTTTTTTTCACATATACAATATGTCTTCTTTATGTTTGCATCATAAAATTGATGAGTTCAGCAGCAATTTTCCAATTTTTCACAAAATTTTCAAACTTACTATTTTTCAGGGACCAGTTCAGGTTTGAAGTGGATTTGAAGGGTCTTCATATTAGAAATACCCCACAAATGACCCCATTATAAAAACTGAACCCCCCAAAGTATTCAAAATGGCATTCAGTCAGCATTTTAACCCTTTAGTTGTTTCACAGGAATAGCAGCAAAGTGAAGGAGAAAATTCACAATCTTCATTTTTTACACTCGCATGTTCTTGTAGACCCAATTTTTGAACTTTTACAAGGGGTAAAAGGAAAAAAATGTATACTTATATTAGTAGCCCAATTTCTCTTGAGTAAGCACATACCTCATATGTTTATGTAAAGTGTTCGGCGGGCGCAGTAGAGGGCTCAGAAGCGAAGGAGCGACGAGGGGATTTTGGAGAGTATGTTTTTCTGAAATGGTTTTTGGGGGGCATGTCAAATTTAGGAAGCCCCTATGGTGCCAGAACAGCAAAAAAAAAAAACACATGGCATTCCATTTTGGAAACTAGACCCCTTGAGGAACATAACAAGGAATAAAGTGAGCCTTACTACCCCACAGGGGTTTCACGACTTTTGCATATGTAAAAAAATATATATATTTTTTCACTAAAATGTGTGTTTCCCCCCAAAATTTCACATTTTTGCAAGGGTTAATAGCAGATAATACCCCCCAAACTTTGTAACCCCATCTCTTCTGAGTATGGAGGTACCCCATAAGTTGACCTGAAGTGCATTACGGGCGAACTACAATGCTCAGAAGAGAAGGAGTCATATTTGGCTTTTTGAGAGCAAATTTTGCTCGGGGGGCATGTCTCATTTAGGAAGCCCTATGGTGCCAGAACAGCAAAAAAAAAAAACACATGGCATACCATTTTGGAAACTAGACCCCTTGAGGAACGTAACAAGGAATAAAATGAGCCTTAATACCCCACAGGGGTTTCACGACTTTTGCATATGTAAAAAATAATGTTTTTCACTAAAATGTGTTTCCTCCCAAATTTCACATTTTTGCAAGGGTTAATAGCAGAAAATACCCCCCAAAATTTGTAACCCCATCTCTTCTGAGTATGGAGGTATCCCATAAGTTGACCTGAAGTGCACTACGGGCAAATTACAATGCTCACAAGAGAAGGAGTCATATTTGGCTTTTTGAGAGCAAGGGGTACAGTGAGCATTTACCCCCCACTGGTGTCTGACAGATCTTTGGAACAGTGGGCTGTACAAAAGTTTTCATTTTCACGGACCACTGTGACCAAAGATATGTCAGACACCTGTGGGGGGTAAATTCTCACTGCACCTCTCATTACATTCCGTGAGGGGTGTAGTTTCCGAAATGTGGGGTTTTTGGGTCACATGTGGGGTTTTTGTTTTTTTTGCGTTTGTCAAAACCGCTGTAACAATCAGCCACCCCTGTGCAAATCACCTCAAATGTACATGGCACACTCTCCCTTCTGAGCCTTGTTATGTGCCCCCAGAGCACTTTGTGCCCACATATGGGGTATCTCTGTACTCTGGGCTTTCTCTGGGCTTTTTTCCCTTTTACCTCTTGTGAAAATGTAAAGTATGGGGCAACACCAGCATGTTAGTGTAAAATATAAACATTTTTAACACTAACATTCTGGTGTAGACCCCCAACATTTCCTTTTCATGAAGGGTTAAAGGAGAAATAGCCCCCCAAACCTTGTAACGCAATTTCTCCCAAGTACAGCGATACCCCATATGTGGCCCTAAACTGTTGACTTGAAATACGACAGGGCTCCAAAGTGAGAGCGCCATGCGCATTTGAGGCCTAAATTAGGGACTTGCATAGGGGTGGACATAGGGGTATTCGATGCCAGTGATTCCCAAACAGGGTGCCTCCAGCTGTTGCAAAACTCCCAGCATGCGTGGACAGTCAATGGCTGTCCAGTAATACTGGGAGTTGCTGTTTTGCAACAGCTGGAGGCTCTGCTTTGGAAACAGTGGCATACCGGACATTCTTATTGGGGGGGAGGGGGGCTGTGTAGGGGTATGTGTATATGTAGTGTTTTTAACTTTTTATTTTATTTTGTGGTAGTGTAGTGTAGTGTTTTTAGGGTACAGTCACACGGGGTCAGTGCAGGGATCTGAACTTTCACCCCAGGTCACTGTGATTGGTCCACACGGACCAATCACAGTGATTGCTGACCAGGACCATCAATGGATGGTCCTGGGGGGTGAAGCAGAAGTTGTCTCCTGCGGGAAACCGCTGGACTTCTGCTGGTTAACCCGTGCGATGCTGCCCATCGCCGGGTTAACTGAATGTCATTAATAAACGTTGGGATGCGCGAACGCACTGCACAAGCCGGCATTTATATATGACATTCTGCGGGAAGGGGTTAAACTAACAGGTCATTGGTGTACTTTATGATCATGAAGTGCAAGCCCACCAGCCACGTCACAGCCACCTGTAAGTAGTGGTTCCCTAACGTCCTGAGCATAAAATGGCATAGCACTGGGCGGTGACCCCACCACAATTTTTTTCTCTAGTTGAATTCACATTGTGTTTTCTATCCCCCTCATTTTTTGTTTTCACTTGATCAGCACTCTGCCCCTCCCCCTCAGCTCAGGCCTATATAAATTAGCAGGAAACTGCATTAGGGCCCTATTCTTTTCTGGCAGACCCCCAGTCTCGGGCTGGGAGCACATGGTGAGTGAGCTTTTTCCATCTGTTCACACTGGTGCGGTGCTGTGTGGCATCCATTGTCGCCCCAGCGCTGTGTCTGTTGGGAGGCGTGGCCGAAGGACTGGTGTGAGTGGCATTGGGGCTGCTCTGCCAATGGGTCGTTCCCCTGTGGACACTGGTGTTGGGGCGGTGGTGGTCGCAACTCAGTGCTGCGCCATTTTATGCTAGGGATATTAGTTACCCACTACTTACAGGTGGCCGTGACGTGGCTAGCAGGCTTGCACTTCATGATCATAAAGTACACTAACGACCTGTTTATTTAATAAATGTTCCTGATAAGCCTTAGATCTAGGTGGATGTTGTGGATGTACGACCATGCCTGTTTTTTTCTCTAGTTGAATTCATATTAAATCTTTAGTATACCCTAAAATTAATCATAATTTAACTATAGAGGAGAAAAAGCACTCTTATGGCTCTCAGAGCGGGATGATATTGTCATCACCCGTTCTGACAAAGGTGGCAGTATAGTTATTTTATCCACTTCTCAGTACAATGCCGAAGTCACTCGTCAGTTGAATGACATCAATACTTATGAAAAATTATTGAGTAACCCCCACGCAGAGAATCTTGGAGAAATTGCGCTCTTTTTGCGAAAGAACGTGGAGAAGGGCATCTTGAATGAGAAAGAAGCCGTTACTTCCAGCATTCCCAAGGAAAACCGAAAATACGTATGCTCCCCAAAGTTCATTAAACTTTTATTAATTCCCCTGGCCGGTCCATAGTGGCCAGTATCGGCTGGGTTACTGAGTATTTATCAAAATATGTTGATCGGATTTTGCGCCCCATATTGAACAGTACACCATCCTACTTAAAAGACACTGGAGAATTGTTGAAATTTCTTGGAGATCTCCCTTAGCTACCTACTTACCATTTGGTGTCTATTGACGTGGAGAGTCTGTACACCCGCATCCCTCGTGATGCGGGTGTACAGGCTATCCATCTAGCCATGCAAAATACTGACAAATCAGCAGATTTCATTGAATTTACTTGTGAGGCTATATTTTTTATTTTGTCTAATATTACTTTTCAGTTTGAGAATCTGTGGTATAGGCAATGTTAAGGTGCTGCCATGGGGACTCCAACCTCATGTACATACTTTATTTTTATCTATTTTTGAAAAAGAGTATGTGTACACTGATACAAATCCTTTTTTTAAATACATTAAAGGATACATGAGATATGTGGACAACATTTTGATTATCTGGGAAGGTTCAGAAGAGAAATTTCATGAATTCACCCAATACCTCAATATTAGTAACAACATGAACATGAGATTCATGAGTATATTTGGGGACCAATTTGGATTTTTTGGATGTGCATATCATCGTTAGGGTTGGGCATGAATATTCACATTTTGAATATTAAGCCGACTACCTTAATGAATACTTCTGTTCAGTTTTTACAGAAGAAAAAGAAGGAAAAGGACCTCCATTAGAGAGGAAAACTAAGAAATCGTTTGATGCATGTGTCTTTACAGAGGAAGAGGTTCTATGTTTGCTGTCTAAAGTAAAGACAAATAAATCACAGGGGCCTGATGGAATACACCCAAAATTATTAAAAGAGCTTAGTGGAGAGAAAGCAAAACCGTTAACTGATTTATTTAACCAATCAATGGTAACAGGAGTCGTTCCGGAAGATTGGAAATTAGCAAATGTTGTGCCCATTCACAAGAAAGGTAGTAGGGAGGAATCAAGCAACTATAGGCCAGTAAGTCTGACATCAATAGAGGGGAAATTAATGGAAACCCTACTAAAGGATAGGATTGTGGAACATCTAAAATACCATGGATTGCAAGATGAAAAACAACATGGGTTTACTTCAGGGAGATCATGTCAAACAAATCTTATTGATTTTTTTGACTGGGTGACTAAAATAATAGATGGCGGAGGGGCAGTAGACATCGCATATCTAGATTTTAGTAAAGCTTTTGACACTGTCCCACATAGAAAACTCAACTACAGTCATTGAGTTTGGACTCCAATATTGTTGAGTGGATTAGGCAGTGGCTGATTAACAGACAACAGAGGGTTGTAGTCAATGGAGAATATTCAGAGCAAGGTCTTGTCACCAGTGGGATACCTCAGGGATCTATACTGGGACCAATATTGTTTAATATCTTCATTAGTGATATCACAGAAGGTCTCGATGGTAAGGTATGTCTTTTTGCTGATGACACAAAGATATGTAACAGGGTTGATGTTCCTGGAGGGATCCACCAAATGGAAAATGATTTAGGCAAACTAGAAGAATGGTCAGAACTCTGGCAACTGACATTTAATGTGGATAAGTGCCAAATAATGCACCTGGGGCGTAAAAACCCAAGGGCAGAATTTAGATTATTTGACACAGCCCTGACCTCAGTATCTGAGGAGAGGGATTTAGGAGTTATTATTTCAGAAAACTTAAAGGTAGGAAGACAATGTAATA
The DNA here is from genome assembly GCF_029499605.1 of Hyla sarda. Lineage (NCBI taxonomy): Eukaryota > Metazoa > Chordata > Amphibia > Anura > Hylidae > Hyla > Hyla sarda. The sequence goes on along the minus strand of NC_079189.1, from coordinate 71,440,189 downwards.
GAGCAGCAGGAAATGCTAGCAGAATGCTTGGATGTATAGGGAGAGGTATAAGCAATAGAAAGAGAGAAGTGCTCATGCCATTGTAGAGAATACTGGTGAGACCTCACTTGGAGTATTGTGCGCAGTACTGGAGGCCGTATCTCCAGAAGGATATAGATACTCTAGAGAGAGTTCAGAGAAGAGCTACTTAACTAGTACATGAATTGCAGGATAAAACTTACCAGGAAAGGTTAAAAGAACTTAACATGTATAGCTTGGAAGAAAGAAGAAACAGAGGGGATATGATAGAGAGTTTTAAATACATAAAGGGAATCAACACGGTAAAGGAAGAGAGCATATTTAATAGAAGAAAAACTACCACAAGAGGACATAGTTTTAAATTAGAGGGGCAAAGATTTAAAAGTAATATCAGGAAGTATTACTTTACTGAGAGAGTAGTGGATGCATGGAATAGCCTTCCTGCAGAAGTGGTCGCTGCAAATACAGTGAAGGAGTTTAAACATGCATGGAATAAGCATAAGGCTATCCTTCATATAAGATAGGGCCAGGGACTATTGATAGGATTCAGATTATTGGGCAGACTAGATGGGCCAAATGGTTCTTATCTGCTGACACATTCTATGTTTCTATGTTATCGTGATTATCGCAAATTTGTGAATATTGTGAATATATTCACTATATATTCGAAATGACGAATATTCACTTTTTTCCGCATATACACATATTCGCATATGCGCAAATTCTCATATGCGCATATTTGCATATGCGCATATTTGTATATGCGCATCTTCGCATATGTGAATATTCACATATTCCTTCTTTTCACTTGTGGGCCAGTTAGAATGATGCAAATGCACTTGTCAGAGGTTATCAACAACATCTCAAGCAACCAATAGTAAAGTTGCCCACCCCTCACTGTTTTCTTCCTCGAATATGTGGATATGCAAAAGTGTGAATATTCACATATGCGAATATAACAAATATGAAAAATTCGCAAATATAGGATGAGTATTCATCTATATATTCGCAAAATATCGCAAATTCGACTATGGCCAATGCCGCTCACCATTAATCATCGTGAAAAATAACAATTTACATACAGAAGGATTTTGTAAAATGGTTGCCAAGAATGCATTTCTCCACTATGAAAGTTCACATCCGGAACAAAAATGCCATTCCTTATAGCCAGATGATCAGATTGAAACGGATTAACAGTGACAGCGATAGATTTAAAGAACAAGCCGCAGAATTGTCCATGAGATTATGGGAAAGAGGGTAACCCTCTCGGATCATAAGACAAGCCAACAAAAAATAGAGAACCGCAGCAGAGATCTACTATATACCAAGAGAAAAGACAGAGAAAAATCAGAGCGTTTCTTTTTTCCATTTGGCAACAGCCAGATAAATAGTTATATAAATAAAGCTATTAGAAGAAATTGGTTCATTCTTGAAAATGATTCGGACATATCTGAAGTAGCAAAAAATAATCCTATTGTCACTTAAAAGTTTATTAAACAGAACAAGAAACATATAACTATTACTAAACAAGAAAATTGGTTAACTAAAACCGTCCCTAAAGGGAATAGAAAATGTGGACATTGTTCCTTTTGTAAAGATAATGCCTCTTCTAATACATGTAACCTGGGCAGTTATTATTACACTATTAGATTTAATTACCTGCAGAACCACGTATATTGTCTACTACATGAAGTGAGGTTTCGGTAGATTCTATATCGGGAAGACTAAATGTCAATTACAAATAAGAATCTGTGAGTACCTTCATTCCATCAAAACAGGCCACGGATTACCAAGATGCATACACACATGCAGGAGCAACACAAAGCGAATATTGACAACATAAATTTTGGAGGTTTAGAAAGGGTTAATTTACCTAAAGGAGGCGGCGACAGAGATCATATCTAACTGTGTGTAGAAGCCCTCTGGATTATTTGCCTGGATGCACAAGCTCCTATTGGTTTAAATGATAGAGTGGACCTATCCTCATTTTTGTAATTTTTTTTAACTTTATTAACTTTTCTCTATATCATGGGTAATGTTTACTTTTACTATATAGTTTTGATTCAAACTCACCTTTCTATTTTTCTATGTGCACCTGATCACGTGGACGCAGACTTCCTACAAAATCACGGGTTGCAATGACGTACGCATGAGGCCGGAAGAAGAGCACCTGCACGAAACCTACCAGTTTGTAGCCTCTGAGCTTCCCGCACCATCCCGGTTATCCATGGAGGCCCCACTTCGCTGATTTAGGACTTTGCAGTGAGTTGCAGGACTCTGCTCTCTCCTTTATTTGCAATAGTGATTCAGGACCCTGCTCCCTGTACCTGGTTCATTCTGCCTGCAGTTTGGCTTGATTTAAGACAACCTTTAAGACAACAACAATGTCTAAGGGAGTTTATCCAGTCCTCCTAGATTTACCATAAAGCCTTTAATGTTCTAATTCCAAGGCCAAACATCACTTCAGGAAATCAAGTACAAAATGACTGTTGTTGTTTGCTTGGAAGGATGTATTTATGCAGCTACTGTATGCCCTCTACTTTATTATTGGTTATGAGTCAGGTTATACAATAAGAATGTTAAAAGCAGACATCAGGCTGTGACAGTGTGACAAGCCTGGCTAATTTGCTGGAATAACAATTATATTATTCTATTTGCCTGGCTTTTTATCTGATTGATTTTTTATTTGGTGTGACCAGTGAGATTGCATGTACTTGTATGGTATAGGGAAGGTCAAATGAAACATAAATAATGGTAAAGGGTATGAGTAATGCCTGCTGAAGTAACTCAAAGACAATATTGGATGGCAATGTATGGACTAGATTTTATTGCTTCATTAGAATTTCTAAAAAAAAATACAATGCTTTACATTTCCGAAGTTTAAGAACTCTAATTTGTTGGGAAGTCAGTCTCATGGCAAACATTAAAGTAAGGGGTTTTCCTCCTTGTGCGCACCACTACATATCCAACTAGGAAAGAAGAAATTAGCCCTTATCGCTTTTTTCATCATGTATAAAATATGTGCAAAACAATTATATATCTAGCTTCCCTTGGGTTACTTCACACATAGTAAAACAGAATGGGAACAAAGGAGATCCCTCCTTCATGAGCCCACACCCAGCTGGCACTTGGAGCTGTGTAGATGCAGATGGGTCAAAGTGCCCACACTGATCTCTGCAAAAAGTATCCAACCTAGTCCATGAAGCAATTAATCACATTTTCATTTACATCATTTTATGTGGCTGTCACCTACTGTGGAAAGAGATGGCACCAGGAGGAACTATAAAAAGAAGACAAGAGGGCTGACACAGGGTGATTATCAGGTGGGAATGTTCAGCTAGGAAATCTTAAGTCCTCCCATTCATAGAGGATTGCTTTAACCCCTTAAGGACTCAGGGTTTTTCAGTTTTTGCACTTTCGTTTTTTCCTCCTTACCTTTTAAAAATCATAACCCTTTCAATTTTCCACCTAAAAATCCATATTATGGCTTATTTTTTGCATCACCAATTCTACTTTGCAGTGACATTAGTCATTTTACCCAAAAATTCACGGCGAAAATTATACCCTACTTATATAGGTTTGATTTTGTCGTACTTCTGGAAATCATAACTACATGCAGGAAAATTTATACGTTTAAAAATGTCATCTTCTGACCTCTATAACTTTTTTTTTTCCACGTAGAGGGCGGTTTGAGGACTAATTTTTTGCGCCTTGATCTGAAGTTTTTATCAGTATGATTTTTGTTTTGATCGGACTTTTTGATCACTTTTTATTCATTTTTTAATTTTATAAAAAGTGACCAAAAATAAGCTTTTTTGAACTTTGGAATGTTTTTGCACGTAAGCCATTGACCGTGCGGTTTAATTAATGATATATTTTCATAGTTCGGACTTTTATGCACGCGGCGATACCACGTATGTTTATTTATTTATTTTATTTACACTAATTTTTTTATGGGAAAAGGGGGGTGATTCAAACCTTTATTAGGGAAGGGGTTAAATGACCTTTATTAACACTTTTTTTTAGTTTTTTTTTTGCAGTTATAGGTCCTATATAGGGACCTATAACACTGCACACACCGATCTCTCATGCTGATCACTGGCATGTATTAACACGCCTGTGATCAGTGTTATCGGCACTTGACTGCTCCTGCCTGGATCTCCGGCACGGAGCAGTCATTCGTCGATCGGACACCGAGGAGGCAGATAAGGGCCCTCAGGGTGTCCTGCAAGCTGTTAATACTGTAATTTTTATTTTTTTTAATGCCTAATAAACTTTTTATAAAAAACCCTTTTAAAGGACATGACTTCAGTGATTTTCTGGTGTCCATGCCTCAAATAGTCACAGCTGTTCTGGTAACACAAGAGGGACAAACATAATATTAGGCTGATGCTTTTAAAGGGGTTCTCCGGGGCTTACACATCTTTTCCCCTATTCAAAGGATAGGGGATAAGATGCCTGATCGCGGGAGTCCCGCCGCTGGAGACCCCCGGGATCATGCACGCAGCACCCCGTTTGTAATCTGTCCCCGGAGCGTGTTCCGGTCACACCCCCTCCCGTAGGCTTCCATTGAGGCTTGCATTGAGGCGCGGAGCATGACGTCACACGGGGGCGGAGGCGTGACGTCACACGCCGCCGGCTCGGTGGTCGCCTGTAATCAGTGCCGGAGCAAACACGCTCCGGGGACTGATTACAAATGGGGTGCCGCGTGCATGATCCCGGGGGTCCCCAGTGGCGGGACTCCTGCGATCAGGCATCTTATCCCCTATCCTTTGGATAGGGGAAAAGATGTGTAAGCACCGGAGAACCCCTTTAATGTATACATTACAGTTAAAGTCATACCTTTCCATACACCTTTACCCCATTCATTAAAACCCAGTTTTTTTTTTATGTTTCCTATTTAAGACTAGAACACCTTCCAGGTCTTAGAACTGATAGGATCCGTAATACATAAAAAAAAAAGTAAGAAAAAGACAATGATTTGATTTAATCTTTTATGTTTTTCCACACATCCCTAATGGCTCAGTTTACATAAATGTGGCTAGTATCTAATAGCATTGCCTTTATATTTTCTAATTTGGGTCAGACATATTGTGTAGCCTTTTACAAGCTTCTCACAATAAGTGCAGAACCCCCAAAACATGATGCTAACACCCTCATGCTTCACGGTGGAAATGGTACTCTTTAGCTTCAAAGCCTCCTACTTTTGATTTCTATATTGATAATAGTTATGGCCAGTTACATTTCTTATTAAATTGATTACAAAAGATATATCTAAAAAAAAGTAAGATCTTTTTCTTTGTATGCAATGTGAGACTGTATCCTATCTTTTCATGGATATTTTGGAGAAATGGCTTCTTTCTTGCTGAGAAGTGTTGAGCGGCATAGGCCATATTCGAATTTGCAATATTTTGCGAATATATGGACGAATATTCGTCATTTATTCACTAAATTTGCATATTTGTAATATTCGCGTTTATTTCCGCATATAAAATACGCATATGCGAAAATTTGCATATGTGAAAATTTGCATATGCGAAAATTAGCATAGGTGGAAATTCGCATATACGAAAATTTGCATATGCACATTTTCGCATTTGCGAAACTTTGTACGCCAGTCTCACACAGTAGTATTAGAGCCTTCTTTACAACACACAAGCTGGAAGCAGAGAGGGGTGATCACTGTGATGTGTACTGTGAAAAAAAACAAAAAAAACAAAAAACGAATATTCGTAATTGCGAATATATAGTGCTATATTTGTGAATATTTGCGAATTCGCAAATAAGCGATATTCGCAAACAAAATTTGCATTGCGAATATTCGAGAGCAACACTATTCCTGAGTAATCATTAGTGTTGCTCGCGAATATTCGCAATTCGAATATTATTCGTGAATATCGCATATTCGCGAATTCGCGAATTTCGCGAATATAGCGCTATATATTCGTAATTACGAATATTCGTTTATTTTTTTTTTTTCTTCACAGTACACATCACAGTGATCACCCCTCTCTGCTTCCAGCTTGTGTGGTGTAAAGAAGGCTGTAATACTACTGTGTGAGACTGGCGTGCAAAAATTCGCATATGCGAAAAGTAGCATATGCTAATTTTCGCATATGCTAATTTTCGCGTATGTTAATTTGTATGTGAATTTTCGCATACGCGAATATTCGCATATGCGAAAATAAAATGAGAATATAACGAATATGCGAATATTCGCGAATATATTACGAATATTCGTCCATATATTCGCGAATATTCGCGAATTAGAATATGGCCTATGCCGCTCAACACTAGTAATCATTCATGCCATTTCTATATAAGACAATTTGACTATTGATATAGATACTTTTGTGCCCATTCCATCCAGCATACTGTATTCATAAAGGGGTTTGCTATTGTTCTTGGGTTGATTTGTATCTTTCACACCAAAATTCTTTAAGCTGTAAGACAGAACACATCTCCATCCTGAATGATATGATGGCTGTGTGGTCCTATAATTGTAAACGTGCATATTATTGAAGAGATGCGTGAGGCACCTTCAGACCAAGAATGCGCCAAACTTGTGGAGGTCCACAATTCTTTTTATGATGTCTTGTCTGATTTCTTTTGATTTCAATCTATGGGGCGAATAGACCATAAAATCCTGCCAGTGGTACACCTCACATGATGTATATTAGCCTATCAGAATCAGTTACTAAAGCCATGACATTGTTTTCTGAAATTAACCAATCTCTTTAAAGGCACAGTCATCTATGAAATTCCCAGACAAATTTCGATTTAGTGAATTATAAATGAAGTGATCTGTTGGTCGTCTGTTTGTAAATATTTGCTGGAAAAAATGCTTGTGCCCTGTACAAAGATATATATATATATATATATATATATATATATATATATATATATATATCTGTTATACTGCTTCATAAAAAAATTGTGTATATATATATATATATATATATATATTTATATATATATCGTAATTACTCGAGTATGAGCCGAGTTTTTCGTGCTGAAAACGCCCCCCCTCGGCTTCAACTGGAGTAAACAAAAAAACGCTTCTGGCTTAGCTGTGAGGGGCTGGGCCAGGCCATCCATCTTCGGTCATCTATTATGTAGGGACCGTCTGGTGGGGAGGGTTAGTCGTTCCAGGCTGTCCATCTTCACTGGGAGGCCCTCTTCTCCACTCCAGGCCCTAACTAGTGACGCTGCATTGATGTCACCGCGCAGGGACGTTCACCGACGTCTGCTACGCACAGACATCCCTACGCATTGTCATCAACACAAAGTCACTAGTGATGATGAATGGGGGTGATGATAACGAGGGGGATGATAACGATGGGGATGATGACGAGGGGTATGATGACGAGGGGGATGATGACGAGGAGGATGATGATGAGGGTGACAGGGGTGATGATGACGGGGGTGTTAATGATGGGGGGTCTGGATGATGAAAGGGGGGATGATGTATTTCCCACTCTAGGCTTATAGTCAAGTCAATAACTTTTCTTAGGTTTTTGGGGTGAAATTAGGGGCCTCAGCTTATATTTGGAACGGAAAATACTCAAGTATATACGGTATATATGTATATTATTATTTTTATTTTTTATAAAGTGGTTTAACAGTCCATCGGACTGAGGATTCTTGAAACACATTCCTTGAAAATATACCTTTCTTTGACAATTTACAGCAAATGAAGTCTTTTACATTCAACATTACTAGTATTGATCCATTCTGTAGAATGTGATTTACTACATAACAGATTGTATGTCTATCTTTTATTGCTCCCAGCCATGCCAAGGTCAAGTAATAATACATATTTTTAATGAAATGTATAGAACATACTGAAGGCTCACAAAAAAATTTTTGTAGTGCAAAAACTGCAGTGGCCAGATGTTAGTAGTAAGTCAATAGGAAAATATGAAATGCCAAACCCACTTGGTATTTTTCCATTTGACATTTCACTCTTCACTGGCCTTTTTTGGGCTTAGTGGCAGTGTTTACAGAAAAGATTAATGGTGTTTTTCTGTGAATCTTTTTTCCTCCATATTCTTCAATGACAAGAAAAAAAAATAATGAAAAAAAAACCTTTGTGGGTTTAACATTATTTTGGCATTTTCTGCCCCAATTCCTTAATAGAAACCCATTAGTGACATGATAAATGAATCATATGACATGTAATTAGAAAAAAGCACAAGTGAAAAAAAGTCAGTGAAAAAAAATGTCAGGACCCCCGCGCTCAGACATCTTGTCTTAGGGCCGGAGTACCCCTTTAACCCCTTAAGGATGCAGGGTTTTTCAGTTTTTGCATTTTATTTTTTTCCTCATTACCTTCTAAAAATCATAACACTTTCAATTTTGCACCTACAGACCCATATGAGGGCTTTTTTTTGCGCCACCAATTGTACTTTATAATAACATCTATCATTTCCCCACAAAATTTACAGCAAAACCAGAAAAAAAATATTTGTGGGGCAAAATTGAAAAAAAAATGTCATTTTTGGGGCTTCCGATTCTATGAAGTACACTTTTTGGTAGAAATGACACCATATCTTTATTTTGTAGGTCCATACAGTTACAAGGATACCTAAAATGTATACAGGTTTTATTTTATTTTACTACTTAAAAAAAATTTGAACTACATGCACTGATATTAGAATGTGTAAAATTGTCATTTCTGACCCCTATAATTTATTTTTTATTTTTTCGTATATGGTGATATATGGGGGCTCATTTTTTGTGTCATGATCTGAAGCTTTTATCGGTACCATTTTCATTTTGATGGGACCTTTTGATCTTCTTTTGTAACTTTTTTTGGACTTTGGAATTTTTTAACGCTTACTCCATTAACCGCGCAGTTTAATTAACATTATATTTCACCGATTTCACCGTGGCATTCCTGAACAGCCCACTGAGCTAACCGGCAACTCTTTTCTCCCGTTTTAGATGCTGCGGTCAACTTTGATTGCAGCACCTAAAGGGTTAATACCGGACAACAGCCCGATCAGCGATGTCTGGTATTATCCGCAAGTCCTGGCTGCTGATAGCAACCGGACCTGCCTGGTATGAAGCATGCTCAGCTCCTGTAGGGTAAGTTTATGCTCGTGGTTGTTAAGGGGTTAAAATGAACTACACTTAAAACATGACCTGTTGGGGATACTTGAAGACTTTGGAAAGTTTGACCTAGGCCAACAGCAAAAACTACTTCTACTATATATACTATTCTTGAAATGGGTATTCTGGGATTTTTATTTTATTTAATTATGCTATAGGGGCTATAAAGTTATTTTTAACAGCATACAAAATCATCTCAGGTTTTCCCAGATTGCAGTGCAGCTTGATACATTACCTCACTAGTCAGGTAATCAGAGGGAGTCTGTCTTTGCTTCAATAGATGAAGCGACCGCTGGGTGGGAGTAAGAGCATTCTGTTTTTGCAACAGATGGAGACACCCTGGTCAGAAAACTGGACTATTGCATTGAAGAAATCCCAGGTGTGTTTCAATGGGTGGGGTGGCTGATGTTTATTAGGGAAAAGTGACCACTTACAAACAAGGGGTTATGGGATTTGTACTCTAAGGGAACAAACTCCAACAAGAAATAGCCAGTTCACAAAAAAATATGGTAATCTCAAAACATAGCCATTTAGCCCCAAGACAAGCACAGATCCTTTCCAACCATGGCTATTACTGTCTGGCAGGTATGTACTAAAATCACCTTATGGTGAATAGCTCCTTTAACCTCCCTGGCGGTATGATTCTTTCTGGAAATTTGTACCAAAAGCGGTACAATTTTTTGCACTGAATCTCACATCTCCCCCCCCCCCCGCCCATTTCACATCTCCCCCATCACATTCCCCCTCCCTTGTCACATTCCCCCTCTCCCTTGTCACATCCCCCCGTCACATTCTCCCCCTGTCACATTCCCCCCCTTGTCACATTCCCCCCCTTGTCACATTCCCCCCTGTCACATTCCCCCCCTTGTCACATTCCCCCCCTTGTCACATTCCCCCCCTGTCACATTCCCCCCTTGTCACATTCCCCCCCCCTTGTCACATTCTCCCCCTTCATGTTACATTCCCCTCCCCCTGTCAAATCCCCCCTTTGTCACATCCCCCCCCTTCATGTCACATTCCCCCTCCCCTGTCACATTCCCCCTCTTGTTACATTCCCCCCCCTTGTCACATTCCCCCCTGTGACATTCCCCCCCCCCCCTTCATGTCATATTCCTCCCCCCTTGTCACATCCCCCCCTCTGTCACATCCCCCCCCCCCCTTCTCACCTTGTTCTGCAGCAGAATACGCTAGGTTTGCCGGGCAGATTTCAAACCTAGTGTATTTGCTGCAGAACAAGTCCTTTCCCCTTCAGCCAATCACAGGCTTTACACCACTGCGGCCTGTGATTGGCTGAAAAGTGAAAGGTCCTGTAAGATGAATAGAGCAGGGACTAGAGCGCACGGAGGGGAACTACATCTTCAGGGACCGGGACTAGGTGAGCAAAAGTTTTTTTTATTTTACTACTTTTTCCTTTTACATTTAGCTCAGTGTTTTTCTGACAGGGTACCTCCAGCTGTTGTGAAACTACTACTCCCAGCATGCCCGGACAGCCTTTGGCTGTTCGGGCATGCTGAGAGTTGTAATTTTGACACAGCTGGAGGCCCCCTGGTAGGGAAACACTGACTTTTAGTATTTTTCTTTACCTGCTCTGGCCGGCCCCCGCAACGGGAGCCGACCAGAGCAGATAATCACATGCTTTCGCGGGGGCCGCATCGCTATATCGCATTGCTTTTGCGATATATCGTGCAGCCCGGCCGGGAACTCTGTAATTCTACCCCGAGCGTGACTCGGGGTTACCGATCCTGGCAGGGAAAATTAACCCCGAGTCACGCTCGGGAATACCGCTCAGGAGGTTAAAGGACAACTGCAGTGTTAAGACGCTTATCCCCTATCCACAGGACCCCCGCAATATCCTGAACGGGGCCCCCACATTAGCGCTCAGTGAGAGCGCCTAATGCGCTTAGTGTTGACCTAGAAAGGTTGACATTACGCCCCCTCCCCATACAGTTCTATGGGAGAGGCGGGGAGGCACGAATGATGCCTCCCTGCCTCTTTCATAGAACTACATGGAGGAGGCGTGTCGGCCACAACGTCACTGTGGCCGGCAAGCTTCCTGCACGGGAAAGCCGCAACAGAGCCGTGGCCCCATGCAGGAGATCACGGGGGGTCCCAGCATCCGGACCCCCCGCGATCAAACACTTATAAGTTATTTTCGTCCGCAGATGGCCTTTAAGCTACTTGATCACTTCCATTGCTAGGAAGGTTGGGGAAAACCATTATGGTTGCATTACAGTTCCCAAAGAGTGGTGCACTTCCTTTTTTAGAGAAAAGGAAATTTTTCCAGTTATTTTTCATACCCCAAAACCTATATTTTTTTGTAAGTTTTTTTTTTATTTAGTGGAAATACTCTTTCAGAAATGGCATCCACTGTAATCCGTTATGTCTCAGACAATACGTTAGAGAAATGTCTTTGGCCATGAAGGGAAACCAGTCACATTTACCAGATCCATCACTTCTTTCCTAATACATAGGATTTTTCCTTTGACTACTGCTATGACAGAATTTACAGTGCACTAGATGAGAAAGGCCAAGTGTTTCTACTCATGTCAAGTGGTTACATAGCCCACTGACAGCTTACTGTTGATTTCTTGCTATCTCGTAACGTCTCTGTTCATTTGTATTCGATTCAGTCAGAAAGAATCCAGTTTTCTCTTGCAGTGACCTTTTGCTGAACAATTCAGACCAATGTCCATCATCGTGCTCAGCAACAAAGTCATTTCTTGTAGATAGAATTCGGTGTCTACTACCGTTAGATTAAAGGTTTTTTTTCTAATTTACTTGAATTCCAGCTGTTAAAGTAAGTTTTTTTTTTTCACACAATGACTTAAAGAAAGGAAAAAAAATTGCAGTGAGACTAGGTCCGGCCACGCTTTGGTACAGCCCATTTGCCACCAATTCCGTTTTAAACTGAAATTAGGTTTTGATTCCCACTTGGTGTATGATAGTACGTCATTTGAGGAACCTTGCCTCTGGCTATATTTAGGGGATAAATGAGCCATTTACAATTCACCAGGGAAATGTAAAAGTGCTATTTATATAATAGAATAGACGTGTAGGTCCTGAATCTCTGCATCTTCTTCCTAAGCATTTCATGCAAGAGATTGATGCTGCTGTGTAAATATAAGAAATTGTATCTCTTCAGTGGAAAGGATAGAAAAATAGCACAATTGAATTAGAAACCTACTAAATTCTGCTGAAAATATAACTGCATTATATGGATTGTCTTAAATTTTAGATGGTTTTCCATAGGATTTGAAGATTAACATAGAGGTGGAGAACATATTCTGTATTTAGACTTCTTTTGTTTTAGTGGCACATTATTCTGATAAGTTTATATGTTTTATTAGGAAGGGTCATTGGCAGTAAGGGTCAAGGATGAGTCAAGGATGTTCATAGAGGTGATAGGCCTCCATAGCAAAGATTAAAATGGAGTAAACCTGCTGGTTACCATCACAACAACATCCCTTACTGTAATCCACTGTTGTTTACCAACATTGTAGGGCCTTGTGAGAAGTGTCAGGGATCGCCCTTTTGCTGAGGGAAAGGGACACGTGTCTGTCTTTATCCAAATCAGGTAAGGTCATGCAATCTGACTCTTGGTAGGTTTATTAGAAAGGTTGCAAGCTAAATAAAAATAACAATACAGGAACAAAAGAAAAACCTTGCCTGTCCGGCACTAACTATACAAGTGATGACCCTCACCACCAGCTGGAGAGCTTCTCTGTTCCAGCTAACAAAATACTTTCAGCACCCTTCATTCACATGAGTCTCTCCACAGACAGGCATTCTGGGTCCTCAGCCAGAGAGAGATCTGACCTCCTGGCTTCTCTTTTATATCCGCCCTCTCATTCAACTTAAATAATCACCTGGCAGGTGAGAGGCTCTGGAGTTATCTCACATAGGAAAGGAACCCGGGAGTTATATACTTGCCTCCCACCACCAAACCTGCATGAGTGTCACAGGCCTATAAAGATCCTCATAGGTTCTCAGAGGTGAGCTTATTTCCTGAAATTTGTTTGGGGATCAATTTACCCATAATAGCCATTGGATTTAACTTGGAATCAGAATCATATTCGAAAGTACTTTGACAAGAGCAACAACTTCTGTCAAAGCCAGAAGTCCCTTTTTTCTTTACAGTATATTGAGTATGATCAGTAATGCATTCAACATCGCTGCTCAGCTCTGGACCGTAGTGTCCAGGATCAGGAACTCCTGCCTTTGACAGTAGACCCTGATCCTATACATACTTTTTGCAGTGTACGAAGTCATGAAAGGTATATACAAAGCAGGGACTCCTGTCGAAGGCAGGAGACCATGCTCAAGGTTCACTGAGCAGCAAAGCACAGATTGTATGTTTTGCCACTCAGTTAACATTCACTAAGCCAGGTATAGATTGTCCGGTCCCGTTAATCTGGTAAATTTGTGGTTATTCATACAGCATTGATGTTTACTTCTGGACTGCGACACACATTCACTGGAGTGGAAGCAGAGTGAATGTTGACAGAGCAGTGAGGTTTACAATGTATACTTCACCATCATTTTTTTGCAAAAAATATAGCATCTAGAATCCATCTTGAATAAAAAAAATAATTAGATTAGTCTTGTCAAGTGAAAACCATAACAGCATTACAATGTTAGGGGCTGAAAAGTGATATTTTATATATATTTTATATTTTTCTACAATAACTCTTACTGTACTGTAAGTTTTCACAAGGATGAATTACTACTGCTTCCATAAATCTCAGAAAGAATAGTTTTTTCTTTTATTTTACTTTACTTGTGCACCATACGCTAAAGTTAAAAGTATACATACTATTATAATAAGAATATGACGCTTCTCCAGGGCCCTTGGACAGAGGTGCACTAGTTAGTTCAGTTTTGCTACTGACTGGTAAGAACCTCTCTGCTGGATTTCCTTTTCCAGTGGAAATGTATTGATGGCAAACAAGAGAAGGGCATTGACTCATGGGTCATTGAAAAGGCATGGAGAGGAAATCTCTCTATCATGTATTTCCTTAAAGGGGTACTCCGCCCCTAGCATCTTATCCCCTATCCAAAGGATAGGGAATAAGATTTCAGATCATGGGGTCCTGATGCTGGGGACCCCCGGGATCTCTGCTGCGGTCCCCCAATATCATTGATGCACAGAGCAAACTCGCTCTGTGCGTAATGACGGGCAATACAGGGGCCGGAGCATCGTTATGTCACGGCTCCGCCCCTCATGATGTCACAGACCGCCCCTTTAATACAAGTCTATGGAAGGGGGCGTGGCGGCCATCACACCCCCTCCCATAGACTTGCATTTAAAAAATTGTGCTCTGTGTTGTACATGAAAAAAAAAAAAACCTTCCTTGCTTCCCAACTGCTGTGGCCCCCAGAGCTTCTTCTATTTGAAGGGGGAGATTTATCAAAATCTGTCCAGAGGAAAAGTTGTTGAGTTGCTTGCCCATAGCAACCAATCAGATAAATTCTTTCCTTTTTGAAAAGGCCTGTGCCAAATTATTGGTTGTTATGAGCAATTCAGCAACTTTTCCTCTGGACAGGTTTTGATAAATCTCCCCCTGTGTGTGCACTGCCCACTCAGCAGCCATGGCAGGACATGTACTGATCACAAACAGAAGAAGTGCTGTGGAATGAGACCTGCTTGAAGGGAACTTCAGTAGCCGTGAAAGCTAGAAAGATAAGAATACGTTTTTTTATTTGTTTTACAGCAGGGTAAGCACATTTTTCAAATCAAAATATAACTTGGATAAGCCCTGTAAACATGCCTTTAAAATAATAAAAACAAACCATACTCATCTTACTGATTCTCTGCAGCTCACTTATGTTCCCCGATTGCCTACCTGTCTCCTGGACTCTCTCAACACAGACATGTGAAAATTACAGCCAGTCACTGGTTTAGTCACTTATGGCAGTCTTCAGTAATAGGCTGCAGTATTCACAAGGTACGTATGGTTTTTCATTTATGTGTTTTTATTTTTTCCTCCTCATCTTTTAATCCCAATGATCCCAATGTCTTTCAATATTTAAAGGGGTTATCCACCATAAGGTGATTTTAGTACGTACCTGGCAGACAGTAATGGACATGCTTAGGAAGGATCAGCGCTTGTCTTGGGGCTAAATGGCTATGTCATGAGATTACCATAACACTGTGGCTAGCTTTTTGTGAACTGGTATTTCCTGTTTGACTTTTCTTTTTTTGACTACAAATCCCACAATTCCATTTTCCTCCCTCCCACACATCAGCCACCCCACCCATTGAAACCTAAATGAGCTGTGTCAATCAAAAGATCCGTGGTTTTCAATCAGGGTGCATACAGCTGTTGCATTAGTTGCAGATTGATCCCTCTCCCACCAAGCGATCGCTCCACCCACAGAAGCAGACATCTGGGAAAAATCTGAGACAACAGTCATTTTGTATGATGATAAAAATAAATATTGGATTGAAAATCACAGAAGAATTGTGAGAAAACCGTCACACACAGGTAGAGACACTATATTATGAACTACACTAACTTTACAGCCCCTGTAGCATAGTCAAATAAAAAAAAAATCCTGGAATACCCCTTTAACTTACAGAACCCTATTAGGGCTGTTTTATGCCAGACCAAGTGTACCTTGCACTGACATCCCTCATTTTACCACAATATCTATGGCGAATAAAAAAAAAAAATCCTCCCTCCCCTTCAATCCTTCAATGTTGTTTCTATTGTGATGACTCGCTCTTGCAAATAGGTGCGGTTGCAGTATAGAGGCAAGGAAACAGTACTTTTCAAATCAAAGTTCAGTGTTTTACTCACACTTGGCCCACAGCAAACAGTCTTTAAATGCAGAACCAAGGAAAACGTAACAAAAGTCCACCTGTATTCCTTAGGTGTTTGTTCACACCTGGGTCCATGCCATGCGGCATCAAGCAAGTCTTTTCCAGGCCTCCAGGCAAACAGTTCACCAGCTTCCAACCTTGGAGCAAACACAGGGAAGAACTCCACATACAGCTCTCTCTGGCAGTGTGAGCTGCAACTAGCAAATCCCCCTCAGCTGGTGAAACATGTTGCCTTTAAGGCCAACAAAAAGGCGGCCTGGATTGTGGGGAATGACCCCCACCTTGCACTTGGTCATTCCCAGTAAGAGCCGTCCCGGATTGGCATTCCAGCCATATTACGGCCACAATGTCAGACTGCATTGCAGCACAGACACTGACTAAATACCGGCTCTTACTTCACCAAGGCCAGGAGACTTTGTGACACATTTCGCCTATCCACCACGATGCCTTTCACCTTCTCACACTATGCAGTGGTAAAAATGACATGTAATCTTTATTCTGTAGGCCAATATGATTACAATAATACCCATTTATGTAGGTTTTATTTTATTTTTCTACATACAAAATTACACTTTTTTGTAAGGAAGTCAATAACACCTATAACTGTTTTTCTGTATACGTGGATGTGTGAGGGCTAATTTCTTATCTAATTTTTCTTAATACCATTTTTTGTCTTGATGGGACTTTTTTGATCCCTTTTTTTATTATTTTTTTCTGGTGTATAATGTGTAGTTTTATTGATATTATATTTCCATAGTTTATACTTTTTTTTTTTTACATTATTTTATTTAAAAAAATGAGGATTGATTTAAAGTTTTATCAGGGAAAAGGCTTATTCACATTAATAAATGTTTTTATTTTTTTTAGTCTTCATAGGAGATCATTGCTTGCAATCTTTTGTTTGTAATTACTGTTCAATGATAAGCCATAGCATACCTTTGACCAGTGTTATTAGTACTCTGCTTATATAGGCTAAGGCTGCTTGTAAATCCAAAACGCTGCTCTGATGGCATGGAGGCAGGTAGGGACGCTCAATCTGTCTTGTCAGCTGATTGGGATCCTGAGATTGTGATGTTGAGGTCACAATCAACCCAATTTAAAGCATTCTCAGGAGCGGAGAACGATTCAAACCCTGTGGGTCCCGACTGCTATCAGCAGCCAGGACCTGGGGTTAATGCAGGGCACCGTCGATCGTCCCGATGCCTTGCATTAACCCTTTAGATGCCACAATCAAAGTTGATTGGGGTGACTAAAGTGAAACTATCCCGGCAGCTCAGCAGAGCTGATCAGGACTATTGCGACAGAATCGCGATGTCCTGGTCAGCTTACTGGACGACAGGAGGGTCCTCACCTGCCTCCTTGTTGTTCGATCGGTGATCTACTGCTCCAAGCCTGCTCAGCAGGCTGGAGCAGCAGAGCGACGATAACACTGATCAATGCTATGCTATGGCATAGCATTAAATGAGTGTATGCAATCAAAAGATTGCATGGTATAGCCCCTGTGGGGGCTAAAAAAAAGAAAAAAGGTGTTAAAGCATACCTGTCAGATCACCCCAAAAAACTAAACTGTTATATGTTGCTCAGTGTCTCATCCTGATCATGTACATATAATTTTTATGTGTCTATGACCTATATTTCTCTCAGAATTAGCTTTATTTCTTAATAACCTTAATGTTGTCGACCAGAAGCAGGGGCCCGTTCTTCTCCTGTCAAAAATAAAAACGGATTATAACGGATGCAAACAGATGTTATCTGTTTGTATCTGTTTGGATCCATTATTGTTCAATTAATAAACCAAAGGCTCTTCCGTTTTCCATAGACTTCAATGTTAAATTTACTGTATCAAATTTTTCTTCTGTTTTTTTGACGGGAGAAAAAATACTGCATGCACCGTCTTTTCTTCCGTAAAAAAAAAATGGAAATGAGCGCAGACGGGTGCAAACGGATGTGAAAGGATTGTAAAAAAAATCCCATTCAATTTATTGGGATTATTTCACAGCCGTTTGTAATCCGTTTCCAAGCAGCAACAACGGAACCTAAACGGGGAAAAAAAACGGGTGACAGATGGCCGTGTGAATGCACCCTAACCCTTTCCTTTCTGTTTTTATGCTATACACACACACTGTGTGCTTACAACTTTTGCAAAACTACAGCTCCCAGCATGCCCACACATCATTTGGCTATGCAGGCATGCTGGGAGTTGTAGTTTTGCAACAGCTGGAGGCATATGATTGTAGTCCCCCTGTATTAGATACACACACACACACATTGACTTCATTAATTCATACACATGCACATTACCTAGAAAACACAGATTTACACGCATACATATATATCCACACACATATACATGCAGGGACACTTACTTTTTAAATAAAAAATCCTCCATTCAGTCCCCATCTTCAGTCACCAGCTTCTTACATCATCTGCTCACAGGCAGCAGTGTACTCCCGCCCCTTCCCCCTTCTCCTCACACGAATAGACTGTGAAGTAAACACAGACAGTGAGGGAGCCGATCACAGCAGCTTTAGATCTGCAGACCTGTCAATCAAGAAGTGGGTCCATGACGTAAGTGATGACAAGTGGACACAGCCAGGCTGGTATGTATCCCAGAAGGCAGGGAGGCAGTTTTTTGACTGGCTTTTTCAGTATGAAATACTGACATTTTTTTAATGAAAGCAATTGCAAAACCTATTATTTTTTTATGCTTTACAACATATCAAAAGTTATTATATCTGACAGTGTCCATTTAAAAAAAAAAAAAAGAATAAAAGTTTGAATCGACCCCTTTTCCTATTTTTTAAAGGAGTAGTCCAGTGGTGACTCAGTGGTGAGCAACTTATCCCCTGTCCTAAGGATAGGGGATAAGTTGCAGATCGCGGGGGGCCCCCTGCGATCTCCTGTACGGAGCCCCGACAGCCCGCGGGAAGGGGGCGTGTCGACCTCCGCACGAGGCGGCGGCCGACACGCCCCCTTAATACAACTCTACGGCAGAGCCGAAGCGCTGCCTTCGGCAATCTCCGGCTCTGCCATAGAGATGTATTGAGGGGGCGTGTCGGCCGCCGCCTCGTGCGGGGGTCGACACCCACTATCTTGGCGGAGAGCCGGGGCCCCGTACAGAGAGATCGCAGGGGGCCCCAGCGGTCGGACCCCCCGCGATCTCAAACTTATCCCCTATCCTTAGGATAGGGGATAAGTTTTTCACCACTGGACTTCCCCTTTAAATAAAATAATATAATTTAAAAAAATCATATGTGGTAATCATATGTAAATATCCGAACTATTAAAATATAATGTTAGCCAAACCGCCCGGTCGATGGCGTACACGTAAAAAAAATACCCAAAAGTCCAAAATTGTGCATTTTTGGTCACTTCATATACCATATAAATATTAATAAAAAGCAATCAAAAAGTCCCATCAAAACAAAAATAGTACTGATAAAAACTACAGACCACGACGCAAAAAGTGAGCCCTCATATAGTCCCTTATGCGCAAAAATAAAAAAGTTATAGGGGTCAGAAGGTGACAATTTTAACCCCTTAAAGGGTACCTCTCATCAAATAAACTTTTGATATGTTTTAGATTAATGAATGTTGAATAACTTTCCAATAGCATGTTAATGAAAAATATGTTTCTTTCTATTGTATTTTTCCTCATCAATCCTGTCAGCAAGCATTTCTGACTCATGCTGGAGTCCTAAACACTCAGAGCTGCCAGCCTGCTTTGTTCACAGCCAAACAGGCTGTGAACAAAGTAGGCTGGCAGCTCTGAGTGTTCTCCTCTGTGAAAAAAGCAGACTGGCAACTCGTAGTGTTTAGGACTCCAGCATGAGTCTGAAATGCTTGCTGCCAGGACTGGTAGGGAGACCCCTAGTGGTCATTTCTTCAAAGTGGAAAATTTAATAGAAATAAGCATATTTTTTTTAATAACATGCAATTGTAAAGTTATTCTGCATACATTAATCTATAATATATCAAAAGTTTTTTTGATGAGAGGTACCCTTTAAGGACCCTTGACGTACGCGTACGTCATGACACCCTGGTACTTAAGGACCCATGACGTACTCGTACGTCATGGAGAATTCCGGCCCCTGCCGCTCACCGGGTGGGGATCGGACCGATATGCCTGCTGAAATCGTTCAGCAGGCATCCCGTGCAAACACCCAGGGGGGTCATCAGACACCCCCCATGTCGGCAATCGCGGCAAATCGCAAGTGAATTCACACTTGCGATTTGCGCGATTCCAGGTTATTCCGGGTCTATAGTGACCCAGAATATAAGGGGGATCGCGGTTGTCTTAGACACCCACAATCCCCCTGAAGGCATAGGAGTGAGGTGGCAGGGGTGCCACCCCTCCTATCCCTGCTATTGGTGGTCTAGACACGACCAATAGCAGATCGGGGGCGGGGGGGTTAACTTTCGTTTTCCCCGTCCTGCCCACCCACAATAGGCGGGGCAGGACAGGGAAACGACGGGGACCGGCGCCGAAGATCCACTTACCGATCCGGGCAGGCGACGGAGGCTGCGGGCGACGGAGATCGGCGGGCGGCGATGACGTGCGGCTGGATCCGACCGAAGTCGGGGAGTTGCCTAGCAACATCTGGAGGGTACAGTTTGAGACCATTATACAGTGGTCTCTAACTGTAGCCCTCCAGATGTTGCAAAACTAAAACTCCCAGCATGCCCAGACAGCTGTTTGGGCATCCTGGGAGTTGTAGTTTTGCAACAGCTGGAGGGCTACAGTTTGGAGATCACCTTGCAGTGTTCTCTAAAACTGTAGCCCTCCAGATGTTGCAAAACTGCAAATCCCATCATGTCCAAACAGCAAACAGCTGTCTCGGCATGCTGGGAGTTGTAGTTGCGTACTTCCAGCTATTGCATAACTACATCTCCCAGCATGCCCTTCGGCGATCAGTACATGCTGGGAGTTGTAGTTTTGCAACAGCTGGAGGCACACTGGTTGGAAAATACTGAGTTAGGTAACAGAACCGAAGGTTTTCCAACCAGTGTGTCTCCAGCTGTTGCAAAAGTACAACTCCCAGCATGCACGGTCTGTCAGTACATGCTGGGAGTTGTAGTTTTGAAACAGCTGGAGGTTTGCCCCCCCCCCCCCCCCATGTGAACGTACAGGGTACATTCACACAGGCAGGTTTACAGTAAGTTTCCTGCTTCAAGTTTGGGCTGCGGCAAATTTTTCACCGCAGCGCAAACTCCTAGCGGGAAACTCACCATAACACGCCAGTGCGAATGTACCCTAAAAACACTACACTACACCCCTACACTACACTAACACATAATAAATGGTAAAACACAACATATACACCCCTTATACTGTCCCCCCCCCAATAAAAATGAAAAACGTATTGTATGGCAGTGTTTCCAAAACGGAGCCTCCAGCTGTTGCAAAACAAGAACTCCCAGCATTTCCGGACAGCCACTGACTGTCCAAGCATGCTGGGAATTTAGCAACAGCTTGAGGCACCCTGTTTGGGATTTACTGGCGTAGAATACCCCTATGTCCACCCCTATGCAATCCCTAATTTAGTCCTCAAATGCGCATGGAGCTATCTCACTTCGGAGCCCTGTCGTATTTCAAGGAAACAGTTTAGGGCCACATATGGGGCATCTCCGTACTCGGGAGAAATTGCACTACAAATTTTGTGGGGCTTTTTCTCCTTTTACCCCTTATGAAAAGGAAAAGTTGGGGTCTACACCAGCTTGTTAGTGTAAAAAAGTAAAAAAAATTTACACTAACATGCTGGTGTTGCCCCATACTTTTTATTTTCACAAGCGTTAAAAGGAAAAAAAAAGACCCCCAAAATTTGTAATGCAATTCCTCCTGAGTACGGAAATACCTCATATGTAAATGCGTAAAATGCTCTGTGGGCGCACAACAAGGCTCGGGAGTGAGAGCGCACTATGTACATTTGAGGCCTAAATTGGTGATTTGCACATGGGTGGCCAATTTTACAGCGGTTCTGACATAAACGCAAAAAAAAAAATACCCACATGTGACCCCATTTTGGAAACTATACCCCTCACTTAATGTAATAAGGGGTATAGTGAGCATTTAAGCCCCACAGGGGTCTGGCAGATTTTTGGAACAGTGGTCCGTGAAAATGAAAAATTTAATTTTTCATTTGCACAGCCCACTGTTCCAAAGATCTATCAAACGCCAGTGGGGTGTACATACTCACTGCACCCCTTATTAAATTCTGTGAGGGGTGTAGTTTCTAAAATAGGGTCACATGTGTGTGGGGGGGGTCCACTGTTCTGGCACCACAGGGGGCTTTGTAAAGGCACATGGCCCCTGACTTCCATTCCAAACAATTTTTTTGCCAAAAGCTCAATGGCGCTCCTTCTCTTCTGAGCATTGTAGTTTGCCCGCGAAGCATTTTACGTCCTAACATGGGGTATTTCCATACTCAGAAGAGATGGGGTTACAATTTTTGGGGGTAATTTTGTCCTATTATCCCTTGTAAAAAAAAAAAAAAATTGAGGGAAAACTAGCATTTTAGTGAAAAAAAAAATCATTTTCACATCCAACTTTAACGAAAAGTCGTCAAACACCTGTGTGGTGTTAAGGCTCACTGGACCCCTTGTTACGTGCCTTGAGGGGTGTAGTTTCCAAAATAATATGCCATGTGTTTTTTTTTTTTTGCTGTTCTGGCACCATAGGGGCTTCTGAAATGTGACATGCCCCCCAAAATCCCACTGTCGCTCCTTCCCTTCTGAGCCCTCTACTCCGCCCGCCGAACACTTGACATACACATATGAGGTATTTTCTTATTCGAGAGAAATTGGGTTACACATTTTAGGAAGATTTCTCTCCTTTTACCCCTTGTAAAAATTCAATAACTGGGTCTACAAGAACATGCGAGTGTAAAAAATGAAGATTTTGAATTTTCTCCTTCAATTTGCTGCTATTCCTGTGAAACACCTAAAGGGTTAACAAACCTTTTGAATGTCATTTTGAATACTTTGAGGGGTGCAGTTTTTATAATGGGGTCATTTGTGGGGTATTTCTAATAAGAAGGCCCTTCAAATCCACTTTAAAACAGAACTGGTCCCTGAAAAATGTTGATTTTGAAAATTTTGTGAAAAATTGGAAAACTGCTGCTATACTTTGAAGCCCTCTGATATCTTCCAAAAGTAAAAACATGTCAACTTTATGATGCAAACATAAAGTAGACATATTGTATATGCGAATCAGATATCATTTATTTGGAATATTCATTTTCCTTATAAGCAGAGAGCTTCAAAGTAAAAAAAAATGCAAAATTTTCAATTTTTTCATCACATTTTGGAATTTTTCACCAAGAAATGATGCAAGTATCGACAAAATTTTACCTCTAACATAAAGTAGAATATGTCACGAAAAAACAATCTCGGAATCAGAATGAAAGGTAAAAGCATTCCAGAGTTATTAATGCTTAAAGTGACAGTGGTCAGATGTGCAAAAAATGGCCGTGTCCTACAGTGCATGTAGTTATAATTTTTTAAAGTAGTAAAATAAATAAAACCTACATTAATTGGGTATACCTGTAACTGTATGGACCTAGAGAATAAAGATAATTTGTATTTTTACCAAAAAGTGCAATGTGTAGAAACAGAATCTCTAAAAGGTAGCAAAATTACATTTTTTTTTTCATTTCACCCCACAAGTAAATTTTTTGGGTTTCGCTTATGTTATAAAATAAGTAATGTCATTACAAAGTAAAATTGGTGATGCAAAAAGCAAGCCCTTATATGGGTCTTTAGGTGCAAAATTGAATGCGTTATGAATTTTAGAAGGAGAGGAGGAGAAAACTAATGTGCAAAAACAAAAATAGTTTTGAGTCGTTAAGGTGAAAATGGGCCTTAAAGGGGTACTCCGGCCCTAAGACATCTCATCCCCTTTCCACAGGAGTATTCCAGGATATTTTATTTTATTTGACTGTGCTTAAGGAGCTGTAAAGTTAAAGGGTATGCCAGGAATTTTTTTTTATTTGATTATGCTACAGGGGCTGTAAAGTTAGTGTAGTTCATAATATAGTGTCTGTACCTGTGTGTGACGGTTTTCTCACAATTCTTCTGTGATTTTCACCCCAATATTTATTTTTAACTGCATACAAAATGATTGTTGTCTCAGATTTTTCCCAGGTTGCAATGCGGCCGAGACCTGACTCACTAGTCCGCTGATGACAGGGAGCCTGTCTGCTTCAATGGGTGGAGGGATCGCTTGGTGGGAGAGAGATCAATCTGCAACTAATGCAAGAGCTGTAGGCACCCTGATTGAAAACCACAGGTCTTTTGTTTCAATGGGTGGGGTGGCTGATGTGTGGGAGGGAGGAAAATGGAATTATGGGATTTGTAGTAAAAAAAAAAAGTCAAACAGGAAATAAAAGTTCACAAAAAGCTAGCCACAGTGTTATGGTAATCTCATGACATAGCCATTTAGCCCCAAGACAAGCGCAGATCCTTCCTAAGCATGTCCATTACTGTCTGCCAGGTACGTACTAAAATCACCTTATTGGGGAGATGGTTTGACTGATGTATGGGAGGAAGGAAAATGATCTCAAACTTTCAAGCATGGAACTGTGGGATGTGTAGGAGAAAAAGCTTCACTCACTAAAGAGCATGGGATCCTCAGCACTTCCGGACACCAGTGCATGTAATATACAAAAGCTTTATTTCTTTCTTCATTAACAACATGATGGGGGTACAAAAATGGGTAAAAACAGACCGACTCATTTTGGCAAACTAAAGCCTTTTTCATGGTCCTTCCTAGGGAAAAATTATTCAGCCAAATTAATGTGCACAATATCACAGAAACCCCACCCCCATTAGCACATCACTTCCTGATCTTGCGGTAACCCTTTACCAGCTGACCCAGGATAAACGGCTTGATGTCGGTGAATATACGTTGCTCATAGTAAACTTGAAAACAGATTGTCCCTGTCATCGCAACCCCTATATTTCAATATAATACTAGATTAAGGACGATTCCTAAATCAGAGGAGATGAACAAAAATTACTATGGATCAGTAAAACAGTATTACATCTGAAATTCATTCCCTCTGGAGCGTTAGTTGCCATTTTCATGATCCAGTAAAATCTCTCTTGTATGTAATCGACGGACTCTGTCACCTCCTCTGGTGACTTTGTAACATGTTCAGTTGGTATTACCTTCATATGAGTAATGCTGCCTCCATGTTCCTCTCTAAAATGCTTGGATGCACCGGACAGTGCGCACGTGTGAACGCTGCCCACTGACCGTGCGCCCGCAATATGTTTGGAGATTCTACGTTTTAACTTGCAGGTCGTGGACCCTACATATTGTTTCCTGCACTTCGTACACAAAATCCAGTAAACAACATGGTCGCTTTAACATGATATATATGTTTTGCTGGGATAAATGAAATTATTGGTATCTAAAGTAACATGTCCTGAATTTATCATATGCAGACAAATTGGGCAACGGGGTCTATCACAGGAGACGCTACAAATATGTTTTAACCAATTGTTGCCCTGCTTGGTATTTGATGGATCTCTCACAAAAAAAACTAGGTGATATTTTTTTACCAATAGTGGTATTCCGCTTAGCAACGCAACGCCATCGAGATGTGTAGTTTAGAGAACAAAATCCAACAGGAAACACCCAGTTCTGGCAGGAAAGTACTAAAATCCCCTTATGGTGGATAACCCCTTTAATTTCAATGGGTAGCAAAATCAGCTGCAGGAAATATGCAGCAAAAATATGCAGCAGATCCTGTACGTGTGATTGTACTCTAAAACTGACAACCCCTTACATAGGATATATGAAATACATGATGTCAGCTCTATAGCATTGTTCTGATACCTCCCAACTTTCACTGTTTGTGGGATTGTCCAGGAAACAGTCCAATATCAAGGTGATCAGGTGGTTCTTATGCAAATATGCCTGGAATTTAGCATATCTGTGAGGTTTTATGGACATTCCTTGGTGGATCAGGGTCAGAGCTTAAAACTGTCTCACAACACAAATGGTTACTTATCAAATACCTACAAAGTTGAATTCCTGGCAGTTATTCAGATCAGTAGTGGAGAGTGCCATTCCACACTGGTCTGCACACCAAAGCAACCATATGATGTCCATCGAGTTCCATGCACAAGTCCATTTCTATTCAAAAGGACTCATGCACAGAACTCACTAAACATCCTTCAATTGAGGCAACCTAACCTCCAACGCAAGCTGCGTCTGAAGAATGGGCGGAAGAATGGTTTAACTTTTCAGGTACTCTTTGATAGTGGATATGGATGATTCTAATATAGTCAATGCTTACAAACACATATATCCATACTTTAAATAGATGACCTCTCTTAACGCATTGCAAGTACTCTAGAAGAATAGGTTCACAGTAGGGAATTTCCAATGGAAATTCGGCTTGGGGAATATTCGGTCAGAAATTCCAGTGCAGCAGAATCCCATTGCACAGTGCTATGCTCTAAAAAGATAGAGAGAACAAGCACTGTCAGGCAGAGATGAAAAGCAACAAATACTTAGGCAGAAGGCAATGATGGCAATTGTCAGCGCATGTATCCACAAGGCGGTGCTGCATCAACTCAGAAAAAAAAAAAGTGAAATATGCACAAAAAGGAAAAATGAGAAGGCACTCACAATAATCGTCAAAAAACTTGGTGTTGTTTATTGAAGAAAGCACAGTTACATCTTCAACAGAGGAAGGGAAGAACACAGATAACCCACTCTGGAGGAGCTGGAAGAGCTAGCTTGTGTAGGACAGGCACTGACTTATATATGTGGTGCCTGATGACCAGGTAGGGATGCGCCGCTACCTGGATAGGTGTATAATTGAAGCCGGACATGTGATGAGGATGGTGATATAATGGATATGACGAGCCGCACACATGCTGGCAATGGGGATCTGGGAATACAGGATCCGCGGCTGGGTTCGGGATCTGGCCAAATTTGATGTGTTCTGGCTATGCGTCAAATGGGATGGGAAAGTGAAAAGAAATTAGATAAAGGGAAACGATGCAAGGTTAAGGTGTAACACAACAGGAAATATAAGGAGGAAATGTATGTTAACCAGTAAGATAGCAATATGAATTGTAACTTTTTAGCGCATACACTATGGAGCAATTTGGGCACAATGTCGGAAAGAAACTTGATTGAAGCTTATTTGGATCAAACAAACTATGTACACAATAAGATTGTGCTGGAAAAGAAAATAATATTTCATGGATCAAGAGCATGGATCATATAACTATGAAAAGTGAGAATAGAATGCAAGAATAAATGACAGAGTATGAGCGAGAATAAGTTGCGAGAAAGAGCAGTATGAATTGGCCAATTAAAGGGCTGAAACATGACTCCTGAATGACAAAGAAGTTGATCAGACATTCAGGAGTCTGTGAAAGATGAATGACACACATAGTGACAGCTATGCTGATTAGCATCCAGCTTTACTAGGAGAAGATAAAACCGATAGAACATGTATTCATAAAAATGCTGTACTTTTATCTTAAAAATCCATGCACTAATTTTATAAAGATCTATTCTTATATTTATACATTTTATCCTGTTATGAATTCACCATAATGTCTTCTGATTACTGCAGGCAAGCTCCAAGTATCTTTCTCTGACACATGACACAGCATAAAACCAGAGAGGAAAGGGTTACAGAGTAGAGAGTACTGATTGGCTGACTGCCCAGGCTTGCTCCTGTGAGGGAGACAGACTGACACACCCCCTGCAGCCTGCACAATGAAAAAGTAACTCACCAGCAGATAAATGCTTATATCTCTGGATATATAGGTCCGAGACACATAAAAATTATATGCACATGATCAGGATTGGGTCCTGAGTAACATATCACTTTTTTTCCTTTTTTTACACTATGACAGGTATGATTTAAGATTGTCACAGCTTGGTTTTGGGGTACTGAAACTAACAGAACATGTACAAAAAATGTATTTTCTCACTCTCTGGTTTGTGCCTTTCTTTCATGTCTCACCTTCTTGTTCTACACCCGGAACCGTACATCCATCTCCTGGTTGGCTGTTTTATGTTTCAGCCCTTTCATTGGCCAATTCATACTGCTCTTTCTCACAAATTATTCTAGCTCATACTCATTTATTCTTGCATTCTATTCTCACTTTTCATAGTTATATGATCCATGCTCTTTTATGTATCATTATTTTATTTTCCAGCACAATCTTATTGTGCGTATGGTTTGTTTGATCCAAATAAGCTTCAGTTGAGTTCCTTGCCGACATTGTGCATAAATCGCTCCATAGTGTATGAGCTAAAAAGTTACAATTCATATTGCTATCTTACTAGCTAGCATACATTTCCTCCTTATATTTCCTGTTGTGTTACACCTTTACCTTGCATCATTTCCCTTTCTCTCATTTCTCTTCACTTCCCCATCCCATTTGATGCATAGCCACACATCATATTCGTCCCGATCCCGAACCCAGCCGCAGATCCTATATTTCCAGATCCCCGTTGCCAGCATGTGTGCGGCTCGTCTTGTCCATTACATCACCGTCCTCATCACAAGTCCGGCTTCAATTATACACCTATCCAGGTAGCGGTGCATCCCTACCTGGTCATCGGGCACCACATATATAAGTCAGTGTCTGCCCCACACAAGCTAGCGTGATCAAGCAGTCCTTACTACGAAACAGACCGTCGCTGCTCTTCCAGCTCCTCCAGAGCGGGTTATCTGTGTTCTTCCCTTCCTCCATTGAAGATGTAACTGTGCTTTCTTCTATAAGCAACACCAAGTTTTTTCACGATTATCAGCGAGGGCCTTCTCATTTTTCCTTTCCGTCCATTGCACAGTGCATACTACGGAATTCAGCGGAGGACATTCCACCCCTGAAATTCTATTACCAAAAGAATGAGCTTGCTCATTCTGTAGGCGTATTCCACTCCACAGACATTACCATCTATGGGGATGGCAATGTTCACACGTCCCAGCGCCAAGTGATTCAGTTGGCGCTGGCCGCACTTGGAAGCTCCATACAAAATGTTTCTGTCCAGAGCTTCCTAAGGCTATGTGCACACATCTGTATCAATTCCAAGTCCGCATTCATTATTGCCTAATTTTTGCATTATTTTGGCATTCATATCAATTCAGCTCAAATTATGCTTACATTCTGCACAAATTCCACACCTTCCTCAGAAATTCATGCAGCAACGTTAATAGGATTCCTCTGCGTTATTCTGCAAAATTATAAGACAAGACATATTTTTGCAGAATGCAAAATGTGTAAATGGGACAGCGGAATCCCATTTGTGATGCGGAATTCTGTGTGGATATTCTTCTATGTGAACCCGGCCTAAGACTATGTTCACACACCAGAATTTCTGCATGGAATTCTGCATGAATTTATAGCCAATACATTTTAATTGGATTCTGCTGTCCCATTTACACAGCAGAATTTCTGCTGCAGGATTTCCATTGTAGTGAATTGGCTATAAATTAATACAGAATTTTCATGCAGAATTTCAAGCAGAAATTCTGCCTTGTGAACCTGGCCTTAAAGGGGTACTCCGGTGAAAACCTTTTTTCTTTTAAATCAACTGTTAGCAGAAAGTTAAACATATTTGTAAATTACTTCTATTAAAAAATCTTAATCCTTCCTGTACTTATTAGCTGCTGAATACTACAGAGGAAATTCTTTTCTTTTTGGATTGCTCTCTGATAACATCACGAGCACAGTTCTCTCTGCTGACGTTATTATAATAATAATAACACTTTATTTATTGTTGTCCTTAGTGGGTTTTGAACCCTAGTCCCCAGCACTGCAAGGTGACAGAGCTAACCACTGAGCCACCATGCTGCCCTTAGTATAAATCTGCTATGCACGGTTGCTAAAATGGACAGAGATGTCAGCAGAGAGCACTGTGCTCGTGATGTCATCAGTGTTCCAAAAAGAAAGGAATTTCCTCTGTAGCATTCAGCAGCTAATAAGTACTGGAAGGATTAAGATTGTATAATAGAAGTAATTTACAAATATGTTTACCTTTCTGCCACCAGTTGATTTAAAAGAAAAAAGGTTTTCACCAGAGTACCCCCTTAAAGGGGTACTCCTGGCTTCAGAAAGTTAAACAGATTTGTAAATTAATATTTTCAAACAGTAACCAACCCCTCAAGACTAGTACCAGTTACCTGATACATGGATGAATAATAATACAAATAAATAGCTGGATCATGCTTCAAATATAGAATACAATTTTATTAAAAATATATATAAAACGTCAATTGATATGACTTAGCCTCGTTGCACAGGGCCCTTGTGCCAAGGAGAAGAAATAGATTTACTTAGACATATACTTGTAATATATAAACACCGATATTTTACAAAAATATAATATATATAAAAAAATAGTAAAATATATCACTTTCGATAGTCCGGTAACTAAAAATCCAGAGATGTATTAAAGTCCTGTAACTGATATAAAATCCTGATATACTGAAAGGAATGGGTGGGTTAATATTTACCAGCTTGAATAAAGTCCCACTGTAACGTCACCTGAGGACAACTGGTGAGGTCCGCAAATCTCGGGTGGTGAAAAGACGCTGGCATGCGTCACCGCTCCTGTGATCTTTCGCTGCAGTTGGTATCTTAGCGGTGCAGACCTCGTGGTATCCTGATGGTGTGTGACGTCTCAGGCGCTTGGCAACGCCGCCTCGATGTCTAGACTTAGATGGTATTGCTGGTTTGACCCACAATCGATCCTTCAGAAGTCAGTGAGATATCGGTGCTAAAATCATACACCTAGACGCGTTTTTACAAGCAGAACACGGCCCTTTCCTCAGTAGGTATGTACATACCTACTGAGGAAAGGGCCGTGTTCTGCTTGTGAGAGCCCTGAAACGCATCTAGGTGTATAATTTTAGCAACGATATCTCACTCACCTCTGAAGGATTGATTGTGGGTCAAACCAGCAATACCATCTAAGTCTACACATCCAGGCGGCGTTGCCAAGCGCCTGAGACGTCACACGCCATCAGGATACCACGAGGTCTGCACCGCTAAGATTCCAACAGTGAAAGATCATGGGAGCGGCTATCATTCCCACTGGCCTGTGGCAGGCAGACCGCCGCGGTGACGCATGCCAGCGTCTTTTCACCACCCGAGATTTGCGGACCTCACCAGTTGTCCTCAGGTGACGTTACAGTGGGACTTTATTCAAGCTGGTAAATATTAACCCACCCATTCCTTTCAGTATATCAGGATTCTATATCAGTTACGGGACTTTAATACATCTCTGGATTTTTAGTTACCGGACTATCGAAAGTGATATATTTTACTATTTTTTTATATATCTTATATTTTTGTAA
This sequence comes from Hyla sarda, assembly GCF_029499605.1. Lineage (NCBI taxonomy): Eukaryota > Metazoa > Chordata > Amphibia > Anura > Hylidae > Hyla > Hyla sarda. The sequence goes on along the minus strand of NC_079189.1, from coordinate 71,408,896 downwards.
AATATCGGTGTTTATATATTACAAGTATATATTACAAGTATATGTCTAAGTAAATCTATTTCTTCTCCTCGGCACAAGGGCCCTGTGCAGCGAGGCTAAGTCATATCAATTGACATTTTATATATATTTTTAATAAAATTGTATTCTATATTTGAAGCACGATCCAGCTATTTATTTATATTATTATTCATCTATGTATCAGGTAACTGGTACTAGTCTTGAGGGGTTGGTTACTGTTTGAAAATATTGTTTTGCACAACCTCCTTACCTCGGCTAGTTAATTGTGAGCTGCACAACCCTTTTTGTTTCAGATTTGTAAAATACTTCTATTTTACAATCTTAAGCCTTCCAGCACTTATCAGCTGTTATAGTATGCTGCTGTTGCATGCTACAGAGGAAGCTGTGTAGTTCTGTCCAAAGTTTAGCTATGGAGATTTGCTCCTGCTCTGGACAGTTCCTGATATGGACAGAGGTGTCAGCATAGAGCACTGTGGTCAGAAAGAAAGAAATTCAAAAAGAAAAGCATGCCCTCTGTAGTATATAGCAGCTGATAAGTACTGGAAGGATTAAGATTTTTTTTATAGAAATTTAATTTACAATTGTGTTTAACTTTCTGCATCAGTTGATTTAAATAAAAAATAGTTTTCCACCGTAGTACCCCTTTAAGTGTTAATTTAGCCTTAAGGCAGGGTCACACGGGGCGCATCCAGTCACAGAGGAACTGCAGATCGAGCTCCCGGCTGCATCCGGGCATCTCGGTATGTCTGCTCATAGTGGTTTTCAAACAGTTCCTCCCAGGGTCTATGGTCTTCAAGTTTAGGATTTGGCTTCAAACTGTGCACCCAAAGCTATTGCAAAACTACAACTCTCAGCATGCTAGGTCAATCAGAGACCTAGGCTCTATAACATATATTATTACCATACACCATACACATACAGTACATCAGTACTGTACATCATACGGCATCTTCGTGCACACCTCCGTTTAACTTCTCTGTCGCGCCCTAGCGGATTTACAGCAACAGAGCAACCCGACATAGCGCCCCTGTCACCTTTTTATTCATTTCCATCAAAATAATATTTATTGGACAAACGTGATTTATGCCTCTCTCCGAAAACATTCGCATGTAGAATGAAGAATTGTGATTAATATTGATTTTTTTTCCCCCTCCCTTTGGGAAACGGGAATCAAATATGGTTACCTGCTCATTTATGAAACAGATTTATTCTGTTGACTTGGAAGCTTGTTTGAAAAATAATTGAATTTCTGTTACCTAATGGAAAGTGACAGTTAACAGTATTTATTTTCCATTTGTGTCTGAGCAGATAGCATAACACAGTTTGATTTGTCGTTAGCTGTGGAATTTCAGATTGCTTTGCCTTGGTAATGGCAGAGATAGGCGCTAGATGAACTAATACCATCATGTTTTTTATTTTTTTCGTATTTACACAGCCAGTAAACGCGACATTAGTTAAACAAACATCGCACATCCACTTTGTTCCCTTGTAATTGTTCATTTAGATATTAGCCTTTTGTACTGCATTTTGACAAGTCCCCTCTTCTGGCTTTTTTATTTATTTATTTCTTCGTATCAATTGAAAAAAGTCATTTCTATTTTTTTTTTCTTTTTTTGTACTTTAGCTGGTTCCCATAAAAAATATTGGTGGAGCTCACTGTCCAAAAAATGATTATAGTGTTTAAGCATCACTGCTTCTTAATATTGCTTTTTATCCGTTCACACAAATTTCTGTCACTGTAGCCGACCACTTACACTACTCAAAGCCGCTTTCCATTATTGTCTCCTGCCCCCGCCAGATGATTGGTTTCCCTGAACAATGAAACCGTGTACGGTGTCTCCTTGAGGAATTAATTGATACTTGCTGAAATGAAGAAACTTTGTGTACTTTATGTGCTGTGAGTTTAGATATATACTCTATGTTTGCAGACGGTCACAAATCACATGGATATATACAAAACAGAAGTTGCTTGACTTTCACAGCCATGGGTATTTATTATGAGATTCGTCCCCTCTTTGCGGTTAGTGCAGCTATACCTCTTCTGTAAGGAAATTGGAAGATGGAAAAAAGGAAATACGATACGTCCATTCAGCCACAAGATCACTGATGAGGTTAAACAGCTATATTAGGCTAGTTCCTCTAAAAAGTGTTTAAAGAGGCTATCCACCATGAGGTGATTTAAATATGTACCTGGCAGACAGTAATGGACATGCTTAGGAAGGATCTGCGCTTGTCTTGGGGCTAAATGGCTATGTTGTGAGATTAACATAACAATGTGGCTATCTTTTTGTGAACTGGCTATTTCCTGTTGGAGTTCATTCTCCTAAACTTCAAGTCCCATGATTCTTTGTTTTCAAGTGTGAGGTCACTTTTCTCCCTCCCACACATCAGCCACCCCACCCATTGAAACACACCTGTTATCCTTTTCATGCAATAGACCAGTGTTTTCTGACCAGGGTGTCTCCAGCTTTTGCAAAGCTACAATTCTTGCAGAATGATTTTCCTCCCAACCAGCCTCTGAATACCTGACTAGTGATGTAATGTGCACTGCAACCTGGGAAAACCGACAACATGACACTCATTTTGTATGCAGTTAAAAATAAACATTGGTCAAAAATCACAGAAGAATTGTGAGACCACCGTCACATGCAGATACAGACATCATATTATGAACTACACTAACTTCCTGGAAAATCCGTGAATAACCCTTTAAATTTCTAAAACCTTGTTGAGCAGTATGGGTAACTACTCCACTGTTCCTTTCTAGAAATTTTGCTAAATCTCCCCGATTTTCTATTTAAAATAAGATACTGTTAACTTTTTTTTTTTTTTTTTTTGCCTCCGAGTGCAAATATTGAGTATGGGCCCCCTTTCATGGCAACTAAACTTCAAAAAGGATTAACTCATAACACTTAACACAATGTGTCCATACAGTATGCCAGCCATATGTTGGACGATATGCATTTACAACACTCATACTCTGGACACATGCACTCACATGTTGAACACATAGGCACAGGTACCACCTTCACTTCGGATCAAAAGTGTACATGGACCGACAACACCCTGGACATAAGCCACACAAATAACATCCATAAGCATGACATGCAGAACTTCTGCCACTCACACACAGGACACATGACACACAAACATCATTTACCCATCACTCTCACACTGGACACAAACCACAAACATAGGGCACAAACTGCAAATGCACAAGCACCATTTATGCAACTTCAGAACAGATACCATGACCACTTGTACTATGCATGAATCAAACCCACTTATCAGATCTTTTTTCCAATTGCTGAACCCTGTGCAGACTTGATGGGCCGAAAGGTTCTGATTTGCTGACACATTCTATATTTCTAAGTATTCCTACAAAAACGCAACAAAGTCCCAACATTGAGTATGGTAAATTTGTGAAACCTTTTAGGATGAGATTTTTTATTTTTTTTGTTATCTGAAAGAAATTGGTTACTAGATCTAGACTAGGTTGGTGATCTCCTGCATTGGGCTAATTACCCATCCTCTGCACACTCCAGCTCCTTCCTTCAAGCTTCATTGATGGCCCAATTAGCAAATCACTGGCCTGCTGAGCCAGGGTCCAGTCTCAGCTTGGTGATTGGCTGAGCGGGCCTTCACTGAAGCTTGTTTTTGAGAACGAGGGCCATAGCATGCTGAGGACGGGTGATTATCCAGGCCCCATTAAGGAGATCTCGGGGTGCCACAGCGATTGGACCCCTTGCGATCAGAAGTGTATCATTTATCCTGTTAATAGGAGATAAAAAATTTTACACCGGAGTACCCCTTTAAGCGCTAAAAAGCAAAAAAGCGCAGACTAACAGTAGCCTTTCAGAAGTAATAACTGCATATGGCAAAACACACCACAACCGCAATGCAATGTAACCACATGTGTGTGTTTTACCCTAACAATAGCAGTTAAATGGGCACTGTCATGAACCTTTTTTTTATATGTTGTAGTACTTATGTACTACAACATATCTCTAATATACATCCTTTTTTTTTTTTTTATATATATAAAATATTATATATTATATTTGAAAACCTGCCACTAGGTGTCTCCCTCCTAGTGGCCGGCTGCAACCTGCCGTCACGTCACGACTGAATTCGGACCGATGTCAGCTGCGCAATTGGTCCTAATTCAGTCAGCCTGGCTGCCTCGCAGCTGCCTGCGCTCATTGGCTGCCCACCCCAGGCATGTACAGTCTGGAGGCAGCACAGCACTGAATCTCAGTGCTGCACTGATGCTCCAGGACTGTACATGTCCTGTATGGGTAAGTGAGGTTTTATTTCCCTTACCCGTACTTCATTTTGGTCCCGGGTCTCGGCGGTGAGCACGGCCGGTGGGTGATGCTCCTATACTCCTCCTCGCTGGATAACACTACACTGCTAAACAGGGAGGAGGAGACCCCGGAGCAGCCTGCCGTGTTATTGGCCACTCATCTATGCACGCTCCCGATGGGAGGGCGGAAGTCAGCCCCCACCAGCAGGCATCAGTGATGTTGTGCCTGCTGGGGAAGTCTGCCTGGTAAGTGAGCACATTACCAGGCAGACAAAAATATATTTCTAAGGGGAGTAAAAACCTTTTTAAAGGCAGGGATGGGGTTAGAGATAGATGGGCAATAGGCAGGGACATAAACATTATTTTGCTACAAGGTGGGAGCTACTCTTTAATGTGCTATTCCGCATCCTATGTAATTGAAAGCTGATTTTTTTCCCCCTAGTAGTGTTGACCTGGGGTCAAACCTGTTCATTCCAGGAAATGCAGGGAAATTGTTCACTTGTTTTATAGTTTTATATATGGGGAGTGATTTACAGTATGCAAGCAGATTGTCCAGAATCAGCCTATTGTTCTATTACATAATTTGCAGTGATATTCAGTGTAAGCCAATGAAAATATTACATAGCCGGAGATTACCATTTATGAACACCAGACAGAACAAAAAAAAAATACATTTCTTCAACTTTGACTTTGGTGACCGGAGGCTATTCAGCGACATATCAAAAAGAAACGGCAGAGTCAGAGGCCAGCAGGAAGGGAATCGGATACAAACGGGGATTTGTTTTAGCAGTGTATAGTGTCACCTCCAGACCTTTGTGCTATCCGGCCTTTTTCTATATTACAAAGAGTATCTGCCTCTGTTCTCTTGCCTGCTGTGCAGTGATCCATTTATCTTTAACATCTGAAACGTGAAACTATTCACTCGCTATTCCCAACCTTAGATACCGTGTCCCTCATGGAGGAGACAATCACCTTTCCCTTACACCTTCAATGCTATTGTCAGGTTACATCTGACAATGATAACATGGCTCTCTGAAAACTGGTCTCAAGGAAGCCATGTCCACGTATTACTGCTCCTTCTTTATTCCTTGATGACTTGCAGACTCCTCAAATGTGATATATATCGAGTACGTGAAGACTTGCCTTTATTTCATAGCACTTTTGTGCAGGTGTTCCAGGTGCGCCCAGTGTAGTACAATGTCATTCTACTTTTACCATGTGATTATAGTATTTAAAGGCAAATGGGGAATAAGCATATATATATAGATTAGAAATTATGTAATTTCCAATAATAATAATATTAATAGTATTACAAACAACAGCAAAAAAAAAAAAAAAAAAAAAAAAATATTATATATATATATATATATATATATATATATATACTGAAAGATAGGGAACCTTTAAAATATACCTTTTATTAATTTTCTTTAAAAAGTTCAAAATAACACTTTTCGGGAATAAATGTTCAATATATCAGTCGCCCTTAACTACGGTACGGCCGGCATCAGAGCCACACGGACGAGAGGAGCCACTTAGACAAAAGGATGCAAGCCAAGAGTTTGGAATGCCGCAACAAGGTCCTGGAAGAATCGCACAGAGGAAACACGTAGGATCGGCACCGCATGCATACCTGGAAGCTCCAAAGACTATATAAAAGACGCACCTTACCACCGGGGAAAGAAAGCTAAGTGGCATGTGCAATATCATGTAGTGCAATATAAGACTGTGGATTGTGCAATATTACCAGTGCAATATGTGATTGTGGACACTGTGTACAAAGAGAATGTTTACAACTTTGCACTAGTCACCTTTATACCAATGGCCATATACACAGCATTACATGCTTAAACAAGCATGGAGGAATTTGCCAACTATTAGACACTTTGCACACTACCACTTTGCATAATATGACAGTGCATAAAGCAATATGTAATCACCAAAACAATTCCTCCTGATCTATCAAATCACAATGTAAAACATAGCTTTTAATAGTATCAATTAAAATAGTCTTAAAATTAACGAAAGACCACAAAAAGTATGTATATAAAAAGAAAAATAATAATATGGTGATATCACACCAAAAAAAGTCAAAAGGTGTCAAAAAATGGTCAAAAAATATATCAAAAAGTGGTCAAAAGATGAGCCCGGGGGTGTACCATCCCCAAAACAAGATAAACCTGATACTCTAGCAGCATCTAGTACAGATCACAAAATCTCTGAGGAGGGGCGTATAGATATGCAGATAAGATGTAGATATGTAACAGATTACTCCAGACAAAAGCAATCTCTCTAACATTGATTGGTTAGATATTAGGAAAAAGGGAGAGTGCCCACTTACTGCTAGGATGCCCATTCCTCTGTCCCTGCCTTTTGAGGGACCCAACTCCTTAATAGGGTGGCCTCAACCACGGTGCCGGACCCTACTCTATCTAAGTGAAGGAGAAAAAAATAAAAAGGCAGTAGACAGCAGGATAGATAGGACGTACACTCCGGGGCTCAAAAATGTGACCAAAAACAAAAATGGTGCTCAAAATAGTGTAAATGAAAAAAGAATATACAGCAAGCCAAGACAAAAAGAAAAGGTTTTGTCCCAAAATTCCTACGCATTTCACCTGCCTGGTAGCTGCAGGATCATCAGGGAACAACACTTGGCAAAAAATTAGTTAAAATCAAAACCAATCTAGATGTAACACCATTAGTCAAACCGTTATCATAGATATTCTCAGACCGGCTCAGCAAAGGAAACGCTAATATGATATATATTTAGCTGGTAACATCTAGACTCTATAAATTAGAGCAGTTGCATGATAGTGATCAAACACCTCACCTCATATTGGTGCTCCTCTCCAATTGGTACACCAACTGGCAATATCTTAGCTCTCTAGCTACAACTGTAATGGTCAGGTGTATCAATAAGTAGCAGGGGCCATTATCCAACCACTACAAAATAAGTAGGTACATCTCTAAAAATATTATATTATGCAGGGATATATGATCTAAACATCACACCAAAAATGCTTAAATTACTGATAGCTATGGCCTTCAATTACACTTCGAGTGTCGATAAAAAGGGTATATACATAAACAGCCAATAAAGTGCATAGCGATAACAGAAAAAACGCAAGATTTATGCATAGTCTGAATTCTGCCTGACTAAGTACTATAGACAAATTGTCTATTCAGGCACTTTATTTCTAAGGCAAGACAGAGGTAGATAAGGGTGACTGATATATTGAACATTTATACCTGGAAAGTGTTATTTTGAACTTTTTAAAGAAAATTAATAAAAGGTATATTTTAAAAGTTCCCTATCTTTCAGTTCATATATCAATATATCAAACTTGGGAGACCTCCACATACAGGTACGGTTATACCGATCAGTGACACACAATATATATATATATATATATATATATACACATATATATATATATATATATATATATATACACATATACATATATATATATATATATATATATATATATATATACACATATATATATATATATACATATATATATATATATATATATATATATATATATATCATGATAATAGTAGTAATAATAATTATTATTTTTATTATTATTGTTATATAATAATATAAATTAATAATAATAATAATAATAATAATAATAATACATTATTATTATCAGTCATTTCTTTTATTTTATAATTATAAAAAAATCCAAAATACAGTTCTCAGAGAACAAGACTGTTGGGGGGTAGAGAGAGGATAGCTTACCTATGTCTGATCCCTAAATACTAAACATTTCTAAGAAATTTATGAAAGTATTTGTACATATAGAGCAGAAGACTCCAAACCGTGGAACTCCAGCTGTTGCAAAACTACAACTCCCAGCATGCCTGGACAGCCGTTGTCTGTCCGGGCATGCTGGGAGTGGTAGTCTTGCAACAGCTGGAGGGCCTCCCTTTGGAGACCCCTGATATAGAGTAACAATTGGGTAAAGACAATTTCCACCTACCTGCAAATACTGTTCCTGAGATATGTGAGAAACATTAACCTTTTTTAATACTCTTCTTTAAAAAAAATCCTTTTAATAGAAATCATGGCTTATAAAAAATAAAAATAAAATAACACTAGAGGTCCCCACACCATTTAGAACACAATACTGTCCGGCTGCAACATCATCTTTGTCCCAGCTAAAGCAAATCCTCTGTGCTCACTCCTGTTCTGTCCATCAGACTTCTGTCTGAAAACACAGCAGCCTGCAGTGATTGGACACCGCACAGTACAGCACACTAAGGAAGGAAGCAAATGCATGTTGAGTTATGGTGGGCTCAGTACTTGTCTCAGACACGCCCCTTCCAGAGCACTGAATTTCAGAATGAGTGAGCAGCAATACAGAGGGATTTGTGAGACAAATACAGAAGGTAGACACACAAAAGACATGTAAAGAATCTCCATGACCTAGAGTGTAACATACTGTACATAAGCATAATTTTTTTTCTGTGATGTGACAGGTACACTGTAACCTCTATCCACCGGAGGGGTATAAAAAGCTGATTGACGTTGATGTGCCACTCTTGCACAATCCATTCTCCATTCATTCTCTATTGGGTTGCCAGTCATTGCCATGTTCATCACTCTGCACTGTCAGATGGCCCCAGAGACAATGGAGCGCTGACTATGCATGCACAGTGCAGAACAATTATTACTAGACAAACATGTCTCCATTCACAGGATCCGTTAGTTTTCTAGTGTTCAGACCTCACCAAACCCCTCCCCCCTTCCTCGACCAGCATGCCCGTGGAAAGGGGATAATTACTTCAGATAAGAATACCCCTTTAAAGCGCAACTATCATGAGGTTGGTGTATGGTGTGTAGAACATGTCTCCAGCCTTACTTGTATCCTTCTTGTATCCCTACGGCTTTTATTATCTCAAAAAACATTTTATATGCAGCCACTGACAGGCGGATAGGCGCCGCTAGGGGTTCGCTTTGCCCCGCGGCTGCCACACCTATCCCCTGTACACCAGCACTGGGACCGCTGTGTGATTGACACACAGGTTCCAGCGCATACGCCCCTTATCTTTGATATGTAAGCGCCAACTGACATTACTTTACAGAGCGGAAGCACTCACTTCAACTGTCTAACGCCTCTGGGCATACGGACAGTGCCCATCCTTCTCCTCTTTCTTCTCCGTGCGGGAAACTTGCTGGGCTCTTCTGCATTCACTAGAGACAGAGAGCGCTCACTTTCTGCCTCCATGGTGGTGTCAGACAGGGCGGTCACTCTGTAAAGAAATGTTGGCGCTCACATATGAAAGATAAGGGGCGCATGCGCTGGGACCCGTGTGTCAATCACACAGCGTTGCCAGCGCTGGTTTACAGGGGATTGGCATGGAGGCCGCTGGGCATAGCAAACCCCTGGCCACGCCTATCTGACTGTCAGTGGCTGCATATAAAAGTGTTTTTTGAGATAAAAGCCGTAATAAGAGGGATACAAGTAAGGCTGGAGACATGTTCTACACACCATACACACACTGTGGTTAGGTGGTTATATGCTCCAAACCTCATGACAGCGCTTAAATCCCTCCTGACCCCTCAAAAAATGATATTAGTGGACAACTCCTTTAAGCATCCATGTTACTACTAACTCATAAATGAACCAAAACAGGATGGAAATAATAGGAATTATTTCAAAGATGCAAACAATTTAAAAGCAATCTTAAACTTTTCTAATTCTCTTTCTCCTCTAATCTAAGAAAAGGTAACATACAGTAAAGCTTTTCCTGTATTATTATTAATATGTGAACGAACAAATAAAGTCCTTTCTCTAAATGGCGCTTTGTTGATTTATGTCTTAAATCACCAGATGCTGAATGCAATGTGTTGTTTACTGCACTGTTTATTCCTCTGGGTAATGCTGGATAAGCTGTGGCGATTAAGATACAACTTTCAGAATTTAATTTATGGAGATGTTACAAGTTAAAGGCAATAAGGAAAAATACTAGAAATTTATATTCCATATTGAGGTAAAAGAAAACATGAAACCGGCATTTCGGAATAATTTCTTTGGAAATGTTCCATTGTTTATCACTTTATGCCAATATTTTAGGAAGTAATTTCATAGTTTTTACTAGATATAAAAATAATACTTCTGGTATCATATGGTGAAATATAACCATTGTATACCGGGTATGAAGCTTTCTAATAGTTTGCATTTCTATTCTTCACTATTTCTGAGATTGCTGCTTGCTGTCAGGGTTGACTATGCTTATTTATATGTTGTGTAGTATATGGATAAATATTCAATTCCACTAGCTCTTGGCTGATAATAAAGGAAACATTGTAGATTTTAATACTTAAAAGCCAATTTTCTATGTTTACATTGTCCTTGTCATTTGTAAAAAAAAAACTGAGACAGATATATATCAAAAGTTTTGATTTGTCAGTTGCACATCTTTATATATATTTATCTATATATCTATCTAAATATCTAGTATAAAAATCTCCCAGCAGCACACAGGTTGAATGAAAAAAAAAGTCCAGTGATTGATTCCATACAAGGTGTCATACAGCAACGTTTCGATCAGCTCATCCTTATCTTTCTCATGCCATGGCTTGAGAAAGATCAAAATGAGCTGATAGAAACGTTGCTGTATGACAGTTTGTATGTGATCAATTACTGGATTTTCATTCCACCTGTGTGCTGATGGGAGATTTTTGTACTGTCTAAAAGATGGCCCCTAACCTGGACTCCAGAACCTGCGTACAGCTTTCAATTTTACTTCATTAGGGTTTGTGCTGCTTTTCTCCATTTTCTATCTATCTCATATATATCTATCTATCTCATATTTATCTATCTTAGATCTATATATCTAATATCTATCTATCTATCTCATATCTATCTATCTATCTCATATCTATCTGTCTGTCTTATCTATCTATCTATCTATCCCATATCTATCTATCTATGAAAAAATCCAGATAAATCCGCAGCACACAAATCCAATATGGTGGAAAAAGAAAGGAAAAAATGTATTCCATCATGTGAATGTCATACAGCGACGTTTCAACTGGCTCACCCAGCCTTTCTGAAGCTCAAAGCTGGGCGAGCCAGCTGAAACGTCGCTGTATGACATTCACATGATGGAATACATTTTTTCCTTTTTTTCACCATATTGGATTTGTGTGCTGCGGATTTATCTGTATTTTTCTGTGAAATATATGGTCCCTTGACCATGGTCTGGTTCTGCGTGCACCCACTACATTTTTGCTCCAAAACTGAGTGCTGCTTTTCTTTGGATTACTATCTATCTATTCCATATCTATCTATCTATCTATCTAGCTATCTATTTCATATTTATATATCTCATATCTATCTACTGTAGGCTTGTGCAATTCGTTTAGGACGTAATTCATTTTTTTCCGAATTGTTCATGTTTCGTACATTCGGATTGATCCAAATGTACAAAATATTTACATCCAAATGAATCCAAATGTGTAACAAAACAAATTGTACATACCTAAGAAATTGTGAAAAACTAATTTTACTTTTGTAAAAACAAAATTCGTTTTCATTTAGAAGCAAGGGACCATTTAATAAAGTGTGTGTGTTTCACTTTTTTTTCTCTATTTTTTAAAATATTTTAGTTAGCACTACTACTCCCAGCATGGAACAGACTGTTCCATGCTGGGAGTAGTAGTACCTGTACTAATAGACATGACGCCCCAGGTGTCAGTCCTGACACCCGATGCTATCGTCAATAATATAGTAGAGATGTAAAGTGGCTCTATACAGCGCTCGTATCTCTGCTCTGTACTCCAGCCAGTGATGGGAATAGAGCAACATTCATTCATATTTTCCGCCCCCAGAGTGGGGATTGGCCGGATGGTTGCAGCCAATCTCAGCTCTGAGGGAAATATGAATGAGTAAGTGGCCGGCTGGACTATAGGGCAAAGATGTGAGCGCAGGAGAAAGCCGCTCCATCTCTGCAATAGACAGGACGATCACATTGGGTGTCAGTAGTGATACCCGCTGTGATCTATTCTTACCTGCAGGTACTACTACTCCCAACATGGAGCATGCTCTGCAGTTGCTCTAATAAGTTTTATTTTCCTCATACATGCCACACCTTTTGTACAGGTATTTGGGGGTTTATTTCAGGTGAAAAAGTTATTTTTATGGGGTCCCAAAATATCAGAGATTCATAGCCTGGGGCTGCAACACCTCTCTTCTGTGATGTCACACCTCTCCCAGCTTTTAATTGACACATGGGGCTTGCCTGGCAATGGTGATTCTGTGTGGATTACATGCAATGGGGATGTCAATGGGGATTGTAGTGCTTGCACAGTGAATCTATGAGTCTGAATCCCAACCTATCAGATTCACTGCGGATGCATTGCAATGACTAGAGGCCGAGAGGCACTAGAGGAAACTTCCACCAAATGTCAAAACCAATGATGGTCACCTGTGCCATGTGTCAGGAGGCTTACTTTATTCCAAAAAGTTACACCCCAATTTTGGTAAAATTTTTGGTGTGTGGAGTCATGCACAAGTTCTGTCCCTTTCCCTCTTAACCATTCCCTCTTGTTGAGCGAGGTGTAAAAGGGTCTAAAAAGTGTCTACCACTCTTAATAAATGTGGGGCAAGTTATTTAAGCTAGTTTTTTCTCGCTTTTTTTTTTTTTAAAGAAAATTGGGCCCAATTATTTATTTATATAGCGCCTACAGATTCCGCAGCGTTTACAATTATGGGGTACAAACAAAGACAAATAATAAACTTGTCCGACTGTAATAGTAATCATTTGGATGACAGAGTTGTAAACTGTATAGGAATTTTTAGCCTGAGTCTAATAGAGCATGAGTACCAGAATGGCATCATGAACTCTTAATATGGCCTTTCTTAAAGTGATATAATATAATGAATTATACCATTATGTGAAGAGAAAAAAAAAAAAAAAAAAGAAAACCAGGTATGGCGGCTCTTTCCTTCATCCTGATTCTATAAGATCCTTGTATCTGCACACATTCTGAATATATCCTGGAAGGAATTAGCATCTAAGGAGTCAGATCAGAAAACAAAAAAAAAACTTTTTGAAATTGATTGAGATATGTAAGCCTTACGTGTATTCATTTTCCAGTTATAATCATCTGCACTAGCAGTGCCATAGATTTCCCATACTCCTCTGCTCTAACTGGGCAGATTAAAGCTCTTAGATTGTGACTCAAGTGCTAACAGGGTTTACGGTTATTGATCCCATTGACCGGTGCATGGGGTAGACCTTTAACTCAGGATGATACACTGCTGCTGAGGATACCGTAGTTTTCTGTGGCTTGTACAGAATATTTACCTGCTCAGTCACTTGTATTTCTACATATTTCTTCCCATTCTTCACATCTGCTGACTAGTTACTGCTTTTCTCTCCAGAGACAACATGAAAATGAAGGTTTTTGCAGCTAAGCAATGGAATAATCATGTTACTTAGTGACTATTCCCAGAGTCTACCAGCTGACCAAGTCAGAGAATTTTAATGTTGGGATCGGTTTTACATAAAAAAATATATAAATACAGTTTACAGTTTACAAAATACAGTTTGAAATAGAAAAACAAACCATTTTAAAGATCTTTTTTCATTTCTTATTAAAGAGGACCTTTGATCACTCTGAAAAATAGGAGTTGCAGTAACTAGTAGATAGCTTAGGGGCGCTGATCACACATCTTTTTACAGAATGATGATTGGCCCCCATGTTGCTGAGTTATAGTGCTTGGTAGTTCCCTCTGACTGATTCTGTGAATATGTCAGATGGGCGGGAATTGATTTTCATATGGGGTGTGTTCAGCTGAGTTCTGTGCAGTGACTGTATGGGGGTGTGCATATTTAATGAAGAGGTGTGGCACTGCAGAAAGGAGATCCTTCTCTTTGTGTTAAGCCACACGACTTCATTGAATATGCACATCCCCATAAGTCACTGGACAGAACACAGCCCATATGAAAATAAAGCCTCACCCATTTGACAGATTTACTGAATTAGTCATCAGAGGGGACTGCAAAGCAAACTGTAAACAGGTATGTAATCAGACCCCCTAAGCTATCTACTTGTTGATGCAACTCATATTTTTCAGAGTAACCAGAGGTCCTCTTTAGGATTTTATTAACTTTATGTCTTGTAAATTCAATCATGCAAGTCATGAAAGGGAGGAACCACCCAATGTACTTAAGTGTATTAAAAGTAAAAAAAAATCCTTGAAAAGAGGAGGACAAGTTGGGTCAGGGTCTGCTGTGCCCCTGGGACAATGCATCACACCGCTTAGATGACGGTAGGCCTGCATATTTTGTCTTCATACCTGCAGTGAGCTTTATAGCTCCCTGAGGTAAAGAACTCACTCTCTGCCTCTAGTGACTAATTGGTCGCGCATGCAGCAAAGTGGAGAAAAGTATTGAAGCCCAGGGGCACATGGACCCCTGCCATGCCTCTCGGACCAAGTTGGACACAGAATTAAAGTTATTTAGCTGTATGTGGTGAACATACATATTGGGTGCCAAAATATAGGCACTGAAATAAAGTGAATGAGAAAAGGGGTTCTAGAATAAAAATAAAAGGCGCAGATATCTGTGGATCGGCAGCTCTACAAGAATTACGAGAGCTTCAGATCTTTGAAGAAGCCACAGGACCTTCTTATGAGCTTCCCCCCCCCCCTTTTTTTCTTATTTTTGCATTAAGCTTTCCTATATTCCTTAAAGGGATATCTTATCAACTCCAAGGATATCTTATCCTCTCCAAGGATAGGGGATAAGATGTCTGATCGTGGGAGAGGAAGGTCCCATCGCTGGGGACCCCCCGATATCTCGGCTGCCGCACCCCAGAAATCCGGTGCACAGAGCAAACTTCCATCCGTGCCAGATGGCGGGCAATGCGGGGTGGAAGCTCATGACATCAAGGTCCCACCACCCTCATGATGTCACGGCCAAGATGTCATGAGCGGGGCGTGGCCGTGACGTCACGAGCTTCTAAACGAGTGTCGGGTGCAGCAGGGTGATCACTGGGGGGGGGGATAAGATGTCTAGGGGCGAGTACCCCTTTAAAGAAGACAAACTGTCACACTAAACACATAGAAGAATATGCCAGGTAACTTTAGCGTTTTACGGAAAACCTAGTGATAGATCCCTATGTATGTGTGTGAACTAAAAATAAAAACAGCTGTTTCCTGGCCTAATAGTGTTTATGTATTTATTTATTCTTTTTTTTTTGGGGGGGGGGAGAAATCTTTTTTAAGAAATAACATAAGACTTGAGCACGGACGCAGTACTAAAGAGGTGTGATACTGTGAATAGTAAGTATTTCTGTCTTTTCAGTCTCATCTTTTCTTTGCTAGTAGTCCCATGTGAAAACTAATCTGCTCTAATCAGGCAAGAGGCCTTATCTGGAAATAGTACAATGACAGTGCAGCAGATTATCTTGGTTTATGTAAAATATACAACTCAGTGACAACATTCTATGTTGAGATATCGAACACTGAGCATTAACTAGGTCTCTGATCTATGATCTGAAAAACATAACTGTTATCGTTATTGTTGCTTTTGATATATGTAATGTAATGCATGAATAAACAAGTTACATTGGTTTAATGCATACATAAGGCAGGGATACATTTGTCTTTAGGCATAATAGTTGGTGTGTAGTTTGTTTTAATATACAGATGCAGATAAACTTAGTAATTATGTACTTGATTGTAAATTGACACAATCTTCTCTTACGGCCTGTAGGCTCTTTCTGCATGTTTGTCAAACAGCAACAAAAAGGGAAAGTAGCAGGGGACCAAACAAGGGGGTGTGCATGAGGACTTCCACTGGATTCATTCACACTCTGTACTATTATTCTACAGGTCGGTATGATAATGGAAATTCACAATTTTTACAATTTAATTTTTTTGTGTTTCCCTATTCTGACTGATTATTTTTTGTAAATAACACCAAAAATACCCCTTCACAGTAATTAGATCCTACGATAAGTGATCACTAATTCAAAAAGGAAAAGCGTATATAGACCAAAGTATCAGAAAATCATTAAGCTTTAATAGTACAAAATGCACAACAATGAGACAAACATTTAAAGGAACATAAAATAAGAAGAGATACAACTCAAAATCCACAGGGGCAGGAAGGGGGGGATCTGGTCAGGGTACATCAGATTCATGTATACATTGCCACAAGTATAAAGATGTGTAAACAGTGGGGAAACACAACAAAATGCCCAGAGTAAATAAATCAGTAAAGCAGGAAATGGTTAAATCCTGGATAATATCCCCATGATAAGGTGCATAGAAACTGAATAGATTTCACCTGTAGATAAATATTGAAGGCTAGAACTGAAGACCCAACAAAAAGTAAATAAAGTATAATCAGTAAATTACCTAGTGGAGAGAGTGAGAGAGAGTATAAGACCAGACCGCCGTGGCACGACGTTTCACCAAGATAGGCTTCTTCCGGGGCGTGGTTTTTATTGTGACCATTTTTCTTTTGATGAATGCTTTTGATCGTGTTGTATTCATTTTTTTCTAGTATATGAGGTGACCAAAAATATGCATTTCTGGAATTTTTTTCTGCTTGCGCCTTTGACCTCGTGGTTTAATTAACATTACACTTTAATAGTTTGGACATTTATGCATGCGGCGATACTACACATGTTCATGTTTTATTTTTTTTACAATGTTTTATTTGAAAAATGGGAAAAGGGGGGTGATTTAAACTTTTATTAGGGAAGGGGTTAATGTAATATGTATTACTTTTTTTTATTACACTTTCTTTAGTCCCCTTAGGGAACTATAACATGCAATCTTTAGATTGCATACACTGATCAATGTTGGTCCATAGAACAGCATTGATCAGTGTTATCGGTGCTCTATTGCTCCAGCCCCCCCAAGGCTGACTGGAGCTTTAGACCACCGATTGGACGGCGAGGAGGAAGGTAAGAGACCTCCCGCCGTACTCTCAGCTGATCAGGATGCTGCAATCTGGAACAGGATTTACAGCATTCAGACGCCACCATCAATTTTTATTGCGATATCTAAATGGTTATTGCCAGACATAGGCCCAATTGGCGATGCCCGGGACCCACCGGGTTTTGATGCGCGCTCAGCTGCTGAGAGCGCTTCATACACCAAGAGCCGCAGTGGACGTAAATATACATCCTCTTGCGGAAAGGGGTTTAAACATGCTACCTTTAGATCATTTTAATTCCACTTTTTTGGAGGCAAGGTAACCAAAATTAGCAATTCATTTTTTTTTTTTTTTTAATGAAGTCCACAGTGCGGGATAAACAGCACTATAGTTTTGAAGTACAAGTTGTTACGGATGTATGTTTCTTGTTTAGTTTTTTTGTTTTTTGCAACAATACAGGGCTGACTTTTATTTATGATTTTTTTTTTGTTTGATTTAACTAAAACATTATTTTTTTTTACTTTTTTCCACCTTAGAATACTTAAATCTGTGATCTTTTGATTGCTGTCAGTATAGAATAACTTTCACTGACATTCAGCCTGTCATGCTGGGCCTCACAGGCTATCATTGCTATCACAGAGCATTGAAAAGGGTACTCCGCCCTATCTTTTCCCCTATCCAAAGATGTCTGATCAAGGGGGCACCCCACTGCTGCTGGCACCCACCTGCAATCTCCGGGCTGGCACCTTGGCGTTCTGAACATTTATGCATAGGGCTGCCGTGATCGTGATGTCACGGCACCTCCCCTCCATTCATGTATCTGAGAAAGGGTGTGATGGCTGTTGAGCAGAAGTACATAGACATAAATGGAGGGGGCGGTGATGGCTATGCTCACCCGTCATCCGGCAAGGAGCAGGGTGCGCTCCATGTAGTGGATTACTGAATGGCCGTGTCGGAGATCATGGGGAATCCCAGTGGTCGGACCCCCCGTTATCAGACATATTATCCTCTATCCTGACGATAGAAGATAAGATGTCTAGGGGCAGAGTACCTCTTTAAGTACCTTACCAATATGAGGTGTATACATGTCATATGGCGGGAAGAGGTTAAAGGGGTTGTCTCATGGACAAATGTTTATTGTGCAGATTTTTTTTCACAGCATATGAATTATAAATTTTCACTCTCATTCACTTCTCTGCTTATGCAAATGCTATGGTGAGGTCCCAGGAAGGTCATGGACAAACGTCCTAATAAGAGAACCCTTTAAAATGCATTATAAATAAATCAATGTCCATATGTACGTGTATATGTTCAAACAAAAGATGGCTTTGGTAGGTTAAGTTTCTATGCTGGAAATCTTCCCCGTATAGGTACAATATAGAGATGCACATTAGCACTAATATATGATACTAATTGCTGTAAAGTTTGTTCTCTAAGGGGCCAAGGTGAAGGTTTACCTTGGTCATAATCGCCCTATAATTACAGCTTTAATTACCTATACATGATTAATGGAGGTCAATCTCCAATTCTCTTTGTCACTGCCATGCTCATCACTCATGTTTACCACTGGTACACTCCAGGAATAAAAGGAATTTCAGGATCCATACTAGGATTTGTTTTCCCCATCAGTTCTCTTCAGAAGCACTTATATTACCTGTCACCCCCAGAATCGGATCTTTCTGTCATTGCTAACTTTCATTCCTAAGAGTCTTTTGATCTTGTGGCAGAGTGATTGAGCGAATTGTACTGCATGCTGACAAATGGGCTTGTCTATGATAACCTTTAGATGTGCATTAAGACAAGCTGCTAAATATGAGCATTTGATTAATTTATATTACCTCCGAGTCAAAGTCTTCAAATTATAATTATACTTCATTTTGGAAGAATCTAAAGCTAATTGCTGAAAGATGGGAAATTATAACAAATTAATATACAATATATGTATATATATATATATATATATATATATATATATATATATATATACACACACACCAGGGATGCTATAGCATCACTAGAACTTGGTACTAGGGTCAAAACTATATCACTCACAGTTATTATGGGGAAAGAGCCATATTATCAGGCCACATAGTTATAGGATTCTTCAGTATTCAGTGTGTTGTTACAACAGCATGTCATACCGTCGGTGATCACTGTTTTGGGGATTCTTTCACATATCAGACATGGGGACCAGTTCAATCTGTATATAAAAAGTCTAAAACATAGATAAAAGGAGCCCATATAGTGTTTTGTCATGGCATACCACAGATTTAAATTAATTTCATTGGGATTTTATGTAATTGGACCAACAAAAAATTGTCAATGATTTGAAATTGGGAAACATATTACATGGATTTCAAAATTCTTTACAAATAATCTAGTGCGAATAATTGCCTTTACAAGTCACATTTGTAAGTCACATAGTAAATAGGTATTACATGTCTGCAATTTATTCTAAGAACAAAAACACCTGTTCTGTAAAGAGTGTGTTAGAGAGCAATACTGAACAAACAGTAGCATGAGGACCAAGTAGCTCACCAAACAGGTCAAAGATAAAGTTGTAGAGAAGTACAAAGCAGGGTTTGTTTATTAAAAAAAAAAATACCATAAAAGTACCATAAAGTGAAATCATCAGAACACAAAGAATATGGCACAACCTCCAACCTACCAAGACAAGACCGTCCACCCAAACTGAAAAGCTGAACAAGAAGAAAATGAATCAGAGAAGCAACCAACAGGCCCATGGTAACTCTGAAGGTGCTGCAAAGATCAAAGAGCTGAGGTGGGAGAACCTGTTCACAGGGTAGCTATAAGTTGTGTACTCCACAAATCTGGCCTTTTTGGAAAACTGTTAAAACAAAAGCCATTGGTGAAAGTGAGCCACAAGAAATCCCATTTGAAGTTTACCACAAACCATGTAACCAGCAAACATGGAATAAGGTGTTCTCATCAGGAGAGACCAAAATTTTATTGTTGGGGCTCTGCTTGTCTCAAACCAACCCTATTTAGTTCCGGCACTTCCTACTGTTCCCTGCCGGATCTTTGTGCCCTTGTTTCCTAAGAGAAAGCATATGCTTGTGTCTTGCCTTGACACATATCTGACCCCGTGCTGTGTATCCTGACCTTGCTCCTGTGTCGCCTGCCTCCTGACCTCTTGCTACGTGACCTGACCTTGCTTCATTGCCACCAGCCCTGACCTCCTGCCTGTCCTGACTTCATCTATGCTTCATCCTTCCTGTGCCTCATTATACCTCGGCTGCCTGTCGGGAGGAGTTGTATCAGGGGTAGCAACCTGTGTGCTGCCTGCTTCAGGAAGTCCGTCCCGCTCTGCGGCGGTCTCTGGTGAAAACCAGCGGCAGCTTAGACTCTGCTCCCTGGTACGGCCCACGCCATCTTCCTCACAGGTTAGTGGATCCACCTACCACAGCCGTTACAGTAAGATCCAGACATGGATCCAGCCAAGGTTCCTCTCCGACCTCTCTTCCATTGTTGCGCAGCAGTCTGTGCAGATCGAACAACATGCCAACAGTTGTCGCAGCTTTTTGGGCTTATGCAGCAGCTCCTTGCTACGCAACAGCCTCAACCTTCACCAGTGGAACCTTCAGCGTCTTCTGCTCCTGTGGCTTCTGGTGCCTCCAAGATTCGCCTGTCTCTTCCCTCCAAATATCATAGAGACCTGTAGAGGTATAGAGTTGTGTAGAGGCTTTGTGACTCAGTGTTCTATGCACCTTGAACTTCAAGCGGACCAGTTTCCTGTGGAGTGAGTTAAAGTGGCTTTTATCATCAGCCTCCTTAATGGTAAAGCTTTTGCCTGGGCTACCCCGCTGTGGGATCGCAATGACCTGTTGTCCTCTAATCTTCGGTCATTTCTTGCTGAATTCCGAAATGTTTTTAAAGAACCTGCCCGGGCGTCTCTGCCTTACTGAATCTCTGTCAAGGAGATTCTTCTGTGGGTGAATACGCGGGACAGTTCTGCATCCTAGCCTCTGAGCTAGCTTGGAACAACAAGGCTTTGTGTGCAACTTTCAAAAAAGGTCTCTCAAGTAGAATCAAGGATGCCTTGGCTGCGTGAGATCTTCCGTCCTCCCTGACTGATCTCATCAATTTGGCCACCCGAATTGACGTACGGTTTTCTGAGAGACAGGAGGAGTTACGTCGGGAGAAGGAGCCTGTCCGGCCACGGCGCTTTCCTCGTTTGGCACCTGTGTTCCAACGTCCATCACAACCATCTCCAATTCCATCTATTGAGGAGTCCATGCAGGTGGATCACACTAGGCTTTCTTCTCAAGAAAGAATCCGTCGACACAATGAGAATTTGTGCCTCTGTTGTGCCACGCTGGCACCTAGGGCACATAGGAGAGGCGTCCCTGGGTGTGAATAGTACCTCTCCACATTTGACAATGCCTGTTCAAATCCATACCTCTTTGAAAACTTCTTTCTCCGCCTCTGCCTTCTTTGATTCTGGCTCTGCAGGGAATTTTATTGAAACTACCTTGGTCCAAAAACATCATCTCCCTGTATCTCGGCTAGTCAAGTCTCTATGTATTTCTTCAGTCAATGGAGAGAACCTGAATGGTACAGTCCTATTCCGCACTGAACCTCTCATGCAAGTGGGAGTGTTACATAAGGAGAAGATAGAAGTCTTAGTTCTTCCTCATTGTACCTCTGAACTTCTTCTAGGTCTGACTTGGCTTTAGTGTCACTCGCAACTGGGACACTGGAGAGGTTTCTTGTTGGGGAACTTTCTGTCAAGGTCACTGTCTGAGTCCACCCAGTCTAAGACAGTCCCGTCACCTCCTATCAAGTCGGGCCTGCCTCCCCCTTATCGTAATTTTTTTTGACATATTCTGTGAGAAACAGGCAGTCACTCTTCCACCACATCGTCCTTATGATTGCCCCATTGATCTCCAACCTAGTACCACACCTCCCCGGGGAAGAATTTACCTGCTGTCTGTACCTGAGACACAAGCTATGGCTACAAAAGGGTTTCATCCGGAAGTCCACCTCTCCAGCCAGGGCTGGATTCTTCTTTGTAGGAAAGAAAGATGGATCTCTCCGTCCCTGTATTGACTACCGGGGTCTAATCAAGGTTATGATCAAAAATCACTACCCGCTGCCTTTGATTTTAGAACTTTTTGATCGTTTATGGGATCGTGGGGAATACAATCTTATTAGAATTCGTGTAGGAGAGGAATGGAAGACAGCTTTCAATACCCATGATGGCCACTTTGAGTACCTTGTCATTAGTGTTGAGCGACAAAGGCCATATTCAAATTTGCGAATATTCGCGAATATATGGACGAACATTCGTCATATATTCGCTAAATTCGCATATTCGTAATATTCCCATTTAATTTTCGCATATGCGCAAAATTAGCGCATGTGAAAATTAACATAAAGAAAATTAGCATATACAAAAATTAGCATAATAGGAAATTTGCATAATCAAATTTTCGTATGTGCGATAATTCACACGCCAGTCTCACACAGTAGTATTAGAGCCTTCTTTACACCACACAAGCTGGAAGCAGAGAGGGGTGATCACTGTGATGTGTACTGTGATAAAAAAAAATAAAAAGAATATTCGTAATTACGAATATATAGTGCTATATTCGCGAATATTCGCAAATTCGCCAATATGCGATATTCGCGAATAAAATTTGCATTGCGAATATTCGGGAGCAACACTACTTGTCATGCCTTTTGGTCCCTGCAATGCTCCCGCTGTCTTCCAAGAATTAGTTAATGACATCTTCCGAGATCTGTTTTATGGTTGAACACCCCATCCTCTTCTGTCCCCGCTGGACCTTTTCTTTGTGTTGCGGGGCGCGCTCGCTTTCGAGCCCCACTCTGTTCTTCTCCTCCTGCCCATCTCTGCCGACGCGCGCATCCCTGCATCCTAGGGCGCGTGTGCCGGCTCTTCTAAATTTAAAGGGCCACTGGTGCTTGTCTCAAACCAACCTTATTTAGTTCCGGCACTTCCTACTGTTCCCTGCCGGATCTTTGTGCCCTTGTTGCCTAAGACAAAGTGTATACTTAACTTATGTAATCCTGTGCCCCCGCCTTCTGACCTCTTGCTACGTGACCTGACCTTGCTTCATTGCCGCCAACCCTGACCTCCTGCCTGTCCTGACTTTGTCTGTGCCTCATCCTTCCTGTGCCTTGTTATACCTCAGCTGCATGTGGGGACGAGTCGTATAAGAGGTAGCGACCTGGGTGCCTCCTGTTGCAGCAAGTCCATTCCGCTTTGCGGCAGGCTCTGGTGAAAACCAGTGGTACCTTAGACTCCACTCCCTGTTACGGCCCACGCCATCTTCCTCACAGGTTAGTGGATCCACCTACCACAGCCGTTACATTTATATTTTACCCTTAGTGCAAAATGATATGTGTGGCAATAACTCAACAACACCCATCATCCGGATAACACCATCCCCACAGTGAAACACGGGGGTGGTAGCATTATGCAATGGAAATGTTTTAGTTCAGCAGGAAAGCAGGAAGAGAGAAATTGGTCAGAATTGCTGAAAAGATTAATGGAGCCAAATACAGGGCAGTCCTTGAAGAAAATTTAAGGCAATGTGCAAAAGACTTGAGCCAAAGCTGTAGCATGTAGCATGTCCCAAAATGGCCCAGACCTAAATCCAATTGAGAATCAAAGAAAATTGAGTAACAAGGCATGTAATGTTATTTTGTGAAAGATGGGCATCTTTTAAATATGTCTGGATTTAAAGGGGTACTCCGGTGCTTAGACATCTTATCCCCTATCCAAAGGATAGGGGATAAGATGCCTGATCGCGGGAGTCCCGCCGCTGGGGACCCCCGGGATCATGTACGCGGCACCCCGTTTGTAATCAGTACCTGGAGCGTGTTCGCTCCGGGACTGATTACCGGCGACTACAGGGCAGGCGGCGTGTGACATCGTGCCCCCGCCCCCGTGTAATGTCACGCTCCGACCCTCAATGCAAGCCTACGGGAGGGGGCGTGATAGCCCTGTAGTCGCCGGTAATCAGTCCCGGAGCGAACACGCTCCCGGGACTGATTACAAACGGAGTGCCGCGTGCATGATCCCGGGGGTCCCCAGCGGCGGGACTCCCACGATCAGGCATCTTATCCCCTATCCTTTGGATAGGGGATAAGATGCCTAAACACCGGAGTACCCCTTTAATGCAGTAAAAGGGTTCACAAACTTTGCTCAGTAAAATCAGTTGGATACATTTTGCAATGAATTCTTTATATATAAAGCTGACATGAATTTAGCCAGTCTTTTTATTTGTGAACAAGACTTTAGTTGGTTGTTGTACTGTATTTTAACACTTCTAGTACTGTATTTTGGGTTCACATTAGAGCTGTTTAGACAGACCTACAGTGGTTTTTCCAGTCAGGCTGTTTTCACATGGCTATTATATGGTTATATCTCAGAGTATGTGCTGCAACCACAACACCTAGACCCCATTTGGTGTTACTGAACTAAACTTAGTTCCGTATAGCTCTTAGTGTGAATTAAGTTTAGTTAAATAGATTTGTGTAGGATCTTGCAGCTGAAATATAGATAATAAATTGTGAAATTGCTGTATACCAGCCATGTGAAATTAGCCCTAACAAGAAAACAAGTGTACCCATTCCAATATATCTCTATTAGACAGAGGGTGACTGGAATAGCTCCCTTTCAAATGGCCTCAAAGCCACATTGGTCATAAATGGTGTCAATAATGGGGTTAAACATTTAAGATCCCACAATCATTACAATGGGGTTCTGAGCCTGTTTTGCACATAATGTTACAGAGCGCAGAACACTAGGCCACAGACCTCATAAGCATAGTGCCATGTTTAGCGCTCCAGCCGCACATGCTGGCCGTCTCCCACTGCCGCCAGCGGGCTGGGATTCGCATCGTAGGATGACCCGCATGCAAATCCCAGCCTGTCACTCAACACCTGCACTCTCCTCAGTTTCTGTTCTCTGAAATTTTAAGGGCCAGTACACCCATTAATTAAGTAACACCTGTGCTCATTTAATAAATTCCTCCACCTCTCACACTTCCCTGCCGGATCTTTGTTGCCCTAGTGCCTAAGAGAAAGCGTTCCAGAGTATTACCTTGCCGTGTATCATACCCTTGTTCTGTGACCAGACCTTTGTCACCTGCCTACTGACCACCTGTTACGTCCCTAGCTTCACCACTGTGCCACCTGCCCTGATCTCCTGCTTTCCTGACCACGAGTTGCCTCATCCTATCTGTGCCTCGAGTTTCCTCGGCCACCTGTGTGGTCGAGCCGGGCCAGGGGTAGCACCTTAGACTCTGCTCCCTGGTACGGTCCTTGTCATCTGCCATACAGGTCCAGCGGATCCACAACCACCTGTGTCCTACCTACTGAAACGTAAGTGTCACACATAGATAGTTTATATTACAGCTGAAATGCCAAATGTGTGTATTGTCAGAATTCTATCTGGATCATATTGAATACATTTAGACATGCATTTCTTTGTAAACCCATTTTTCCCTTTAAAAAAAAAGTTGTAATCTTGTGAAAATTCTATTGTAGTGTAATATAAATGAACGAAACTAATAACCATAGGCAACAAAAGTGTTATAGAATAATGTGCGAACACTTTCATCACTAATGTGCTGACAATACCGCACATACTTGTTTTTACCTGTCTGTAATCATTACTGATGCGTATGCTTTACAAGTCTATATTGTTTCTTCCTATTGTTTGAATATCGGCATTAGGAAGTGATATATTTTACTGATATTTTCCACTCAGACTCATAAATAGGTTAATAAATTCGACTCGGCATAGATTTTAAATTAGTTCTGTAATAATAATATTATTACGGCTTACACTTTGTTCAGACCTTGTAGCATCTCCCCAGAGCTATGTAGCAGAATTAGAGGCAGATATATGTTGAGGTAAGAAAATTGGATTTTTAGATATGCTGATGTTAGTAGATTGGTGATTTTTTAAGAAATCATTTTTAATTGTGTTATTACTTACAATGGAACTCTTCCTTCCATCCTTTAGTCCCATGTCATAAATAGTTTATAAAAGGAACTTGACAGATATGACCCTACTTTTGGGGATTATCCCATTTAACTATGTGGGAGGGGGGCATAATCAGTGCTAACAGTATAAAGCTCTAAGAGACATAGACTATTGACAAGGGGAACGAAATGCCCAGTTTCTAGGAGGAGGAACAGAGTGATGGCACAATACTGCATACTAAAAAAAGATGTTCCAGACATGTAAGGAGAACAAATAGCTTGTGTGCATCCAAAAGAATTGTGCCCTTTTTAAGGGGTACTCAGCCATAAACATCTTATCCTCTATCCAAAGGATAGTGGATAAGATGTCTGATCAAGGGGGTCCCGCTGCTGGGGACCCACGCAAAATCTCTCCTGCAGCCCCCCCCCCCCCCCCCCGAGTCATCACTGAGCAGAGCTAAGTTTGCTCCGTGCGTGATGACTCATGTTACAGGGGCTAGAGTATTGTGATGTCACGGCTCCGCCCCCTTTAACGATTTGTAAAGAGTATCTGTTACATAAAAAGACCATATAAAACTGTCCAAGACATACAGTATCTTGTTCTTTTATTCTGTAGTTTATCTTCATAAAAACACTTTTTGCAACATTCCTGACCAGTCGGAGACTGTCACTGATCCCTCATTATTAGGGCATTAAGGCTTGTGAGATGAGTCTGTGAACGCTCCAGATGCTCAGTGACTCAACACGTATGTGTCCTACTACTGAACTATGACGCATGCGCAGCAAACCTGGGTGTCAATCACACAGTGGTGATGCAGTAACCTAGGAGAAGAAAGACGTGGCAGACCCCTGGCCATGCTTCTCTGACTATGTGTGACTGTTGGCAATAGTGGTTCTTATGGTGAAAAAGGGCACAAAATAAACAATTAAAGGAATGACTGCAGTTTACATGGATACAGCTTGGACACAGTATGGACAGTTTTAAACAGTGTCTTTATGTGACAGATGCACTTTTAGATACTTTTCTATATTTATTAAGGCTTGTACACCAGTTTTCTGGCTTACAAAATTTGGAAATTTTCGTGCAAGCCTCAGTTTGTGCAAAAATGCTTGACTTTTCGGGGGGCATTTATCATTGTAGGGATAAGTGAAGCATTTTTCAACACAAAAAACAGTCTAAAGACAATGATAAATGTCGGTCTTCATTTTTTTTTGCAATGCGTAGGAAATGCAAGTCCTGATAAAGTCCCTCTTTAGTCTCTTTTCAAAACTAGTCAACTTGCATAAAACAAAGCAAATGGCTCATTGACTGCTCACCAACATCTAATTTTAGCAAGTAAGCTCAAATGCCCTTGGTTATTTTATCTTACAGCCAAAAGCTTAAGACAGAATTCTCTTTTTAATAGTATTTAGATAGGGTCATCATTGGATTCCATCAATTCCTTGTGTAAACAGCTCGAAGATGAAGACCAGCATTTCCGAGTTGAGTTGTGAATCGCAGGAGCCACGGGTGAGCATTTCAGAACTGAAAGAAAAATTGTCACCTTTTCTCATTAACAAAATTTTTAAAATGTTATAAAAAAATAAAAAAAATAAAAAACAACACTACATATCTGGTATCACCGAATGCATGAATGTCTGATTTTTGAAAATAGAATGTCACGCCCCCTCCCATAGGTTTGCATTGAGGGGCGGAGCGTGACATCACACAGGGGTGGAGGCGTTATGTCACACTGCCTCGTGGTCGCCGGTAATCATACCCGGAGTGAACACGCTCCGGGGACTAATTTTAACTGGGGTGCTGCGTGCAAGATCACGAGAGTCCCCAGCGGTGGGACCCCCGTGATCAGGCATCTTATCCCCTATCCTTTGGATAGGGGATAAGATGTCTAAGCGACGGAGTACCCCTTTAAGGTAAAAATGAACCAGGTGAAACGTCACTGACGCAAAACAGTAGTTCCTTTGCTGTGCTCCTTCTTGTGGTTTTGGCTGCTTTCTCTCCCTTCCTGCACTGGGTGTATCATTCTTATGTGACTACAGACACTTTAATAAAGTACAGTTATTTATGCCGAACTATGGCATATAAGTTTTCTTGTGTTTTGGACTTTAATTGGATTCTATATTTCATATGAACTCAGCGCCGCAGTCTATGATCCACCTGGGTCCCATTAACCTGTCCAGAGCTTTTAATAGTCTCCCTCAGTGCCTATCTAGAGTTCCTCACTGCCTATGACATAACATATGCAGTGTGTGGCTATATGTGTGTGTGTGTGTGTGTGTGTGTGTGTGTGTGTATATATATATATATATATATATATATATATATATATATTATTACATATGTTGCATATGGCCTGTGGTGGTAATGTTACTGGTTGTCAGTCTGTCGGGGGCGTGTCTGAGGGTGGGCTAGGGGCATGTCTTAGGGTGTGGTTGGAGGCGTGGCTGAGCTTGAAGACCTAGCAATGTCCCTGCATGTTGGAAAGGTTGGTGAACCAAACCTAATATATATAGTCTCCTATTATACAAGACTGCAAACTCCAGGATCTGAAAGTCCAAAATGACATTCTGCATTTATGTGAGAAGTTAAGTACTGAAATACTGAATACCACAATAATTCAGGTCAAAGTTTTAATAAAGACTACATACTGAATTGTGCCTATTCAGCAGTGAAATTTATAGGATATGGTAGGATATAAAAACCACCACCTCGGTGTAATAAAAACCGGCTTCACTAATGATACCTAATATATTAGTGATGGTATTGGCATTTTGTGGAGGCCTTTCAACACATGTAAAAGTTAATTGTGACTCTATTATAAAGGTTAGCTTGTAGACAGTCAGAACCTTTCCCCTGTGAGCAGAGAAAATTTAAATTGGCAAAAGATCTGATTGCTTGTTACAACAATTAGTAGATCCACGTTATAGTATATGAATGCCAGAGCCGTGACGGTCATTAGATGTTATCATGCAGAAATTCATATAACATTATTACAGGTTCTCGCAGTCACCCAGCTTTTACAGTCTTCTGAAGAGACTGTATTTGAGAAAAATTGGAAAGCTGGGTGACAAAAGTTGAAAAAGTACTGTGACTGCCTGTCACCCAACGCTTCAGGAGACTAGAAAAGTACTTTTCCAGCTTTTAAAGTAGAATTACCATCTCAGCATGTGATCCCCTATCCATAGGATAGAGGGAAACATGCTGATCGGCAGGGTCTGACCTCTGATACCCCCATCAATGCACAATGAAGGACACACAGAGATGTGCATGCACAGCCTTTGTGGGCAATGCTCCATTTATTTACTTTGGTGCTACTGAAAGTTTTTGAGTTCACCGATCAGAAGCATTCCACTGCTCCAAAAATAATAAATGGAGTGGTGCCTGCCCAGCACTGATTGCCCTTCATTCCGAAGAGAATTATATCCACATTCTCTGCATCGGCAGGTGTTCCAGCAGTCTGAATGTCACCGATCAGCATGTTATCCCCTAGGGTAATATCCCTGTAGCCCCCCCCCCCAATACTAAAATAATGCATACCTGTCACCCAGCTTTCCCAGTAGAGACCATATGTCAGGAGACTGGGAAAGCTTGGTGACAGGCAGTGCACAGTGCTCAGTAGGGAGTCAAAAAGTTTAAATAAAATAATTTTTATTTTGAGTATCAAAAAGCCCTTCCCCTAATAAAAACTGAAAGCACTCCCTTTAAAAAAAAAAAAAAAAAAAAAACAACTTTAAAAAGCCTGTCACATGACATATAAAAAAAATATCAGTAATGGATATCAGCAAGTACTTGAAAAAAGTATCGGTACTCATACTCAGTCCTAAAAAATGGTATTGGGACATCCCTACTCTTTTAGTGTGGCATACTGGCCATATATTATAAGAGAATAACAATCAAAGTAGGCCTCCCCATTATGGGCCACAATTTGGTACCCTAGAAATAACAGTCTGTTGTTTGTTTTCTTTCCCTCCATGGTCAACACTGCCACCATGTACCCTAGTCCATAGTACAAACACTATTGGTTTAACAAATATTACTGAATGATTGTCTCTGTTACACTTGAAAAACCTACAATGGGAATAAAACATAATCAGGGAATTTAACCCTTCAATACGTGAGAGGTATTAGAGGGAAGACACAGGAAAGCATAAGTACGATGCTGTAGATTTACAGTACTTGTAAGGAAGAGTCATTGGGTATTTTACAAGCTGGTAATAAAAGTTACAATAATTATGAGCTAATTATGCGTTATGTAAATTCAGTTGAGCATGCTAGAAAATATGACATTCTGCAAATGCAGTTTGTTAGAACCAAAACTGTGTAGTTATTCAAGATAAGGCTTCACATTTTAGTAAAGCTTACACATGAAGACTAAAAGGGAGGATGCTGAAATTCCAAACAATTTTATCATATCAGGGATTTGTCATAAAAAAAAAAAAAAATACATAGAGTACCGTATTTTTCACCCTATAGGACGCACAGGCATATAAGACGCACCCAATTTTAAAGGTGCAAAATCTAGAAAAAAAAGATTCTGAACCCAACAGTGATCTTCAACATGTGGACCTCCAGATGTTGCAAAACTACAACTCCCAGCATGCCTGGACAGCCGTTGGCTGGTATAGGAGGTAATGCTCACATGTCCCCGCCACTCCGGACCCTTCACCGCTCGTCACCGCTGCCCTGAATGTCACTCCATCGCTGTCGCTGCGTCCCCGTGGTGTCCCCGACGCTTCAGACATCTTCTTCCCCGGGATCCACGCTCTCCGTCGCCATCATCACGTCGCCATCATCACGTTGCTACGCATGCCGCTCCTATTGGATGACGGGACGGCGTGCCCGACGACATCGAAGGAGAGCGCCGCCATGCAGGGGATCCTGGCACGGAGCAGACACCGAGGAGGCAGGTAAGGTCCCTCCCGGTGTCCTGTAAGCTGTTCGGTACGCCGCAATTTACCGCGGCGGTCCCGAACAGCACGACTGAGCAGCCGGGTTAGTGTCACTTTCGCTTCAGAAGCGGCGGTCAGCTTTGATCCCAGCGTCTGAAGGGTTAATACAGGGCATCACCTATGTCCTGTATTAGCCACAGGTCCCGGCCGTTGATGGCCACAGGGACCGCCGCGATAGGTGTGTATTCGCCGTATAAGACGCACCAACTTTCCCCCCCCCAAAAGGAAGAAAAAATGCATCTTATACGGCAAAAAATATGGTAATAATCTTTAATAAAAAAAGATATGTTATAGGAACAATAAGGTTCCATGCACACTATGGAAATTCAGCAAGGACTTTTCTTGCCGAATTTCTTAGCGCAAGCATGCCGTCAGAAACCGCCGCCTATTTTGCAGAATTATACAGCGGACATAACAATAGGAAATCTTTTCTGGGTGGACTCTGCTAAAAGAATGAACATGTCAATTCCTTTGGGGAATCAGGATCCGTGGCAAAATTTCCATTACTGAATTTCCGTGTTGTGAGCTTAAAAGGGTACTCCGCCCCTGGCATCTTATCCCCTATCCAAAGGATAGGGGATAAGATGTTAGATCGCTGTGGTCCCGCTGTTGGGGACCCCGGGGATCGCCGCTGCGGCACCCCGCCATCATTACTGCACAGAGCGAGTTCGCTCTGTGCGTAATGACAGGCGATACAGGGGCCAGAGCAGCGTTATATCATGGCTCCGCCCCTCATGACATCATGGCCCGTCCCCTTAATGCAAGTCTATGGCAGGGGGCGTGACGACCACCACGCCCCCTTCCCATAGACTTGTATTGACGGGGGCGGGCCGTGACGTCACGAGGGGCGGAGCCGTGACGTAACGATGCTCCAGCCCCTGTATTGCCCGTCATTACGTGCAGAGCGATCTCGCTCTGTGCAGTAATGATAGCGGGGTGCTGCAGCGGCGATCCCCGGGTCCCCAGCAGCGGGACCCCGGTGATCTGACATCTTATCCCCTATCCTTTGGATAGGGGATAAGATGTCTAGGGGCGGAGTACCCCTTTAATAGCAAAATTCCACTGAAAGCAATGGAATTTTACTGAAAGCATATATATACATAGTGTGCATGGTTCCTAAGAACTCTGACTCAGAGACAACAAATTCTCAAGTCCTCAGCAAGACCTATTCTTTGGAGGTAATCCCAATTTCAAGGGGAATGAAGTTAAAATGATCTTCTGACATTTCATGGATTAGTGGTCTGCATTGAGTGGCTTTCCAGCTGTTACAATACTACCAGGGACATAGCTAAAGATGTAGCAGAAGTAGCAGCCCTGGTGCCTAAGGGGTCCCAAAGCACATCAGCCCCATTAGAGACCAGTAATATAACTGGCTTATGGGGCCTTGTTGTAGATTTTGCATCAGGGCCCAGAAGCTACCAGCTACGCCTCTGAATGCTACCACTCCTAACACTCTACTTCCACTATATTCTCAGGCTGCTACTTACAGTATTTCCAGCAGTGGTCCAAGAAAGAGTTATCCAGAACAGGCACTGGTTTCAGATCATTCACTGACACAACACTCTGAGCACAATACCAATAAAGGGATTGTCTGGCGGGATAATCATTATTTTGTTAAATAGGCAGGGCTCTATTAGATGGCCTGCTACCTTTTAGCAGTGCTTCCCAACCAGTGTGCCTTCAGCTTTCGCAAAACTAAAACTCCAGCATTCCCAGACCTGTCCGGTCATCGTGTAGTTTTGCAACAGCTGAATCACACTGGTTGGGAAACAATGGTAAATGAGGCATGATCTCGTAGATTGGTGTCCCTTTACAGAGTCTTTACATGGCTCGAGTGGATCATTCACCAGACATGAAGCTGAATTACTATCACCATGCCCATAATTAGAGGTGAGCAAACTTTTGAAAAGTTTGGAACGCCAGACTTGCCAAACTATTTGAAAATCGTAAGTTCAGTTCGGGTTTGTTTGATTCGAACCAGCAATGAAATAAGCCATCTAAACCCCTGTCTAACAGTAACCCTGTTAGGAGTGAATTCAAGTAGTTTTAAAGTGTTTTAAGGATCAGTTATGGCAACATGCTTTTACCCATGGTAACAATTCCAGCTCGCCCATTTTTTTAGGCTTTTTCACCCAAAAATAAAGTAGCATAAAGTATCCCTGGAGGCCATCATCCCTTTTTTGGGAGTAGTAACAGAATTGGGGTTGTAAAATAGTGGAGACTGAAGAAGAAATAGCTCTTGTATGAAAAGACAAAAAAATTATCCCTTTTCTAGGGATGATGGGTTGTGTATGTGTAGGCCTGGCTTGAAGTAGGTTGATGGTTTGGTGTTCTTGTAGTATCCCACATACAGCAGGTGGTGGCTGACTGATGTTAATAGCGTACAGCATGAGATGGAAGACAGATGTTTATAGCTTACTGCACAAGATGGCTGTCCGATGTCACTAGCATCCAGCAGGGTGGTGGTAGCACTGCCTAATCTGTGGCATCTGGCACAGGAGGTTTAAATTCTTTACTTATCCATGCCTGATTCATTTTAGTAAAAGTATGTTTTTCCACACTGCTGGCTGACAATCTTGTTCGCTTCAGGGTGACCACGCAACCTGCGGTGCTGAACTCTCTCCCCAAAGCCACACTAGAGGGGGGACAAGACAGAACTCTTATGGCAAACTGGGCAAGTTCTGGCCAACGGTCCAATCTGGTGTGCCAGAAGTTCATGGGGTCTGGCTGGAAGTATCAGGTTTGCCAAAAAGTCAAATTAATTTTTGCCAGCAGCCCTGGCTTGCCGCAGGGTGGTTGCAAAAGCAAACACAACAAATTTGAATTTGGCCAGCAGCCCTTGCTGGCCACAGGTTGGTTGCAAAAGCAAACACAAGTAATTTGAATTTGGCCAGCAGAGCATTGGCTGGGCGCAGGGTGGTTGCAAAAGCAACTGCTGTAAATGTATTGCATTTCGCCCCAGCCAGATGGCCCAGGCGTGGCTGGAAATAACAGCAATGAATGGAAAAAACTATTTTTCAGACATGTACCGCACCTGGCTGTAAGTACAACTCCCTGTATCAACCATGGCATGCATGATTCGGCTGTCTAAGCAAAATTATGGCAACTAGGTACTCATTTTGGCAAGCAGCCCTGGCTGGCCGCAGTGTGGTTGCAAAAGCAAACACAACAAATTTGAATTTGGCCAGCAGCCCTGGCTGACGGAAGGGTGTTTGCAAAAGCAAACCTGGTTAATTTGAATTTTGCCCCAGCCAGGCATCCCAGGCCTGGCTGGGAAATCCCACTGAGACAACAGAAATGGAGCAAAGCTTTTTTTTTCACCACGTATTGCCCCTGGTCATAGGTACCAATTCATGTATCGACCGTGGCATGCATGGTACAGCTGTCTCAGCAGCATAATGGTGCTGGCTGGCACACCCCATTAGTTGCCTGAAGGCTGTGGAGTCCACAAGGAGGTATGGGAGGAACTGTGCCACCAACAACTTGGCCAGGTAGGACAAGATCTACTGATCCCGTACATGAGGCGCCTTCCTCCCTCTCTCTAGGTAGGAATTAAGGCACACTACAAGAGGGTGACTGGGGGAATATTGTTTTCTGGAGGACATCGACTCTCCAATGGATAACTGACAGGATTGGGGAAGAGGAGGGCACGACACAGATAAGGCAAATCCCGAAAATGTGCTGCCTGTGGAAGAGGCCTGGCTGTTAGACAGTTGGTTGTAGAGGTGAGCAAACTTTTGAAAAGATCTGACTTTATCTCAGCGTGTCAAAAATTATCCCTTTTTTGGGAGTAGCAAGAGGTTCTTAGTCTAGCAAGTGAAGAAGATGGCATGGATTTTTACAAGCGTCCCAAAAATGATCCCATTTATTGTGGATGATGGGTTGTGTACATGTTGGCCTGGATGGAAGTAGGGTGATGGTAGATTGGTGTTACTAGTAGTAGCCACCATACAACAGACAGTGGTAAGGTAGCGTTATCTATAGCAAGCAGAGAGCAGGCATTGGTGGACTAGGTATACTTCTACCCAGGCTTTGTGATACTTGAGGTGCTGACGTTGAGGCCTAAGTCCCAAATTGCTGCTTTTTTGTCACATTTTCTCCCCCAAATTTTTTATAAAAAGTGATTTAAAAGTTTCACATACCCAAATGTGGTGTCGATAAAAAGTACAGATCACGGCACAAAAAAATGAGTTGTGCTAGCCAATCCAGTAAAAGCTCAGGACTTTGCTGAGCTGAAAAAATCCTAAAGTTCAGCTCGAATCCGGGTTCGCCGAATTTGGCTTTCTCATCCCTACTCAAAATATATGTGTACGTTTAAAAAGTACCTGTCATTAGCAAAAACTTTTTATATAATGTAGAAAATAACATTATAATTATATTTGCAATATACATTGGTTAAAAAATGTTTAATGTTTTGGGCTTGCAGCTATTGCCTGTGTCTCTGTGAGAAGACCAAATGCAGGAAGTGTGCGTGGGACAAGCAGGGCTCTGTGCAGTGAGGACAAGTATGGCTCTGTGCAGTGAGGACAAGCAGGGCTCTGGCATTGAGGACAAGCTTTATCTCTACACAGGTTTTGATAAATTTCCCCTATAATTGTCATGTTGGGCAGGGATAGAGTGAATCCCTAATCTTGCTCACACCCTCTGGTCCTGCCTACTTGCATACCCATCCTAAACAACGGGTCCACAACCATGAGGATGGTCCCTTCCTATGTATGTGCAGGGACAGACAGAGTCAAACAATAAAATACAAAACAGTCGGTGTCTGGGAACTGCTGGAGGTACACAAAACTAACAGAAAAACTAACAAACACTAAGTAAAGCGAGGTCAGACTAGCTGGGGTCAATAAAAGGAGTAAGCAAAGTAACAGAACACTTAGCAGGAGAGTAATCAAAGAGCCAAGCCAAAAAAGAGCCAACCCATAAAAAATAAACATAAACATATGTTCGAACTATAAAATATATTGCTAATTAACCCCTTAAGGACTGAGTGTTTTTCTGTCTTTGCATTTTCATTTTTTCCTCATCACCTTCTAAAAATCATAAAGCTTTCAATTTTGCACTTGCACCTAAAAATCCATATGATGGCTTATTTTTTGCGCCACTTATTCTTCTTTGCTGTGACATTAGTCATTTTACCCAAAAATCCACGGCGAAACGGAAAAAAAAATAATTGTGTGACAAAATTGAAGAAAAAATTTCATTGTGTAACTTTTGGGGGTTTCCGTTTCTACGCAGTGCATTTTTCGGTAAAAATAACACCTTATCTTTATTTTGTAGGTCCATATGGTTAAAATGATAGGAATCAGCACTGATCTCCTATGCTGATTCCTGCAAAGCCATAGCTTTGCAGGGATCAGTCAGATAGGGGCTCGATTGCTCAAGCCTGTAGCTCAGGCCTGGAGCAATCAATCCCCGATCGGATGCCGCGGAGAGAGGTAAGGAGACCTCCGCCTGCATCTAAGCTGATCGGAACAATCGCAATTTTATCGCGATGGCCCGATCAGCCCAACTGAGCTGCCGGGAACTGTTTACTTTCGTTTTCAGACGCAGCGGTCAACTTTGATCGCCGCGTCTGAAGGGTTAACAGCGTGCGGCACAATGATCGATGCCGCGCGCTGTTAGCCCAGGGTCCTGGCTACTGTTAGCAGCCGGGACCGACCCGGTGTGATGCGGGGTCATGGCGTTACCCCGTTTTTCACACCGGGACCGGGCTTAGGGCGTACACCCTAAGTCCTTAAGAGGTTAAACCACACGGTCAATGGCGTACACGTAGAAAAATTCCAAAGTTGAAAATAGCGTTTTTTTTCACTTTTTATACCATAAAAATGAATAAAAGGCGATCAGAAATTCCCATCAAAACAAAAATGGTACCGATAAAAACTTCAGATCACGGCACAAAACATGAGCACTCATATTGCCCCAAATGCGGAAAAATATAAAAAAGCTATAAGGGTCAGAAGGACATTTTAAAACTTTTTTTTTCATGTAAGTAGTTATGATTTTTACCAGAAGTAAAAAAAAATCAAACCTATATAAATAGGGTATCATTTTAATCATATGGACCTACACAATAACAATAAGGTGTAATTTTTAGCGAAAAAATGTATTGCGTAGAAACGGAAGCCCCCAAATTTACAAAATGGCGGGTTTTTTCCAATTGTGTCCCACTAATATTTTTTTTCAGTTTCGCCGTAGATATTTTAGCAAAATGACTGATGTCATTACAAAGTACAATTGGTGTAGCCCTATGCTACAGGGCTATAAAGTTAGTGTAGTTCATAATATAGTGTCTGTACCTGTGTGTGATGGTTTTCTCACAATTCTAATGTGATTTTCACCCCAATATTTATTTTTAACAAAATTACTATTGTCTCAGATTTTTCCCAGGTTGCAATGCGGCCAAGACCTGACATCACTAGTCAGCTGATGACAGGGAGCCTGTCTGCTTCAGTGGGTGGAGGGATCGCTTGGTGGGAGAGAGATCAATCTGCAACTAATGCAACAGCTGTAGGCACCCTGATTGAAAACCACAGGTCTTTTGAATGGATGCAGCTCATTTATGTTTCAATGGGTGGAGTAGGAAAATGGAATTATGGGATTTGTAGGAAAAAAAGAAAAAGTCAAACAGGAAATACCAGTTCACAAAAAGCTAGCCACAATATTATGGTAATCTCACAACATAGCCATTTAGCACAAAAACAAGTGCAGATCCTTCCTAAGCATGTCCATTATTGTCTGGCAGGTACATACTAAAATCACCTTATGGTGGATAACCCCTTTAAGAAAATAAACGTCATCACTATTGTCAACTAAAGAGCAAGTGATGTGCTACTACTTCTCTTTTCCTTTACAAGACAGACTATAACTGCACTTTGGCACCTACTGACAATGCCTTATTTCAGTCCTATTTTCCCTGCATGTTAAGTCATAGGACATTTGAATGCCATCAAAGCCAGTACTTTTCCAGTTTCACCATGTCCATAATGACTGCAGCTATTAACTTCTCACATTGTTTATCCTGCATGGTGAATGCTAAAAAAAACAGCAAGAAAATAATGGTAATATTGCTGTTTTTTGTTAGCTTGCCTCCCAAAAGACAAAGAAAAAGTTATTAGAAACATTTTATGTAACCTGAAATAGAACCAGTCAAATGGAATAAAAAAAAGTTATAACACATATTTTGTTCAAGGTGTTTTACTGTAAAGAATTATTAAAACAGAAATTTGCTATATAAAGTAAGCTAACATATTATTTATGCTGTAAAGTGAACACTATATAAAAAGAATTGTGGAATAAATTTTCCCTCCAAAACATCACACAAAAAATATTGAATAAATGTGTTTACCAAAATGGTGCCATTAAAGAGAATCTGTCAGGTCAATTAACCCACAAAAACCCTCCCTAGTATCATGTAGCTGTAGGGAACAGCACCTATACGCACAGCTCAGCACTCAGCGTGTCAATCTAGCTGGGAGAAGGGTGGGGTAGCATGACTAAAAGCAACTTCTGCTCCGCCCCCGTGTCTACCTAGGAGGCATTGGGACCACTGAAAAAGCTGATTTTTGTAAGAACAGTGCCTCTTTAAATTTCCTGTTTGTTTTCTTTGTTGGGTTGCTGTGGTTACACCCTGACCTATTGTGATTCTGTCTCGCCCACCTATCAGATTTTAATGTGACCAGTATATATAAACCAGCAGTGTGCTTCTAGACCTCACCAGTGAAAAAAGTTTATTTCTGAAGCTAGCATGTTATATTCTGCTTTCTGGGACCTGACTTTGGCTCTGTAATCCTGGATTAACCCCTTGCTTTCTGATTCAGCATCTCTCTGGTTCTGGTTCTTGGTTCTGACTTTGGCTTGCTGTCATTGATTCATCTGTCGGTTTGTTTGTCTCTTTCTGTATTGTTTAATATGTGATTCCCTTTTGGTATTCCTGACAATCCCCTGACATGTGACTGAGTATTTTTGTAGTTTTTTGTTTTGACAGGACACTCCCAGCACTTAGCCAGACAGGGGCCATCTTCATGGTTGTAAATCCGTTGCATATGGCAGATATGCAATAGGAAGGAACATGGGCTGTGGGTGAGATTAGAGCTTCATTCCTTCTATGTCCAGAAGTGA
Organism: Hyla sarda; assembly: GCF_029499605.1. NCBI lineage: Eukaryota > Metazoa > Chordata > Amphibia > Anura > Hylidae > Hyla > Hyla sarda. Next base: position 71,369,607 of record NC_079189.1, on the reverse strand, counting down.
CAATTTTTAGTGTAGCATCAGAGAAAGCTTATGAACACCTTACTGGGAAAAGCTAATGCGGGTTAAGGGACCCGACAGCCATTCTCATCCCACAAAAAAAAAATACATTAATGGCTACATTTATAGAAAAATAGAAAAGTTACGGGCTTCTTAATGGGAGGATGATTCAGTGATCAATATTGTTTAATAAATAGAGAGGGGACACTTTCCTCAAATCTGGTCTTTCAGAAGCTCACTAATAGGAGCATAAGCAGTATTATGATATTGAATGTTCACAGTCAGATATACAAAAATTTAAAGATGCAGTTTAGATAAGAAAAAGGTATTATTTATTATAAAAATATAAATATATGTGGCATTATCTGCAGGGCCCTTGCAGAAATGCCGACAGATAAAATACAATAAAATCTTTACGTTAAAGTACTTATTATGCAATCTATATTGTTCAGCCTCTATAAAGAAATAGTGTGCTGGCAAGTGTCTGTAGCATACAAGTCTATGTTTGTATGCAACAGTGGAGAGCTTATTGTCCGTGTAGTAGTCATTAGATAACTAGTTGTAATAGTTCAGGACAGTTTGTCTCACCCGTCCTGACGTAGTCCCGCGGAGCTCTTTCCACTTATCCGCTGTGGCTTCCAGCCTGGAGGCATAGTCACTTCCTGGGTTTAGCGAGTCGTCAGCGCTGGCGAGCCAGGGGAGGGAGAGGTCAGCTGCCCGGCGTGTCAGTAAATTGCTTTGTGCGCTGCACGCACCAGGAGTGGATAAAGTTGATTGTAGCTGTATCTTTGCTTCAGTATGTGGCTGTTATAGATTGCTGTATAAGATGAAAGGGGACTAGACATGTTTCTAGATCTGCTGGATCTCTTTTTCAGTAGCAATATCTATCGATATGAATAAAGCACTGCCTGTGTGCGTGCACTGCCCACCATCCATTATGTAGTTAAATTATTTATTATAATTTATTTATTATTAATTATAGGGATTTTTTGATGTATGCATTAACATTCTCTCCAGTAGGTTTCCATAAATTGCATCAATTTCAATGGACAATAACAATGTATATGAGGTTAATAGAAAGAGAAGCCCCTGGTTCTTGAAATTGGAGGGAGTCTTATAATAGACTAGTAACGTGCGACGGCATGTTATAAAAATATAAATGTTCTTAGATTTCTATAATTACAAAGAATATTCCTTTTCTATATTTCACATGTCTAGATGCAGATAATGTCTCCATTATGTGCAACAGGCCTAGACATAAAACGCTGTACAATTGTTGTTTGTATTAACCTTGTATGTTGGGTTACAGAAATTGTTTTGCAACAGTTTCCAACAATTCCATAAGCTTCTAAAAATTTAAGGAAATGTTTCATATTTCTGAAAGCCTATTGATACTGAATATATAATGTATACCTTTTTCAATAAATATCAATGATTTATATCCCTGTCTGAGCCCACAAAAAAAGATCCTGATCCCAGCTTAGCCATTAATATCCTATGCCTATACAACACATTGCTACTGATTTATTTGAAGTCAAATGTTTTCATCATGTTATCATTATGTAGAATGATGCTCTTTTTATACAATGCTTAAGCAATCACTTTTTTCCACATCTGACCCATGTAGGTTGGGACTTTACAAGACTTCTGTTTTGTAAGGGCATATTCACACTATGTATATTCTGGGCGATTTTCAATGGGGTTCTGCTGTACCATTCACATTACAGAATTTCCACAGTGGATGTTTCGCCATGGAGGTTCCGTACCCCAGAACATATTCATTTTTTAAGTGGAATACACTCAAAAATGTGCTGTCTTCATAGACAGCAATGCATTTCTAAGCAATAAGCATGGTCCAAGTGCTTATTCCGCTATAGATGAAGTCTCATTCCGCTATAGATGAGTCCTGTAAATTATAAATCGGGGCCTTCATGTATAAGAATTGTTTTTCCAGCACATTTCTCTGAATCTGATTGAGATCTAGGAATTTTGGGGCCAATTCAAAACCTTGAACTCTTTGTCTTGTTTCTAAAGCCAGAGAAGAGAAAGGAGCCTTACAATTTGAGAGCATCCAGAGTTACGGATGATTATCACAGAAAAAAATAAGGTCTGGTGTAGGGGCCAGTGGACAGCTTCTTGGACAGCACGGCCGATTAGGCAAATGCTTGGTTTGCTAATGGCCATGATGGTGGTAACCATCCCACCTGAACTGCTTTTACTGTGGCTGTAGCAGACTTCCAGAGACAAAATAAGCCTCAGTCACTATAGTAATATATATATATATATATATATATATATATATATATATATATATATACAAAAATAATTGATTAAAGCAAAAGGTAATTTTCTGTTAAAAAGACATCCCTTTAACAATGTCATAAATGTATCTTGAAATGTCCAATGTCTCTAATTAACCTGTCTTGGCCACACATATTGGTCCTAGATGGTACTGCTAGTTATGTGGTATTTAACCCAGAAAGCTCTTTTAATTATATTAGCCTACAGTCATTTATACAGTTATTACATTTTGTCCTCATTTGAGCTTTTGTTTTAAATTCTTCTTAGAGAATATAAAGTAGATACATTAGAATAACCACTTTATAAATCAAAATAGCCTAGCTGCGAGCCACTATACATTCATATCTGAAAAAATGGAGAGAGGAAGAAGAAAGCAGTTTTTACATTTACATAATCATTCTATTTTATTTTAGCTTTGGGCAGCCACTAGTCCAATGTTATAAAAATACGGACTTGCACGGCCATCTTGTCACTTTTACCGATCCCAATGATTCAAGAGTAGATGGAATATTTTTAGTGTTATAAACATTCGCCTGAAAACTGCAATATGTCATTCACAAGTATATTAGGGAGGCAGTATAATGCTCTAAAGTCTAACAGTTTATTTTCAGCAGACAGTTTTCTTCTAGAATTCATCTTCTTTCTTCCAATTACTTGCTGTCTACTTCATATATTCATAAGTTTAAGATTGGAAAGGCCTTTAGCAAAATCCCTGCCAGAACGATGGCTACAACTGAACATGATAACCCTTTAGGCAAATGGGGTCGAAATAAGAATATTTTGTTTTAGATTAAATTTCCCTAGCCTATATTTTAAAACTTTCCCTGAGCCTTTTAGAATACCATGCTCTTTCTTCTTAGAGTTGGCTGCAAGTAAATTACTACAAGGCTGTGCCTTTCCAGGTCACTCTCTGTCATCCTCTTTCTGATGAGAATTTCTCTTTATGTCTCCCACTGCATGTTATAAATTTATGGAAGTGTATATGTTTTTTACATGTCTTTCATGCTTTGTGCTGTAAGATAGTAATAGAATTTCACTATTACTGTTTATCTAGTTGACCATACATTAAGGCTTTCATATCCCACCAATTTCAGGTGTCCCGGTTCTCCTAGACAGATAATGTCGGGGACGATAGTGTTCAGGCATGTGTAAAGGGGCTACAGTGCTTACTGAGACAACAATATTACCCAATACTGAAATCTTTTCTATTACATTGTTTAAAAGTTATTTCCCTACATATAGCCCATGTGCTTGCCTTGTTATGAGTGTCGTTGACCTTGTTGTCCTTGGTCATGCTCTCTGTCCTGCTCTGTCAGTTTGCCTGACACAAGCAGTGATCACTAAATAGAAACCTTCCTCCCTTCTCTCCCACACTATCACTTCACTCTCCTGCTTTATCAGTCTCCCTCTCCCTCCATCTGACAGTCTGGCAGCCTGATAGCATATAGTGTGTTACGCAGAAAAGTCTTGGCAGTGAAAGAGTAAAGGGGGAGGGAGAGGAAGCAGAATTTCATTAGACCATCCTCTCCACCCCCCCCCCCCATCCTTAATTAACTGCCAAGACAATCAGACTGTCAGACAGAGGAAGAGGGTTAATGTCAATAGTTCCTATGGGTCTACAGTAGTAAAGAATTGGATTCATAAAGCTCCATACTTCAGGTCAAACAGATTGCTTACTGTAACAGGAGGCTGAGTAGTGATGGGTCAGCTTCCTGTTTCCTCCCAGCACTTGCCATATAGATGAATGCAGAGAGGGGATAGAGAGTAGTGTTGAACACGAATATTCGTAATGTGAATATTGGCATTTCACAATTTCGTGAATATTTAGAATATAGTGCTAAATATTCGTAATGTCGAATATCCATGTGTATTTTTTTTCACATACATATTTTTATGGAAATCTTTATGCAAATTTCCCTTGTACATTTTTTGCAGGAATAAAAAGTGAATGAACATAGCAAATATGCAAATTTCGCAAACATAGGAGGAATAATCGTCAATATATTTGCGAAATATGGCAAATTCAAATATGGCCCCTGCTGCTCATCAATAATAGAGAAGACACTGAATAACTGCCCCACAATTCTTTGTATGTTTGGGAAGAGCAATGTAGGGGGTCTTCATACGAGAAGGAATTCTCAATTATAACTTCTGAGATTATCAATTATAACAGTGCATAGGACCTTCTCTGACCCTTTTCCATTATAAAGGCTTGCTATTATTCTAGTCTCTACCCTGATCCTCTATGTTCCACCTTTATTGTGGACCTGGCTGATTTTGTTCCTTGATCTCCATGTAATTTCCCCATTTGTACTTTCCATCATTTACAGTTATTACTGACTGCACCTCATGTATGAGTGAAGATAATCCCCTACATTCACACTGCAGAATTCCCAGTAATCAGTAAACCCTTATTTGCTGAGGTCAGTCTTAAACTGCCTATTACAGATATGCCTGTATTCTACTATAATGTAGCTATCATTACATTAGGATTGGATTGTTGTGCTACAATGTAATGTAATGATACCCTGATCACTACTTATTTCCTTTTCAAAGAAAATGGGATATCACAAATAGAACTTGAATTCTCGCCATGATATATGATCAACAGATTGTAGCAGATCATCAAGAGTCTGCTGCTTGCCGCCATGTCTGTTGGGTATACCAGTTTTCTTTTGCTGCAGAATGCCCCTCCAGTGAAACAGATCGCTCTTGTAAAAATAACTTTCCGACGCTTATTTTGGTGCCTAAATGAGATTTTGTGCATGTAGCAGTTCATGGGAAAAGCTTTCGGCCCTTTTTAAAGCACAATTTAAAATAATCCAGTAATCAATGTAATCATTGATAGAGTGTTTGCACTTACAGCAGTAATGAAACAGTATATAGCCATGGGGGAAGATCTATAAAAGTTGTGGCTGATTAATGCAGTGCCAGGCAGGCAGCAAGCTGAGGATTAGCTGTTTTAACTTTTTTTTTTTTTCATTTACATAAGCAGGCACTAAAAATTGCCTTACTCTAGAGGAATATAAAAAAAAAAAAAACTGCATTTTTTCCTATGAGAAAACATGTATACCGTGATTGTACTATACCAGATGGTTCCATTCTTTGTATCACATGGAGGTAGAATAGACAGTAGAAGCAGAGTGTAAAAGCTTCAAATAACAGCTGCTTTGATTTCTTTGTCTTGCATTACTGGTAGCAGAGATGACTACTGGTGAAGGAAGCTTCATGGGACCATCCTTTGATATGTCCTTTGCTCGTAACAACTGTTGCCTTATCAGAAATATAAGCTACTAAACCATACCAATGACTATGATTATCTGCTACATCCCCTGCATTCCAAACCACTAGACTACTAAGGACAAGACACTAATGTGTAGAGTATTAGGTTTAATGGGGTTGAACTTACCTAGTAGGTCAGGTTTGATGTTTGGCCACCAAGCAACAAATAAATAGACTTATATCTGTTCTTTAAAAGTTTATCAATTGTTTAAAGAAACATAAATTGTTTCAAGTCATACAGCTCTTTAATGGTCTATTCACACGTACAGATTTTCTGCTGCAGATTTCAATGTAAACTAAATGACTGAACACAGCTTCTAATCCTACGAATTAAATCTGCGCAGAATACTGTACGTGTGAATAGATCACATTGACTTGCATTGAAGGGGCGGGGACATGAGGGGACATCACATAGACTTGCATCACGAGGGGGCGGGGCCGTGACATCATGATACCCCATCCCCTGTATTGCCCGTCATTAGCCACTGAGCAAACATATCTCCCGGCTGCTGCTTTGGATAGGGGATAAGATATCTGGGGTACTCCACTGACCAGCATTCAGAAGTAAATATTTTAAATGCTATTTTAATGCTGCGGGGGTCGGCTGCACCCCTCGTGACATGACAGCTACGCCCCTTCAATGAAAGTTTCTGGGAAGGGGGGTGACGGCCGTCACGCCCCCTCCCATTGACTTGCATTTAGAGGGTGTGACCATATGCCCCGAGGGCCTCTATAGGAGTATGTGTTCTAATAAAACAAATTTTATTCAAATTATGATAAAAATATTATATATGGGGGAGAAATAATACCACACTATTAAAACCACAAACCCAATGGCATTGCACTGAAGTCACGTTTGTGCGCTGAATAGACAGGCCCCTAATCAGGCCGACCTCTGGTCAATAAATACATAGAACACTAGTGGGGTGCCTACTAATTGTAGCTGGATAGAGTGTAGCATAGATCCCTACTGGGGTGCCTGCTAATTGTAGCTGGATAGAGTCTATCCTTGTTCCCTATATCAGTATGTTAGGGCTTAGGCAATTGTTATAGCCTTCCTTAGTGACAAACTTCTCACTCCCTTGGACTGCTACATAGGTGATCGCACCCGATATTGACTACTTTATAAATATTGATATAATTATTTTTATCATAATTTGAATAAAAGTGAAGTTTTATTAGAACACATACTCCTATAGAGGCCTTCTTGTTAACCACCTTGGAGTTAAATAGTTGTTTAGATTTGATACCTCTGTGTGTGCTCTGTGGCCTGTTGTTGGTAGGTTAAGTAATTGGTGCCCTTGGTACCATTTGGCCACAATCTTCTTACCCCCACACCCCCCCTTGATCAAGTCGATATCAATTTGGCCTTTAAACAATTTTCTGCACATACAGGTCTCATGTGAGATCCTGGTAGGATCTGTGGACTCCTATATTAAAAATAAAATCGTATATAGGTCTGCGTATCCATATAACCCCTAATTCTCAAACTGAGGACACTGAGAACAGCGGTCTTAACTGAAAACTTGTTGTGGATGATGACCTATTTACTAGAATACGAAAAGTCATATTATAAAAAAAATTGCCGAACAACTAGAAAAAGAGATGAAAGAAATTCAAACCCTATCGGCGTTTCCTAAGTTTTGTAGGTTAGAGTCAAATTTACAAAAGAACATCAAATCATATAAGAAGGATTTGGAGGAAAGGAAACATAGGAAGTTTGTAAGGGACACTACCGATTTCCAAACAGGAAAAATTTACAATCTGAGGCAGCATAACAAACCAATTCAGAGGAATAGGCAGATAAATACAGAGTCTAACACCTCCGAAACTGACAGCTCTGTGGGGGGGGGGGGGGGGGGATTATATCCATATAGAATGGGTACCAAAAGGAAGACGGGCCCAAGGCATCCCCAGAGACCAAGAAAATCTACAACTCCGAGAACCAACAACGGTCAAAATACAACATGTCTTCCCAACAGAGAACGACCCTTACCTGGAAGTATTTCTACTTCCTCCTTTGTTCCCTCATCGGGATCTGACTTGAATGCAGGGTTCTACTATGAATATAAATATACAGTGGTCCCTCAACATACGATGGTAATTCGTTACAAACGAGCCATCGTTTGTCGAATCCATCGTATGTTGAGGGATTCGTGCAATGTAAAGTATACGAAGCTGTACTCACCTGTCCCCGCCGCTCGGGACCGCATCCCGCCGCTCCCGATGATGTCCCCGCTGCTCCCGATGGTGACCCTGGGCCTCCCCTGGGCTCTCCTGGTCTTCTCCGGTCCTCCGCTGTCTTCCGCAAGGCCTTACTGGGCCTGCGTAGCAACGTCCTTATGCCGCTGCGTACGCTGTTCCCAATTGGATGACGGGACAGCATGCGCAACAGCGTATTGACGTCACCGGAGAGGGCCGAGAAGACACCGGAGGACCAGCGCTGGACCCGAAGGGCACCCCGGAGCATCGTGGAGGGGTAAGTAATATTCACCGCACCACACGGGGAACATTAAGCTGCTATCCGGCAGCAGCTTAAGCATTTTGTGCTGCTAGATAGCACTTAATGCGATGGCCCCGACATAAAAAAGCATTGTATGTCGATGCTGACATCGACATGCGATGGCCTCTGAGAGTCCATCGTATGTCGATTTGATCATATGTCAGGGCCATCGTAGGTCAGGGGGTCACTGTACTTACTATGAATGCAATTCCTCAGGTGCCGTGTACAGGAATGAATAAGTATACAGACTGGGTACAATATGGTACCAACAAATACACACGGACTTGGAGGGGGATCAGGTAACCCAAGTTTGACACCAACAATAGTGCCCAGTTACAATATCGCACCACCTCTGGGCTCTACTTTGACTCCAACAACTTTTTTAGGGGTTCGGAAATAATCATGGCACGTCCCCTCCCCCCCCCCCCCCCCGGCGATCAGGGAATTGAAGATCAGGTTGCTGATCTTCTTCCAGACACTGTAAGTGGACAATTACAGGTTATTAACCTTTCAAGTAAAATACTGTCTGAGGGACAGATTGCACTGTTGGCAAAGGGTTATCTTTTGCACCCACCCCCAATTATGATTCATTCACCTGGGTGAAGGACGTCAACCTGTTTGCACGGAAGTTAGCATTACATAAATATCATACTGTTCAGGCACGCACGGAAATAGGGATGCAGCAGAGAGATGTGAGATTTGTGGATGATCTATCTGGTGGCCTTATTAGAAGAAAACAACAGTGGCCCACCTCCACCAAGGGCACCATTCTCGAACTTAAAGCTTAAAAGCAAGAACACCCCACCCTTAAGCCAATATAGTAACATTGAGACTTTTGTACAATTGGTGACCCAAGAATTGTGCCAAGTGAGGTCCAATAAGAAGGAGAAACCGAGAAATCTTAGCCCCTCAGAGTGGAATTCCTTACAATCCTTACAATCGAATGAATCAATTAAAATTAAGCCAGCAGATAAGGTTGGCAACATGGTCGTCCTCGATAAGGACGACTATGTTGCCATGGCCCTCCAACTCCTTCAGGACCCCACCACATATGAGGTCTTACCTTCTAATCCAACGAGGATCTATCAATTGGAATTAAAGACCCTACTAATGGAAGCAAAAGGATATAATCTCATCTCGAATGAGGAGTTCAAAGTGTTGTTTAATCCCGCCCCAGTGATGACAACATTTTATGCCCTCCCAAAAGTCCACAAGAAGGACTCCCCTATTCTGTTGAGACTGATTGTATCGGGTAATGATAATCTAACCCAGGAATGCAACCGTCGATCAGATACTTTCCTCCTTTGTTCAGTGTTTGCCATCCTATTTACAAGACATGAAAGACTTGTGTGCAAGTTGAATGATGTTGCTGTGCAGGGAGATGCTTGCCTATCTAGTCTGGATGTGGAGTCCCTGTACAGTAACATCAGACATGAACTTGGTATAAGGGCAGTCACTCACTTTTTGAGTACTTAAGGAACACAATTTCACGCACATAACAGATTTGTTTTGTCACTTTTACGGTTTAGTCTTACGGACAATTTTTTCACGTTTAATGGTAAATTCTACCACCAAATAAAGGGAACGGCCATGGGCACAGTTTGTGCACCCACTTATGCAAATTTTTTTCTTGGGTGGTGGGAAGACACATTAGTTTTCACTGAGGCCAATCACAAATTCAAGGAGCACATTCTTTTTTGGGGACATTTTATTGATGACATTTAGATTTTGCGGGATGGTGGTAGGGATTGTTTCAGGATTTTGTTTCTACTTTAAATCACAATGAGATTGGCATGCTATTTACTTCAGAATTTGGACACAATATGATAAATTTTCAAGATCTCACTATTATGATCGACGATGGCGGCTGCATTCAAACCACAATGTTCCACAAGGGTACAGCAGTCAACAGTCTTTTGGAGAGGAATAGCTGGAACCCAACATCCCTTAAACAGGGAATACCAGTGGGCCAGTTTCTGAGAGCAAGGCGGGATTACTCTCGGGACGACACCACTTTCCAACAAGAGTCTCGCAAGCTAACAAAAAGATTCAAGGATAGAGGTTATCTGAGAAACTGCTTACAGAAAGCCCTGCATAGGGCTAGGAATACCTCCAGAATGAAATTGCTACAGAAGAGGTCTAGACCAAGTGGGGAGACACTGAAGGTCATTCGTTGTATTGGTACCTATAATGATAAATCGGATAAAGTGATGAACATCATGAAAAGATATTGGCTGATACTAAGGGCAAATGAAGATTTAAGAACAGTTTTAGATACATACCACAACATTACATATCGTATGGGGTCAAATCTAAGACATGGTCGTCCACAGCCACTTAAAGAACATTAAAGGGGTTATCCAGCATAAGGTGATTTTAGTACATACCTGGCAGACAGAAATGGACATGCTTAGGAAGGATCTGCGCTTGTCTTGGGCTAAATGGCTATGCTGTGAGATTACCATAACACTGTGGCTAGCTTTCTGTGAACTTGTATTTCCTGTTTTCAGTTTTCTTGTTTGCCTACTAATCCCATGACACCATTTTCCTCCTTCAGACACATCAGCTACTCCACCCATTGAAACATAAATGAGCTTCAGACCTGTGGTCTTCAATCAGGATGCCTACAGCTTTTGCATTAGTGGCAGATTTATCCCTCCACCCATTGAAGCAGACAGGCTCCCTGTCATCAGCTGACTAGTGAGTCAGATCTCGACCGCATTGCAAGCTGGGAAAAATCATTTTGTATGCTGTTAAAAATAAATATTGGGGTGAAAATCACATAAGAATTGTGTTAAAACCGTCACACACAGGTAAAGACACTATATTATGAACTACACTAACTTTACAGCCCCTGTAGCATAGTCAAATAAAAAAAAATTCTCGGAAATACCCCTTTAAGAAAAAGACCTGGCTGAAAAATCCAAATGTAGGCACATGTCCATGCGGCCAGTGCTCTTTTTGTTCCTATGTGCCACGTCGAAAGGAGTTTACAAATCCTGCGGATGGGCAGAAATATCAACTATATGATTTTGTGAATTGCAGAAGTGCAGGCATAGCGTATGCATGCACCTGCACATGTCCCAAATTATACGTGGGAAAGACAGTCCTAGAGTTCCGGCAACAGATCTCTAAACATCTAAGTGCACCTGATATCCAGAATCTACGGTAGGAACAGCAGAATGGTGCGCAGGTTAAGTACGGCACGAGCTCATCACTGATGCGCAAGCGCAAGGAGCCATAGTAAGGCTCATTTATATATCTGTTGTAGCGATGGAACTACGCGGTGATCACATGATCGGAAGAGGACTGACAGCTGGGATATCCCTGTAATGATGCGATAGGTAAATGCACAAACAGGACAGGTGATTGGACGCTACTGAAAATTGGGACATCCCCGTAATGACGCGGTGGGAGTATACATGAACAGGACAGCTGATTGGTCTGGGGAAAAGGGAGGTACAGACCGAATTCCAGCAATGAACATCAACAGTAGAGTCTGATGTTTGTCCTATTTGTGCAAGTAGGAGCATGCAGATTGGTCAGTAAAATTTGCTGTCAGTATTGGAGATTATGGATGGACAGCCAGAGGGTCACTGGTGGATTCTAGTGGCTGCTAGCAAAGCAGTAATCATTGGCCGAGGGGGTAATGACATCATTGGGATATAGATACAAAAGGAGCCCATTCCCCATAGACACTCAATGCTGTCCGTAATCTCCTTGATAAAGCCACATGAGTGGCGAAACATGTCGGGGTTTGACAGCCTGACCTTTTAAATGCTTTCCCAATGCATCAGTTATAATGAATTCTCACAGTATGTATCTCTAAACACTTATTAGTGGGCGATATAGCCAATAAGTCCAGACCTGTGGTGCACAGCAAGTACTGGTCAGTGTGAGTGAGACACATGAATTCTGAATAAATAGACAGGTTACATTATGGATGTTGCCACTTTAGTGGTGATTTGTGAATAAAGCGGTCAATATTTATAAAGTGGTCAATATTGGGTGCAGTCACCTATGTAGCAGTTCAAGGGAGCGAGAAGTTTGTCACTAAGGAAGGCTATAACAATTGCCTAAAGCCCTAACATACTGATATAGGGAACAAGGATAGACTCTATCCAGCTACAATTAACAGGCACCCTACTAGTGATCTATGCTACACTCTATCCAGCTACAATTAGCCGGCACCCTACTAGTGATATTTGTATTTATTGACCAGAGGTCGGCCTAATTAGGGACCTGTCTATTCAGCGCACAAACGTGACTTCAGTGCGATGTCATTGGATTAGTGGTTTTAATAGTGTGGTATTATTTCTCACCCGTATATATTATTTATTTTTATCATAAATAATTTTAATAAAAGTTATGTTTTCTTAGAACACATACTCCTATAGAGGCCTTCTTGTTAACCCCCTTGGGGTTAAATTGTTGTTTAGATTTGATACCTCTGTATGTGCTCAGTGGCCTGTTGTTGGTAGGTTACATATGTCACAAGCAGTGCGGCCGACCCCTGAAGCGTGAAAACAGAGTTCGGAACATTTACTCCTGAACGCTGGCCAGTGGAGTACTTCTTTAATAGTAAACAGTTGTAGCAAAAGGATTAAGCCTGCGTCTACGAAGGCAAATAAGATCATGGAGTGCATGTAGAAGGACAAATGTAAAGATAAATTAGTTTTACCAATACAGAAATCATATTGTATACAGTGAGGAATTAATAGGTATTATCATGATGACATAGAGACATTAGCCACTAGCCATGGCCCATCATACATCGGTCTAGTAGAACTTACATTGGCCAGTGTCCTCTAGTCTTTGACCTGTCAGGTACAGCAGAGGTGTTCCAGCATTACAATAACTTAGGTGTTTTTACAGAAATGTTAAAGGTAGCCTGGGTTAGTGAAAAAATGAATAGTCATTTCCTTGGCGATCTATGAGAAAGCAATCTTCCTGGTAGCCTAAGAAAATAAAGGGGTTAATAAACATGGTAATTATGATGACCCCAAAGAAGCAAAAGGACCCTGCTGTTTCATTCTAGCGGCATTTACAGTGGCTAGTTTCCTCCAATGCTTGACCTGACAGGTAGAGCAGACATACCTCATAAACCTTGGTAGTCCACTTCTGACACGCTACATGGGTGACATCAAGTCAACCCTCCAATTCTATTGCAATTCAATTCTATTGGGCTCTGCTATACTGGAACTAGATGCACTAAAGAAAGGAAAAATGCAGACAGCGCAGACATATTCCGATACCACCTCTACTCCATCGATCGACTCCAAAGTCTACATCCAAGTATAGTTCTTAAGCACTTATATTCAAAGTATCTAAAGTCAGCTCTAGTCATTGGGCACTTGTTTAACTCCTTTCTACTACTTCCGATTTCCCTTATAATACATCTGCTGAGATTTTCTGCTGAGGAATATTTCCTTCTCACACATCACGTTGAAATAAATTGGTTCCTAAGTGAAATGTTAGCTACTCATCTCTATTCACTTTCCTTACTGTCACCGAGCTGTCTATCTGTGCCAGGAAGAAACATCACTCCTTTCTGGATCATTAGACACAGCCAATGTTTACTGTCTACAGTCAAGACCCTCACTTTTTTTTAGATAGACCAGTTAGGACACCAGTGTAAACACTTGCTTCTTTTTCATGAAAACAAATGTAATTCCTTAGAAACATTTCTGGCAGGTTTTGATTCAACCTCCGGCAAAATGAAATGAAATGACCACTATGAGAGGGAACTTATCCAACTTTGTTACTTTATAGCGAATACACAAATCACAGATGCGATGTTGGTTTATTAGCTGGACATATTGACTGCATGGAACAGACCTCACACAAAGGACAGGAAACATCTTAACGGAATTCGTTTTTTACAGATAAAGTAGAAGTTGTGGAAAAAAATATAGAATCATCAAAAAAAAAAAATTGTACTCTATTGCTCCTCCTCTGGTTTTTATAATATCAATTTTTTTTCTGCAGGATGGAGCCCTTTTTTTTTTTAGCAGCATTATCTTTTTCCCAGCTGACACACAGGCTTGGACAAAGTCCACTAAGTGAGGTTGGTAGTAGCACTCCTCTGTGCTCTCTCTTGTCCTGTCCATCAGACTGCAGCATCAAAACAGAGGAGGGGGTTTAGGAACAGGACGCAGTGATAGGAGGAAGAGATCCAGCACAGCACAGTAGACTCATGGAGGATGATAATGCATGGTGAGTGAGGGTGGGCTCAATTCTTGACTTGGACATGCCCCTTCCTGAGCAGTGGATGTCAGAATGAGTGAACAGCAGAAAAGAAAGAGATTTATAAACCAAATGCAGAAGCTAGACACATAAAAAAAGCATGCAAAACATCTACATAATCTAGTGAGTAACATGTATAAGCATTATTTTTTCTGTGATATGACAGGTACACTTTACAGACCATATTTAGCTCTTTGAGACAAGTTTAGAATGTACAATAGGACTGCTAGTACAAAACCTCCGGCTAAGGATAAAAGGTATGTGATCTACAGTAGGACCACCACCATGTGTGACTTCTGAATGTTGGCAGCCGCTCAGAAGAATTGACTGCTTTCAGTCCTCTATAAAGTACCTTATTGCTTCTCGCACTGTACACCCAAACTTTGGAATCCAGAACTTTAGCATTTTAGTGATGTATCATTTTCCAGCCATTGTATTAATGTTTGATCACCGTATCTAATTAACTCCCTGATTAATCTAATTATGTGTCAGATGAACAGTTCCAGTTCACACAGGTCTGGCAAACAACCATTGGATTTGTAATTAAAATGAAAGCAGCAAAAGACAGAGAGACATAAATTACCAGTAATATAATTAATTAACAAACTATGGATAGAAATGTGCCGTGTAAGCATCCCGAAAGGTAAGGCGGGATTCATAATGGCGATATTACTATTGGTCTCCTAAGAGAACAAGTAAAAGTATACACAGCACCACACAATTATAGCTGCAGAGAGACAGACATCAGTGGGCTTGGTAGTGGTGACCTTTAGGATAGGGTTACATGTAGCGTATACGCAATGTATTTTTATGATGCTTTATTTAGATATAAAATACGCTGTGTATTTCAGTGCTAGCAAAGTCTATGAGTGTTTATTATTACTCCCATAGACTTTGCGAGCACAGAAATACGCAGCGTATTTTAAATCTGAAATATGCATCGTAAAATATGCTGCGTACACGTTATGTGTTACCCTACCCTTATAGATAATTTTGTGGTGTCCCAGTACCGCATTTCATACGGTACTTATTTATCTATGGGTCCCCGTAGCCAGAGTCCCTAGGACTTAGTAATATTTGTTAGTCAGTCCGCCCCTAGTCGCCTCTATTATAGTGTATAGATTCCTAATTTATCCATAGAATAATGTATATAGTATTATTTCTGCATATAAATGGTTAATTACTTGTTTCCATGGGTCGCAGTGCCTTCGGGTCATATGATGCGTTCCAAGCCTTATTCTGGATGCGTTCCAGGCCTCTCTTTGGTATCTCTAGCCTCATTTTGGGTTTTGCAATGTATAGATCCTGTGATGTAAGCACTCCCATGATACCATGTAAAGTGAGTGGCAGACGTTCGGACCAATCAAAATTGCCACGCCCGCTGCCCATATATGGGAGCGGTGGCCATCTTATCTCTCTCTTGTTCATGGGATCGCAAGCAAGCAAGAACTGTATAGCAGTAATCGCAGTGAGTTAGGCCAGAGCCTTGCGGCAACTGCTGAATGATCTAAATTATAGAGTGTGTCATCCCCTAAGCACTCTAAACATCCCCTAAGCAGTATCACCGTACCCAATATTTCCCCTAAATCTGGACGGATCTGCACATCACTCCCTAAATTCAGAGACTATAAGTTTAATGCAAGGTCCGCAACTTCTGCAAGTCGCTAAGCAACCTAAGAACTGTTATATGAGACTGTTACTACGCATTGGATATGGCAAGCACTGCAGTAAAGTTATTCAAGTTCAAGTTAAATCTGCTTGTGAACCTTCAGTCATTTCATTGCACCTATCGCTTCTGGGAAGGGCGGCGATAGGCCGGAACATAGATTCAGCATACCATTCCCACCCTGGCGTCACGAGTGACTGGGTTAATATTAACCCTTCATATACCAACATCATACCATCGCTACCATACACCCCCCAAGGGCTACCACAAAGCCTTTTTGGCATCACGAACAGGATTCGGGTGTGTGCCCACCATTGCCACTAGTGAAAGTGTACTCCCCCCTAAGAAGTGAAGTTTATTCATGTGTTGCTGTGTACAAGAACGGTGCTTGTGGTGCACCATACAAGGGGGCCAAGAGAAAAGTAAGGGGGGAGGCGAAAATCTGCTTGCAACTACAATGTGTAAACTGCGCAACAAATTTATGCTGCGATCCTCTGGTCCAGTCAGCAAGGGCGGACCTCAACTGTTACCAGAAAAGGGCGCAAAGAAAGCCCGCGCCCCGCTCCGCCCCTGGGCGTGGCCACCAAGTTGCTGTGTTGCAGCCAAAAGGGAACTCAGAGATGCAGGAATCGTTTCTGGAGGGACCGGAAGTCGGGGCTGCACCGATAGTGTCCTTCCTGCCAAGCGCCATTTTAGAGAAGCCTACTATAAAAGACGCCACACAGAGCAACCTCTCCAGTCTGCAGAGAGAGCCGGAGAGTACGGACATGGCGGAGAGCAGCGTTCCACGTGGTCAAGTTGGCAAAATGGCGCCGGAAACACGGAAAGTTGTGGCAGTTGCAGCCCAACTTTTTTAAGAGCTTGCTGACCATCTGCAGTGGTTGTCATTAGACGAAGAGGGGGCCTGCAATCTTCCCCCACTGCCTGATGATGACGACGATTGGCCAGAGACACCTCCAGCGAACAGTGCAGGGACCCCTGGAGGTGCGTCACCGGTGAGATTGTCCCCTCACCACAGGACCTGGGGCTCGTGGGCCGAGATCCCGTCGGAGGAGTCTTTTAGGATTTCACCAGCCTCTCCGAGGTTTTCTGTTCCTGGCCTTGATTCATTGCATCTCCTGCGGGCTGAAAGTCGAGCTGCTCAGGAGATCCGAGCGCCGACCATAATTCAGGCGATGTTTCAGGAGAATGAACTCCCTTTCTCAAGCCTCTCACGTGCACACCCGCCACCATGATTAAATACAACATACTTCTCGCGAGAACATTAGTTCTATAACAAAGTAGAAAAGACATAAAAACATCAATAGATATTGTGCACATTAAAAACAGCAATTTAACAAAAATACATTAAATGAACAATTTTAATTGATCCCGTTCGGGGCTAGCGTTCCCAACTTCTGAATCCAATATACCTCACGTTTCAATAGGTTTCTTCTAGTTAACTCTTCCCGTCCTGTACTCTTTACCGCTTCTAGTATCATCCACCTTACATCACATACCTGATGTCCATTATCGGAAAAATGTCTAGCCAGACTTGTTTCACCAAAATTACCTTTCTTATCTTTATCTTTTTTCTCACTTCTTCTCTTATAATTTCGAATAGAGCTTTTATGTTCATTTAGTCTGATTTTCACATTTCTGGATGTTTGGCCCACGTAACCCATTCCACAAGGAGATTTATTAAAATATATTGTATTTTTTGTCTTGCACGTAAAAAAAAACTTTTGATCATAATATATATGCCCTTCATGGAATGTGTCACAGTGTCCCCTTTAATAATCCCATTGCAATTTTGGCACGCTTTTCCTTGTTTTCAAAAACACCTGTTTAGATTTTTTTTTTGCTGCATATCAGATCTTACTAAATAGTTAGCTATTGACTTACTCTTTTTATAAATAAATCTCGGGCACTCACTAAATAACATCCCATATTTTTTATCAACCTTCAATAGTTTCCAATACTTATTAATATATTAATAACTTTTTTCGTTACTTTAGCATGTCCATCATAGGTAGTTAGAAAAGTAAATCTATCTTTTTTCTCAATTTTTTTCTTTCTATCCTTCTTTTTTCTCAATCGTTCCCTTGGTATTTTGTCCACCACCTGTGCAACTTCTTCTAATTCTGACCTCCTGCAACCCCTCACTGGCTGGTGTTGTACACAAATACTTTTTTAAGCGTACTGTAGCGCATTTTTCTCCCCTCATAAGTGCATACCACATGTGAACATCTAAGTGGTGTACTATTTTGTTCCTGTCAAATTCTCAAGGGCCTAGATACTGTGAAAGGCCAGGCAAAAGTACTCACTGGCTGGTGTTGTACACGAATACTTTTTAAAGTGTACTGTATAAGGGGTGTACCATTTTGCTCCTTTTAATCTGTCAAGGTCCTAGATATTGTGAAAGGCCAGGCAAAAGTACACAACGGCTGGTGTTGTACACAAATAATGTTTTAAGCGTACTGGAGCACATTTTTCTTCCCTCATAAGTGCATACTACATACGTACATCTAAATGGTGTACCATTTTGTTCCTGTTAATCTGTCAGTGGCCTAAAGACTGTGAAAGGCCAGGCAAAATTAAGCACTGGCTTGTGTTGTACACAAATACTGTTTTAAGCATACTGGAGCGCAATTTTCTCCCCTCATAACTGCATACCACATACATACATCTAAGTGTTGTACTATTTTGTTCCTGTTAAAGTCTCAAGGGCCTAGATACTGTGAAAGGTGAAACAAAAGTACTCACTAGCTGGTGTTGTACACAAATACTTTTTTAAGCGTACTGTAGCGCATTTTTCTCCCCTCATAAGTGCATACCCCATATGTACATCTAAGGGGTTTACCATTTTGTTCCTGTAAATCTGTCAACATCCTAGATATTGTGAAAGACCAGGCAAAAGTACACAAAGGCTGGTGTTGTACACAAATACTGTTTTAAGCGTACTGGAGCGCATTTTTATCCCCTCATAAGTGCATGCCACATATGTACATCTAAGGGGTGTACTATTTTGTTCCTGTTAAAGTCTCCCAGGGCCTAGATACTGTGAAAGGCCAAGCAAAAGTACCCACCGTCTGGTGTTGTACACAAATACTTTTTTAAGTGTACTGTTGTGCATTTTTCTCCCCTCATAAGTGCATAAGTGTGTTGCACACAAATACTGTTTTAAGCATAGTGGAGCATATTGTACTCCCCTCATATATGCACTAAGTATGTCAGGCAGAGAAGTGCCAGGATGTGCACAGAGGCCTAAATTCATCAGGAGCAGGTCGCAGCAGACTAGGTGCGAGTGGCAGCAGGAGTCGCAGCGAGAGGCCTGAGCTCCCGGTATCAGCTAGCGGTCGTGTCTTAACCAGCAACCCATCTGCCTTGCATAGCAATTATTTGTTTAAATTATATTAAATATTTTTTTTTAAATGTAGAAGTCACATGCAAATCACAAGTGTCGCTATTAGAATCACTGCCTCAGAGCGATGTGGCAGCAGGGTTCGGGAGACCATATGGCGTCACAATTGAAGAGATAAAAGAGATAGATAAAAGAGATTTTTTTTTTATAAACTTTTAATTTATAAAAAAATGTTTTTATCCTGTTTTGAGGACCCACTGGAGGGCAAGTCTGGTGCCAGCAGCCGCAGTTATTCCAGCTCCAAGTAGTGGAAGTGTTAAGAATTTTTAAGTAGAAGAAAATTACAAATATGGATAAAAATTTTTTGAAACCAACTGGTGGCAAAACATTAATCTCAGAGTTCCCCTCACTCAGGTTTATGGAACGGACTGTTGCAGAAATATTTACAACTTTAAATCCACACTTGATGGTCTTGTCATATATAATACTACCTCTTTTTTATAGCACTTTTATCACAGATTTTAGTGTTTTTTGAAGTTTTTATTTTTTGCACTTGCATGTTCTGTAATTAGGGCTATAGCTGTGATGAGGGGATGAGACGATCGCCTCAGGTGCGCTGTTGCAAGGGTGCGCAAGGGGGGTCCAGCACGCATTACACTGAGGCATTGATTCCCACCCAGGGTGCCAGGACACTCTGGTGGGAAATATGGCGCTAACATTTTTTGATTTTTCTGCCCAGGCCTGCGCACCTGTGATTCACAGGCACGCAGGCCAGGCGGGAGGGAAGTCTGTGTGCAGTACCGGGACGGGTGATGCTGCAGATCCAATCCTCGTGTATCCTCCCTCTCCTGTGGAGCAGCAGAATGATGTGGATGGAGGGAAGGAGCAAGGGCAGCGCTGACAGAGGCCTACTCAACTTCAGGTAGTGCAACCCCACCCTTCTTTCACTCCTCTACACCTCTCTGTCAACCCTCGTAACCTCTTCGTAATCACTGGACACCCCTCTGTTATCCCGTACTCCCCTCTGTCACCCCTCTACACCCCTCTGTCACCCCTGCACACCCCTCTGTCACCCCTCTACACCCCTCTGTCACCCCTCTACACCCCTCTGTCACCCCTGTATGCCCCTGTCAACCATGTACACCCCTCTATGCCCCTGTCTGTACATGGGGTACACCCCTCTTTCACTATGTGGGGTAATTGCAAAGCCTGTGCAAATTAAAATTTGCCCACAGCAACCAATCAGATTTCTTATTTTATTTTGCAAAGGCCTTGTTAAAAATGAAAGAAGCAAGCTGATTGGTTACCATGGGCAACTGAGCAGCTTTTCCTCTGCACATGTTTTGATAAATCTCCCCCATTGTGAATTGTGGGAAGGCTGGTGGCATTGTGTTTGGAGGAGGCTTGAGTCATTTGTAGAAAAAAGGGGAGGATATTGCTGGAAAAGTGCAGAGCCTAACACTAATATGAGAGTGACTCTGATTATTCGGCAGGGGTGTCCCGCTATTTTTTCCCCCCAAGTGGTGCCCCAAGCCAAAATGGGGGGGGGGGGGGGAGCACAATTTTCTGTTCTCGTCTCAGGAGCAAAAAGGTACTAGCTAAAGCTCTGTCTGTAATGCACATCCCATCATACAACAATGTTTAGCACTTATCTGCTTGCTCTTATAAGAGCCTTGCAGTTAGCAGACTTTGTTTTAAGATGTTTAATAATTTATTAAAAGTGACTTGTAAATTTTATTAATTATCATAATTTATTGGGCGTTGTGGGAAGGCTGGTGGCATTATGTTTGGAGGAGGCTGGAATCATTTGTAGGGAAAAGGGGAGGGTAATGCTGGAAAAGTGCAATGCCTAATACTAATATGTTTGTGTTGCAGTTTCTGCCCAAGAGTTTTGGACAGATTATCATGATGTCCTGTGCCAGATGGGGAAGAATTAAAGAAGAGAATTAATCGGATCAGTGAATATATAATTTGTGAGTCGCTGCATAAAACCGTACTGTAATCTACATAAGAAAAATTTGCTAAAAAAATGTCGGTAAGGGTGTACAGGTAATTTTTTTTATATACAAAGGGTGATCCAAGCCAAAATGGGGGGGGGGCACAATTTTCTGTTCTTGCCTCAGGAGCAAAAAGACCTAGCTACAGCTCTGTCTGTAATGCACATCATGTAACAATGTTTATCACTTATCTAATCACCTTGTAGTTTGCAGACTTTGTTTAAAGACTTTTTATATTTTATGAAAAGTGACTTGTACATTTTGAAGTAAAATTTCATAGAATTTTAATAAATAATTTTGATCCATAAAAGCCAGGTAAGAAGTCTAGAATGGAAGGCAACTCTTGTCACTACATTCTCATGGCATGAAGGACATTTCCAAAAGAATCTGCATGTCATACTGAAGAACAGTATTATTTCACTAACCCAGCACACTCCCTATGCATGTTATTGCAAGGCAAAGTGTGCTACACCCCTATTGAGGCTCGCTGTAGGCCAGAAATGGCCATTTTTAATAGCGATTCACCACAAATAAATTCAGAACGAAACAAATTTTGGGAAAAATTCATTGAATCGGCTGAATCAAATTTTTCAAAAATTCGCTCATCTCTAGAAAGCATGTGAAGCAAGTGGGACAAGGATAAGCCATCAATGTGAAAGTCTACGGATACCCATTTAAACCATAAATTGTTAAGTATCTTTGTGAATACTTTGTTTTACTTATATTGTACATTTTTATAGTCATATGGCGATATGTAAATTCTGATAACTTCCTACTACAGTAGAGCTGTGTACTCTGAATGTGGAAAGAAAAGAGGGTGTGTGAGATCAGAAAAAAGTTTTTTTCAGAAACAGCCCCTCTCTAGTATCCATGGGCAAAGTCTTGTATTCAACTAAATGCGCAATACAAGTCACAATCAATGGTCAAGAGAAGACCTGTTTTTTTTAAATTCAGACTTTGTATAGTATTAAGTCAGTGTTTCCCAACCAGGGTAGCTCCAGCTGTTGCAAAACTACAACTCCCAGCATGCCCGGACAGCCTTTGGCTAATAAGTACTGGAAGGATTAATATTTTTTAATAGAAGTAATTTACAAATCTGTTTAACTTTCTGGCACCAGTTGATTTAAAAAAAAAAAAGGTTTCCACGGGAGTACCCCTTTAAGTAATTTTTTGGAAAATATTAGGTAAAGCTGCATCTCAAAAGTGTCACATGGAAATTTCACTAAGGCTTGACTTACGGCATTCCTCTGGACAACTTCTTTTTCAGCTGTCATATAAAAAGCCCCTGCTTAGCCCTAGAATTACTCACAAAGCTTATAGGATTTGTTTAGGCTTATGTAAAGGAAGTTTAATCATTGTAAACTGAAAAAAACTATGCAGCTATTAGGATGTGTTGTCTTTCCATTATTTTCCATTTTTCTCTTAGTGTTGGCTGTTTTTTTCACATTCAGAAAATAGAGGGGTAATTTGGCGGAAAATAATATTTTCAAATCATCTGGTGCCAGAAAGCTAAACAGATTTGTAAATAACTTATATTAAAACATTTTGAACCTTCTAGTACTTATCAGCTGCTGTATACTACAGAGAAGGTTGTATAATTATTTTCTTTCTGACCACAGTCCCCTCTGCTGAAACCTCTGTCCTTGTCAGGAACTGTCCAGAGCAGGAGCTCTTGCTCCCAACAGTTTCTGACATAAACAGAAATGTCAGCAGAGGGCACTGTGATCAGACTGGAAAGAACTACACAACTTCCTTTGGAGCATACAGTAGCTGAAAAGTACTGGAAGGATTAAGATTTTTCAGTATTGACATGGAAATCTGTACACTTTCTGCATCAAAAGTCCCACAGTCATTAGCTGTGTGAACATATCCTGATAGTTCTGAGAAACTCCTTACTATAAAAGGATAACCAAATGCTAACACAGTTGAATAGTCAAATTCAAAAATGTTTCATGTTTTACAAAATATTTCCATTACTAATATACTTCGTAAGAAAATTTAGCTTTTAAAAAAGACCACTAGGGGGTCCCCATACCATCCGGAACATAATCCTGTCTAACTGCAGCATCATCTTTGTCCCAGCTGAAGCACAGGCAGGGACAAAGTCCAGTGAGTGAAGGGTGGGACTAGCACTCCCCTCTGCTCTCTCCTGTCTGGTCTATCAGACTCCTGTCTGAAAACAGAGCAATGATTGGATAAAGAGACACAGGGAGAAATTGAACAGCAGACACAGGGATGAATTAAATGCATGGTGAGTGAACCCCCCCTCCAAAGCACAGGATGAAAAACCAAGTGAAATAGAGGTGCTAGACACTTCGATTGGTCCCTCACGTAAAAATTATATGTACATGATCAGGATTAGGAGCTGAGTAACACAATATTTGTTTTTTGGGATATAACCGGTACTCTTTAAACACAATAAAGTCTCAATAGCTCGGTCAAACAGGTAGCCAATGCAACATTTGCTGGTGTCTTCTTGTGGCTGTTGTGAGGTATCTGGACTGGTGAGGTGCTTCAGGAATGATCCCCATACACAGTGATTTTTTTGCCATTGAGATGATTATACCAGAGTCATAAAAATCACTAGACAGATTTGAATATACACATAGCAATATGCATATGTGCTTAAATGCCTTCTTAGGTGACATAATGGATTTCAGAGCAAGAATAATCATGATAATTCAATAGCGACCTATCCCATGAAGTACTCTATTGGTAATACACTTCTTTGCTCATATTCGTGCATTAATTTCCAATAACCCATGTCAGTGGCTCTCAGTAATCTTAATATATGTGTTTGGATGGTGTGCAGTGTCATTCTCTATCCCAGCTCTCATTGCTCTCTTATTGGTGAATGTTAATTGCTTTTAAATCTCTTTGGAGTTAACACACTTTAAAAGGAGGAAAAAAAAAAAAAAAAAAAAAAATTATATATATATATATATATATATATATATATATATATATATATAATAAAGCAAAAGCACTTCAGTACCTAACTGTTAACCGGCTCGATAGTAAAAAACATGCAAGCCCCTAATGTGGTTTATACATCTGCTTTATTTATGGGTCCACATTTGGGGTCCTTAGCTCTGTATTAGGCCCTATTAAATGTATGGGGGTTAACCAACCTATAAACAAAGGCAGATGGGATTAGTCAAATCACGTTACCATAAGTCAGTGTTTCCCAAAAAGGGTGCCTCCAGCTCACCTTAAAGAGAAACTCTGTTAATTACATGTCATCCCTATCCACAGGATTGGGGATTAGTGTCTGATTGCAGGGGGTTCCAGTGGTTGGACCCCCGTAATCTCATGCCTGGCACACCCCGGCTCTCCTCATGCACTAAGCAACCTATGCTCCGTGCATGGATTATTGTAGCCCACCACATGAAGCGCTGTATCTCCAGCTCTCCCATATAGATACATTTAGGGGACGTGTCAACCACACTTTGAGTGAGAGAAGAGCTGATGTTTTGAACACAAAGCATCAGAACATCGGGGCGCTGGGCAGAAGATTGTGAGGCGACCCTGATCCCGTGATCAGACACTTATTCCCTATCCTGATAAAAGATAAGATGTAATGTACAGGAGTTCACCTTTAATAGTTGTGCAACAGCTGGAGGCACCCTGTTTGAAAAACACAGCCCTAAGTTGAACATAATATATGGGCAGTGTTTCCTAACCAGGGTGCCTTCAGCTGTTGCAAAACTACAACTCCAAGCATGCCTAGACAGCCTTCCTGCCTACTTGCCTAGACACCCTAGCAGTGAATGACAACTTGGAGCCGGTCCCTTCCTTGCACTAATGTGCATGAGCGTCGAAGTCAACAAAATAAATGTACAAACTCGGGGAACAAGTCAGGCACATAACAGGAATACAATAACTAACAAACAGATATATCAATAAAAACAAGGCAGGAAATAGCACACTTACAGGTTAGGAATTTAGGAGCACTGTTCACACTGGACTCTGAACAAGAAAGACACTAGACACCCCACTCCAATCATTTAGGGACATCAACACCAATGCCAAGTAGGCTCCAAATAGGCACTCCACAGAGTGATCAGGATACTAGCCTAGGAGGAAACAAAAATACAATCAAACAAGGGTACAGACACAAGGCTAACTCACTCCTAGATAGACAGATTAGCACAAGGCTCAGAACAAATTCTATACTAGGAGATCCAGGATCAAACAAGGTCAAAACAGGACTGACAAACGCACAGTGTGAATACTGACTTTAGGAAATGCAAAGCATATGCTGAACGAACAATGCAAGAATACTAAAACCCGACAAAGGTACTAAAGCAAGGCAGGCTAAAATCTATAGATGAAACAGGACAGATAACCATGGTTAAAACTCAGGAAATTCTCAGGCAGCCAAAAGCTAAGGTGCATCATAAACAAGACATGGTCAGGGTACAGGTCTAGTTACCAGCATTGAACAGCACCTGAAGAGGCCTTATATATCCTCCCAGTGCTGAAGCCAAGAAGGTTAACTCTCCCCATTCCAGGGAGGATTAACATAGAAACTGTTCAGACATAAACAATGTCTGAACATGACCCAAAGCAGAAAATACTAAAGGCAGAAACATGAACATCACATCAGTTCCTTTAAAGTGAATGGAGCCAAGTTGGAATTCCACACACAACCTGAGGACAGGGGAGGAGCTGTTTTTAGAAGAAATTTTCTATTCATGGATAATCTCTTTAACCCCTTAACCTCTTAAGGACCAAGGACGTATGAGTATCCCACGGTGACCCTGCATCATATCACGGCGGGCCCGGCATCATAGTGAAGCCAGGACCCGCCGCTAATAGCGCGCGGCACTGATCACGGTGAGGAACGCGGCTAAAAGTGAAAGTAAAAAGTTCTAGATAGCTCAGTAGGCTGTTCGGGATAGCTGCGGCAAAATCGCGCCATCCCGAACAGCTTACAGGACAGCCGAAGGGTCCCTACCTGCCTTCTCGCTGTCCGATCGCCGAATGACTGCTCAGTGCCTGAGATCCAGGCATGAGCAGTCAAGCGGCAGAATCATCGATCACTGGTTTCCTATGAGAAACCAGGGATCAATGTAAAAGATCAGTGTGTGCAGTGTTATAGGTCCCTATGGGAGCTATAACACTGCAAAAAGAAGTGAAAAAAAAGTGAATAAAGATCATTTAACCCCTCCCCTATTAAAAGTTTGAATCACCCCCATTTCCCCATAAAAAAAAAAAAAACACAGTATAAATAAAAATTAATATATATGATATCGCCACGTGCGTCAATGTCCGAATTATAAAAATATATTGTTAATTAAACCGCACGGTCAATCGCGTACGCGCAAAAAAAATTCCAAAGTCCAAAATAGTGCAATTTTGGTCACTTTTTATATCATGAAAAAATGAATAAAAAGCGATCAATAAGTCCTTTCAATGCAAAAATGGTACCGTTAAAAACTTCAGATCACGGCACAAAAAAATGAGCCCTCATATTGCCCCATACGTGGAAAAATGAAAAAGTTATAGGGGTCAGAAAATGACAATTTTAAACGTATTAATTTTCCTGCATGAAGTTATGATTTTTTCCAGAAGTACGACAAAATCAAACCTAAATAAATAGGGTATCATTTTAATTGTATGAACCTACAGAATAAAGATAAGGTGTCATTTTTACCGAAAAATGTACTACGTAGAAAAGGAAGCCCCCAAAAGTTACAAAACAGCGTATTTTTTTTCAATTTTGTCTCACAATGATTTTTATTTTTCCGTTTCACCGTAGATCTTTGGGCAAAATGACTTATGTCATTACAAAGTAGAATTGGTGGCACAAAAAATAAGCAATCATATGGATTTTTAGGTGCAAAATTGAAAGAGTTATGATTTTTTAAAGGCATGGAGCAAAAAACAAAAGTGCAAAAACGGAAAAAAAAACGGTCCTTAAGGGGTTAAAGACCCAGCCATTTTACACCTTAGGACCCGGCCATTTTTTGCACATCTGACCACTGTCACTTTAAACATTAATAATTCTGGAATGCTTTTAGTTATCATTCTGATTCCGAGATTGTTTTTCCGTGACATATTCTACTTTAACATAGTGGTAAAATTTTGTGGTAACTTGCATCCTTTCTTCGTGAAAAATCCCCAAATTTGATGAAAAATTTGAAAATTTAGCATTTTTCTAACTTTGAAGCTCTCTGCTTGTAAGGAAAATTGATATTTCAAATCATTTTTTTATTCACATATACAATATGTCCACTTTATGTTTGTATCATAAAATTGATGTGTTTTTACTTTTAGAAGACACCAAAGGGCTTCAAAGTTCAGCAGCAATTTTCCAATTTTTCACAAAATTTCCAAAATCACAATTTTTCACGGACCAGTTCAGGTTTGAAGTGGATTTGAAGGGTCTTCATCTTAGAAATACCCCACAAATGACCCCATTATAAAAACTGCACCCCCCAAAGTATTCAAAATGACATCCAGTCAGTGTTTTAACCCTTTAGGTGTTTCACAGGAATAGCAGCAAAGTGTAGGAGAAAATTCACAATCTTCATTTTTTACACTCGCATGTTCTTGTAGACCCAATTTTAGAATTTTTACAAGGGGGTAAAAGGAGAAAATTTATACTTATGTTTGTAGCCCAATTTCTCTTGAGTAAGCACATACCTCATATGTCTATGTAAAGTGTTCGGCGGGCGCAGTAGAGGGCTCAGAAGCGAAGGAGCGACAAGGGGATTTTGGGAAGTATGTTTTTCTGAAATGATTTTTGGGGGGCATGTTGCATTTAGGAAGCCCCTATGGTGCCAGAACAGCAAAAAAAAAAAAAAAAACACATGGCATACCATTTTGGAAACTAGACCCCTTGAGGAACGTAACAAGGAATAAAGTGAGCCTTAATACCGCACAGGTGTTTCACGAATTTTGCATATGTAAAAAAAAAAAAAATCACTAAAATGTGTGTTTCCCCCGAAATTTCACATTTTTGCAAGGGTTAATAGCAGAAAATGCCCCCCCAAAATTTGTAACCCCATCTCTTATGAGTATGGAGGTACCCCATAAGTTGACCTGAAGTGCACTACGGGCAAACTACAATGCTCAGAAGAGAAGGAGTCATATTTGGCTTTTTGAGAGCAAATTTTGCTCGGGGGCATGTCGCATTTAGGATGCCCCTATGGTGCCAGGACAGCAAAAAATACCCACATGGCCTACCATTTTGGAAACTAGACCCCTTGAGGAACGTAAAAAGGAATAAAGTGAGCCTTAATACCCCACAGGGATTTCACGACTTTTGCATACGTAAAAAAAAAAAAAATAAAAAAAATCACTGAAATGTGTGTTTCCCCCACAAATTTCTAATTTTTGCAAGGGTTAATAGCAGAAAATACCCCCCAAAATTTTAACCCCATCTCTTCTGAGTATGCAGGTACCCCATAAGTTGACCTGAAGTCCACTACGGGCGAACTACAATGCTCAGAAGAGAAGGAGTCATATTTGGCTTTTTGAGAGCAAATTTTGCTCGGGGGGCATGTCGCATTTAGAAAGCCCCTATGATGCCAGGACAGCAAAATAACACCCACATGGCATACCCTTTTGGAAACTAGACCCCTTGAGGAACGTAACAAGGGGTACAGTGAGCATTTAACCCCCACTGGTGTCTGTCAGATCTTTGGAACAGTGGGGTGTACAAAATTTTTAATTTGTACAGCCCACTGTTCCAAAGATCTGTCAGACACCAGTGGGGGGGGGGGAAATTCTCACTGCACCTCTCATTACATTCCGTGAGGGGTGTATTTTCCGAAATGGGGTCACATGTGGGGTTTTGTTTTTTTTTGCGTTGGTCAAAACTGCTGTAACAATCAGCCACCCCTGTGCAAATCACCTCAAATGTACATGGTGCACTCTCCCTTCTGGGCCTTGTTGTGCGCCCCCAGAGCACTTTGCGACCACATACATATGGGGGATCTCCGTACTCGGGAGAAATTGCATTACAAATTTTGGGGGGCTTTTTTCCCTTTTACCTCTTGTCAAAATGAAAAGTATAGGGCAACACCAGCATGCTAGTGTAAAAATTTTATTTTTTTACACTAACATGCTGGTGTAGACCCCAACTTCACCTTTTCATAAGGGGTGAAATGAGAAAAATCCCCCCAAAATTTGTAACACAATTTCTCCCGAGTACGGTGATACCCCATATGTGACCCTAAACTGTTGCCTTGAAATACGACAGGGCTCCAAAGGGAGAGCGCCAAGTGCATTTGAGGCCTGAATTAGAGATTTGCATAGGGGTGGACATAGGGGTATTCTACGCCAGTGATTCCCAAACAGGGTGCCTCCAGCTGTTGCAAAACTCCCAGCATGCTTGAACAGTCAACGGCTGTCCGGCAATACTGAGAGTTGTTGTTTTGCAACAGCTGGAGGCTCCATTTTGGAAACAGTGGCGTACCAGACGTTTTTCATTTTTATTGGGGAAGCGGGCTATGTAGGGGTATGTGTATATGTAGTGTTTTTTACATTTTATTTTATTTTGTGTTAGTGCAGTGTAGTGTAGTGTTTTTAGGGTACAGTCACACGGGCGGGGGATTACAGCGAGTTTCCCGCTGCGAGTTTGAGCTGATACTCACTGTAAGCCCCTGCCCAGGTGAATGTACCCTGTACATTCACATGGGGGGGGGGGGGGGAACCTCCAGCTGTTGCAAAACTACAACTCCCAGCATGCACAGTCTATCAGTGCATGCTGGTAGTCATAGTTTTGCAACAGCTGGAGGCACACGGGTTGGGAAACACTGAGTTAGGAAACAGACAATGTTTCCCAACCAGTGTGCCTCCAGTTGTTGCAAAACCACAACTCCCAAACATTCTCTGGCATGCTGGAAGTAGTAGTTCGGCAACATCTTTAGAGCCAGATGTTGCCGAACTACAACACCCAGCATGCTTGGAGTTCCAGTTTTGCAACATCTGGATGACTACAGTTTGCAGACCACTAATACAGACCACTAATACACTAATACAGAAAATACCCCCCAAAATGTTAACCCCATCTCTTCTGAGTATGCAGGTACCCCATAAGTTGACCTGAAGTGCACTACGGGCGAACTACAATGCTCAGAAGAGAAGGAGTCATATTTGGCTTTTTGAGAGCAAATTTTGCTCGGGGGGCATGTCGCATTTAGAAAGCCCCTATGATGCCAGGACAGCAAAATAACACCCACATGGCATACCATTTTGGAAACTAGACCCCTTGAGGAACGTAACAAGGGGTACAGTGAGCATTTACCCCCCACTGGTGTCTGTCAGATCTTTGGAACAGTGGGGTGTACAAAATTTTTAATTTGTACAGCCCACTGTTCCAAAGATCTGTCAGACACCAGTGGGGGGGGGGGGGGGGAATTCTCACTGCACCTCTCATTACATTCCGTGAGGGGTGTATTTTCCGAAATGGGGTCACATGTGGGGTTTTGTTTTTTTTTGCGTTGGTCAAAACTGCTGTAACAATCAGCCACCCCTGTGCAAATCACCTCAAATGTACATGGTGCACTCTCCCTTCTGGGCCTTGTTGTGCGCCCCCAGAGCACTTTGCGGCCACATACATATGGGGGATCTCCGTACTCGTGAGAAATTGCATTACAAATTTTGGGTTTTTTTTTTCCCTTTTACCTCTTGTCAAAATGAAAAGTATAGGGCAACACCAGCATGCTAGTGTAAAAATTTTATTTTTTTACACTAACATGCTGGTGTAGACCCCAACTTCACCTTTTCATAAGGGGTGAAATGAGAAAAATCCCCCCAAAATTTGTAACACAATTTCTCCCGAGTACGGTGATACCCCATATGTGACCCTAAACTGTTGCCTTGAAATACGACAGGGCTCCAAAGGGAGAGCGCCAAGTGCATTTGAGGCCTGAATTAGGGATTTGCATAGGGGTGGACATAGGGGTATTCTACGCCAGTGATTCCCAAACAGGGTGCCTCCAGCTGTTGCAAAACTCCCAGCATGCTTGAACAGTCAACGGCTGTCCGGCAATACTGAGAGTTGTTGTTTTGCAACAGCTGGAGGCTCCATTTTGGAAACAGTGGCGTACCAGACATTTTTCATTTTTATTGGGGAAGCGGGCTATGTAGGGGTATGTGTATATGTAGTGTTTTTTACGTTTTATTTTATTTTGTGTTAGTGCAGTGTAGTGTAGTGTTTTTAGGGTACAGTCACACGGGCGGGGGATTACAGCGAGTTTCCCGCTGCGAGTTTGAGCTGATACTCACTGTAAGCCCCTGCCCAGGTGAATGTACCCTGTACATTCACATGGGGGGGGGGGAACCTCCAGCTGTTGCAAAACTACAACTCCCAGCATGCACAGTCTATCAGTGCATGCTGGTAGTCATAGTTTTGCAACAGCTGGAGGCACACGGGTTGGGAAACACTGAGTTAGGAAACAGACAATGTTTCCCAACCAGTGTGCCTCCAGTTGTTGCAAAACCACAACTCCCAAACATTCTCTGGCATGCTGGAAGTAGTAGTTCGGCAACATCTTTAGAGCCAGATGTTGCCGAACTACAACACCCAGCATGCTTGGAGTTCCAGTTTTGCAACATCTGGATGACTACAGTTTGCAGACCACTAATACAGTGGTTCCCAATCTGTGCCCTTCCAGATGTTGCAAAACTACAACTCCCAGTATGCCCTTAGTGTCCAGGCATGCTGGGAGTTGTAGTTCTGCAAATTACCGGGCGGTCAGGTCCCAGAGACCCGATCAGCCCGGTATCGCCGCAGATCGCAGGGGCTATTTCCCTCGCGATTTGCGACGAATGCCGACATGGGGGGCCTACATGGCCCTCCTCGGCGTTTGCCCTGGATGCCTGCTGAAGCATTTCAGCAAGCATCCACTTCCGATCTCTGCCCAGGGCGCGGCAGGGACCGGAAACCGCCAGGACTTCACAGGACGTCCTGGGTCCTTAAGGGGTGAAACTAATCTAATTTGGGCAATGGAAGGTAGATTGGATGGGAGGAGCTTAACCCCATAAGGACCAAGCCCATTTTAACCTTAAGGACCAGGCCAATTTTATTTTTGCGTTTTCATTTTTTCCTCCTCGCCTTCTAAAATCCATAACTCTTTTATATTTCCATCTACAGACCCATATAAGGGCTTGTTTTTTGTTTAACTTTTTTATTGATACTTCATTTGCATATATAAAACTTTTAGATAATTTTTATAAAATGTTTTATGTCTACCGCCAAGGTCAAGGGACCACTTTTTTTAATCTCCTAGACCGGTCCTCTCTTAAACCCCTTGAGGATATCCTATCAGACACTACCCCCTCCCTCATCCACTCATTTCAATATGCTCAGCTAGCCCACTACTACCATTCCATGAAAGTCACCCTTTGTTTCCATCGCCCATTGACAAAATTTGAACGCCTGTGTGTATCCTCCCGCCCTGAACCTATGTATGTTTTATTGAAAACTCGTAATAAATAAAAATTAAAATAAATAAATACATTTTTATGTCACTAAAATGTGACAAAAAAGCTGCATTTTTGGACTTTTTTATTTTTTACGTTTACGCCGTTCACCTCACGGGATAATTAACATTATATTTTGATAGTTCGGACATTTACACACATGGTGATACCAAATATGCTTATAAAAAATTTTTTTACGCTTTTGGGGGTAAAATGGGAAAAGCGGGCAATTTTCATTTTTATTAGGGAAAGGATTTTTCACTTTTTTTACTTTTTATTTTTACATTTTTCTACCTTTTTTCTATACTTTTTATGTCCCCATAGGGGACTATCTAAAGCAATCATTTGATTGCTAATACTGTTCAGCGCTATGCATAGAGCATAGCACTAATCAGTATTATCGGTGATCTTCTGCTATGGTCTGCTCGATCTCAGACCAGAGCAGGAGATGCCGGGAGACGGACGGAGGCAGGTGAGGGGACCTCCGTCCGCCATTAAAGATGATTGGATCGCCACAGCAGCACTGCGGGCGATCCGATCATCTATTTTAACATGCATATTGCCGCAGATGCTGTGATCTGTACTGATCACGGCATCTGAGGGATTAATGGCAGACATCCGCGCGATCGTGAACGTTGGCCATTACGGGCGGGTCCTCGGCTGCTCATAGCAGCCGGAACCTGCCGTGTATGACTCGAGCACCGCTCCGATGCTCGCGGTCATACATAGGACGTAAATGTATGTCCTGGTGTGCGAAGTACCGCCAAACCAGGATGTACATTTACGTCTGTGGTCGTTAAGGGGGTTAAATGTTCAGGTATTTGGCTTTTAAATGTT
Source organism: Hyla sarda (assembly GCF_029499605.1). Classification (NCBI taxonomy): domain Eukaryota; kingdom Metazoa; phylum Chordata; class Amphibia; order Anura; family Hylidae; genus Hyla; species Hyla sarda. The sequence goes on along the minus strand of NC_079189.1, from coordinate 71,335,996 downwards.
CTACCATTATGCAAATATATTGAGGAGTACACATGTAATACTAGAGTGCAGAATTATGTCTTCCAATCTTATTTTTCTTATGGAAATAAAAATAAGATGTGATCGTGGACACATATGATATATATGCTTTCTCTTTTTACTTTTCCATATTCAGCAATGTTTATACCGCCAGCCTCCAGGCTTTGATTTGATTATCAAACATGCCTCCTGTCTCTGTCATCCTGATCATAAATAATATCAACCACTGTTTGACTGCAATTTAAAATAATCATAAAGAATCCATTTTCTTAACACAACCAATTGTTACGTTATATTTGTGTCTGTGTTGTATATCTGAATAGCTTGATCAGACTGATGGCTTCTCAGTGACAGTGTGGTTTATAATGAATAGGCCATAACAAAGCATTTGAGGCAGTGCCTGTCACATTTAGGCTCCTAAATGCTTATTCATTTTGTCTTTGCCTCTAAACTAATGCATTGTCTGCAATATAGAAATGGGAAAGTGCTGGCACATTTAGATCATGGAACTGACACATGGTAGAGGCAGCCAAACTGTGGGCCAGACCGATATTTAATATATTCATTCATTAAGCACTATTGACACCGGTGGGTGATTGGATGATACATTGCTATGAGTAAGGAAAGGGTTGACAGACCTGGAAACTACACCATCTTACACAATGCACATATTGCATATGTATAAACATGCAATAATAATATTATTATTGATATACTGTATATTATTTTTTCCATGAGAAAAAAAAAATATATTAAAAAAAAATAATATTTCTTATGTCTCAATAAAATATTTTGTTGGATACTAAGAAAGTGTGTCCATCTATATGTTTGCTCATCTCTACTTCTAGCTGACACTACAAGTAAAGTAATTTTAGTATTACCGTATATACTCGAGTATAAGCCGACCCGAATATAAGCCAAAGCCCCTAATTTCACCACAAAAACCCAGGAAAAGTTATTGACTCGACTATAAGCCTAGGGTGGGAAATACATCATCCCCCCCATGTCATCATCCAGACCCCTGTCATTACCACCCCCATCATCATCACTCTGTCATCATCCCCCCTTCATCATCACCTCATCATCATCCCCCACTTCGTCATCCCCGCCTTCATCATCACCCCATCATCATCCCCCTTCATCATTCCCACTTCATCATCACCCCGTCATCATCCCCCCTTCATCATCACCCTGTCATCACCCCCCCCCTTTATCATCACCGCCTGTCAATCCCTCAGTGGTTTTCAACCTGCAGACCTCCAGATGTTGCAAAACTACAACTCCCAGCATGCTGGGAGTAGTAGTTTTGAAACATCTGGAGGTCCGCAGGTTGAAGACCACTGCGGCCTTTGTCATCATCCAGACCCTCCCTTTAGTTTCCTACTCACCTCCCCTCAGTGGGAAGGAAGGGTGAGCTGGTCCGGGCCATCTATGCTACAAGGACCGTCCGGTGGGGACAGCCCGGAACGACTAACCCTCCCCACCGGACGGTCCCTGCAGCATAGATGGCCCGGACCAGCTCACCCTTCCTTCCCACCGAGGGGAGGGGAGTAGAAAACTAAAGGGGGGGGGGGTTCTGGATGATGACGAAGGCCGCAGTGGTCTTCAACCTGCGGACCTCCAGATGTTTCAAAACTGCTACTGTCCGGGCATGCTGGGAGTTGTAGTTTTGCAACATCTGGAGGTCCTCAGGTTGAAGACGAAAAATCATGCGCAAAAACTTGGCTTATACTCGAGTATATACGGTAATAGTGGTATAGTAAAATGCACTTATTTTCTCTCATCTCTAGTAGGGTATCAGTATATAGATTAACCCCTTAATGACGCATATTTACGTCCTGCGCTGGCTCCCGCGATATGAAGCGGGATCGCGCCGCGATCCCGCATCATATCGCGTCGGTCCCGGCGCTTATCAACGGCCCGGATCCGCGGCTAATATCAGACATCGCCGATCGCGGCAATGTGCGGTATTAACCCTTTAGAAACGGCGGTCAAAGCTGACCGCCGCTTCTAAAGTGAAAGTGACCCGGCTGCTCAGTCGGGCTGTTCGGGACCGCCGCGGGGAAATCATGGCGTCCCGAACAGCTGACAGGACACCGGTAGGGCCCTTACCTGCCTCCTTGGTGTCCGATCGACGAATGACTGCTCCGTGCCTGAGATCCTGGCAGGAGCAGTCAAGCGCCGATAACACTGATCACAGGCGTGTTAATACACGCCTGTGATCTGTGTAAAAGATCAGTGTGTGCAGTGTTATAGGTCCCTATGGGACCTATAACACTGCAAAAAAAATGTAAAAGAAAAGTGTTAATAAAGGTCATTTAACCCCTTCCCTAATAAAAGTTTGAATCACCCCCCTTTTCCCATAAAAGAAAAAAAAGAGTGTAAAAAAAAAAAAAATAAACATATGTGGTATCGCCACGTGCGTAAATGTCCGAACTATAAAAATATATCATTAATTAAACCATACAGTCAATGGCGTACGCGCAAAAAAATTCCAAAGTCAAAAAAAGCGCATTTTTGGTCACTTTTAATACCATTAAAAAATGAATAAAAGTGATCAAAAAGTCCGATCAAAACAAAAATCATACCGATAAAAACTTCAGATCACGGCGCAAAAAATTAGTCCTCATACCGCCCTGTACGTGGAAAAATAAAAAGTTATAGGGGTCAGAAGATGACATTTTTAAACGTATACATTTTCCTGCATGTAGTTATGATTTTTCCAGAAGTGCGACAAAATCAAACCTATTTAAATAGGGTATCATTTTAACCGTATGGACCTACAGAATAATGATAAGGTGTCATTTTTACCGAAATATGCACTGCGTAGAAACGGAATCCCCCAAAAGTTACAAAATGGCATTTTTTGTTCGATTTTGTCGTACAAGGATTTTTTTTTCCGTTTCGCCGTGCATTTTTGGGTAAAATGACTAATGTCACTGCAAAGTAGAATTGGTGATGCAAAAAATAAGCCATAATATGGATTTTTAGGTGGAAAATTGAAAGGGTTATGATTTTTAAAAGGTAAGGAGGAAAAAACAAAAGTGCAAAAACGGAAAAACCCTGAGTCCTTAAGGGGTTAAAGGCCCATTCCAAGATCTCCAATGCTTCCCCAGCTTTTTTCTCAGAATATAGGGCACACATGGAATTAGCCTCTAATAGACACATACCATGTTTAAAAGGCCTTTGCACCTGTATTGGTGATCGTCAGGCCTATTCATGGAATATTGAGGACTCTAAACCTAAGAATTTGACACTAATGTGTGCATGTGGTGCTAACAAAAAGAAACAAAGGCCTAATTATGTCATATCTATGGTCATGTCAAGGTATCAGTGGGTAAGTAAGATACTAGTTAGTGTTTGTGTGAGTAATAGGTATCTATGTGAGTGAGTATGCTGCACAGAGGTGTGTGCATGTAGGAGAGTCACCCAAATGTATATCTTGCCCTGGGTGGCCCTGGCCTATGGTTTGTATGTAACCCTGGATGGTTACAAGATAACAGAACAGGACTTCATCAATAGCAGTTTCCTTTCCTGAGTCCTAAGCATGGATTCAGATACCCCCAGGGTTTACTGCAGAACCAAATTATTAAAGGGGAACTCTGGTGGAAACAAGTGCAAAACAAATGTTTTCAAATCAACTGGTGCCATGAAGGTAAACAGATAAGTAAATTACTACTATTTCAAAATCTGAAGCCTTCCCGTACTTATCAGCTGCTGTATGCTCCAGAGAAATGTGTGAAGTTTTTTCCAGTCTGATAACAGTGCTCTCTGTTGACACCTCTGTCCATGTCATGAACTGTCCAGATTAGAAGCAAATCTCCATAGCAAACCTCTCCTGCTCTGGACAGTTCCTGACATGGACAGAGGTGTCAGCAGAGATCACTGTTGTCAGACTGGAAAGGACTTCACAAATTTGTCTGAAATATATCTGTAGTATACAGCAGCTGATAAGTACTGGAAGGGTTAATATTTGTTAATAGAAGTCATTTACAAATCTGTTTAACTTTATGGCACCAGTTGATTTGGAAATTTTTTTTTCCACCGGAGTACCCCTTTAAGGTAATAACAAGAACAACAAACAGGCATTAGGACCCAGACAGAAAAAGACTAAGCAGAAAACTAAATCTAATGAACTGAAACAGACGGAAAAAAGCAAAACATAATTAAAAAGCAAAACATATTTATATCAGGGACAGGAATTGTTTTGTCATTTATTTGTGGTGTAATATACCATTTATTGCACACCAGCTCCATGTATTTATTGGCATATATATTTATGTGTTGTATCCTAATATTTGACTGTATACACTCACCTGAAATCCTGATCTAACAGGGTCCCATTTACACATATGTATGTTTATGTTATTCCATCTATAATTTGAGTATTGCATACCTCTTTTACATGCTGTGCTGTTAATTTGAGTATTGTTGATAGAGCATCTTTTTAATCAGTATTTAAAGGGGTAGTCTGGTGGAAAACTTTTTTTTTTTAAATGAACTGGTGCCAGAAGGTTAAACTGATTTGTAAATAAATGACTTATATTAAAAAAAATCTTTACCCTTCCAGTACTTTTTAACAGCTGTATGCTACAGAAGAAATGCTATACTTTTTGAATTTCTTTTTGGTCTTGTCCACAGTGCTCTCTGCTGACACCTGCTGCCCGTGTCAGGAATTGTAAAGAGCAGCATAGGTATGCAATGGGGATTTTCTCCTGCTCTAAACAGTTCCTGATACGGCAGCAGGAGTCAGCAGAGAGCACTGTGGACAGGACAAAAAAGAAATTCAAAAAGTATAGAATTTCTTCTGTAGCATACAGCTGCTAAAAAGTACAGTAAGGGTAAAGATTTTTTAATAGAAGTCATTTACAAATCTGTTTAACTTTCTGGCACCAGTTGATTAAAAAAAAATGTTTTCCACCGGAGTACCCCTTTAATAAATGTTATATTTTTTTGAAGGGTATATAATTTTTATTGAGTAAATTACTTTATATGATGTAACCCATCCCACATATTTTTGTATGTTAAACAAGGACACATATGAAGAAACAGAGGACCAGCCTGACAGACTAGAAAAAAACAAGACTGGGATAAAACAAGGCTCTAGAGAAACACAGGAAATGCTGGAAATAAACATACAGAGCATACACCATAATCCGCACAGCACTGCAAAAGCTAGGGATCTTAAAAGCTTAACTGCAATTACAACCCAGTGCCAGGACTTCTGTTTAAATCCCTGTTATTCCTAAAGTGCCTAGCACTTTTATTTGTGTACTGTATAGCACTGCAATAGAAGCACTGTATGATACTTGAACTTTACTTGCTATATGCTCATTTTTGATCTTTGTATGGTAAATATATTAATATTGTTGTGTGTGTGTGTGCTTGGTATTGTGCAATTCTTGTAAGTGTATTTATCCCAATCTTGAACTTGACTTTGACTTTGACATTGACTTTTCTCAGATGACCTCTCATTGAAAATTAATACATTTGTGATATAAAGTTTGTATTAATGTGCATAAAGAAGCCAAGGAAAGATGGAACAATCTCCAAAAGGCATTCAATTACAGATTAGACTTTCTTATAATATGTCAACAAAAGTTAGATTTTATTTCCATCATTTACACTTTCAAAATAACAGAAAACAAAAAAAATGGCATCTGCAAAAGTTTGGGCACCCTGCAGAATTTATAGCATGCACTGCCCCCTTTGCAAAGCTGAGACCTGCCAGTGTATTGAATTGTTCTCAATCATCATCTGGGAAGACCAGGTGATGTCAATTTCAAAGGTTTTAAATGCCCAGACTCATCTGACCTTGCCCCAACAATCAGCACCATGGGTTCTTCTAAACAGTTGTCTAGAAACCTGAAATTGAAAATAGTTGACCCTCACAAAACTGGAGAAGGCTATAAGAAGATATCAAAATGTTTTCAGATGTCAATATCCTCTGTTCGGAATGTAATTAAGAAATGGCAGTCATCAGGAACAGTGGAAGTTAAAGAAAGATCTGAAAGACCAAGAAAAATATCAGACAGAACAGCTCTCAGGATTGTGAGAAAAACAATTCAAAACCCACGTTTGACTGCACAATCCCTCCAGAAAGATCTGGCAGACACTGGAGTTGTGGTACACTATTCCACTATAAAGAGATACTTGTACAAATATGGTCTTCATGGAAGAGTCATCAGAAGAAAACCTCTTCTAAGTCCTCACCACAAAAATCAGCGTTTGAACTTTGCAAATGAATGTATAGACAAGTCTGATGCATTTTGGAAACAAGTTCTGTGGACCGATGAGGTTAAAATTTAACTTTGTGGCTGGAATGAGCAAAGGTACGCTTGTAGAAGAAGGGGAACAGAATTTAATGAAAAGAACCTCTGTCCAACTGTTAAGCATGGGGTGGATGAATCACGCTTCGGGGTTGTATTGCAGCAAGTGGCACAGGGAACATCTCACGAGTAGAAAGAAAAATGGATTCAATAAAAGTTCAGCAAATTTTGGATGCTAACTTGATACCATCTATGAAAAAGCTGAAGTTAACGAGAGGATGGCTTCTACAAATGGATAATGATCCTAAACACCCCTCAAAATCCATGGGGGATTACATCAAGAGGTGTAAACTGAAGGTTTTGCCATGTCCTTCACAATCTCCTGACCTCAACATAATTGAAAATCTATGGATAGACCTTAAGAGAGCAGTGCGTGAAAGAAATCTCAAAGAACTGGAAGACTTTTGTAAGGAAGAATGGGCAAAGATACCTCAAACAAGAATTGAAAGACTCTTGGCTGGCTACAAATAGTGTTTACAAGCTGTGATACTTGCCAAAGGGGGCAGTACAAGATATTAACTCTGCAGGGTGCCCAAACTTTTGCAGACACCATTTTTTTTATTTTGAAAGTGTAAATGATGGAAATAAAATCTAACTTTTGTTGACATATAATAAGAATGTCTAATCTGTAATTTGATGCATTTTGGAGATTTTTCCATCTTCCCTTGGCTTCTTTATGCACATTAATACAAAATTTTACCTGGGGTGCCCAAACGTTTGATCCCCACTGTAATTCTATTCTATTCTACTGTTGCTAGATTTGGAAAAGCATCTGGAAACTTATTTAAAGACTTTAAAGAAAAAAAAAAGTCAGTCAGTCAGTGGTTTCCTTCTACTTCACATTTCAGCACCTATATTAATCCTTAAATAAACAAAGCTTTGATATTTAACCTTCACTTTGACAATATAATACATAGCATCAATGAATAGGTTGCACACTTGTGTAGTAGATCTTCATTATTAATCTGCTGTTGACAGGTTGTGGGGTAGTCATGCAGCGTACACATCACCCAAGAAGAAAGTGTAATGCAATATATCATAAATTTAGGTACCATATGCGTCTTGTCATGGTGTATTAATCCTCATGAAATGACAGTCTTTGCAGTCTTTGTGAACAATAATGGCATGACCTTGTTGGACAACCCCAAAAAATGAACCCCAATTAACAATGTCTATTATCACTTATTATGCATGACTCTCCAATATATTTTGCAGCTCACAATGTTAACACGCTTACATTGGTTTTTGTCCCCAGTGACACTGAGTCACAACCTAATTTTTCTTGGGTCAATTTCATAGAAAAACAATTAATCTGTGCATTTCTCTTGTATATTTGTGCTTCTATTTTTATATTATAATACTGACAAGCAAAGTAAATGTGTTTTATTGTAGGTAGACCTCCTATATAGTATTAATAGGTGTATATAGACCCTATATAGTAGGTAGACTTCCCATATAGTATTAATAGGTAGATATAGACCCTATATAGTAGGTAGACTTCCCATACAGCAAGTTAATCATAGGTAGATATAGATCCCATATAGTAGGTAGCCCCCCAGTTGTTGATGTTGATGTACATTCCTTGGGCCTTATACCTTATGCTGAGTGATTATCTTCTCCAAACTTTCCTTTTTTATTTTCTAATTTTCCACAACTCAGTGTCCAGGGCTTGTGTTAAAATGTTAGTGTTTCTTTACAATTCTACAAATTTTGGCTGGTAGAGGAATTGCAAAGTTGTTTGTTGAGCTCCACATGGGTCTTCTCTGATCCAATGCGTGACAGCTATTGCACAAAGGCCTGTTGAAGATGCATTGGTCTCTAACACATTTCAGAAGTCACAGCTTCCTTCATCAACATGTAAATTGTAGGTAATTACTCATGGTAGAGATGATAAAATAGAGTTTGAACAAATTGCATTTTTTCTGGATAAAAAAAAAAAAAAAGAAAACATAAAAAAATTGTTCAATGGACTTTTTAGGGAATAACTTAAGGCAAACACAGCAGTGCAGGAGCAACAAATCTTGCACATGGTATGCCTTACTGCTGAGTTAACATGCACCGGGCTGGGTCATCCAGAGGTATTCAATGCTCTGCACCTGACCCAATGAGTTATAATTGAATGGCTTGGCACACAGTGTATGTATTGACACCAGTAAGTGCACAGTAGCAGGGACTGCTGTCATTTGACAGGTGTCCCTACTCACTTATATACTTTTTGTGGTGCCCTTCACCAATTGACATGAGTCCCTGCTCATGTATGCCATCCCAGATGTAAGAGACTATGCTCTATGCATTGCTGTTTACACTCACAACATTTGAGCCAGGTATACAGCCAATTCTCAATATATGGCAGCAAATCCTCCCCAAAAAATTTGGGAAGGTTCACTCATCTCTAGAACCAGATGGTTTTCTTATTTATTTTTCTATGCACAACATTAAGTCTTCTAACAGAATCCCTTTTTTCAGAATCCTCTTCCTCAGTTGCCAGGCAAAACTTCCCATAAAGAAATATTGACAATATTTGAAATTTTTTTTTTAGCATTCAGTTCTCGTCATGATAATAATTTCTATTATGCCATTCTACCTTGTAGTGACTGCCAGTTGGCAGAGATAGTCTTATAGGCAATGATCCCTAGGAAAAGATATGGAAATTAACTCTCCTCCAGAGGGAAGAAAACTGACTCTCTAAAGCCACCTATAGGTAGCTATGGTGTAAGTTACCATCTGGCTCATTAAGGCACCATGAGACATGACCAGGTATTTTAGCTACAGCACACATTTTTTTTATACTGTTAAGAGCTGGAATGACATAGTAGCACAAATTGGAAAGAATAATTAAAATCACAAGATTAGTCTTAGCTTCTAATAGCATGGGAGATTTATCATTGTTGTCTTTGAAGAATTTTTTTTTGCTTTGATTTTGCTACTGTGCGACATTGATACATTTGGCTCACATAAGGAAAAGACAATTAAAGAGTAACTGTCATCAAACCATATTTTCTAAACTAACTCAGATTATATTCCCTAACTACTCCTAACACCCCTCCTGCCCTTGAATTTTTTTCCCAAGCTTTAAAAAGCTCTTTATCATACTGTCCCCTTGCTCACATTGTGTGAGCTCCCGGCAGGAGAAAGCGGGTGTTCCCCAGCAGGCACAACATCACTGAAGCCTGCGAGCTGTGCCTCGCCATGCCCCACACGCACTTTCTGAGTTTAATCTCCTTCCAGGCTGGGAGGAGACCAAACTGTTTGACTTGCGCAGGGAACAGAACAGAGCCACCTAGTGGCCGTTTTTACAATCACATTCAAAACATATCAAGGTTGAGAATTTTAACAGCAAGTAAACAGCAATGTGTCTTATAATTAGATAAGGAAAAAAATATTAGTTTAGTTTTGTGAAGGTACTCTTTAATCACTTTACAACGCCATTTTGTATGATTCCTCTTCTCCTCTGCAACTTTTTTTGCACAAAAAGTGTCAGTCGTGACTTTTTGTGAGACTTTTTAAAAGGGCTCTCCAAACGCAGTTTTGAAAGCCAGGTGTGACCTGGCTTTGACTTGCACCATTTTAACCACTTAAAGACCCAGGACGTCCGGGGACATCCTGGCACCCTGAGCTTTAAGGACCCAGGACGTCCCCGGACGTCCTGGCGTTTTCCGGTCCCTGCCGCGCGCCGGGCAGAGATCGGAAGCGGATGCCTGCTGAAATGCTTCAGCAGGCATCCAGGGCAAACGCTGAGGGGGCCATGTCAGCCCCCCATGTTGGCGATCGTTGCAAATCGCAAGGGAAATCGCCCCTGCGATCTGCGGCGTTACCGGGCTGATCGGGTCTCTGGGATAGTTCTGTAACATCTGGCCCTTCAGATGTTGCAGAACTACAACTCCCAGCATGCCATGACAGTTTTGGCATACTGGGAGTTGTAGTTTTGCAACATCTGGAGGGCTACAGCTTGGACACCACTACACAGTGGTCCCCAAACTGTTCTCCTCCAGCTGTTGCGCACCTACTACTCCCAATATGCCTTCCGGCTGTCTGGGCATGCTGGGAAATGTGGTCTTGCAATAACTCAGTGTTCCCCAACCCAGCATGCACTGATAGACCATGCATGCTGGGAGTTGTAGTTTTGCAACAGCTGGAGGTTCCCCCCCCCTCCCGTGAATGTACAGGGTACATTCACATAGGCAGGGGGCTTACAGTGAGTATCAGGCTGCAAGTATGGGATGCAGCAAATTTTGCGCGGCAGCTCAAACTCGCAGTGGGAAACTCGCTGTAATCCCCCGCCCATGTGACTGTACCCTAAAAACACTACACTACACTAAACTAACACAAAATAAAATAAAAAGTAAAAAGCACTACATATACACATACCCCTACACAGCCCCCCTCCCCAATAAAAATGAAAAACGCCTGGTACGCCACTGTTTCCAAAATGGAGCCTCCAGCTGTTGCAAAACAACAACTTCCAATATTGCCGGACAGCCGTTAACTGTCCAAGCATGCTGGGAGTTTTACAACAGCTGGAGGGACCCTGTTTGGGAATCACTGGCGTAGAATACCCCTATGTCCACCCCTATGCAAGTCCCTAATTCAGGCCTCAAATGCACATGGCATTCTCACTTTGGAGCCCTGTCGTATTTCAAGGCAACAATTTAGGGCCACATATGGGGTATCACCATACTCGGGAGAAATTGCCTAACAAATTTTGTGGGGCTTTTTCTCCTTTCACCCCTTATGAAAAGTTGAAGTTGGGGTCTACACCAGCATGTTAGTGTAAAAAAATAAATTTACACTAATATGCTGGTGTTGCCCTATACTTTTCATTTTGACAAGAGGTAAAAGGGAAAAAAGCCCCCCAAAATTTGTAATGCAATTTCTCCTGACTACGGAGATACCCTATATGTGGGTGCAAAGTGCTCTGGGGGCGCACAACAAGGCCCAGAAGGGAAAGTGCACCATGTACATTTGAGGTGATTTGCACAGGGGTGGCTGATTGTTACATGTGACCCCATTTTGGAAACTACACCCCACAAGGAATGTAATGAGGGGTGCAGTGAGAATTTACACCCCACTGGTGTCTGACAGATCTTTGGAACAGTGTGCTGTGCAAATTAAAAATTTTGTACAGCCCACTGTTCCAAAGATCTGACAGACACCAGTGGGGGGTAAATGCTCACTGTACCCCTTGTTACGTTCATCAAGGGGTCTAGTTTCCAAAATGGTATGCCATGTGGGGGTTATTTTGCTATACTGGCACCATAGGGGCTTCCTAAATGCGACATGCCCCCCGAGCAAAATCTGCTCTCCAAAAGCCAAATGTGACTCCTTCTCTTCTGAGCATTGTAGTTTGCATGTAGTGCACTTCACGTCCACTTGTGGGGTACCTTCATACTCAGAAGAGATGGAGTAAAAAAAAATTGGGGGGTATTTTAAGCTATTAACCCTTGCAAAAATGTGAAATTTGGGGGGAAACATACATTTTAGTGAAAACATTAATTTTTTTTTTTTACATATGCAAAAGTCGTGAAACCCCTGTGGGGTATTAAGGCTCACTTTAGTCCTTAAAACGTTCCTCGAGGGGTCTAGTTTCCAAAATGGTATGCCATGTGGGCTTTTTTTTGCTGTCCTGGCACCATAGGGGCTTCCTAAATGCGACATGCCTCCGAGTAAAATTTGCTCTCAAAAAGCCAAATATGACTCCTTCTCTTCTGAGCATTGTAGTCCGCCCGTAGTGCACTTCAGGTCAACTTATGGGGTACCTCTATACTCAGAAGAGATGGGGTTACAAATTTTGGGGGGTATTTTCTGCTTTTAACCCTTTCAAAAATGTGAAATTTGGGGGGAAACACATTTTAGTGAAACATTTTTTTTTTTTTTTACATATGCAAAAGTCATGAAACACCTGTGGGGTATTAAGGCTCACTTAATTCCTTGCTACGTTCCTCAAGGGGTATAGTTTCCAAAATGGTATGGCATGTGTTTTTTTTTTTTTTTTTTTCTGTTCTGGCACCATAGGGGCTTCCTAAATGCAACATGCCCCCCAAAAACCATTTCAGAAAAACGTACTCTCCAAAATCCCCTTGTCGCTCCTTTGCTTCTGAGTCCTCTACTGCGCCCGCCGAACAATTTACATAGACATATGAGGTATGTGCTTACTTGAGAGAAATTGGGCTACAAATATAAGTGTAAATTTTCTCCTTTTACCCCTTGTAAAAATTCAAAAATTGGGTCTACAAGAACATGCGAGTGTAAAAAATTAAGATTGTGAATTTTTTCCGTCACTTTGCTGCTATTCCTGTGAAACACCTAAAGGGTTAAAATGCTGACTGAATATCATTTTGAATACTTTGGGGGGTGAAGTTTTTATAATGGGGTCATTTGTGGGGTATTTCTAATATGAAGACTCTTGAAATCCACTTCAAACCTGAACGGGTCCCTGAAAAATAGTGAGTATGAAAATTTTGTGAAAAATTGGAAAATTGCTACTGAACTTTGAAGCCCTCTGGTGTCTTCCAATAGTAAAAACATGTCAATTTTATGATGCAAACATAAAGTAGACATATTGTATATGTGAATATTTTTTTTTATTTATTTGGAATCTTGATTTTCCTTACAAGCAGAGAGCTTCAAAGTTAGAAAAATGCTAAATTTTCTAATTTTTCATCAAATTTTGGGATTTTTCACCAAGAAAAGATGCAAGTTACCACAAAATTTTACCACTATGTTAAAGTAGAATATGTCATGAAAAAACAATCTCGGAATCAGAATGATAAGTAAAAGCATCCCAGAGTTATGTTTAAAGTGACAGTGGTCAGATAGTCAAAAAATGGCCGGGTCCTTAAGGGGTTAAAAAAAGGGTTTGTGAATTTTTTTTTGTCTTAGTGCGGCATTTGCACTTCATAAATTCGCAACCACTGCAAAGGGAAAACAGAAAGTTTGTTAGGTAAGACTATTAGCAGGGCTGGTGCAAAAATTTTTGCCACCCTAGGCAAAAGCAACTTTTTCAGTCCCCTTAACTCTGCCCATTATCTCTGCCCACTGACATGCCCCACCTTGCTACTGGGGTGACACACTGTAACAAACCCCCTCCTCATGTTATCTCCTATTTACTAGGGTGACACACTGTAACAAACCTCCTTTTTATGTAATCACCTTACTACTAGGGTGACACACTGAAACAAACCTCCTCCTCGTGTAATCTCCTTACTACTGGGGTGACACACTGTAATAAAGCCCCTAGATGTACATGGTATCTAATCCTGACCATGTACATCTAGTTTTTATGCCTCTATCACCTATATTTATTATAAAAAATACCTCTCTTCAGTAGCTCACAGTGTAAGAAATACTCTCTGGGGAAGAGAGTGCGTCCCCCCCTTGTGGTGGTGGGAGGTGATTGATGTGTGGTGGGAGGGGGCGTGTGATGGTGGGAGGGGATTGTTGTGTCTGCTCATGCAGCCTTGTTCATGAGTCATCTCTTGTCCTTGACTCATGGTCAAGCCTAATGCTCTTGCAGGATTGGTTAGTGTCACAATAGGTATGGGGACCCCTAGTGGTAGAATTTTCAAGAGCTGTTTTTTTTATTAAAAATTCTAAAAAAAATGTATCAACCTAATTACAAAAGGTCTTTAATTTTCATTAGTAACAATATATAAATAGTTTTGGGATCTGACAGTGCCCATTTAAAGGCATTATCCAGGAATAGAAAAATAGAGCTTATTTCTTTCTCATTTCCCCGTCTGTCTCGGCAGCTCAGTTCAATTGAAGTTAATGGAGCTAAGTTGTAATACCACACTCAACCTGGAGACAGACGGGGATCAGTTTTCGAAAGAAACTAGCTGGATAACCCCTTTAACCCCTCTAACAACGGCCGCGACCCGTGGCTAATAGCGCTTGGCACTGAACCCTTTAGATGCGGCATTCAAAGTTTAACGCCACGTCTAAAATGAAAGTAAAACAATGCCGGTTAGCTCAGGGAGCTGTTCGGGATCACCACGGTGAAATTGCGGCATCCCAAACAGCTTACAGGACAGCCGGAGGGTCCCTACCTGCCTCCAAGCTGTCCGATTGCCGAATGACTGCTCAGTACCTGAGATCCAAGCATGAGCAGTCAAGCGGCAGAATCATCGATCAGTGGCTTCCTATGAGAAACCACTGATCAATGTAAAGGATCAGTGTTTTGCACTGTTATAGCCCCCTTTGGGAGCTATAACATTGCAAAAAAAAAGTGAAAAAAAAAAAGTGAATAAAGATCGTTTAACCCCTTCCCTAATAAAAGTTTGAATCCACATATTTGGTATCGTCGTGGGCGTAAGTGTCCAAATTATAAAAATATATTGTTAATTAAACCACACGGTCAATGGCGTACGAGCAAAAAAAACCAAAGTCCAAAATAGAGTATTTTGGTCACTTTTTTTATATCATGAAAAAATGAATAAAAAGCGATTAATAAGTCCAATCAATACAAAACTGGTTCTGCTAAAAACTTCAGATCACGTCCCAAAAAATAAACCCTCATACCGCCCCATAGGCGAAAAAATACAAAAGTTATAGGGGTCAGAAGATGACAATTTTAAACGTATACATTTTCCTGCATGTAGTTATGATTTTTTCCAGAAGTACGACAAAATCAAACCTATATAAGTAGGGTATCATTAACCGTATTGACCTACAGAATAAAGTGAAGGTGACATTTTTACTGAAAAATGTATTGTGTAGAAACGGAAGCCCCTAAAAGTTACAAAATGGCTTTTTTTTTCAATTTTGTCTCACAATGATTTTTTTTTTCCATTTCGCCATAGATTTTTGGGTAAAATGACTGATGTCATTACAAAGTAGAATTGGTGGCACAAAAAATAAGCCATCATATGGATTGTTAGGTGCAAAATTGAAAGAGTTATGAATTTTTAAAGGTAAGGGAAAAAAACGAAAATGCAAAAACGAAAAATCCCCGGGTCCTTAAGGGGTTAAGCCAAGATTCAGCTATATGAAAAATGATGTTAAAAGACATTTTTCAGAGATTGAAAGAATATTTATACTGTGGCTGGTGAGGTGTGGTGTGTGAGCATCGTATATTGGGTCGAGGCTTGGGATTTGTGGGATATAGTTTCAATTTGATGGGCCTTTTGGATCTGGTGTATCATATACATTACAATAGGTTCCACTGCATGGTGTAGAAAGTATTAACAGATGTTAAATGGAGAAAAACTGTAAATAGTTTCCCTCTATAGATTTAAAATGTTTTCATTGAAACACCACTAAAATCTTTTACATAGCTGCAGTGTCCAGTCCTGCATTAAGTAATTTTCCTTATATGTTCATATATATCATATATTTTTTTACTGCTCTTTGCTATGTCCTCCCCTCTGTCTGTACTATATTAGCAGCAGTGAATCAATTTCAATAAAACTATAACTTAACGGTATAATCTGTGTTCTTGTAATATACTGTAGAACTTTTACTCGGACCTTTGACCTACTAACAAGTTCTTTATAATTAAAACACAAATCACAATGTTCTCCAATTCTTTAGTTGGGAATATCTCTGTTGCTTTTATTAATTCCAAACGAGAGTGTTCCTTGGGTTATCTATGCTAAATTTCATGTGAAGCTGGTTTATACTGCTGTGAATACTTAATAAGGGAAAGAAACATAAAACTTTACAATAACTATTAAAGGGGTACTCTGGTTGAATTTTTTTTTTTTTTTTTTTAAATCAACTGGTGGCAGAAAGTTAAACAGATTTGTAAATTACTTTTATCAGCTGCTGTATGTTCCAGAGGAAGTTGTATAGTTATTTTCTGTCTGACCACAGTGCTCTCTGCTGACACCTCTGTCCATGTCAGGAACTGTCCGTAGCAGGGGAGGTTTGCTATGGGGATTTGCTCCTGCTCTTGACAGTTCCTGACATTGACAAAGGTGTCAGCAGAGAGAACTGTGGTCAGACAGAAAAGAACTATACAACTTCCTCTGTAGTATACAGCAGCTGATAAGTACTGGAAGAATTAAGATTTTTTTAATATAAGTAATTTACAAATCTGTTTAACTTTCTGGAGCCAGTTGATCTGAAAAAAAAAGTTGTTTTCCAGCGGAGTACCCCTTTAAAATAGGCACCTGTCATAGACAGATAAAATACCCCAAGAAAGAGAAGTTGTTGGGTGCTACAGCGCCCACAAAATTAACTCCTAATGCTCAGATAATTCTTAAGGCCATCAACTGACTGGCCAAGTGGACTATGGAAGGGCACACATACCTCAACGGCCGGCCATGCAGGTTCTAAGGGGTCCTTGGATAGAGGAGGCCCTGTTCTGCATTTTCTATTGGTTGAAAACTGAGCTTTACTCCTCTCTCCAGTTATCTGCATTGTCAACAAAATAATGATCAATTATTGATCAATAAATAGATCGTGGGAAGCAAAGGGAAAAGTCAGATGCCATAATAGGAACCCCCTTTCTTGTACAACACTCGCACTACGATTCCTTAAAGGGGTTATTCCACCTTATAAAATTCATGAACTATCCTCAAGATAGACCATCATTATTAGATTAGCATTGGTCCAACTTTTTGGTCTCCCTTGTCGATCAGCTATGTTAAAGAGGGCTGCAGCCCGCTTGTACCTATACAGTACATGAGTTTTCGTGTTCACTTGAATCGGAAAATGCTCCACTACCTTGCAACGCTGCTACTAAAAGTATGGCAATGAACTGGTTAACACTGAAGAGGCTTGCACGAGTGAATCAGCCCTTTTAAACAGCTGATCCACAATGGGCCCAGGAGTTAGACCCCACTGATCTCATATTAATCGGCTACTTTGTGGATAAGCCATCAATTTTTTTAAGGCTGAATTACACCCTTAATTTGCATATTGGTTACATAAACCTGTCCCCCATCTAAGTAGAGGAGTGGGTGGTGAAGGAATTAGAGCCTTCAAGTCAGTTGTCTGGCCTGAGCGGCCTCTACTTTTATACTTTATTAGAGCATGCTAGAAAAACAAATTGTTAGGAATGATGGCAGGTGGACAGCAGGAGGTGGATCCTCAGGGCCTGTGGGGATATAGACGTAAGCCGTGCCATGGAGCGGAGTCTAAGGTGCCGTTGGTTTTCACCAGAGCCCGCTGCAAAGCGGGATGGTCTTGCTGCGGCGGGCAGCACCCAGGTCACTACCCCCGGCACGACTCATCCACACGGGTAGCTGGGGGGGATGGCGTGGCACGGAAGGACAATGGCAAGACGTGGCAGATGGCAGAAGGTCAGGGCAGGTACACAGGTACAGGTTAGGTAGGGAAACCGGGAACAGGTACACAGTAGCAAGACACAGGACTTCACTATGGCAAATACAACCAAAGATCCAGCAGGGAAGCAAGGGAGGAGCAGGAATATATGGACCAGGTGACAGGTGTAATCACTTTAATTAATTGGGCACTGGCCCTTTAAGAAACAGAGCTCTGATGAACGTGTGCCCTAGAAGGCGGAGGCACGCACACCAGAGCTGCGTGGACAGGGATACAGTGAGGCAGTGGCTGAGGGAGGTGAGTGACGGGCTGGGATTCGCATGCAGGTGCGTCCCGCGATGCATATTCCAGCCCTGTCAGCAACAGAGACATGACAGCGCACTCAAGGCCAGCGTGTCTGTCCGGAGCACGGCTGTTACACAAATCTTTCCGTTTTAAACTGGACATTTAGACTGTGCCCAGACAAAACATTTAAAAAAAATCCTCATAGTGAACCTCTCCTGCTCCGGACAGTTCCTGATATGGACAGAGGTGGCATCATAGAGCAGTATAATCAGGCTGGAAAGAACTACACAACTTCCTCTGGGGCATACAGCAATTGACAGAAGGATTAAGATTTTGAAATAGAAGTAAATTATCGTACAAATCTAAATAACTTCCTTGCACCAGTTGATTTAGAAACTCTTTTTTTCTCTCTCTAAAGTACCCCATTAAAGTAAACTGTGCACAGTAAGGTAGGGGTGGTCTGGGGCTGTCTGGCATTTGCACAATTTTGTGAGACTTTTCAAAAGTTACAGATGATAAATACTGTGCAAAAACACAGACAGGTGAAACCACTCTCACTCTGCACTCTAAACATGTCATTTGGCGCACACAGTGGTGGGGAATTTCATATTAAAATGTGACGAATGCAGAATCTGGGTCAACATTGGCCATTTGTGCGATGTATCCAGGCATCAGTATATGTCCTCCATTGTCTTTCTTTTTAAGCCTAACATCACTTTGCAATGGCAGCATATATGCCAATATTTGGGACCAGTGTGTATAAACCAAAACCAGAAGTGGAACAAACACAAAAGAAATATAAAGGAAAGATTTACACCTTTGGTTTTGGAGCCTCTCCCAGTTTTGGGCTACATATACTGTTGTAAAATACTGATGGGAATGCTGTTGTGTGACTGTGGCTGTATGCAGTAAACCATTAGGTTTTGCAGGCTCAATGATAAATCTAGACAAGAACAGGCATGTATATGATGCCACATTACCATAATTGCAGTACTAATACAAATAGACTAAACATTTTAAAAGGAAGGATTTGCAGCTGACTGAGTTAAACTTCTGGTTATGGGTCAAGATAAACTTAGGTTTATCTATCATTACGGTATTTTTTAAATGTCATTTTTTTCCCTACAGCTGTTTTCTGTAAGTCAGGAATAACTCTGACCTTTTCAGTGGTTAGAAACAGTGTACAAAAATAATAGCCCTGGAAATACTGGGGAAACAAACTAGACACATAAAAAGCAGAGCGGATCTCACTATCTAGGACCACATCTTGTTTAATCATACTGAAGCATTCCAAGGAACATGTGCTAAGTGCTAGGGAGCCAAGGTGGACCACTTACAGAGCATTCTGGGGGGGGGGGGAATTAACAATTCATTAACCTTTAGACAACCCAAGGCATACATGTACACCCTGATCGCGGTCCAGGTATATGAATCTTATCACTAATGCTGGACATTGCCGATGCCTAGTGTGGGCACCGAGGGACAAATGTGGCAATTGCTGGGTCCCAATTAGTCTACATGACAGCCAGAGAGCCCTCACCTGCCTCTGCACCATCTGAACAAGGTTTTCAATAAAAAATAAATACCACATATACTCGAGTATAAGCCGTCCTGAATATAAGCCGAGGCCCCTAATTTCACCCCAAAAACTTAGGAAAAGTTATTGACTCGACTATAAGCCTAGGGTGGGAAATACATCATTCACCCATGTCATTAACACCCCGTCATCCTCCCCCCCTTCATCATCACCGCCTGTCATCATCCAGACCCCCGTCATTAACACCCCGTCATCATCCCCCCTTCATCATCACCGCCTGTCATCATCCAGACCCCCCGTCATTAACACCCCGTCATCATCCCCCCCTTCATCATCACCGTCTGTCATCATCCAGAGCCCCCGTCATTAACACCCCGTCATCATCCCCCCTTCATCATCACCGTCTGTCATCATCCAGACCCCCGTCATTAACACCTCCGTCATCATCACCCCTTCATCATCCCCCCGCCTTCATCATCACCGCCTGTCAATCCCTTCTCAGTGGTCTTCAACCTGCGGTCCTCCAGATGTTGCAAAACTACAACTCCCAGCAAGCCCGGACAGCCATCGGCTGTCCGGACATGCTGGGAGTTGTAGTTTTGCAACATCTGGAGGTCCGCAGGTTGAAGACTACTGAGAAGGGATTGACAGGCCAGAAAGTTTTGTTGTTAACTCGAGTATAAGCCGAAGGGGGCGTTTTCAGCACAAAAAATTGTGCTGAAAAACTCGGCTTATACTCGAGTATGTACGGTAAAATTAAAATGCACAAAGGAACTAAGTAATTGTGAAAAAAATATATATTATTATTAAATGTGAATAAGGCCCCCAGCCAATGAAAGTTTACATTGCCCCCTTTTCCCAAGTAATATAAACAAAAATAAAGAAACACATGTGGTATCGCGGATCTATTCAAATATAACGTTAACGAAACCGCACAGTCAATGGCATAAATGGAAAAAACTAAAAGCCAAGATTGCTCATTTTGGTCAGTTTATATATCAGGAAAAAAAAAAAAAGATACAAACGCGATCAAAAAGTCCTATCAAAACAAAAAATGATACTGATTAGAACAACAGGTCAAAAAATGTCCCTCATAAAACCCTGTATACAGAAAAATAACTTATAGGGGTCAGAAGAGGACTATTTTAAGCATACTAATTTTCTTACAAAAAGGTATGTATTTTTTTAAAAGCAGTAAAATAAAACAAAACCTATTGGGTATCATTGTAATTGTATGGCTTTACAGAATAAAGATAATGTTCCACATACAAATTTACTGTCTGTGTTAATCTGCTAATGTAAATCTGTGACACCTGTGTATTTGATTATGAGGGGGACTCTGCTACAATGAGTTTTTGCACTGTACTGGTCTGTCTCAGAAAGAAGGTAGGTATCTGTGAAGATCTACAGAAGAATACTTGGTTGAACCACTCAAGCCATGTGATCCAGAAGGATTGCTACCCTTATCATCAATCCATAGTCCTTATACACAATCCAATTTCTGACCTTAGGAACCAAAACCTTTTAGATTATCATGTTTTTCATGAATATATCAGACACCTGACCCACACCGCTTGCATTGAACTGCAACCACTAAACTGTGAGTTTAACAAAAAGTATGCTGAAATCATCGTGTCTGTCACTACATCATCCTGCCCTGGAATAGGACCGCATAGATGTGGCGACAGGTTCCCTTTAACATGTCATTATGTGACACATCACACCATCTGTCCAAGGTAAATCTGAAATCTATGACATCTTGCACAGAACAATGGAGAGAGCCTCATAAACACCCCATGTCCTCTCTGGACAACACAGATGGCTGGCTTGTGCTATAGCATGTTGTGATATCATAGCATGGAATAGCAGAGCTTACATCTGTAAATATATGGGTTCAGTAATCATGCATTAAATCAGCAGAGATAGGATAATTTATCTGAAGTCAGATAAAATTCCGCCAGCATTTGCAAGTTTGCCTTCATGGATAATGTGCTAGCTTAATGTACAGTGTTAGCATTTTTTTTAAGAGTTAAAATTAGAATCTTTGTATCTACAGGCACAACACAGACAGGGGAACAAAGAAATGGACAAATAACTGGTGATATGGTCAAATCGGGATTATATCTCAGCATTTTCATAGTCAGATGTCAGGGAATGTAACGTCTTCGAGAAGAAGTATTTCACTGTATTTATCACCGTAGTCTCTTGTTTATAAATATAAAAAGGGGAATTATTTTGTTTGTGTAAACCTCATAGCCTGGAAATCAGAAAAAAACATAAAGGGATTGCCTGGTTTAGTAAGCAGCTAATTATGATGGGATTGCAGGGTGCCGGACGTTTAAGATGGAAGCCGGGATCTATCGAACGTCCCAAGGCTTGACAGTATAGTACTCCTAATACACTTGTTTGAGTCCCTAAATCCCATTATACACCATGACATACTATACTAAGATAAGACATTAAAAAAACAAGGGGTTATTCTGTTAATCTGCCTCCTAAAATCTAAAAGAAAATAATCAAAAAATCATACGTGTTTCAAAATGGTACCGATAAAAAATCAGGTGAAAAATAAAAAAAAGTTATGGTCTTGTACTGCGGCGATTTTTTCAGAAAAAAATGAATCTACATTGGTTATCGTTTGAAGGATTTTTTGAAAGGGGTACACCATGCCATTAGAACAGTGTTTTACAAAATAACCAAATTATATCAACATAAAACCTTTATTTTTCAAAAAACATGATGATGATAAGTAGAGAACAACAAAGACTGTAGCACAGAGAAAGATTGTTAACAGTCACCAATCAGTAGGAGGTGTTCAGGCTTTGAATGAGTTCAGCAAATCTGTGCCCCCCACAGGACATCACTAGTCTCTCACTGCTCTGGTGGGATTTTGCTCCACTCTTCTTCCAGTCTCTTCCACAGTTCTGTGACTGTTGTGGGGTTCTTGGCCATAACTTTGTCACCAAGGATTTTCCAGAGGTTTTCTATTGGGTTTAGATCAGGACTAGATCATTTTTCAATGTTTTCCATTTCAAGGAACTGCTTTACACCTGTTATGCTGTGTGGCATTACCCTGCATGAAAATTGGTGGCTGATTAAGTGATGAACACAAGGAAGGAGCCATGTGTTGTTGAAGAAGGTTCTGATATACACTTGCATTCACTCTGCCATGTAGCTGTATGAGAGGTCCAACTCCTGGTGCAGAAACATTCCCCAAGGCATGACGTCTCCTCCTCCACCTTTTACTGACTTCTTTACACACTTTGGGTTCAGTCTTTCCCCAGTTTGTCGACAAACATAATGTTTCCTATCAGATCCAAATAAATTAAACTTGCTTTCATCACAAACATGAACTCTGAACCACATCTTTTCTGTCCACATAACATGCACCTTCTCAGCAATGGTGTCTAGCCCTTTGGTTCTTTCTGCTAATGAGAGGTTTGGTCACTGCAGAGTGGGCTCTCAGTCCAAATGCTCTTAAACGTTGAGTCACTGTATGATGAGACAGATCCTTACCCTGTTCAGTACTGAACTGGCAAGCAATTCCAGCTGCAGTGTTGAAACCCATGGAGATTCCCCACATTATCCTGTCCTCTCTTGCATTTGTCTTTCGAGGGCGACCAGTCTTCTAGGGGGACTTATTCTAGAAATCACAGATTTGGAATGACCAACTTCTCTTGCTATGGCTGATAGGGTTACCCCTTTGGCCTTCATCTGGACAACCTTTGGAACAGCCCACTATTTTTGCAAAGTCAGTGAAAACTGGAAAGTTAGGCTGCCAATTAACCCCTTAACGACGCAGGACGTATATTTACGCCCTGTGCCGGCTCCCGCGATATGAAGTGGGATCACGCCGCGATCCCGCATCATATCGCGTCAGTCCTGGCGCTAATCAACGGCCGGGACCCGCGGCTAATACCACACATCGCCGATCGCGGTGATGTGCGGTATTAACCCTTTAGAAGCGGCGGTCAAAGCTGACCGCCGCTTCTAAAGTGAAACTGAAAGTATTCCGGCTGCTCAGTCGGGCTGTTCGGGACCGCTGCGGTGAAATCGCGGCGTCCTGAACAGCTGATCGGACACCGGGAGGGCTCTAACCTGCCTCCTCGGTGTCCGATCGACGAATGACTGCTCTGTGCCTGAGATCCAGGCAGGAGCAGTCAAGCGCCGATAATGCTGATCACAGGCGTGTTAATACACGCCTGTGATCAGGATGAGAGATCAGTGTGTGCAGTGTTATAGGTCCCTATGGGACCTATAACACTGCAAAAAAAAAGTAAAAAAAAAGTGTTAATAAAGGTCATTTAACCCCTTCCCTAATAAAAGTTTGAATCACCCCCCTTTTCCCATAAAAAAAATAAAACAGTGTAAAAATAAATAAAAATAAACATATGTGGTATCGCCGCGTGCGTAAATGTCCGAACTATAAAAATATATAATTAATTAAGCCGTACGGTCAATGGCGTACGCGCAAAAAAACTCCAAAGTCCAAAAAAGCGTATTTTGGTAACTTTTTATAACATTAAAAAATGAATAAAAAGTGATCAAAAAGTCCGATCAAAACAAAAATCATACCGATAAAAACTTCAGATCACGGCGCAAAAAATGAGTCCTTATACCGCCCCGTAAGTGGAAAAATAAAAAAGTTATAGGGGTCAGAAGATGACATTTTTAAACGTATAAATTTTCCTGCATGTAGTTATGATTTTTTCCAGAAGTGCGACAAAATCAAACCTATATAAGTAGGGTATCATTTAACCGTATGGACCTACAGAATAATGATAAGGTGTAATTTTTACCGAAATCTGCACTGCGTAAAAACGGAAGCCCCCAAAAGTTACAAAATGGCGTTTTTTTTTTCGATTTTGTCGCACAATGATTTTTTTTCCGTTTCGCCGTGCATTTTTGGGTAAAATGACTAATGTCACTGCAAAGTAGAATTGTCGACGCAAAAAATAAGCCATAATATGGATTTTTAGGTGGAAAATTGAAAGGGTTATGATTTTTAAAAGGTAAGGAGGAAAAAAACGAAAGTGCAAAAACGGAAAAACCCTGAGTCCTTAAGGGGTTAAATAGGGTTTGCCAGACCATCAAGGAAATTAGCACCGGTTGCCAGATTTTTTATTTTTTTTATTTTTTCTTCAATTATCTCAATTGCATTTTTATTTTGTGGTTTATAATAAATACAATTTATGAACTAAGCTTAAAATACTGTTATTTTACTCATGTTAGGATATATGCACATAGGACTACGCTATGACGTTTACATTTAGGAAATTGTGTGTTGTTCTCTAATTTTGATCTCCATTGTAAGTTTGGTATTGCTGTAATCATACCGACCCACAGATAAAAGCTACCATATGGTGACCGATGTAAATTTAAAACTCACATTTTTTTCCATTTACCCACCCAAATAAAAAGTTTACAAAAATTAACCAATACAACAAATAAACCCTAAAAAGTCTTGAAAAACCAGGCCCTGCTTTGGCTTTGTCAATGGAAATATAGAAAAGTTATGCTAGTGGTAAAAGAAAATTGCTTGGACATTTGCATCTGTCCCGTTCAGGGTCGGCTCTTTATTTTTTTCTTCAGCCGATCAGACGCTGAAACGGGTCAGATGCAAACGGCTACTGCTGGATCCTGACAGACCCCATTCACTTGCATGGGGTCCAATTGTGATCCGGTAATTTTACAAGAGTTTAGCAAGCAAAAATGGTGCTTGCACAATGGAGCCCGACGAGAGTGTGAAAGAGATCTTACTAGCAGGATGGCCTGCATCAGGATACAGGTAAACTCAAAGTGCAATCCCATTTCCCAAGAAAAGCATCAAAACTTATTTGATCAGTTTCACTTTTTTCATTATAGTACGTTTAATTTTGCTGTATAAAAATGTAGACAACTATCCTTTTGTGTGTGGCATAAAAAGCATATACATGTCATGTGCATACATTGTAGGTGATATATGTGCAATGGATTATAGCTAAATATGGTTTCATTGCTGCCACCTCAAGTCTAGTCAGCTTTGGTTGCTCACGATAGATCTTCACTGCATTGTGTGAAGTAAAATGATACCCATAAACTGCTACCAGCCCATGCTGAAGGGACATAATCAGTCTATAATCTGCCTCTAAGTGAAAGAGAATTACCTAAAACCATACGAGAGAAGAAAGACACAAGTGCTCTCCTGCAACTACTGGACACCTAGTGGGCCTCTGCCAATTCCAGTGCTATGTGACTTCAACACCACAAACCTTATTGCCCTAAACCTTATTTTAGAGCATTGTAGTGAACAAAACTGTGAGTAGCACAGAATTTCTATACTGTCTACCACCACGGGGAGCCAACGTATAAGGGTCCTTTTACAGCAGAGTATACTTTTTGACTGTATTTTAAAGTTTAATCCTCAACATGCTTAGAGGTATTAATTATGTCATAGTCAAACCTAGAGACTCTCTTTACCCTTGTCCATAAGCTTCGAAGGAGATTACTACCTCCTCTTATATGCTAAAGGGAAAATCTAAATGAACTACATTTGCTGTGCCAACAAGAAACTTGTGACCTTCTTATTATGATATGCTTGCATGGAGAACTACCCCAGTAGTCACTGTTACATATTCTTGTTCATAGGTGTGTTGGGTAATAATTATTTATATCAACATCATGACCATTCCCCTACAGGAGGGCCACAGGGTCATAGACCACCACACACATACAGAGCCCCATTGACAAAGATGTATCCAGAATTTAGATGTTGCCCTCCATCTGCTGTGATATCTCCAGCTACGAAACGTTTGTGGCCTCTCCAGTGTACTTGACAATGTTACAGATTTTTCACTGCACTGTTTTATTTAAAAAATGTTTGCGTTTTATGTAAAGTGCCAACATATCCCACAACATTTTTTCAATTGTGGGCACAGGAATTCTGTAATTTTTTCTTACTGGCCATGTACATGTTGAGCTCTCCTCTGATCTCTCCTCCCATGTACATACAGCATTAGATACTTATTCTAATAGATTGATTTCTCAGATCTTTACACCCTGTATATGGGGATCTAATTATTTGAAATACTAGCAGGCATGGCAGAACTCCAAGCAATTCTCACTGCCTGGCAACTCTTCAGTGAAGACATGTGCTAATCCAAAGTAAGCCTTTGATTCTAGATTTTCAAATCATAGAATCATCAAAGTACTAGAGTATTAGACACAATAATATCATATGGGTAAAATAAAAAGAATAATGAGACATGTATGACTCACAGAGCAGGACCATGTTAACACTAGACCATTGGAACCATTGTGTTCGCTGGTGATATGCCGTCCTCGCACTGTGACAGATGTCAGTAATAGCACATGTTTTTCCGACTTGACATTTTGAGTTTTGTTTTTCCAGCATTACCTACCTGTTTATTACGATGATTGTGAACAATAGTGCACCCATTTTTCAATCCAACATGAGCAATTCCTCCTTAAGTTTGATCACCAGTATTTATTTTCTGTGTAGCCTACCTTCTATTCCATGTTAATGGTTATCATGCATATTAGGTTCCCTTCATCTGTCATGAGTCACACCAGCCACCCCACCCCCTCTCTTTTTCTAAGCAAAAGAGTGGTAGAATTTAACAAAATCACACTGTATATGACCTTTTCACCTAATGTGCATAAAGGATTTGGGGCTTAGTAAATATGGCATTCCACCTGAATACCATCATTTTCTGGTGGGCATCATAACTGAACCAGGAAAGTAGTTGGTCTACTCTGAGGAGTCCCGTTTTCATATCCCTCATGTAGATGGTTAGCAGGAGAAGATGGAACCAAGAGGCACTATGGGAGGAAGACATGTCACTGGAGGCAATGTGATGCTGTAGGCAATGTCTTGTGTGGAAAATGTGGGTCCTAACATTCATTTGGCTTTAACTCCCTACCAACTACCTAAACAATGTGCATACTAATTGTACCCCTTAGTGCCAACAGTATTTTATAATAGCAGTGGCCCCCTTTAGCGAATATCACACTTTGCCACACTGCAAAAAAAAAAAAAAAAAATGTTCAGGAATAGTTTAAGAAACATGATGATTTGTTCTTCAAAGTCCCCAGGAGTTAAAAAAATCTACTCCAAAGGTTTCTGTGCCAGATATCACAGAATCTTCTGAGGGAAGCTGCACAATATTAGGTATGCGGGTGTAATGTTATGACTGATCAGTGTCAGACCCATCTTTTATTTTGTTCAAATAATAAAAAATAAATGAGATAATTTCTTTCAAAAACAGCACAACCCCTGTCCTCCAGCTATGTCTGGTGCTGTTTTAGGAAGAAATTATCTCTCTTTTTCTGTTCCTGGATCATCCTTTTAACGTAACTATTAACTATTTAACATCATCAAAGGGCTTTTACTTTCACTATTCATTATATTTACAATTAAAATCCAAGCCTAAGCACTGTTCTAATGAATCTTAGCTAAGTCTAAGAGCATAATAGAGCTGGGCATCCAGTATCTGAAGAAAAATTAAGAGTTAAAGGGGTACTCCGGCGCTTAGACATCTTATCCCCTATCCAAAGAATAGGAGATAAGATGCCTGATTGCTGGGGTCCCACCGATGGGGACCCCCGTGATCTTGCACGCAGCACCCCGTTAATATCAGTCCCGGAGCACGTTTGCTCTGGGTCTGATTACTGGCGATCATGGGGGGCGGTGCATTGTGACGTCACGGCTCCACCCCCGTGTGATGTCACGCTCCACCCCCTCAATGCAAGCCTATGGGAGGGGGCGTGACAGCTGATTTTAACGGGGTGCTGCGTGCAAGATCACGGGGATCCCCAGCAGCAATCTTATCCCCTATCCTTTGGATAGGGGATAAGATGTCTAAGTGCCGGAGTACCCCCTTAAACCTGCCCAAATGAGGGAACATGATATAATAAGTTTTTCTCTTTGTTGGGGGGAGTTAAAATAAACTAAATTAGATACATCAACTAATTTTGCCAGTTAGGCAGAAGAGGTTGGCATTTTAGACCACATTTTGGTGACCGCTAAGGGGAAAAAATACATGGCCACTTCCAAAGAACTTGCAGTGGTCTTCAAATGATGGTTCTCAAATTTGAGTCACTTTGTGAATTCTGGGAACAGTTTGAAAACAACCCAATGGTGCTTTAGACTCTCCTTTTGAGCATAGAGGTAATAGACATTAGAAAGACCAGTGTATACAGTATAGGCTGGTGGAATGTCTATTGTGCTTTATCTACTGTGAGAGGAGAGATGACTGCTTCATTGAATGTCTAGATACATCTATTGTACTTAAAGGCAAATTGTCATCGCTTTCATGCTGCCAAATTAAGAGTTATCCAAGTGATCCCTAGTGGGGTCCCCTTACCCCACCATTCTTGATGGATAGATCTCTCTAATAGGGTAAAGTAAAAGATTAATCAAGACTGGCGGGTAGGCAGAAGCCACCTGGGACTGCCAAGATTACCCATGTTCCGGTACCAAGTGATGACAAGTTGTCTTTAAAGATGGCAGACAACACAGTTTGTAAACATTTTATAATGAAAAGTAAAACCTTTGGGCAAAAATAAGTACCTGTTTATCTTAAATGGGCAATCCATTATATTCTAGGTGAACATTTTTTTTTTACATTTACAACTCCTTTTTTTATGAAATGTGGTTAGAAAAACACTCTATAGCAATGCAGCCTATTACTTTAGCTTAGGATAGTTCTTCATTTAAAGTACCATGTGAGGGCGCTTCAGCATTGTCGGATATGTCTGAACATGTCACCTGCCAGTTGTCAATGATGTTAGAAGAATAAGGTCAAGGCTTGAAGTCTACAGTAGATATAAATAAAAGCCTCTGCATATGCCCAAGGAAACTTTTTATGCAGATGGGAACTGTCTTTGCATAATCTGAAATCCTATATGACCACATGTTTCCCTTGCAACAGCTGAGTCAAGAAGGATGGAAAAAAATGGCAGGAGACTAGGTCATGAGCTGTCTACTGAGAATGAACTGAGTGTGCTGGGAGTGAAATGTCACGTTCCAAGAGGTCATGGAATTACTTGCCATAGTGTCAATTCACACTACAGTCTATGTTCACATGATGCAAGGCTTGTTTATCTACCAGTAACTAAAATAAGAAGAGCTACATGTTATTTATAAGCTCACTGTGATGTAAGTAACCTTGGGATCGGTGTCATTTGATCACTTCATTTCTAGTTAAATACCTGGATACAAGTGGATGGTAAAACATTATCATTGTGTCAGTCCCTGAGACACAAAGCAGTCCACATTCTTGTTACTGTGCTTTATCACTTTCACTCTTACCGGCTCAGAATTTGGCTTGGCATCTGTGTTCTCCAACCAAATGACACGTATCTCTCCATCCAAAACCCTTTGAATGGGCTGACACAGATTGGAAAAATAAAAGTGTGTTCACATGTTCAGCTTTTTAATTGAAAAAAGACCAAGATTCTCTTCTTTCCAATCCATTCCATCTATTCAATAATTTAAAATAAAACCTGAACGTGTGAACACACTCTTAGGTTCACTCTTACCTATTCTTTCAGAACTAGAACCAAATATTTGTTTATCATTTAGAATCCCCACAATCCCATTATATTGTCCTTTTAACATCACTTTAGGAAAGGTTCCTTACTGAAAGTGCAGTCATATATTAAACTACTTTGCCAATAAGAAGCAGTAATAAATTCTGATAGGTATATGCCATAAATTGCTATTATTATTGGCATAATTCTTTAAGGAATTGTCACGATGCCGGCTGGCAGGTAGTGGATCCTCTGTGCCAGAGAGGGATGGCGAGGACCGCGCTAGTGGACCGGTTCTAAGCCACTACAGGTTTTACACCAGAGCCCGCCGCAAAGCGGGATGGTCTTGCTGCGGCGGTAGTGACCAGGTCGTATCCACTAGCAACGGCTCACCTCTCTGACTGCTGAAGATAGGCGAGGTACAAGGGAGTAGGCAGAAGCAAGGTCGGACGTAGCAGAAGGTCGGGGGCAGGCGGCAAGGTTCGTAGTCAGGGGCAACGGCAGGAGGTCTGGAACACGGGCTAGGAACAGACAAGGGAACGCTTTCACTAGGCACAAGTGCAACAAGATCCGGCAAGGAAGTGCAGGGGAAGTGAGGTAATATAGGGAAGTGCACAGGTGATCACACTAATTGGTAATTGGGAAGATTGGACCAGGCACCAACATTGGTGCACTGGCCCTTTAAATTGCAGAGACCCGGCACGCGCGCGCCCTAGGGAGCGGGGCCGCGCGCGCCGGGACAGGACCGACGGAGAGCGAGTCAGGTACGGGGACCGGGGTGCGCATCGCGAGCGGGCGCCACCCGCATCGCGAATCGCATCCCGGCTGGAGGCGGTACCGCAGCGCACCCGGTCAGTGGATCTGACCGGGGCGCTGCAGCAACGAGGATGAGGCGAGCGCTCCGGGGAGGAACGGGGACCCGGAACGCTCGGCGTAACAGTATCCCCCCCCTTGGGTCTCCCCCTCTTCTTGGGGCCAAAGAACCTGAGGAAAAAAAAGTCAATTTTTCCGTGATGAGGTCCGATGCACATTAGGAGGGGTTCTGTGCGGAAACGCATGAGACAGTCCAATCTTTCATTGTTAATACAATAGATGTAGAGGGGTCTGGCGAGACTGGTCACAGGGACGTAGAACCTGTTGATAAGAGAGGCCAAAAAAAATTTCCTGCAGATCCGGAATCCAAGAAGACCATAGTAGAGAAGGAGAAGGTAGAGGCAGATATCCGCACAGGCACAGTAAGGCGTGGAGAAGCAGAGTTGACATCAAGAACTGTGTCACCTTTGTGCGGAGTCAGCTTGCGTCTTTCCAGGCGGGGAGGACGGATAGGACAATCCTTCAGGAAGTGTTCGGTACCGGCATAGTACAGGCAAAGATTCTCCATGCGGCGTCGTGTCCTCTCTAGAGGTGTCAAGCGAGACCGGTCAACTTGCATAGCCTCCGCGGCGGGAAGCACAGGAACGGATTGCAGAGGACCAGAGGAGAGAGGAGCCGGGGAGAAAAAACGCCTCGTGCGAACAAAGTCCATATCCAGGCGGAGCTCCAGACGCCATCCGGAAGAACGCATGTCAATGCGAGTGGCAAGATGAATGAGTTCATGTAGGTTAGCAGGAGTTTCTCGTGCGGCCAGAACATCTTTAATGTTGCTGGATAGGCCTTTTTTAAAGGTCGCGCAGAGAACCTCACTATTCCAGGACAACTCGGAAGCAAGAGCACGGAACTGAATGGCGTACTCGCCAACGGAAGAAACACCCTGGGCCAGGTTCAGCAGGGCAGTCTCGGCAGAAGAAGCTCGGGCAGGCTCCTCGAAGACACCACGGACCTCAGCGAAGAAGGACTGGACTGTGGCTGTGGCAGGATCATTGCGGTCCCCATCAAATTTGTCCGGCAGGGACAAGCAGGGGTTAGGAGCGGCCGGTTGCTGCGGAGGAGTTGCAGGAGCCGGCGGAGGAGATGGTTGTTGCAGCTGTAGCTGTGACTGAATTTGCTGTATCTGTGACTGAAGATGCAGTGTCACGGAGGTCAAGTATGCCAGCTGTTGATTTCGTTGGGCGATCTTTAGGGCTTGCTGGGCGACCAGTGTAGGGAGGTCGGCGACAACTGGCAGAGGAACTTCAGCGGGATCCATGGCCGGATCTACTGTCACGATGCCGGCTGGCAGGTAGTGGATCCTCTGTGCCAGAGAGGGATGGCGAGGACCACGCTAGTGGACCGGTTCTAAGCCACTACAGGTTTTACACCAGAGCCCGCCGCAAAGCGAGATGGTCTTGCTGCGGCGGTAGTGACCAGGTCGTATCCACTAGCAACGGCTCACCTCTCTGACTGCTGAAGATAGGCGAGGTACAAGGGAGTAGGCAGAAGCAAGGTCGGACGTAGCAGAAGGTCGGGGGCAGGCGGCAAGGTTCGTAGTCAGGGGCAACGGCAGGAGGTCTGGAACACGGGCTAGGAACAGACAAGGGAACGCTTTCACTAGGCACAAGTGCAACAAGATCCGGCAAGGAAGTGCAGGGGAAGTGAGGTAATATAGGGAAGTGCACAGGTGATCACACTAATTGGTAATTGGGAAGATTGGACCAGGCACCAACATTGGTGCACTGGCCCTTTAAATTGCAGAGACCCGGCGCGCGCGCGCCCTAGGGAGCGGGGCCGCGCGCGCCGGGACAGGACCGACGGAGAGCGAGTCAGGTACGGGGACCGGGGTGCGCATCGCGAGCGGGCGCCACCCGCATCGCGAATCGCATCCCGGCTGGAGGCGGTACCGCAGCGCACCCGGTCAGTGGATCTGACCGGGGCGCTGCAGCAACGAGGATGAGGCGAGCGCTCCGGGGAGGAACGGGGACCCGGAGCGCTCGGCGTAACAGGAATACTGTAGCCAACTGAGATTTTGTGGACCCAACCTGCCATAATCTATTAATACTGCTTATCGTAAAGCTTGCATATCAATTTTATAGACAACAAAAAATTGATGGTACAGTTTATATGTTTATATTATTTTTTAGTTAAAGGGGTACTCCGCCCCTAGACATCTTATTACCTATCGAAAGGATAGGGCATAAGATGTCTGATCGCGGGGGTCCCGCCACTGGGGACCCTCGCAATCTACCATGCCGCACCCACCTGTAATGGCTTCCGGAAGTGCTGGAGGCCCTCAGGCTAGTTCCATCCTGACCATGGGGGGGCTGAAGATCATGACGTCACGACTCCACCCCCATGTGACATCACACCCCGCCCCCTCAATGCAAGTCTATGGGAGGGGGCAAGGTGTGACATCACACAGGGGCGGAGTACCCGTTTAGGGGATAGGGGATAAGATGTCTAGGGGCGGAGTACCCCTTTAAATCTTGAACTGTAAACGTTCTGTTATTTCTTATTGTTGTACTAAATGCATTTTTTTATATGCAGAACATTCTTCTCATATGCAGATGTTACTATTTCATCTTGTGTTTTATTCACTAGGACATAAGGACCAGTTGTAAGAACAGTCCGACATTTCCTTTCATTACAGCTAATGGCTGTCCAAACCAATGACAGACAATCTGATTGTAAACAAATAGCATTCTTGGCTATAGACATCTCCAACATACTGGGCCACAAGCCATACATTTAGCTTGCATTCGCTTTATATGCAAATGATGAAATACCATACATTTCTGGAAGCCGCTCAACTATCACAAAATGATCACATGTTAAAATACCGTATTTATTGGAGTATAACACAAATTTTTTAAACTAAAATATTAAGCTTAAAGTCTATCTGCATGTTATACGCTGATAAACTCTTTCTGGCACTGCAGAAGTCGATGCAGTTCAATGATTTAAAGTGGCCACTTTAAATCTTGTAATGGTAGGCGCAGGCAGCGTCCTGCATTGTCACTGTGAACTGCACACTAACAAGTGACATCCTCAACTTGTGGCAGTATTATATTTAGGGGAATAATATATGGCAGTTTTACAGTATAATCAGGGTCATAGTGTGAGGCAGAATTATACTCAGATGCACAGTGTATGGCAGTATCACAGTATACTAAGGGACAAAATTTAAAAAATGTTTTACTTTAAAGGGGTACTCCAGTGGAAAAAAATGAATTCAACTTTTGTCCAGTACTGCTGTATTCCAGCTGCTGTATGCGCCAGAGAAAGTTCTATAGTTCTTTTCTGCGTGACCACAGTGCACTCTACTGACACCTCTGTCCGTGTCAGGAACTGTCCAGAGTAGAAGCAAACCCCTCCTGCTCTGGAAAGTTCCTGACACAGATAGAGGTGTCAGCAGAGTGCACTGGATAGTCAGAAAATAACTACATAACTTCTTGTGGAGTATATAGCAGCTGATAAGTACTGGAAGACTTAAGATTTTTAAATAGAATTAATTTACAAATTTGTTTGACTTTTTTGGCACCAGTTGATTAAAAAAAAAAGGGAGTACCCCTTTAAGGTGACAAAAACACAATTTTGCCCCTTAGTATACTGTGACACTGTCATACACTGTGCCTCTGAGTATCATTCTGTGACCCTGAATATACTGTAAAACTGCTATACACTATTCCCCTAAACATAATACTCCCAGAAAACATGAAAACAAAAAGACCTATCTACCCCAAAATGATACAGATAAAAAGTACAAACCATGAAAAAACGAGGTTCATAGACAAATTTGGGTCAGAATATGGCATGTAAGGCCCTGTTCACACTACAAAATTACTCAGTTTTAAAGATCCGTTGGAAGCTCTGTCTGAACATAGCCTGTAAAACGACAGTTACAAAATCCTATACGGCCGTTAGAAAATCCCATTATAGTCTATGGGATTTTTCTAATAGCCGTTTTAACCCGTTAAAGCCCATTATTAATAACGGCGGTTATTTTGTGACGGAAGATAGTAACTGGTGAAATAGTTAATGCATACCCGGCATATACCTGCTGCTATCAGCAGCTGACGTCTGCTATAAATAACGGGCAATGCAGATCACTCCAATGTCTGTTATTTTAGGGGGTATCAATTGCTGCCAAAAAGTTAAACAGATTTGTAAATTATTTATATTTAAAAATGTTAACCCTTCCAGTACTTATCAGCTGCTGTATACTACAGATAAATCTGTGTAGTTATTTCCAGTCTGACCACAGTGCTCTCTGCTGACACTCTTTTTATTATAAAAATACAAAACGTATCCAATACAGAAAAAAGAAAAAAAGCTTAACCAGCTATAACATAAATCAAAAACAAAACCCTGCCTAACCTGCCAGCCCAGCTTAACAGAAAAAATTATAAATAAATAAACCCACTTACCTAACCAAACTATCTAAGCAGCACACTGACACACACATACCGAAAATGAACATAAAAATAAACATAAAAATAGCACAACTTGGCTTAAAAAAGTAAATAAATAAATTAGCACTACCCGGCTGTAACTAAAAAAACATCCATACTTGGGAAACACACAAGAAGAAAACAAAACAATAAAACAAAACAAAAACATAGCAAGTACAACAAAATAATAAATAAATAAATAAATAAAAAATAAGCTGGAATAAACCTAATAAACCACATATCAACTGAAATAAACCAAATAAACCACATATCAACATAACTGGTCGGACTGCCAAAACAATATAGAATATAAATAAACAAACAAATATATAAACATATGCATAAATAAACATATGCACTACAGAAAACCTTTTTACAAAGTCAACAGAAAACCCTAGGGGAATAAATAAATAAACAAGAAATAACCCTACACTAAAATTGTGCCCTCACCCACACGACCCCTCCTGCACATGGGTCAGAGTCCATACCGTTCATACAGTCCACAAAGTCCTGTCCTTAACTGAGCCATGTCAGGTTCCCCCAAAGCAAACAAATAAACAAAAACACCACCACCCACAAATACAACCTGCCCACCTAGTACTCCTCCCAACCAACTTATACACAAACTTATGCACACTAAACCACAACCCACTTTAGGCCCAAGTTTGGTCGCCTGTAAGCCCTTCTTATCATATCAGCTTAAAACAAAACAAAAAGCTAGCGTGCACATGCATTAGCCCACCACCGGGAAGAAGGATGGCAGACTTGATAGATCAAAATAATTTTAAACTCTTTCCCTAACTCCCCCTACAATTCTCCCTAATTCTATCCCTCCATTAAAACTGACCCTACTCTCACCCTATCTTTATTCCTATAACACTTCCCCTAACCCAAATAAAAGGTACTCTACCCAAAAGGTCTAGTACTTAGGGCACATCAAAAGAAAACCCTCTCCACAGGTGAGAAGCCCTACTGGTACCAAGACTGCCATACTCCAAAGACCTGATCTTCCCGAGGTCACCGGTGATATTCCTACAGACCTCCAACCCGGAGAGGATTTTCTGTTGGGTCGATACTAAACACCGTGCGTTCCACGTGTAGTACCTAACCACTAAGCTAACTAAGAATAAAGTGCCCCGGTCTCGGCCACCCAGGTTCCTAAATGCCCCATAAGCCCACTCCGGATAGGAAAGACCGGCAAGTTGACTCCAGCCGATGGAAGCACCAACCCGGTTGTAAACCCCTATATTAAAGGGACAATGAAGCAGGAAGTGGTCCATGCTTTCCAGCGTGTCCCCGCACTCTTCTCGGGGACATCCCCGCTCATCAGAGTTCCAGCACTTCAGGTTGTCCCTTACATATAGCTTCCCCTGAAAGCAGCGCCCGGCCAAGTCCCAAAACTTCTGGGGGATCCTTTTCATGTTTAAAAGATACAACCCCACCCTCAGATCCCGACCTGGGCAGTCCCTGAGCGCCAGAGGCTTCTGGAAGTGGGTCAACAGAACCCGTTTGTCAAGGAACTGCCTTGACTGGGTCCTGATCTCCCACACTCCCAGACCCCACCGACGTATCACCTTCAGAGTCGGGGTAGCGTAAGCCGGAAGATATCCATGCGGCGTAAGGAGGTCCTTCACTCGTCCTCCTCTCTCCCATTCCTGGAAGAAAGGCCGAAACAATTCCCTGCAGGAGAGTACCCATGGAGAAGCCCTCTCTGACCAGAGGTTTGAGATGTTGGCTTTCCAGAAGGTGTTCATTAAGAACACCACCGGGTTTACCATAGATAAACCCCCTAGTCTCCTCGTGCTCTACGTAACCTCCCTCTTGACTAGGTTCATCCTGTTCCCCCATAGCATCTGGAAAAACAGGCTGTAGATACTAGTGTAGTAAGCCTCTGTCAAGATACATATGCTGCCCAGATAGATAAACAAGGGGAGCAGGTACGATTTGATCAGGTGTACCCTTTCCCTGAGGGTCAAAGACCAACCCTTCCACTGGTCCACCTTCTGAGTGGCATCCTGGAGCTTACCATCCCAGTTTTTGTTGGGATAATCATCCTGGCCGAATGTGATGCCTAAGACTTTTGCTGACTCTTGGGGCCCTGGAAGGGTGTCCGGTAGATCAAACGTGGGATCCCCCCCTCCCAGCCAGAGACTCTCACACTTATCCCGGTTGATCTTAGACCCGGATGCCTCCGAGTAGCGGTCCACCTCCAACATCACCACATCGACCTCCTCTCTCGAGGAGATGAAAATAGTGACATCATCAGCGTACGCCCCCACTCTATGGGTGACATCCAGCTCCTCCAGACTCATCCCGACTCTTGCCAACGGCCCACAATCTACCCTCCGGACGAAGGGATCGATTGCAAACACATATAAAAGCGGGCTCAAAGGACAACCCTGGCGGACTCCGGACCCCACCTCAAAAGAGTGGCCAGACCAACCGTTCAACAGCGGGAAACTCTCTGCCCCTGCATACAAGATCTTAAGCCAATTAACAAAAGTGCTAGGTAAGCCATATCTCAGGAGAACGGACCAGAGGTACTCGTGGTTCACCCGATCAAACGCCTTGGTCTGATCCAGGGACAGCAAGTACCCCTTCCAGAAACCCGCACAACTCCGCTCCACTCCCTCCCTGACACTGAGGACAGCACTTAAGGTGCTTCGGCCTGGAACAGAGCAGTGCTGAGCCCCAGAAAGGAGCCGGGGTGCAAACTTCATCAGCCAATTAAACAGTATCTTTGCCAGAAGCTTCCTGTCCGTATTGAGAAGAGCTATGGGCCTCCAATTCTCAACACGGCTAGGATCTTTAACCTTTGACAGAAGAATCAGGGCTGACCTCCTCATTGACTTCGGCAGAGGGCCCGAGGAGAGACACTCATTGAATACCTCAGTCAAGAGGGGAGCTAAAGACTCCTTAAAGGTCCTGTACCACTCGGATGTTAAGCCATCCGGACCTGGCGACTTCTTAGGGGCAAGCCCCTCGATCGCCAGTCTCACTTCCTCTTCCCTGATCTCTTCTGCCAAAACGCCAAGAGAGGGGTCTTCCCCTAGCTCAGAAATGGTTTCAGCCAGGAAACCCGACATCACATCCCGATCCAGATTCTTCCTTCCCAAGAGGTGCGAGTAGAAGGATCTGACAACCTCCAAGATCCCTGATCTGGACCGATTCAGAGATCCTGTACTATCAATCAGTCCTGAAATGACTTTACTACTCACTGACATCTTACAGTTTCTGTAAGGGTGGGGCAAACGGTACCTCCCGTAATCCCTCTCAAAAACCAAAGATGCGTGCCTATCGTACTGACACCTCATCAGCAAAGACTTCACTCTGGAGATATCCTCTCGGCTACCTCCAGTCGAGACGAGAAGTTCGAGTTTCCTCCTCAGGCCCTGATACAAGCGGTACCTGTTCAGGGACCTGAGGCTCGAGAGCTGGTGGAAGAACCCCACAGCCCGCTTCTTGAATATCTCCCACCACTCCAGCTTATTACTACAAAGATCCAGTAAAGGTACCTGACTCTGAAGAAAATCCTCATAGGACTGTCTTACCTCCGCTTCCTCCAGGAGGGACGAATTCAGCTTCCAGTAACCATTACCCATCCAGGGGGTCTCTGAAACATTCAGAGAAAACAAAATCATACAGTGATCTTAGAACTCCACCTCAGCCATGGACACTGCAGAAGAGACGGCTTCCTCCTTTAAATAAAACCTGTCTATTCTAGACCTGCGACTACCTTGATGATAGGTTAAACCCGCGTGGCCTGAGGGGCTCCGGGTGTGGGCGTCCTCTAGGCAAGCTTCTCTAGCTATGCTAATCAGTGCCATACTATCGCAAGTCAGCGGACCATTGGAGCCTCTCCTATCTTGGGACCTCGTGACATTATTGAAGTCCCCTCGAAAGATTACTTGCCGACTGGTAAAAAGAAAGGGCATAATCCTCATAAGTAGATCTTTACGGCCCCGCTTAGTTTGCGGGGCGTAGATGTTAATGAGCCGGAGCTCCTGTCCCTTCATGAAGACATCTAAGATCAGGCACCTCCCCATTTCTAATTCAATAACCCGTCGGCATTCAACAGGAGCGGTAAAAAGGACCGCCGCCCCACTATACGGCTCAGCCGCAAGAGACCAGTGGGAGGGACCGCGCCTCCACTCTCTCCTGGCTTTTACCAGGGAGGCTAGATCTGACAACCTGGTCTCCTGTAAAAAGAAAATGTCGGCTTCAACACGGCCGAGAAAATCAAAGGCTGCAAATCTAGCCGTAACAGACTTTATGCTGGCACAGTTAATAGAGTGCCGCCATACAGGGTGATTAAATTAGATGGCCACACCCTTCACTTTTGTTTTCCCTTCTTTTTTGCCCCCTCATCCCCCGAAGAAGATTAGAGGGCAGGACCACTCTTTGATCTTTTTTTCGATTCTGATAGATCCATGATATCCCCATCTACGTCCGGCCCCGGTCTAGCCCTGCCCTCTGAGGAAGGTGCCTCAACAGGACAGGGCCCAGTTCCCCCCAGAGGCTCTTTCTCCCTAGGCACCTTGCCCTCACCTTCCCCCTCCAAGGAGGGGGAGGAGATGGTATCGAGGATGAGGTACGGGTTTGACAGGTCAATCAGAGGGGGGGGCAGCCCGGCTTCCGCTTTGGACCTGGCCTGTAGTACAAGGAACAGAGGGCTCTGACCTCTTCTTTCTCCCTTTCCTTTTGCCCTTTTCTTTCTTTTTAGGCCTCTACCCACTCTCCTCATCCACACTTTCAAAATGGGAGGAATCAGAAGGGTCGGCCATATTGCCTTCCTCTTTGCGCAGCCTCCTGATCTCCTCATCCAGCACGTTCTCCTCCAGGGCTTCAGCGGTTACAGGGCCAGCTTCAGGAGCAGGGGCTGAAGCTACCCCCGCCACTTGGGCACTCTTCAGCTCCTTAGCCTTTCTACGATTTTCCTCCCGCCTTAGTTTGGCGGGGCCCTTTTTCCTCCTCACAAGCCCTGTTGCGCCCCCATCCCTGCCCGTACCCTCCCCAGACGAGACAACTTCACAGCTCTCCTCAGCCGGAGCGGCCGCTGCACGGGCGAAGGCGCTAGGACAATGGCTGAAAGGGTGCAGAGGACACCACACAGGTGGCACCGGATCTGCCTACAGGATGCGGCCAGATGATCCACCCCACCACACAAAACGCAGACCTGCACAGTACAGGCTGCGCTAAAGTGGGTGGGGCTGCCACACCTGTGACAGACCTTAGGTTGCCCCTGGTAGAAGACCTGAATCCTATCATGTCCAAGGAAGGCAGCTGACGGAATGTGGGCAACCGTACTGCCTGAACGCTTGAGTTTGACGGAAAACATCCAGGCCCCAGACCAGATCCCGTGCTCATCAAAGTTTTTCTTGGGCATGTCCGTCACATCCCCATACCGACCGAGCCAGGTCATGATGTCATAACAAGAAAGCGACTTGTTACGGGTCAAAACAGTCACTTTCTTGACAGCGTTCTGACGGTAAATTGCCTTTACGGCGAAATCCCGCCAGCCGGGCTCGTTCTTCGCCAATTCGTAGTTTGACCAGAAGAGTTCAAGACCCTCTGGTCAAACGAAACTGACGTTAAACTCAGACGAACCGTAGGGGTGAATCAAGGCAAAGATGTCACTCGCCCTGAATTCCATTTGAAGGAGGAGCTCAACCACTTTTGCAAGGGGTGGGCATGCATCCTCGCCCCTCCAAATCAGACTGACCACATTCCTACGATTATTGTCCTGCCCGGTTGTCGGGAGGGACCAGACCACCTCCCCATTCCGCTCTCGGAAAGCCCCAAACCGTGCCTCTCTATCCAGAAAGACAGGTCGGCCTCACCCCTTCCCTCTACCTGGATTGACCTGTCGCCCCTGCTTGGAGCCTCCAGGAGGCGCTGTTGCAAGTGGCCTCCGGAGCCGGAAGGAGACGGGGACCCCCCTGAACCCCCGGCAGTGACATTGGCATAGCTCCTAGGAGCAGTCACTACTGGGGGGCAGCCAGACCAGACCCAGAACCACCTATACCACCATTCGCACCACTACTCTCATCCTCTCTATTTCCATCCATACTAGACTTCCCATTCATACCACCACCACTCCCACCAACATTCACTTCACTGACACTCCCACATACACTACTTCACTCAGTATTCACACACCCTGCACTCTTGACCTTACTAACAAACTCTGGGCTGGCTGGGACTTGTAATCTTGCTGGTCTTAGTATACTCTTCTGTGCTGGCCTAGCTGCTGGGGTCGGCACTGATGGCTCCTCCTCCATGGCTGTTGTCTACTCCTGAGTCTGGGGCTGCCCCACCGGGGCACCCCAGCTCCACCCACTGTGCCAGCACCTGATTTTCCCGACCGCACGGGCTCTGCGGATGATATCGGCACCCGGACACTCCCCCCTCACAGTGGAGTGCCCCGCAGTGCCCGCAGAACACGCTGGACTTGGAGGACCGCCCCCCGAGCACACAGATCCAACACTCTCTGCCACCACCGCCTGGACACTCCCCTCTCACAGGGGAGTGCCCTGCAGCGCGGACAGTGCCCACAGCACTCGGGGAACCACTCCCCGAGCACACGGCGGCATAGCTCACCTCTGGCACTTGGACATGCCCCCGCCACCCTGGGGCGGTCCTGTAGTCCCAGAGCTGCCCACCATCAGCCCATCCTGCCCCTCCCTACGGGCAGGATGGGTGGGCTTCACTTCTATTGCGTCCACAGCTTTTACTGACACCATGCTGTACCCCCCATGCTGGCTCCGTTCCACCACAGAAACGGGGTCTGGCAGTCTGGGGGGCCCAGCAGCCTGAACCAGCTTTGCAGCTGGCCCAGACTGCTGGAAAGGAACAAACACATACCGCACAGATTCTTGTGTCTTCTGTTTCTTTACTTTCCTTTTCACTGCCACATCCTCACATAGGTCATCACCAAAGGTAAAATTTTGGAGGTGGGCTGGGGACTCCTGCATGACTATAGCCCTCAATAAGCCCCCAGCCTCACTCTCCACATCCTCCTCCTCACTCTCACTCGAAGGAAGTGCCACCTGGGCAGGTTCAGTGTTGCTATCCTGGGTGGTCTGGATGTAACAGGGGGCAGCCACAGGCACAGCATCTTCCTCCACCCTCTCCTCCTCCTTTTCTTCTTCACCACCATCATCACTATTTTCACCGCCACTACTCTCCCCATCATCCACCTCCACCTTGCCTGGGGTTTTCATGGCGGCAAACCGGTCCCCGTTCATCAGCTTCTCCTTGAAGAGACCGCTCCCTTCCAGTATTTCTGTCCTCCTTTCCTCCAGCTTCACAATCTCGGCTTTTAGGGCCATGATTCTTTTTTTCAGCTCACTCATTCCTTTTTGACTCAGAGTTTGCCAGACTCTAGGCCCCATGCAGATCTTCTCTTGTCAGCCTGAGCTCCTTACTGCAGCGGTCAAATTCCGCAAACCTTGCGGCCAATGGGGGAGCAGTAAGTGGAGCTGGACTCTTTGGGCCCTCTTTCAGCCCACATCTCCACGCTCTTTTTCCCTGCCTTTCTTCCACCGTTGGATCTCTGGCTCACCGTTGCTGGAGGAGCAGAGCCTGCATTGCTGCAAACTCTGCTGGATCTTCTCCCTCCGGTCGGAATAATGGCTGTCACTGTTTTCTCTCCACCCTTCGCCAGCCTTGAAGAACGTGAGGTGGAGGCCCGAGACTCCATGCAGGGAGGCTCTCCCCAGGAGCCTGCAACGCCCCTGGGAAAGACGGATGTAACACCTGCTGCTTTCTGCTTCTGGAAGTCTGGAGGAGCACACAAAGGGACACACCCGCTCGCTGCTCACACTGAACGGTTCTGGACTGCTGTGTTCACAGGAATGGCTCTCTACTGACACCTCTGTCTGTGTCAGGTACTGAGGTTTGTTATGAGGATTTACTTCTACTCTGGACAGTTCCTGACACGGACAGAGGTGTCATCAGAGAGCACTGTGGTCAGAGTGGAAAGAACTACACAACTTTCTCTGTACTGGAAGATTAAAGGGGTACTCCGGTGAAAACCTTTTTTCTTTTAAATCTACTGGTGGCAGAAAGTTACAAATATTTGCAAATTACTTCTATTAAAAAAATCTTAATCCTTCCTGTACTTATTAGCTGCTGAATACTACAGAGGAAATTCTATTCTTTTTGGAATTCTCTCTGATGACATCACGAGCACAGTTCTCTCTGCTGACGTTATAATAATAATAACGCTTTCTTTATTGTTGTCCTTAGTGGGATTTGAACCGAAGTCCCCAGCACTGCAAGGCAGCAGTGCTAACCACTGAGCCACCATTCTGCCCTTAGCATACATCTGCTATGCATGGTTGCTAAAATGGACAGAGATGTCAGCAGAGAGCACTGTGCTCGTGATGTCATCAGTGTTCCAAAAAGAAAGGAATTTCAACTGTAGCATTTAGCAGCCAATAAGTACTGGAAGGATTAAGATTTTTTAATAGAAGTAATATACAAATATCTTTAACTTTCTGCCACCAGTTGATTTAAAAGAAAAAAGGTTTTCACCGGAGTACCCCTTTAGGTTTTAAATAGAAGTAATGTACAAATCTGTTTAACTTTCTGGCATCAGTTGATCTGAAAACATTTGTTTTCTACCTGAGTTCCCCTTTAACTGTTTAAACTCTGTGATCAACAGCGATAGTTACATTTACACATTAAATACCGGTCATCTCTGGTGTATAGTGGCCCCATCACCCCACCCCCACAATGTAATCAGGCTTAAGCAGGAACAATTCCCCATAGCAAACTTATCCTGCTCTGGACAGTTCCTGACATGGACAGAGGTGTCAGTAGAGAGCACTGTGGATAGACAGAAAATAAATTCAAAAAGAAAAGCAGCTGATAAGTACTGGAAGGATTGAGATTTTTTAAGAGAAGTCATTTACAAATCTGTTAAACTTTCTGGCACCAGTTGATAAAAATAATAATAATAATAATGTTTTCCACCGGAGTACCCATTTAGCAACCTTCCCAGGAAGGTGAGAAACTCCAAAAGTATGGCTTGTTTATAAGGGATATCATTTGTTTGGCAATCACAGGACCTGGACACCTTGTAGTCATCATTTATCTCCTCTGTATATCAATGTATTGTAGAGACAAATGTGAGGTCATCTAAACCTTGGCCAAATCAGAGTCATGCAACAGGACAATGATTCCATGCACACCATCAAATTTATAACAGAATTGCTTAAAAAGAATCATGGTTTTGTGCTGGCACAGCCAAAGTCCATACCTTGACTGTACTTAAATTTTGTGATTGGACCTTAAAGGGGTACTCTGCTGCTCAGCGTTTGGAACAAACTGT
This sequence comes from Hyla sarda, assembly GCF_029499605.1. Taxonomy (NCBI): domain Eukaryota; kingdom Metazoa; phylum Chordata; class Amphibia; order Anura; family Hylidae; genus Hyla; species Hyla sarda. The sequence goes on along the minus strand of NC_079189.1, from coordinate 71,291,428 downwards.
TCTGAATTCTGGAGTCAGTGCCGAGGGCTCGTGACATCATAGCCCCACCTCCTCACGATGCCATGCCCGCCCCCTCAATGCAAGTGAATGGGAGGGGGCATGACAGCTGCATAGACTTGCATTGAGGGGGCGGGGTGTGATGCCATGAGAGGGCGGGGCTATGATGTCACGAGGTCCCGCCGCCGGATCCAGCGTTAGGAACAGTTTGTTCCAAATGCTGAGCAGCGGAGTACCTCTTTAAGAAAGCCTATACCCACAAACCTCAATGAACTTAGCTTAGTTGTAAAAAAGAGTGGGCCGAAATATTCTACAGAACGATGTGGACAGTCTTACAGAAAACATTTAGTTCAAGTTATTGATGTTCCACAAGCTATTGATTCATAGTGTGGGTTAGTTTTTCAGGTTGCATTTACATGAGGTTGTATTTACCTAATTTTAAGACATTCTAAGGACCAGATGTAAAATGTCCTACCATGTGAAATCATATAAATCCATAAAATTTCAAAAGAGCATCATTTCTTTTTCTCATGACTGTATAAAATGGGAACAATTGTAGAAATGATTTTCACTAAAATGTTCTTACCATTTTTGCCTGTAGCTGCTATGCAGGACTTGTCTCTATGGTAATAGATAAAAGCAAATCCTGTGCAGTCTGATCCTGCAGTCATTCTACTTCCCTAATCTAGGGTTCATGTCCTTTCCTAAATCACGACACACAGGCTCTGTTCTCACGTTTCATGTCTATACATTGATATTTTTCCGTTCAGTGTAGGAGGCCATTTCCCAAAATCAATTTCTTATTGCAAGAGATCTATGAGGTCTTCACAATTAGAAATTATAACAAAGTGTATGAGAAAGTGTTATAAATTGGAAAATTAATTATTGTATATTGTTTAATATTACTATTTACATATAAAGGGAAAATACTGTATTTTACCAGGAACACCTGACCTCTCTGGGGAAGATTTACTATTCCAAATGTAGCAGTATTCTGACTCCAAAAACTGGCAAATATGTTTTGCTTCTCTTTTTTGTACCTCACCCAACAAGGGGGTGTGAGTTGGAGGCATGGGGGCGCGGTTTAGCAGAAAGGGGCATGGCTTGAATTGTTTTGGTACAAAATACTGGAGACAAGTGGGTTAACCAAGTAGTGGTAAAAAGTTATGCAACGCCTTCGAAAGATGTTCCAATCTATATATATATATCATCAATCATCATATATATCATCATTTACCCATTATATATACAGTGGGACAAAAAAGTGTTTAGTCAGCCACCAACTGTGCAAGTTCTCCCACTTAAAAAGATGAAAGAGGCCTGTAATTATCATCATAGGTATACCTCAACTATGAGAGACATAATGAGAAAAAAAATCTAAAAAATCACGTTGTCTCATTTTTAAAGAATTTATTTGCAAATGATGGCGGAAAATAAGTATTTGGTCAATAACAAAAGTTCATCTCAATACTTTGTTATATACCCTTTGTTGGCAATGACAACCATTTAGGTCAAACATTTACAATAAGTCTTCACAAGTTTTTCATACACTGTTTCAGGTATTTTGGCTCATTCCTCCATACAGATCTCTTCTAGAGCAGTGATGTTTTGGGGCTGTCGCTGGGCAACACAGACTTTCAACTCCCTCCAAAGGTTTTCTATGGGGTTGAGATCTGGAGACGGGCTAGGCCACTCCAGGACCTTGAAATGCTTCTTATGAAGCCACTCCTTTGCTGTTCGGGTGGCATGTTTGGGATCATTGTCATGCTGAAGACCCAGCCATGTTTCATCTTCAATGACCTTGCTGATGGAAGGAGGTTTTCACTCAAAATCTCATGATACATGGCCCCATTCATTCTTTCCTGTACACAGATCAGTCATCCTGGTCCCTTTTCTGAAAAATAGCCCCAAAGCATGATGTATCCACCCCCATACTTCACAGTAGGTATGGTGTTCTTTGGATGCAACTCAGCATTTGTTCTCCTCCAAACACGGCGAGTTGAGTTTTTCACCAAAAAGTTCTACTTTGTTTTCATCTGACCATATTACATTCTCCCAATCCTCTTCTGGATCATCCAAATGCTCTCTAGCAAACTTAAGATGGGCCCAGACATGTACTGGCTTAAGCAGGGGACACGTCTGGCAGTGCCTGATTTGGGTTCCTGGTGGCGTAGTGTGTTACTGATGGTAGCCTTTGTTACTTTAGTCCCAGCTCTCTGCGGGTAATTCACTAGGTCCCCCGTGTGGTTCTGGGATTTTTGCTGACCGTTCTTGTGATCATTTTGACACCATGGAGTGAGATCTTGCATGGAGCCCCAGATCGAGGGAGATTATCAGTGGTCTTGTATGTCTTTCATTTTCTAATAATTGCTCCCACAGTTGATTCCTTCACACCAAGCTGCTTGCCTATTGCAGATTCAGCCTTCACAGCCTGGTGCAGGTCTACAATTTTGTTTCTGGTTTCCTTTGACAGCTCTTTGGTCTTGGCCATAGTGGAGTTTGGAGTGTGACTGGACAGGTGTCTTTTATACTGATAACAAGTTCAAACATTACTTGTTATTAATACAGGTAAGGCGCCATTAATACAGGTAACAAGTGGAGGACAGAGAAGACTCTTAACCCCTTAACGATGCAGGACGTAAATGTACATCCTGGTGAAGTGGTGCTTACCGCACCAGGATGTACATTTACGCCCTATAGATAACTGTGAGCATTGAAGCGATGCTCGGGTCATGTGTGGCAGGTCCCGGCTGTAATGGGACCCACCGGTATTGGCGTACATCCGCGATCGCGTGGATGTCTGCCATTAACACCTCAGATGCCTTGATCAATACAGATCACGCCATTTTCAGCATTGGGGACACTAAAATGGATGATCAGATCGCCTGATCATTCAGAACGGCAGATAGAGGTCCCCTCACCTGCCTCCGCTGCCTTCCATTGGTCTTCTGCTCTGGTCTGCATTTGAGTAGACCAGAGCAGAAGATGACCGATAATACTGATCAGTGCTATGTCCTATGCATAGCACTGAGCAGTATTAGCAATCAAATGATTGCTATAAATAGTCCCCTATGGGGACTATTAAAGTGTAAAAATACAAGTAAAAAAAAAGTAAAAAAAAGGTGAATACCCCCTCCCCCAATAAAAATTTAAATTGTCCCATGTTCCCTATTTTACCCCCAAAAAGTGCAAAAAAAATATTTAATATACATATTTGGTATTGCCACGTGCATAAATATCCGAACTAATAAAATATAATGTTAATGATACCGTATGGTGAGCGGCGTGAACGTAAAAATTTTTTTTTTTAAAGTCCAAAATTGCTGCTTGTTTATAACATTTTATTTCAAACATTTTTTTTTATAAAAATGTTTTAAAAGATTTATAAAAGCAAATATGGTATCAATAAAAAGTACAGATCACCGTGCAAAAAATTAGCCCTCATATCGCTGCTTATACGGAAAAATGAAAAAGTTATAGGTCTTCAAAATAGGGGGATTTTAAACATACTAATTTGGTTAAAAAGTTTGTTATTTTTTTTTAAAGCTCAACAGTAATGGAAAAGTATATTATCATGGGTATCATTTTAATCATATTGACCCAAAGAATAAATAATTCATGTCACTTTTACTGTAAGTTGTACGGCGTGAAAATGAAACCTTACAAAATTAGCAAAATTGTGGTTTTCTTTTTAATTTAATTTTGTTGCGCCATACATTTAATGGCATTACAACATACAACTGGTCGCGCAAAAAAAGCCCCATACTAGTCTGCGGATGAAAATATAAAAGACTTATGATCTTTTGAAGGCGAGGAGGAAAAGGCGAAAACGTAAAAATAAAATTGAGTCTTTAAGAGGTTAAAGAAGAAGTTACAGGTCTGTGAGAGCCAGCAATCTTGCTTGTTTGTAGGTGACCAAATACTTATTTTCCACCATAATTTGCAAATAAATTCTTTAAAAATCAGACAATGTAATTTTATGGATTTTTTTTCTCATTATGTTTCTCATAGTTGAGGTATACCTATGATGAAAATTACAGGCCTCTCTCATCTTTTTAAGTGGGAGAACTTGCACAATTGGTTGCTGACTTAATACTTTTTTGCCCCACTGTGTGTATATATATATATATATATATATATATATATATATATATATATCAATGTGATATGCCACCTTGTACCCATTTAGTAACGTGATCGAAGCAAGTCTCTAGTGCTAGTTCCACACCCACATAGTCCCTTCTCCTCCTCCTCTCTGTCTACTCCTGTTCAAAGGTTTCTACATATTGTCCACAAAGGGAATATTTCCCACAAAGGACATTAAACCCAACAATTCCAGCCCTTTATTCAAATATAGCGAACACCATTCTATTGCACTTCACCTGCTCATTGGACCCCTATGCTGGGCAGATGTATTTAGAGTTTAGTATCTATGCCTCAGGGCAAGTCATCAGCAGTCTATACTGTCCAGGCAGGTGCTGGCTATGTGTGTGTGTGTGTTTGTGTGTGGGGGGGTTAGGGGTCTTTCAGGTTAGTTAGATCCCTTGTGAGCATCTCCATCATCTGGTACCATATTATGCACCTTTTTGTTCTCAGTTGAGAGCTTCAGGAGCTACTGCATTTTGCCTATTCTTTTCTTGTTTGCTGGAGATGAAGGAGGGGAAGGGTATAAAGAGCAAATGGCAATGAATGGCTCTGGAGAGGTGGATTGGAGGCTAATGGTTTCTGGACATGGATGGCAATCTGAAAGGATGGAAAAGGCAAAAAAGCATTTCTGCAGCTGATACTGTCCAGTGTCAGGACTAGATATGGGCAAACTTTTAAAAAACTTGATTCGGACGATTCACCAAATTTTCTGAAAAAATATTCACAGCTAATCGCTAGTAAAAACTTCTATTTTCGGGCAACAGAGAGCCTCAATAGGGGTGTAGAACACTTTGCCTTGCCATAACATGCATAGGGTGTGTGTTGGGGTAGTGAAATAATACTGTTATTCAGTATGACATGCAGATTACAGGCATTGCTATTAGAATCACTGCCGCAGAGTGGCACAATGACAGAGTCTGGATGTGGCAGCAGGGCTGGGAGACCATATGGTGTCACAATGGTTGCTTGCAGTCTTTGAATGCGGAATGCTTCCTATGATGATCTCAATTGGCAGACTATGGACTTCTAAACTCTTCCTGCCTGCTGTGATGCAGGCTTGAGGTCAATGGATTTCCCCTGTGCTGATCTGTATTGTCAGTAACCCTGATTAGTGACCACACAGTGTCTGCTCTCTCTCTCTAGCCAGAACGAATGGGGGCTTTAGGAGGAAGGATTCACCGCTGTAAATATCTGTATTGTTGGTAACTGTGATTAGTGCGCACACACAATCTCTGCTCTCTCAGCAAAACGGGAATGACCCTCTTCGGCAATGGCTGCCAAATATATAGGGCTGTTATATCACAGGGTTGGCTGGCTGCTGATAGGCTGCATGCCGTCATGTGATTCAGGGTGAACCGCCTACCCGCCTTCCCAAACTTCCTTGCCCCATGTCCTCACATATGTAGCCGCCATTTTAGCCCCGGCTCCCACAAAATGTAGTGAATGAAGCATTTTGTTACTACGAAGTGAGACGAAATTCGGATTCGTTCAGAATCGATTTTTTCATGAAATTCGGAACAAATTTGACTTCATCAGCATCTCTAGTCTAGACCTTGAATTACTGCGGTATACAACATACATTCCCATATACAGCCATGTAAGGAAGCCTTGAAATGTTAGTCAGCATTGAAGGAACCCATTAGACTAAGGAGCCAGGGTTGATCTGTGATTGCTGTGACCCCTAGAATTACACCACTGGGTTTAGTGTTATACTTGATTTGTTTTGCCTACTCTAGCAGCAGTTTTGTAATATCCGCTGGATTTTAAAACTTTCAGAGTTGCAGTGTGGCCATTCTGAAACTTGGCATCTGAATGGGGTTGGCATTTTTGCCAGCACAGTTTTTTTAGGATACTCTTCTGGTACCATTTTAGTAATATTAGGGCTACCACTCACTAAGGAGGATTATTTTTCTCTCGTTATAATTCATCAGCAAAAAAGACTGTAATTGATGTCTGAAAAAAAATGTTCTGCAGCGGCTAAGACATGCATTAAAAATAATAATGTACCCCCTGCTAGCAATTATTATTACATTGTGATATTTTTCCATGGTCCACGAACTTCTTGTTGTTTACAAATATTGTTATAATTCATATAATTAACATCACTGTATTCTGTCTAAGTAAATGTGACAATATAATGTGAGATTTCACAGGATCAGGGCAAATCAAAGAGAACCTATTAGGAAGTGATATGACTGAAAAATCCTACAAGACAGTTTTAAGGCTTTATCCTTCAAGATTCTGTGCCCTTACTTGGTAATCTTGAATACCTTCAATAATTTTGTTAGTACTAGTAGTTACTGATGAAAAGTAGTGGGTTCTGATAATAAAGATATTAGGGGAGATTTATTAATCTTTTTTTTACTTGTTTTTGGTCCAATTTTAGTAAGTTTTTTAGTAATATTTTGGATTTGAGTATTTCTTGCACATTTTTTTTTTTACTTACAATATAAGTGATTTCTAAAAACTTCTCTTTGTAAGCCACTTTAAATGCAGTGTTTATTTATTGATCATTTGCGATTTTGTAAAAATACAATGCAATGATTGGAAAAAAAACATGCAAACCTAGACCTCCTTCATTGCTGCTCTAGAAACCTGCTTAATAAAGTCAGAAATAGTGTTGTGAAGTCATTTTGTTAGTCTTGGTGGACCTAAAAACCTGCAATGAAAATTAAATGAACTTAAAAAATTACATACAAAACAACTCAGTGATAAAACTCCCCATTGTACCTTTCAATGACTAGTCTTTCTCGCACTGAAGCCTAGAAAAGAAGAGCTGATTCTCATTCTCCACATGAGACTATTTATAGAACCCAACTTTACGACTGTGGCTGTTCCTATAATAGTCCATTTATAACTTCAGTTGAAGATTGAGAACAACCTTTAGCAATGGAAGGGTCATCATAAAATGTATGTGCTGAACACTAGTCATTCCTATTGCAGTGACATGGGAGTCTTACCTATTTGTACATCAAGCCATGCCAGACGTTCATGTGTAAGGGTAGGTTGTAAGGGTAGGTTGGGAGAGATAACTGTGTGTATGCTCACCTTTACACTCTACCCAATTTATTTATTTATTTATTTATTTATATAGAGCCTACAGATTCCGCAGCGCTTAAATTAATGAATAAATAAATAAATTGGGTAGAGTGTAAAGGTGAGCATACACACAGTTATCTCTCACAACCTACCCTTACAACCTACCCTTACACATGAACGTCTGGCATGGCTTGATGTACAAATAGGTAAGACTCCCAATGTTACCGCAATAGGAATGACTAGTGTTCAGCACATACATTTTATGAAGGAGCTGCAGTGCCTATATATCTATATATATATAAAACTCAACGTGTGAGTGTGTGTGTATGTATGTGTGTATGTATATATGTTCCACAAAAACTTTCAAACGGCTAAAGATATTAACATGAAACTTGGCACACATGTTACTTATATGTCAACAACAAACATAGGTTAGGTAATTTAACCCTTACTCACCCCCATTTGCCAGGGGCGGGGCTTATGTTTAAAGTCCCATGCAAGTCAATGGGAAATATATGTTACTGCATAAATTCCAAACGGCTGGAGATATTTCGATAATACTTGGTCACATGTTACTTATATGTCCACTTAAAATATAGGATAGTTAATTTAACCCTTAATTACCCCCATTTGTGAGGGTCAGGTTTTTTTTTTTTAAGACCCATGCAAATCAATGGGAAATGTATGTTCCCATCTAATTTCCGTTAGGCTGGAGCTATTTTATTACCTGGTACACATATTATGAGTCAGGATATGAGGACGGGATGGGAGGTCGAGATAGGAGGACGGGATATGAGGACGAGATATGAGGTCGGGATAGGAGGTCAGGTAGGAGGTCGGGATAGGATGTCGGGATAGGAGGTCGGGATAGGAGGACAAGATAGGAGGACGGGATAGGAGGACGGGATAGGAGGTCTGGATAGGAGGTTGGGATAGGAGATCGAGATAGGAGGACGGGATAGGAGGTCAAGATAGGAGGTCGAGATGTGAGGACGGGAAAGGAGGTCGGGATAGGAGGTCTGGATAGGAGGTCAGGATAGGAGGTCGAGATAGGAGGTCAAGATAGGAGGTCAAGATATAAGGACGGGAAAGGAGGTTGGGATAGGAGGACGGCATAGGAGGTCGAGAAAGAAGGTCGGGATAGGATGTCAGGATAGGAGGTCAAGATAGGAGGACCATATAGGAGGACGGGATATGAGGACGGGATAGGAGGTATGGATAGGAAGTTGGGATAGGAGGTCGAGATAGGAGGATGGGATAGGAGGTCAAGATAGGAGGTCGAGATATGAGGACGGGAAAGGAGGTCGGGATAGGAGGACGGGATAGGAGGACGGGATAGGAGGTTGAGATAGGAGGTTAAGATAGGAGGACGGGATAGGAGGTCAGGATAGGAGGTCGGGATAGGAGGTCAGGATAGGAGGTCGGGATGGGAGCTCGAGATTGGAGGACGGGATAGGAGATCAGGATAGGAGGTCGAGATAGGAGGACGGGATAGGAGGTCGAGGACGGGATAGCAGGACGGGATAGGAGGACGGGATAGGAGGTCGGGATAGGAGGACGGGATAGGAGGATGGTATAAGAGGTCGGGATAGGAGGTCGAGATAGGAGGTCGGGATAGGAGGTCGGGATATGGGGTTGGGATAGGAGGACAGGATAGGAGGATGGTATATGAAGTCAAAAGCTTCCTCCTTTGTTTATTTTCCTCCCCAAAAATAATTAGGAAGGAAAAACCGGGCAACGCCGGGTACTCAGCTAATATATATATATATATATATATATATATATATATATATATACAGCAACAAAAGAATGCAGCAGCACACTGCCAGCACAAGGATATAGATGAAACATGAACATGCAGATAAAACATGGAGAGCTATTACAGCTATGGCTATGGTGTAATAGATGCAAATGTGAAACTATGAAATAGTGAGGCACTTAGCTCGCAAATTTGTCTCCACCGACGGTCAAATAGCTTGGACCGTGCCACCGCGATAAGGTGGCCTCATTGGGACGGACCCTACACTGTGAATATGCCTCTGTGTGAACAGTTCAGTAAGCATGGCAGGATCTGGAACATCCAAGACACCTTATATACACACCTGATAGAGGTGGGTGGGGTGCAAGGCCAACATGGAGGTAGCCACTCCCCCGTATGTGTAATACAGACTAAGGATAAGTCAGCCTGCACTTTAGTTGATACCAAACGTATTCTTTGTCTGTATTACACATACGGGGGAGTGGCTACCTCCATGTTGGCCTTGCACCCCACCCACCTCTATCAGGTGTGTATATAAGGTGTCTTGGATGTTCCAGACCCTGCCATGCTTATGGAACTGTTCACACAGAGGCATATTCACAGTGTAGGGTCCGTCCCAATGAAGCCACCTTATCGCGCTGGGACGGTCCAAGCTATTTGACCGCCGGCGGAGACAAATTTGCGAGCTAAGTGCCTCACTATTTCATAGTTTCACATTTGCATCTATTACACCATAGCTGTATAGCTCTCCATGTTTTATCTGCATGTTCATGTTTCACCTATATCCTTGTGCTGCCAGTGTGCTGTTCTTTTGTTGCTGTATATTTAGCCTAGTAGCGTGCACCTGTAGGCCAGGTCCATATAATAGTTTGGTATCAACTAAAGTGCTGGCTGACTTATTCTTTGTCTATATATATATATATATATAGGTAACAATCCAAATGAAGAAGCACCATGCGTGGCGATAGCCAAGGATTCTGGATCCTGTTGGGTGCTCAGCTCCAGGGTCCGACTCAGGCCCCAAGAAATCCACCAAACGAAGCAAAGAGAGCGGCACTCCAAGTACGTGTAACCCCGTGCGGGTGTATTTATTCACACATCTGTAGAAAAGCGCAACGTTTCGGCTCCTCAATAGAGCTTGAGAGAGTGCTTGAGAAAGGCTCTATTGAGGAGCCGAAACGTTGCGCTTTTCTACAGATGTGTGAATAAATACACCCGCACGGGGTTACACGTACTTGGAGTGCCGCTCTCTTTGCTTCGTTTGGTATATATATATATATATATATATATATATATATATATATATATGTATATATATCATGTTCAGTGCTTAGAAAACTCCTATAAAGAGTCAATGGTTAATTTGTTGATACAGTCTGAGGTCTTTGATTCCTTCCTCACCTGTGAGTTTGATAATCGAGTTCCTATACTTAAGAAGTGCCTTTTATTTACTCAACTTGGAGAAAGCTGATTATAGCAATTGATAGCGTCAAGTCTGTCAACCTGTTACCTTGATGTATCATTTCATCACAGCGTGGTCTCTATGACGCTAACCTGAGATTGTAAACTGGCAGGAGCTCCTCTGGTAGAGGAGTAGGAGAATTTACATTATTTTCCTGTTAAATAAAAAGAAAAAAATGATATAAATATACATTTTGTGAAAAGGGCAATAAGTGAATACAATGAGAAGAAAACTGGCATAACCATCAAGACTATGTTTGGTAAATGTGATTGATCTTTTTTTTTTATATTTTCAAAATTTTATTTTATGTTATAGTTTATATTTATTCATAAAAGGGAAGCAACTAAAATATACATTTATTAATATGGTTGTGGAAGAGGGAAAAAAAAAAGTCTTCTTGTATTTTTAAAACAGCACCAGTCTTGTGTAGGGTACTGGGTGCAAGGAATATCCATGGTACAGGCTGGCTGAGAGTGGTAGTGCTTTATCTGATATGTCATGTGTCAGGGTGGTTTAGATCCTACAGTTTGCACAAGAGGCCAGTTAACCGGGTGTTCACTGTGACCTGACTACTGTCTTTTGTCAAGATGATCCTCATGAAACGTGCAAAATTAAGACCACTAGACACAAGGATTCCATGAAACAAATTGTTAGACTTTACTAAAATTTCAGGTACAGTGCCAACAAAATATAGTTGCTTTGATATAGCTTGGAATGTTGCAGCTGCTTAACCAGAAGTACAGATAGCTAGTCACTGGCCCTTTAATCAATATTTTTACAACAGCTTTACTGAATTTTGCCATCTTTTAGGTGCATCTTAGTATATGTACTTGTAACATCTTATGCTGATGTATAATGGTCTCTGGTTCTCACGTTCTCAGTTCAAAGTGACTAAACTTACTGATGAGGATCTTTATGGGTGGCTTACTGTGGTGCAGGGGCGGACAAATCACATGTGCAGCATGATCAGCTGCACAGGGGCCTGCCACTACACATGGGCCCTCAGGTGCTGGCCAAGGGCCCCCTTGAGAGAGAGGTGCAGCTGGTGAGGATCCAGGACAGTTGTCCCGATCCCCACTCAGACAAGCGCTATTTTTTTTTTACAATCCCTGCGCTGCTCCTGCTCCGGTATCATTAGGGAGACAGGCAGTAGCGCAGGGATGAAGGTATCTGATTCATGGCTCCGCCCCCAGCACAGGAAGAGGACGGAGGCCGAGAGCTGACCGGCCTCCCAGGAGCACAGCGGCTGTGAGGGGAAATTATGTCCCCTGTCCTGCCTCTCTTCTCACTAGCAGTATAACCTGGGGCTGGGGGGTAGCAGCCCAGTGGGGTCACTTTCCCTGCTCCGGTGTCCACAGGTCACCTACAGGTCACATTACAAGAACAATTTTTGGGAAATTGTTCTTCTAATGTGACCTGTAGGTGACCTGTGGACCCCGGAGCAGGGAAAGTGACCCCACTGGGGCCACAACATGTGGACACACTACTTGTTTATTTATCATTAATCCATTAAGGCAGTGTTTCCTAACCAGGGAGCCTCCAGCTGTTGCAAAACTACAACTTCCGGACAGCTAAAGACTGTCCGGGCATGCTGGGAGTTGTGGTTTTGCAACAGCTGGAGGCACACGTTGGTAAACACTGAGATAGATTGACTGGGCATAGATCAGTGTTTTCCTACCATGGTGCCTCCAGCTGTTGCAAAACTACAGTCCAGACATGCTGGGAGTTGTAGTTTTGCAACAGCTGGAGACACCCTGGTTGGAAAACACTATCTATCTACCTATCGATCTATCCATCCCACAGGGTGCCTCCAGCTGTTGCAAAACTACAACTCCCAGCAGACCTCAACCGCCAAAGGCCCAGGAGTTGTAGTTTTTTTTAGTTTTGCAACATCTGGAGGCACCCTGGTTGGTAAAAATATATCCATGTCCTATCTATCTATCTATCTACTGTATCTATCTCATATCTATCTATCTATCTATCTCTATCTATCCATCTAATATCTTTCTATCTATCTATCTATCTATCTCACATCTATCTATCTATCTATCTCATATCCATCTCATATCTATCTATCTCACATCTATCTATCTATCTTTCTATCAAACTCACATCTATCTATCTATCTATCTCATTTCTATCTATCTCATATCCATCTGTGTATCTATCTGACATCTATCTATCTATCTATCTGACATCTATCTATCTATCTATCTATCTATCTCATATCTATCTATCTATCTCATATCTATCTAATATCTATCTCATATATATCTAATATCTATTTATCTATCTATCTATCTATCTATCTATCTTATATCTATCTATCTATCTCATATCTATCTATCTAATATCTATCTCATATATATCTAATATCAATCTATCTATCTATCTATCTCATATCTATCTATCTTATATCTATCTATCTATCTCATATCTATCTAATATCTATCTATCTCATATCTATCTATCTATCTATCTATCTATCTATCTATCTATCTATCTATCTATCTTATATCTATCTATCTCATATCTATCTCATATCTATCTATCTCATATCTATCTATCTCATATCTATCTATCTATCACATATCTATCTATCTATCTATCTATCTTTCTATCTCATATCTATCTATCTATCTATCTATCCAAAGAATAAGTTGGCCAGCACCATTGATTCCAAACCATTATATAGACCTGGCTTACAGGTGCAAGCTGCTGGGCTAAATATACAGCAACAGGAGAATACAGCAGCACACTGCTAGCACAAAGATATAGAAAAAACATGAGTATACATGAGTATATAGATAGAACATGAAAACTAGCTATACAGCTGTAATGCAATAAATCAAAATATGAAATTATGAAATTATGAGGTACTTAGCTTGCAAATTTGGCCGCCAAATCTATCTCATATCTAGCTATCTATCTCATAACTATCTATCTATCTATCTACTATCTCATATCTCAAATTTATCTCCTACCTGAACAATTGCTGTATGGGGGGGGGGGGGGGGGCAGGCACGTTCTTTGCACAGGGGCCCTATGCTGTCTGTGTCCGCCCCTGTTGTGGTGCAATATGTACACTTTATTCACTCAATGATGATCATGTGCCATGATACCTAGAAGGACATCTGACATTACAGTTAAGCAGAACTAATGCTGACTGTAGGCTGACAACGATATCAGTGTATTCAGAGAGGCCCTTGCTTAGTGTTCTCCTCTCAACAATACTCTCTTTCAGAGATGTGGAATCTTGTATCCTCACAGCATGGTTAGACACAGAAACAGTGACTTCATTACACATGTGACACAGGCTAAGACCAGGCCCCAACTGGTTCTAACGGGTTTAAGTCCACTCCTTCTCCTAGTTGATTGAGATTGGATCAGGTATTTCTCCGGCAACCATTTTCTGGGAAAACCATTGGACCAAAGAATCATTCTTTTGTTTACTGTAAAATAGAAAAAATTTTAACACATTTGTTATCAGTAAATACAAATAAACACATTTGCATTAACTCTCCACTACCTCCAACACATTCATGCATTATGCAAAACCTTTCTTTCTGCCACACAACAACTTTCTTAAAGCGTACGTGACATTTGCAATAACTTTTCATATAATGTAGAATGTAATATTATATGTATATGTGTATTATATGTTGGTTAAAAAAATGTGTACATTTTTGGGTGAAAAAATGCTGTCTTGTCCATTTTGCCTAAGCTGGGTCAGCCTGCAGTATGAGCCAGGGTGTGTCATAGAGCCTCAGTGCACAGAGCCCTGCTTGTCCTCAGTGTACAGAGCCCTGCTTGTCCTCAGTTCACAGAGCCCTGCTTGTCCTCAGTGTACAGAGCCCTGCTTGTCCTCAGTGTACAGAGCCCTGCTTGTCCTCAGTGTACAGAGCCCTGCTTGTCCTCAGTGTACAGAGCCCTGCTTGTCCTCAGTGCACAGATCCCTTCTTGTCCTCGGTGTACAGAGCCCTGCGAGTCCTCAGTGTACAGAACCCTGCTTGTCCTCAGTGCACAGAGCCCTGCTTGTCCTATGTGTACATAACCCTGCCTGACCTCAGTGCACAGAGCCCTGCTTGTCCTCAGTGTACAGAGCCCTGCTTGTCCTCAGTGTACAGAGCCCTGCTTGTCCTCAGTGTACAGAACCCTGCTTGTCTTCCCTCATTTCCTGTATTTGGTCTCCTCACAGAGACACACAGGCAATAGTTGCAGGGACAAGGCAGCGTTGTTCACCCAAAAATATACATATCTTTGACTAATGCATGTTACAAATATTCATATAACGCTATTATCTACATTGTATAAAACGTTTTTGCAAATGACAGTGCCCATTTGATGGTATTGTTGTACTGTACCCTACACCTATCTATGGGCTGTGTGTGGTATTGCAACTTAGATTCAAGTGAATGTTGCTTGGTTGCAATACCAGATAAAGCCCACGGACAACATTGGATCTTTCCTAGAACAAAAACAGACTTTTTTTTCTCTACTTTTAGACAAGCCCTTTAAGGTAAAGGACATGCCTAACATTTAGGATCCTAACACAGGAGCTTATGCACGTTCTAAATGAGTGCCAATCTCTTAGGTCGGTGCTCATTTAGCAATCCTATTAAAAGGCTCTACAATTGTTCAGAGATGGCCAGCAGAAATGATCACTGGATGCTTTGTGTGGGCCTTTGCAACCTTCATTTGTCAGCCGAACTTCAACGTTCACATAAGGCAATGTACGGCTGACAAGCCATTGTTTTTTCCAGGTTAAAACCGTTCAGCCAACGATTGAACATTTGCTTATTTATCAGCTGATGAAAGGATCTATTACACAGGGGGCATCTTAGAATTCATAGTAAAATTACTGAATTACAACAATCTCAACTTTTCCAAATAGAATCAGTATTTTTGTGATTTTCACAAGGTTTCGAAATTGCATCCTAACAAAACCACAAATTGCCACTGACACGCCACCCCTTAAGTCCCAATTTTAAAGGCGATATATCATGCCTAAAAACATATCCCCTATCCACAGGGGCCTTGGCTCTCCCCAGGAACGGAGCACCATGGCCCCCATACGAAGTGGCGGCAAACACATCCACTTTATATATGTTTATGGGAGAGCCATTTGGCTATATATGGAGGGGGGAAATGTTGGCTGCCGCTTCATGCGGGGTTCGTGACACTCTGTTTCTGAGGAGAGCTGGGGCCCCATACAGTAAATCATTCAGGGTCCCAGCGTTCGGACCCCTAGCAATCTAAAATGTATCCCCTATCATGTGGATAGGGGATACGTTTTTTGGCATGATACTTCTCCTTTAATATATTTTATTAAATAAATATTTAATTTTACGTATAATCAAACACTAACTTTATCACATGACAGAAGTCTTTAAAATAGACAACATGAAACCTCTGTGTTTGTTGGGAATTAAAAACTAAAGTTAGGCATAACATTCCCTTTGATAGATCATGTTAACTTTTCTTTTCCCAATAAAAATACCACACTTTTGAGACTCGTCCAAACAAATTAGATCTCTGTGACAGAACCCCTAAAATATTTCCTCTGGAATTTATGTCTGTCCATGTTAACGGTGCTAAAGCCTCAAACATGTTGGGATACTGCATGGGAGGTTTACACCAGCATATGTCTTATTGCTAAATTCTTGGAGCAGTACATGTGAACTGCTTGTCCGGTCACCTGAATATTTTTATATCAGACAAATACCTGATGCACTGCTTTCAAATGTTACTTCTGGTAGACCAACAAGTCGGCAGTATTTATTTCCTAATAGAGGGTTTGAGAAGCCAAGAAATTCTGCCTTGGATCCAAGAGAGACTCCTGCCAACATAGATCTAAAATGGAATAAACATTCAGTGGTTACAAAGCCTGCTGTGAGCTGCAGCTCCTGTCCCTGGGCTCGGGATGCAGCTTCCCTGTGACTCTAAACTGGAGGTGTTATCCAAAAAGGACTGAATGTTCATACTGGCTTTATGTGTTCTTGGCTACCATTTTCAAAAGGCTGAAATGCTGGACTGTAAAATGAACGAGGTATTGGCACCTAGAGCCCAAAGCAGATAAGAGTATAAAAAAAAAAAATCCTCTCTTTTCACAATCAGTTATATAATATGACACTGTTAGCTGTAATGTGGTACTTACAAACATGGATTAAACATGTTTAAATATTTAACATTTTGAATATATGACTAATATAGTGTTACTCCGCATTTTTCTTTGTTGGCAGATGTTATTGGAATAAAGAATTCTAAAGAAGGTTTTTTTTATTTTTTATTTTTTTAAGGACCAAGCCCATTTTCACCTCAAGGACCAGAGCATTTTTTGCACATCTGACCACTGTCACTTTAAGCATTAATAACTCTGGGATGCTTTTACTTATGAATTTGATTCCGAGACTGATTTTTCATGACATATTCTACTTTATCATAGTGGTAAATTTTCAATGATACTTTCATCATTTCTTGGTGAAAACGTCCAAAACTTTGTGAAAAATTTAGGATTTTGCGTTTTTCTAAGGTTGAAGCTCTCTGCTTGTAAGGAAAATAGGCTTACCAAATAATTTATATATTGATTCACATATACAATATGTCTATTTTATGTTTGCATCATAAAGTTGACAGGGTTTTACTTTTGGAAGACATCAAGGAGCTTCAAAATTCAGCAGCAATTTTCCATTGTTTCCCAAAATTTTCAAAATCAGAATTTTTCAGGGACTAGTTCAGTTTTGAAGTGGATTTGAAGGGCCTTCATATTAGAAATTTCCCATAAATGACCCCATTTTAAAAACTTCACCCGCAAAGTATACAAGATGACATTCAGAAAGTTTGTAAACCCTTTAGGTGTTTAAGAGGAATAGCAGCAAAGTGAAGGAGAAAATTCAAAAGCTCAATTTTTTCCACCAACATGTTCTTGTAGACCCAGTTTTTGAATTTTTACAAGGGGTAAAAGGAGAAAAAGACCAAAAAAAGTATAACCCAATTTCTCTCGAGTAAGGAAATACCTCATATGTGAATGTAAAGTGTTCTGCCGGCGCATTAGAGGGCTCAGAAGCGAAGAAGCGACAATGGGACTTTGGATAGTGTATTTTGCAGACATGGTTTTTGGGCAAAAAGCCCCTATGGTGCCATGACAGCAAAAAAAAAAAAACAACAACCCACATGGCATACTATTTTGGAAACTACACCCCTCATGGCACGTAACAAAGGGTACAGTGAGCCTTAACACCCTACAGGTGTTTGAAGACTTTTTGGTAAAGTCGGATGCGTAAATGATTATTTTTTTCACTAAAATGCATTTTTTCCCCCCAAATTTACAATTTTTACAAGAGGTAATAGGAGAAAATTAACCCCCCTCATTTTTCCCCCAAATTTACAACTTTTACAAGAGGTAATTTTTACAAGAGGTAATGTAACCCCATTTCTTCTAGTATGGAGTATGGAAATACCCCATGTGTGGACATAAAGTGCTCTGCGGGTGAACTACAGTGCTCAGAAGAGAAGGAACCACATTTGGCTTTTTGAAAGGAAATATTGCTGAAATTGTTTTGGGGAGCATGTCACATTTAGGAAGCCCCTATGGTGCCAGAACAGCTAAAAACACCAAACATGGCCCACTATTTGGGAAAAAATATCCTTCAAGGAATGTAACAAGGGGTACAGTGAGCCTTTACACCCCACAGGTGTTTGACAAATTTCCGCTAAAGTTGGACGTGAAAATGAAAAATTAGATTTTTTCATTAAAATGCTGGTGTTGCACCAAATTTTTCATTTTCACAAGGGGTAATAGGAGAAAAAGCATCCCAAAATTTTTAGCCCCATTTCTTCTGAGTATGGAAATACCCCATATGTGGATGTACAGTGCTCTGCGTGTGAATTACAATGCTCAGAAGAGAAGGAGCGCCATTGGGCTTTTGGAGAGAGAATTTGTTTGGAATGGAAGTCGGGGGCCATGTGCATTTACAAAGCCCCCATGCTACCAGAACAATGATTCCCCCCCCATATGTGACCCTATTTCAGAAACTACACCCTCACGGAATGTAATAAGGGGTGCAGTGAGTATTTACACCCCACTGGCGTTTGACAGATCCTTGGAACAGTGGGCTGTGCAAATTAAACTTTTTTTTTTTTCATTTTCTTGGACCACTGTTCCAAAAAATCTGTCAGACACCTGTAAATGCTCACTGCACCCCTTTGTACATTCTGTGAGGGGTTTAGTTTCCAAAATGGGGTACCTTGTGGGGGGGGGGTCCACTGTTCTGGCACCATGGTGGCTTTTTAAACGCACTTGGCCTTCAATTCCAGACACATTCTCTTTCCAAAAGCCCAAAGGTGCTCCTTCTCCTCTGAGCCCTGTAGTGCCCCAGCAGAGAACTTTATGTCCAAAAATGGGGTATTTATATACTCAGAAGAATTGTTGTTACAAATTATGGGGGGCTTTTTCTCCAATTACCCCATGTGAAAATGAAATATTTGGGCTAACACCAGCATTATAAGGGAAAAATAAAAAAAATTCTAGAATCCCTGTACAGTATCCCTGTATGTGTGTTTGTCATCATGAGGCTGCTTAAGTAGCAAAGTAGCTTTTGTCAGGGGGTTAGTCACCAATCGGAGAGAGTGTGTTGAGGGGAGCCAGAGAGCTCTGGGTCAAGTGATGATACTCTAAAGAGTGTTCTGGTGAGGATCCCATCTCTGATACTAGTTCCGCCAATCTCTGCAAATGTGCAGCCCTATATAGTTGGGGTACATCAGGGACCCCCATTCCCCCTGACCCCCTGCCCTGTTTCAAGAGAGAGTAAGGCAAGCGTGGTTTCTTGCCGGACCACAAAAACATGTGGAACAATCTTTTCCATTGTTGAAGGTGATGGTTAGGTAAAGCTATAGGAACCATCCTGCCAGGGTATATAACACAGCCGGGATAATATAGGTCTGCAGGAGATTCCTATGTCCCATCCATGAGAGATAGGGTAACTTATATTGTTCAATATGAGCTTTTATTCCATTAAATAGAGGTGGATAATTGATGGTAAAAAGATCAGCAAGTGAGATAGGTAAAATGACACCCAAGTATTTAATGCCCTTCTACGGCCAACAGTATGGGGATGAGGATTTCAGGAAAGCAGCCAGGGACGGGGAAACCATGATGTTCAAAATCTCTGATTTGGTGTAGTTTACTTTGAAGTTAGACAAAGTGCCATATTGCTCAATGAGGGACTGTATTTTAGGAAGCGATTGCTGTGGGTTAGTGGTCATGATCTGTAAGTAATCCGCGCATGCTGCTGTCAGGTGTATATGCCCCCCCCCCCAATGTAAATCCACCTATGTTATCATCCTGGTGTAGGGCTTATAAAAGTGTTTCCATAACTAAAATGTACAGGGTCGTAGAAAGAGGGCACCCCTGCCTTGTCCCATTCCGAATTGAGAAGGGAGGAGACAGAGTGACATTAATCCTGATCCGGGCCCTCAGATCCGCATAAAGAGACATTATAGCCTGCACAAAGGTGAGCGGGAAATGAAATCTGAGCATGGTGTGGTGGAGATAATCCCAGGCAACCCTATCAAACACCTTCTCAGCATCCGTTCCCAGGAGAAGAAAGGGCGTGTTAGTATGCCTAGCATGATGAATCAGGTGTAATACTCTGTGAGCGTTGTCCCTACCCTCAATACCCTTGATGAACCCCATCTGATCGATGTGAATAAGCCCCGGCAGGAGCCGCCCAATCTGGTGTGAAAGCAGCTTGGCCCAGATCTTTACATCCAAATTGAACAAAGAAATGGGCCTGTAGTTAGAACAAAGGGTACTATCCTTACCCTCTTTGGGGAGGATAGTGATATGCGCCTCAAGCACCTGAGATGGCAAGGGCACTTCCGCGAGTAGTGCATCACACCACATCGACAGACGCGGAAGCAGGGTACGTTTAAAGGCTTTGAAATAGGGAAGGCTAAGGACATCCGGCCCCGGGCTCTTCCCCGCTGGGAAAGAGGAAAAGCCTTCCCAACCTCCTCCTCTGTACAAGGGCTAAGTAGCATGGAACTGTCCTTTGCAGAAAGGCCTGGGAGATTCAGCCTATTCAGGAAGGACTTGATAGCTTGTGTCCTGTCTATAGGGGTAGTATCAGCTGGACAAAGGTTGTACAAGGAGGTGTAATATGTGGAGAAGGCCGATGCAAAATAATGCTGTGTCTGAACCCTGATGTCCGTCCCCTGACTGTATGGCATGTATGAATGTTTGAGCTTTCCGTTTCTTAATCATCGCAGACATGAATCTGCCCCCTTTGTCCCCATGAAGGAAAAGTTTCTGTTTGAAGCGAGTGACATACACGGCATATTTGCTATGGAGTAGGTCCCTCAGATCTTCCCTCAGCTTCGCTAATTCCCCTCAAATCTCCGACTTAGTCAAAGAATGATCCCTATTTTCCAAGTAGGATATTTTAGCCAATAGTGTATCAATAGCCTTGGATCAAGAGACCCCTCATATAACACTTGTGAGTCTACCACACAGTGGTGAAGGAGTACATAGCATTGATGTCAAAAAATGGCCTAAACTGGTCATCCAGGGTGGTAACCTCACTGGCATGATCCAGTAGCGAATCTGGGGCAGTTGTAAAAAGGAGAGGGTTGCCTGAACGGGTGCATGGTCTGATAACATGTGGGGGCCCATGTCTGAGGCGGTAACAGATTGGAGAAAGCAATCGTGGCAGATAAGATAATCCAGGCGCTGTGCGGAGCGGTGCGGTGCAAAGAAAAATGTATATGTATGGTCGCCCGGATGCATGCTATGCCACACGTCCACCCATGAAGACAATCTGTTGCTGTACTGGGACGGCACTAAAACAGTGATTGGGGCAATATCACATCCTATTTTATATTTAGGGAAAAAAAGGCCATTAGCTGAGTTTAAGTGTGACGAGTCAACCACGAGAATCTGGAAGAATAGAGGTCGGGAGTGGAAAACCAGATACATAGAAAAATAGAATGTGTCGGCAGATAAGAACCATTTGGCCCATCTAGTCTGCCCAATAATCTGAATCCTTTCAATAGTCCCTGGCCCTATTTTACATGAAGAATATCTTTTTGCCTATCCCATGCATGCTTAAACTCCTTCACTGTATTTTCAGCTACCACTTCTGCAGGAAGGCTATTCCACACATCCACTACTCCCTCAGTAAAGTAATACTTCCTGATATTACTGCATAAACCTTTGCCCTCTAATTTAACCCCTTAAGGACCGGGTTTTTTTCCGTTTTTGCATTTTCGTTTTTTGCTCCTTGCCTTTAAAAAATCATAACTCTTTCAAATTTGCACCTAAAAATCCATATGAGGGCTTATTTTTTGCGCCACCAATTCTACTTTGTAATGACGTCAGTCATTTTGCCCAAAAATCTACGGTGAAGCGGGAAAAAAATCATTGTGCGACAAAATTGAAAAAAAATTGCTGTTTTGCAAATTTTGGGGGCTTCCGTTTCTACGTAGTACATTTTTTGGTAAAAATGACACCTGATATGTATTATGTAGGTCCATACGATTAAAATGATACCCTACTTATATAGGTTTGATTTTGTCGGACTTCTGGAAAAAATCATAACTACATGCAGGACAATTAATACATTTAAAATTGTCATCTTCTGACCCCTATAACTTTTTTATTTTAACGTATATGGGGCGGTATGAGGGCACATTTTTTGCGCCGTGATCTGAAGTTTTTAACGGTACCATTTTTAATTTGATAGGACTTATTGATCGCTTTTTATTCATTTTTAAATGATATAAAAAGTGACCAAAAATGCACTATTTTGGACTTTGGAATTTTTTTGCGCGCACGCCATTGACCGAGCGGTTTAATTAATGATATATTTTTATAATTCGGACATTTCCGCATGCGGTGATACCATATATGTTTATTTTTATTTACACTGTGTTTTTTTTTTATTGGAAAAGGGGGGTGATTCAAACTTTTAATAGGGGAGGAGTTAAATGATCTTTATTCACTTTTTTTTTTTCACTTTTTTTTTGCAGTGTTATAGGTCCCATAGGGACCTATAACACTGCACACACTGATCTTCTATGTTGATCACTGGTTTCTCATAAGAAACCAGTGATCAACGATTCTGCCGCATGACTGCTCATGCCTGGATCTCAGGCACTGAGCAGTCATTCGGCGATCGGACAGCGAGGAGGCAGGTAGGGGCCCTCCCGCTGTCCTGTAAGCTGTTCTGGATGCCGCGATTAGCCGCGGCTATCCCGAACAGCCAGACTGAGCTAGCCGGGAACTTTCACTTTCACTGCTCAGCTCTGAGCGCGGCTGAGCTCTGAGCGCGCGGCTAAAGGGTTAATAGCGCGCGGCGCCGCGATCGGCGCTGCGCGCTATTAGAGGCGGGTCCCAGCTTCACTATGACGCCCGGCCCACCGTGATATGACGCGGGGTTACTGTGTAACCCCACGTTATATCAGAAGAGCAGGACCAAGGACGTATCGGTACGTCCTTGGTCCTTAAGGGGTTAAAATTATGTCCTCATTATGTCCTCTTGTGGTAGTTTTTCTTCTTTTAAATATCCTCTTCTCCTTTACTGTGTTGATTCCCTTTATGCATGTAAAAGTTTCTATCATATCCCCTCTGTTTCTTCTTTCTGGTAAGTTTTATCATGCAATCCATGTACTAGTTTAGTAGCTCTTCTGGAAATACGGCCTCTAGTATTGCGCAAAATACAGATCCACCAGGGGAGCAGTGGGAGGTAAGTCCAGTTTGTTTTTTTCAATGCAGGCATTCTGGGAAATAAAAAAAAAAGTTCTATCCCGGAGCACCCCTTTAATGGAAAGGAAAATGAGGGAAACTTGCCTGTGCATCCTCCACTAAGCCATGCTCACTTTTAATCTTCCCTATCAGGATGCCCCAGCCTATTACCTTACACATGTCCAACCTTTAACAGATTACCCCAGATGTTTCCAACCTATTTAATAGTTTTTGGTCATGGTCACCCATACAAAACATGTGGAAGGAGAAAAATCTTTGATGAAAGATGCCTGGAACTTTGGAGGTCTCTTTCCCCATTTATTATTGACTGTCTCTTTCCCCATTTATTATTTTCCACCACCAGAAGAGAACTCCACCCCACATACTACAGCCTCATGTAACACTCCTGGCTACCAACTTCTTAGCTGAAGCTGCAGATTGTATATTGTAGACTGCAAAACTTAACGTAAAAAAAAAAAAGTTAATGCACCTGAATGTTCTCTCCAACTGTCAGAAAGGAGATAATTTCCCAATTTCGGTATTGTGCTGTGGAGCTGAAAGGGACACTCGGCCTCTTACAATTGGATACTTAGGGAACTCTTATGCTGGTCACATCTTTCTTACTTTCTAATGTGTGAAACTTATTTTTGTTCAGAACTTACGGTTCTCATATTGTTATGTTTGTTTAGTTACTTGTTGCCGATTCTTAGCATGGGCCCTGGCCATATAGACAGTTCATCTTTGTGCTCTGTTTTACCTTCAGGACAATTACTGGATAGATGTACAATAAAAGGGTTCAGGTTTTCTTTAGTTCCATATGAAGATATTCTGGTCTTATATTATGGACACTTCCTTACTATGTTGCTTTATCTTGTCTCTTAATCAACTATACCATGTCCTTGTATTTCTCTTCACTTATGAAATTTGCTATGTAGTTGTGGTAGAAAACAATAATGTGAAAAAACTAAACAAAAAAACAAACAAACATCTTTTTCTATAGTAAGAAAAATCACCCCACAAATACTAGGAATTACATTGTCAAATTGGGTTAAAGTAAAAGAAAAGTTAAAGTAAAGAAAAAAAAAGTAGTTGTATGCCTGTATATAAAGTTGAAGATATATAAAGGGACAAGAGAGGCTTTATGGACCCTTTGGAATACATCAATTAGCATAAGCTCTAGTACATGCAAATCCCTATATGCTGACTTGCATACATATAAAAAAAGGATATTGTGGCCAACCCTCTTAGGTGAATAAGTTGTTCAGTTGCCCAATCATCAGCCCGCCCTGTCCTGTAAATGTTACCGCTGTGTCTTATTCTGGTTTTCCTCCATCATGTTATGCGAGTTTGCCACCAAAACAGTATGTACCCCTTGTTACTATTTAAGAGATTGTCCTACTAATATATGAGGCTAGACCCTTTCTGATGACAGAATTGGGACATGTTCTCAATATAACAAGGATCCCAGCATTTAGACCTCCCAATATCTTGAGACTGGGGTTTTGAGTCTCTTAACAGAAAGGGGAGAGGATCATCTGTGCCCCATTGTCAATTGGAGCTAATGAATACGGAGTATGCCACTCCATGAGAGAGTCTATACCTCTTAATCGAGATCATGGGGGTCCCAGCAGTCGGACTCCCCGCGATCATATATTTATCCTCTAAATTGATGAACTTTATAAGTTATACCCTTACCCTGTTACTGCAAATAGTTACTGTAAATAACAGCTTTGTCAGGCTTCATACTTCTGCAAACTCAATGTGGACTTTATCAGACTGTGCTGCGTGTTCTGTGAAGTTATCTTAGAAATGGAAACCCTTATTGACAAGAAGCAGTTGTCTACATCATTATGTCCTCTTTGCAAAATATCACATATCAGAGGAGTCACTAAAGAAATCTTCCTGTCAGGTTTAACATACGGAAATATGATAATATCAGAGACTGCCAATTATAACCCAGATTAGATGACCTTTGGTGCATTGTTTTTACTTTGTCATTGACAAATGTTACATTTTGTCTATCATTTCAGTAAACAAGGCTTCTCCCTGAATAGCAACCATTTATGTTCAATCTTGGCTTCTAACTGGCTTTAGAAAATATTTATCTCCTTTAATATGTTGCTTCTTTGACTTAAAACTTTGTTTTATATTATCTACTGTATTCTGCTAGCAGTACCACCACAGGAGAGATTAGGTCTTAAGGGGGTTATCCTCAAATAGAATAACAGAGCTAATTTCTTTTTAAAAGGCTCCTTATCGGTCTCCAGGTTGTGTGTGTTATTACAACCTGGCTCCATTGACTTCAATGGAACTGAACTGCAGAATCACACCCAAACTGGAAACAGACAGACTTTTGAAAGAAATTAGCTCTGGCTTTTCTATTCCTGGATAACCCCTTTTAAGACCCCTTAAAGAGTTCCTGCCATTATGAAAATATTTTGACATGTCCTAATGACGAATCAATAGTTTTGATCAGCGTAGGTGTTTAGACCTTTACCGATAAGAACAAACCAGGAGGAGTCTGCTGCCATCCACTCCTCTCACTGCCTATGCCCCTCCCCGCCTGTGTCACGTAATTAAGACCCGATCAGAGACTTACATGGAGAGTATGTCTCAACTCTCTGAGTGCAAACTTCTCCCGGCTCATATCAGCTGAGGTCTGAACATGCAGACCCCAGTCAATCAAAATTCTTGACATATCACTAGGACATGTCAAAAGTTTTTCCTCTTGACAGTGCCATTTAAGGTTTTGAATCCTTTTGGGTTGCAAGACCATAAAACAAAAAATAGATTTTCATAAATGACCACCACTACACATTTGAAGAACATGATCTTGACATGCCAACAGGTGACATGCCAACACAGACAGGATTTACAGAAGCAAGACTTTCGGAACTCTCTGTCACATGATGAATTGATTGAATAGGTCTGGATGCCTTTCTTGAAAAAAAATAATATTACAAGTTCCTATTGTTACATTTCTAGAGGTGGGATGTTGCTCCAGGTGTAAATTCTAAATACTGAATATTTTTTTTAGTACTGGGCAATTTGCATCTACCTCTTAAATTATGCAATGTCACGTAGGGAAAAAAAGGTTTATTGGTCGGGGTCTAAGTGCTGAGACCCCCACAGATCAGAAGAAAGAGCTGGGAGAAGTGCACGGCATCACTATTCCCTCCCTGGTTTGCAGAGATCTTTGTCTTATAATGGAGACCAAGTGAGACACAGATCACTACACGCCGAGAAGTGAACAGCAATGTCATCCACTTCTCCTGGCTCAATCTTCTGATTGGTATGGGTCTCAGCACTGAGACCAAGACCAATCAAAACTTTTGACATGTCCCTGTGACACTTTAAGTGGTTTTTTTTATTTTTATTTTTTTACATTCATCTGGATTAACACAGTAGGATTATAAGGTAAATTTGCTGAACCCATGCCTTTTGTCAGTCTTAACAACTACTATATGTCATTTCTTCTCAGATTGCAGGCTCCAAAGCTCCATTACAGACGCTACTTTTGTGCTGCAACATATTCTCAGATGATATGACAAAAAAATATATCAATATATAAACAAAGATAAATTCTCAAAACAATTGCATTTCATGTAACTACTCATCTTCCTAGGGCATCATCATACAAAGCAAATTAATTTTGTCCAAAAACTAAGCTGGAGCAGTTAATTTGAAATTGCGTCTGGTCTAAGTAAGTAGGAAGCTATACTGAACCAAGGCTGGTTTAATGGAATCACAGGAACATTCTTTGTGAAATTATTAATAGTGGAAGCTGTAAGTATAATGTTAAAAACAAAACCAAATTGTTTTTCTCTTCCAGCTCATTACGGGAAGCTTTGTGCGCACATATTTCGCATGGACTGGAAGATAACAAATTTGAATTAATTATTATAATTTGACTTTGTGATGGAATCACAAGCGTTTTACATTTCAGGGATAATGCTCAGACGTGATTAATGAAGCTATATATGTGAATATGCAGAGTTTTGATGTATTGCAATCTGGCATCTGGTAGCGTACAAAAATAAGGCTGGATTAACAGCAAAGCAACAAAGGTATACAGCAAGGGTCCAAAGAAAGTCAGGATGAGGGCTGAGGTTAGGGTAATGGGCTTTCATTTTACATCCATATGTACCATATTATTGAAAATAAAGCCCAGTGTGACAATAAGGTAGAAAGCATCCCCCACACTCATCATTGTGTAATTAAAAATTGTAAATATATATATATATATATATATATATATATATATATATATATATCTATGTCAAGGTCAAGAAAACAATGCATACTTGAAAATATAAAATACCTATACCTAATAATAAATTTATGCAATGCTGAAATTCAGCACCCAAATAATAAAGCCTTAGGCCTTGAGCATATTTAGTTTGTGGATTCTGATGTGACATCTGTCTCAAAATTCATATGTAAACGGCATGAAATTTACATCCCATCATGCAAATCTGCATCAAAGTTTACATGTGTGAGAGAGAAAAAAAAAAAAACTGGGAACAATTGGTGAAAATATTATATTAATAAGTCACATATCTTGGGTTCACAGTTTTATTTAAATATATTTTCCTAATACTGGAGTACCCCTTCAATGCATTACAGACCATAATGATGCAAATTACAGTCTATAAGAACTGACAAGTTAAGGGATATGAAACCCATTGCACCTCTTTTTTAAACTTTTGGTTTGTTTACTGAGTGAAAAATTAAAATACAACTCTTTATTTATAGTTTTCATAGAAAATTTCTGACCATTTAGTTACTACTCAGATAGATATCATAAATCTGGGTCACTCAATGTACAGGAGCAGGAATGAAACATATCTGAGGCAAATAACAACAAGTTTGCATTCTAATTAATCAAATTTTTTGTGTTGTTTATGCTGAATCCATCAAGTCAGATCTATTTTTTTCCTGTAACAACCCTGGCACAAAACTTTTACCCTACCCACAGATCCAACTGATGGAACCCTCCGCAGTATCCGGAATGGGGCCCATCTCCTTCTGTTAGGTGCTCAGGGGCCCCCAATTATCAGCTACTTACCCATCCTCAGCTGAGATGAAGGTCCTGTCTCAAGCGCTGCTCATCTCTGAGGTTGGGGGCCAGAGTGTGCCAAGGTGTCCCTGCTCCTGTATAGTACACTGAGTGGCTGGTCCAAATCCAAAGCACCCAGCCCAAGGAATGTAGTAGGTAGAAGCTGCAATGCACACAACTAGGGATGAGCGAATCAAATCTGACAAATATTAATTAGTTACACATTTCAGGAAAAGATTGATTTGTAACAAATGCGAATATCGCCACGATTCGATTGCATAAATCTCTTCATTAAACTCCATTTAGTGCAGTCCAGGCTCCAGGGCTTCTAAAATGGTGGATCCACTTGTGAGGACATGGAACCAGGAATCCTGGGAAGGCAAGAACAAGGGTTGGTGGGATGATCCTGAATCACATGCAACATGCAGCCTATCAGTAGCCAGCCACCCCTGTGATTTCACAGCCCTATATACCGTATTTTTCGCCGTATAAGACGCACTTTTTCTTCCCCAAAACTGGGGGGAAAAAGTCGGTGCGTCTTATACAGCAAATACACCCCTATCGCGGCGGTCCCTGCGGCCATCAACAGCCGGGACCCGCGGCTAATACAGGACATCACCGATCGCGGTGATGCCCTGTATTTACCCTTCAGACGCGGCGATCAAAGCTGAAGGGAAAGTGACACTAACCCGGCTGTTCAGTCGGGCTGTTTGGGACCGCCGCGATTTCACCGCGGCAGTCCCGAACAGCCCGACTGAATAGCCGAGTTAGTGCTTACAGGACACCGGGGGGGACCTTACCTGCATCCTCGGTGTCTTCTCCATTCAGGGATCCCCTGTATACCGGCGCTCTCCTTCCTCGTCATCACGTCATCGTGTACGTGCGTCGGCGTGCGTAACGACGTGATGGCGGTGACGGAGAGCGAGGATACCCGGCCGGCAGCAGAGACGTTCAAGAGCGACGGGGACACGGCGACAGCGATGGAGCGACATCCAGGGCAGCGGTGACGGGTCCGGAGCGGCGGGGACACGTGAGTATTACCTCCTCCTGCAGTGGTCTTCAATCTGCAGACCTCCAGATGTTGCAAAACTACAACTCCCAGCATGCCCGGACAGCCAACGGCTGTAGCTGCAAGTAGTGATGAGGAGAGTGGCATTGGAGGTGGAGTTGCGAGCGTTCAGGCTCCTGAAACAGACAGACACTGTTGAGTAACCTAAAGAAGACATCAGTGACGTGCAGACACAACTCGATGATGATAAAGCCGATTGCACTTGGGAGCGGGGTTGCAAGTTGTCGTGAGGCAGCAGCTGAGCGAGCAATGTGGTAGCATGGTTGGCAGTCAACATGGTGGCAGAGGGGGGAAAGTGTGGAGCAAAACTTGCCTGGGGTAGACCACCAGCTTCACGGCAGCCTACCTTCCCGGAAGGTAGTGGAAACTAGAGTCGGTGCAGTAGCAGTCAGTCAGTGCGGACTGTTGGTAGGAAAATCAGCTACTCGGCGATGTGGCAGTTTTTCATCAAGCATCCAGAGGATGTTAACCTGGCCACATGCAAGATGTGTCGGCAGAAGGTGAATCGTGGCCAAGGTCCCAATTAGAGATGAGCAAACTTTTGAAAAATTTGATTTGGCAGAGATTTTGTATGTAATTATTTCATTTAATTTGAATTTATTTCAATTTTTTGAGTACCCATTCTGGTGAGCATCAAGCTGGCGGTCTTCCGCCAGGCGAGATACAACCTTTTCCAGCCCCTGCCTCTCAGCGCCCCGCTGACTATGAAAGTGTGAATGTTTAATTTAATCAGTTATGGTTCATTGTTATCGCTCCAAGCTGTTTCATTGGATTCTTGTGATAATTCCACAGGTAATATGACGTCAACGACCATAGGGCCTCAGTCTTGAAAAGATTACATCGATTTCTTTAAATTTAAATTTAAGATTTATATTCGACTAGCTGAGTACCCGGCGTTGCCCGGTTTTTCCTTCCTAATCTTTGTTGGGGAGGAAAATAAACAAAGGAGGAAGCTTTTGACTTCATATCCTGTCATCATATATTGTTGTCATATCCCAACCTCATATCACGTCCTCCTTTCCCAACCTCCTATTCCGTCATCATATCTTGACCTCATATCCCGACCTCCTATCCTGTCCTCAAATCCCGTCCTCCTATCGTGTCCTCCTTTCCTGACCTCCTATCCCGTCCTCCTATCCCAACCTCCTATCCCGACCTTCTATCTCGACCTCCTATCTCAACCTCCTATCTCGATCTCCTATCCCGTCCTCCTATCTCGACCTCCTATTCCAACCTTCTATCCCATCCTCCTATCCCGTCCTCCTTTCCCATCCTCCTATCCCATCCTCCTATCCCGACCTCCTATCCAGACCTCCTATGCCGTCCTCCTATCCCGGTCCTCCTATCCCGTCCTCCTATCCCGTCCTCCTATCCCGTCCTCCTATCCCGTCCTCCTATCCCGGTCATCCTATACCAGACCTCCTATCCTGTCCTCCTATCCCGACCTCCTATCTCGACCTCCTATCTCGACCTCCTATCCAGACCGCCTATCCTGACCTCCTATCCCGACCCGTAATATGTGTACCAGGTATGGAAATATCTCCAGCCGTACAAAAGTTATGTGGGAACATACATTTCCCATTGATTTGCATGGGACTTTAAACAAAAACCCCGACACTCACAAATGGGGGTAGTTAAGGGTTATGACAAATATATTGTTGTCATATCCCAACCTCATATCCTGTCCTCATATCCCGACCCCCTATCCCAACCTCCTATCCCATCATCATAGCTCGACCTCATATCCCGTCCTCATATCCCGACCTCCTATCCTGTCCTCATATCCCGTCCTCCTATCTCGACCTCCTATCCTGACCTCCTATCCCGACCCCTATCCCAACCTCCTATCCCGTCCTCATATCCCGACCTGTAATATGTGTACCAGGTATTGAAAAATCTCCAGCCATACAGAAGTTATGTAGGAACATACATTTCCTATTGATTTGCATGGGACTTTAAACAAAAACCCTGACACTCACAAATGGGGGTAATTAAGGGTTAAATTAATCTTATATTTTAAGTGGACATATAAGTAACATGTGACCAAGTATTATCGAAATATCTCCAGCCATTTGGAAGTTATGCAGTAACATATATTTCCCATTAACTTGTATGGGACTTTAGACATAAACCCCGCCCCTGGCAAATGGAGGTGAGTAAGGGTTAAATCATCTATCTTATGTTTGTTGCAGACATATAAGTAACATGTGTGCAAAGTTTCATGTTAATATCTTTAGCCGTTTGGAAGTTTTTGTGGAACATACATACACACACATACACAGCCTGGAGCTGGTGGCAGCATGAGTAGACAATAGGGTTTCACAAGCATAGTAACATAGTTAATAAGGTCGAAGAAAGACCAGAGTCCATTAAGCTCAACCTATAACCCTAATGAGTCCCTACTGAATTGATTGAGAGGAATGCAAAAAAAAACAAAAAACTCCTCATACTCCAGGTAAAAATTAATTCCCGACTCCAAATATGGCATCAGAATAGATCCCTGAATCAACCTTCTGTCCATATAGCTCTAGAATCCATAACCTGTAATGTTATTATTCACCAAAAATTCATCCAGACCCCTTTTAAATTCTTTTACAGAGTTCACCATGACCACCTCCTCTGACAGAGAATTCGACAGTCTCGCTGCTCTTACAGTAAAGAACCACATATGTACTGGTGTATAAACCTTCTTTCCTCAAGATGTAGAGGATGCCCCTTTGTTATAGATACATTCCTGGGCATAAATAGATCATGGGAGAGATCTCTGTAAGGTCCCCTGATATATTTATACATAGTTATTAGGTCACCCCTAAGCCATCTTTTTTCTAAACTAAATAACCCCAATTCTGATAATCTTTCTGGGTACTGTAGTCCTCCCATTCCCCATATTACTCTGGTTGCCCGTCTTTGAACCCTCTCCAGCTCCACCATATCTTTCTTGTAAACTGGTGCCCAGTACTGTACACAATATTCCATGTGTGGTCTGACTAATGATTTGTACAGCGGTAGAATTATTTCCTTGTCGTGGGCATCTATGCTCCTATTGATGCACC
This sequence comes from Hyla sarda, assembly GCF_029499605.1. Taxonomy (NCBI): domain Eukaryota; kingdom Metazoa; phylum Chordata; class Amphibia; order Anura; family Hylidae; genus Hyla; species Hyla sarda. The sequence goes on along the minus strand of NC_079189.1, from coordinate 71,259,102 downwards.
CCATGATAATATTTGCCTTGGCAGCACCTGCCCAACACTGGTCACTACAGCTAAATTTACTGTTAACTAAGACTCCCAAGTCCTTTTCCACGTAAGTCGTCCCAAGTGTTCTCCCATTTAATACATAATCCCAGCAGGGATTATTCTTCCCCATGTGCAGCAGCAATCTTGGTCAAAAAATGGAGGGTCTTAGCGCACCTTTTTATTAAAACATGTCCCCCATCCACCACGCAGATGTGGCCTCATTTCGGATGGGACCCTAACAGCCATTTCACTCATCTCTGCTGGGCACATGTCCTCTGACTGGGTGACATGCTGGATCCACTATCAATTTAAAAATCTCCTGTGAAAAAGGAGAGGGGTGCACGGCTAGAGAGGGTGCCACTCCCCCTAAAGCAAAAACTAAAAGAAACAGCCAGCACAACTACCTAATACACGGGTGCACGCTGTTGTGGCAAATACAGAGTATACAAAAAAGAAGGTTGCAGCAGCACTCTTGATAAAAATAAAAAAAACAATGCTCTTAGCGCACCTTTTGATCAAAACGTGTCCCCCATCTACCACAAGAAGGTGGCCTCATTTAGGATGGTATCCTAAAACTCATTTCACACACCTCTGCTGGGCATATGGCCTCTGATTGGGTGACATGCTGGATCCACTATCAATTTAAAAACCTCCTGTGAAAAAGGGGAGGAGTGCACAACTAGAGAGGGTGCCATTCCATTATTACCACATCATTCTGTTTTGCTGACTTGTTTATTTGCCTCTGTAATTGATCTTCTGGCTCTTCCATTATGTTTGGAGGCTTATAGCAAACCCCTATAAATTTTTTTTTATTTTCCTCTCCATATATTTCTACCGACAATATCTCCACATTATCGTTTCCCTCCCATATATGCTCTGACAGTGCGGCCTTCAGACTCAATTTCACATAAAGACAAACTCCTCCCCATTTCCATTTTGTCCAATCCTTCCTGAATAGGCTATTACCCAGGCACAGCTATCGTCCAACCAAGTTTCTGTTATACCCACTATGTCATAATTTTCCTCAGACATCAACCACTCCAGTTTCCTCTGTTTTATTGGACAGACTTCTGGCATTAGTCAACACGCAATTTAAAGGTGTATGTTTTTTCTTCCTATGATGCCTATCCCTATTAACTATTCTAAGCCCTCCCTCCGCTCTACCCCCAGGTATATTAATAAGTCCCCCCTCTTTATCTACACTATCTTCCCCCTTTACATTGTAGGTTACCTCTCCCCAGTCCCTAGTTTAAACACTCCTTCGCCCTTCTTGCCTCTTCTCGACAAGCACAGCTGCACCCTCCCCATTGAGGTGCAGCGCGTCCCTACGGTAGAGCCGGTTTCCGACAGAGAAGTCGACCCAGTTCTCCATGAACCCAAACCCCTCCTTCCTACACCAGCATCTTAGCCACTTGTTTACCTCCCTAATCTCTCGCTGCCTCTTTGGTGTGACTCGTGGTACAGGTAATATTTCAGAAAATATTACCTTGGAGGTCCTTGCCTTAAGCTTGCAGCCTAAGTCCCTGAAATCATTTTTAAGGACACTCCACCTACCTCTTACTTTGTCATTGGTGCCAATATGTACCATGACTGCCTCTACAGCCCCTCCCAGCTGTCTGTCAATCCGATCCGCGATGTCCCAAACTTGAGCGCCAGGAAGACAACAAACTGTTTGGCGATGCCGGTCTTTGTGCCAGATCGCCCTGTCTGTCCCCCTAATAACTGAGTCCCCCACTACCAGTACCTGTCTGGCCTGCCCTGCACTGCTCCCTCCCTCCTTATTGGAGCAGACACCCCCCTGGCGGTCAGAAGCAGAGTGCTGCAAGCTCTGAAATGGCATCCCCCTCATCTGCCAACTGGGCCAACTTGTTGGGGTGTGCAAGTTAAAGACTAGCCTCCCTGACACTTTTCCCTCTACTTCATTTTCTAACTGTAACCCAGCTAGCTTCCTGACTGTCCTGCACCTCTGACCCACTATCCTCCCCCACCTCTACCCCAGTGAGTACTTGCTCAGTGATCAGGAGACTCCTCTCCAAGTTGTCAATGCATCTCAGTGTTGCCAGTTGCTCCTCTAGATCCAGGATGTGACCTTCTATATGAACAACTCGCACACGTCTCACACAACAATATGCACCCTCAAACAGTTGTTCAAGGATTGCATACATTGTGCAAGATGCACACTGGACTGCCTTTTCCAACATAGAGGCCATACTAGATTTGGGGATTGCAAAAATTGACAGTAAAAAAAAAAAAAATAAAAAAAAATAATCAAATATTTCAATTAAACTCCCTGAATTTAATGACCCTTAATTTTAGGTCCCTCTCACTTTTATACTTGCACTCACTTGTATACTTCATACTCTTGTATACAGACAAACAATCACTGGCTCATACAATCGCTTGGTGTACTTGCTTTTATAGTTACCAGATACCACCTCTCTCTTCCACTGCCTGGAAGTGAATGCAAAGGGCTAGCTGGCTGCAAACAGCTGCAATTCATCAGCTGCTAATTATTTAACTACTCCACTCACTCTCCACCTGCATTCCTCCCAGACAGAGAAAGAGAAAAAAATCCCTAAGATTAAAAGATGAATTTTAAAATTTAAATTGAAGACTTTTCGTAGCTAGTGCTACCACAACATATATTTTAGGTAATGTAGCAGGCCCTGCTGCATCAGTAAAATATATAGTGGCTGAATGGCACAGCCTCGAGCTGGCGGCAACATGAGTAGACAATAGAGCTTCACAATTCCTAAGATTAAAATATGAATTTTAAAATTTAAATTGAAGATTTTTCATAGCTAGGGCTACCATAACATATTTTTAGGTAATGTACCAGGCCCTGCTGCATCAGTAAACCATACAGTGGCTGAATGGCACAGCCTGGAGCTTGTGGCAACTTGAGTAGACAATAGGGCTTCACAATCCCTAAGATTAAAAGATGAATTTTAAAATTTAAATTGAAGATTTTTCATAGCTAGTGCTACCATAACATATTTTTAGTTAATGTACCAGGCCCTGCTGCATCAGTACCGTATTTTTCGCCGTATAAGACGCACTTTTTCTTCCCCAAAACTGGGGGGAAAAAGTTGGTGCGTCTTATATGGCGAATACACCCCTATCGCGGAGGTGCCTGCAGCCATCAACGGCCGGGACCCGCGGCTAATACAGGACATCACCGATCGCGGTGATGCCCTGTATTAACCCTTCAGACGCGGCGATCAAAGCTGACCGCTGCGTCTGAAGGGAAAGTGACACTAACCCGGCTGTTCAGTCGGGCTGTTCGGGACTGCCACGATTTCACTGCGGCGGTCCCGAACAGCCCGACTGAATAGCCGGGTTAGTGCTTACAGGACACCGGGAGGGACCTAACCTGCCTCCTCGGTGTCTTCTCCGTTCAGGGATCCCCTGTATGGCCGGCGCTCTCCTTCCTCGTCGTCGCGTACGTGCGTCGGCGTGCGTAACGACGTGATGGCGGCGACGGAGAGCGAGGATACCCGGCCGGCAGCAGAGACGTTCCGGAGCGACACGGACATGGCGACAGCGATGGAGCAACATCCAGGGCAGCGTGACGGGTCCGGAGCGGCGGGGACACATGAGTATTACCTCCTATGCAGTGGTCTTCAACCTGTGGACCTCCAGATGTTGCAAGCCTACAACTCCCAGCATGCCCGGACAGCCAACGGCTGTCCGGGCATGCTGGGAGATGTAGTTTTGCAACATCTGGAGGTCCACAGGTTGAAGACCACTATTGGGTTCAAAATCTTTATTTTTTTAGATTTTGCCCATAAAAATTGGGTGCGTCTTATACACCGGTGTGTCCTATAGGGCGAAAAATACGGTAAATCATATAGTGGCTGAATGGCATAGCCTGGAGCTGGCGGCAGCATGAGTAGACAATAGGGCTTCACAATCCCTAAAATTAAAAGTTGAATTTTAAAATGTAAATTGAATATTTCTCATAGCTAGTGCTACCATAACATATTTTTAGGTAATGTATCAGGCCCTGCTTCATCAGTAAACCATATAGTGGCTGAATGGCACAGCCTGGAGCTTGCTGCAGCATGGATAGACAATAGGGCTTCACAATTCTCACATGTGGATCCGCCATTTTAAATGCCCTGGAACCTTGACCACACTAAATGGAGTTTAATGAGGGGATTCGCGCGATAGAATTGCAGCCATATTCGCATTAGTTGGAAATCGAATTTTGCAGGAAATTTGTAATGAATTTGGATTCATCAGCTTCGTTTGGCTCATCTCTAGTCCCAATGTTGGCACCATTGCCCTGCGTCAACATATGCAGCGTCATCATAAAGCGGCCTGAGAGAGCCGATGTGGTGGTCCAGTGTGCTGCATCACCCAGTGGCACGCCGCTTTCTCTTTCAGCCAGCCAAGGCTTCACCCCCTCAGCCGAAGGGAGCTGTGTATCATACCCATTTTTTGTCACTCAAGATGTTCCTGCTCCTTTTAATTCCTTTTAGTCATTCCGCCAGCAATCCATCGGCGAAGCCATGTCCAAGAGACAACAGTATGTGCCCACTCATCCAACGGCGCAGAAGCTGAATGTGCTCTTGTCCAAGTTGCTGGTGCTGCAGTCCCTCCCTTTTCAAGTGGTGGACTCAGCACCTTTCAGAGAACTGATGGCTTGTGCCGAGCCGAGGTGGAGATTCCCAAACAATAATTTCTTTGTGAAAAAGGCAGTACCAACACTGCACAATTTTTTGGAACAGAAGGTGGGCCAGTCCTTGAGCTTGTCGGTGTGTACCAAAGTGCACGGCAGAGCCGACATCTACGGGCAGGGACAATACATGTCCTTCACGGCCCACTGGGTGAATGTGGTTCCTGCACAGCCACAACAGCAACTTTGAAAGGTCACGTTGCTTCCGCCTCCAGGCTCTCAGGCCATTGGTCCTGTGACAGTGTGCAACTCCGCCTTCTCATCCTCCACTGTGTTCTCAGCCTCCACTGCACAGACAAGTCTCAGTGCCCCTCCAGCATACCATGTGTGCAGTCACACAGGGGAGAAACTGCTAACAGTCATTCATCAAGAAATCGATTCATGGCTCATTCTACGAAAACTGGAAATGGGAACCACGGTGACCAACAACGGGAAGAACATCTTGTCTGCACTGCGACAAGGAAGGCTGAGACATTCATTCAATCTAGTTGTCAAGCGGTTCCAAAAGTGTTCCCCAATCTGCAAGACATCTTAAGAATGGGAAGGAAACTTTGTATGCACTTAAGCCACTCGGACACCGCAAAGCACAACCTCCTTGAGCTGCAGCATCAGAACGATGTCCCCCAACATAGTCTGATTTGCGATGTTTCCACAAGTTGGAATTCTACCCTCCATATCTTGGACCAACTATATGAACAGAGAAAAGCCATCACCAATTTCTTGATGATCCAAGTGGATAGGGGTACTCCCCTGTGTAACTTCAATGACAACCAGTGGCAGCTCATACGTGACACCTGCCGCTTGCTCAGGCCCTTTGAGGAAGCCACATTATTAGCCAGTCACCAGGATTACGGGATGAATGATGTCATTCCACTGCTTCATTTACTACAACACGTGTTGGAAACAATGGCTGGTAAGGGCACTGGAGATGTGGTGCCTACATCTCACGGCCACATGAGCCCTGTGAGGGCTAAACTGGAGGAGGAGGGGGAGAGGCAGAGTGGAGCACAGTTTAGGTTTTGCGAGATGCGTGGATTTTCTAGTCATGTGACAGGAGAGGAGGAGCAGGAGGAGCTAGAGCAGCTAGAGAGTTATGAGGAAGGCAATACAGAGGACCCAGACACATCGTGGCAGTATGCAGTGAAGATGGAGGCAGGAAGTTCCTCCTAGTCACTTGCACAAATGGCACGATGCATGCTCACTTGCTTATATAGTGACTGCCGAAATGTCACCATTCAGCAGCGGGATGACTTCTGGTTTTCCACCTTATTGAACCCTTGCTACCGGCACAAAATGGGGGCCTTTTTTACACCAACTGTGAGGGAGGACAAACTGACCTACTACAGAGACATCCTATGTAGTCAGTTGGCCAATGCCTATCTGTGCCATCGTCCATCCTCTCGCAGGTCTGACTCGGAGGGCCCTCTGCGCTCATCTTCCACTGCCATGGCTGCTGGGACGGGTTTGAATGGCAAGAGCAGTACCATCTCTATCAGCAGCAGCCTGAGTCTACAGTCATTGATGAGTACCTTTCTTCACCCACATAGTGAAGCAACTCATCAGCGGCAGGTAGACCTGGAGCAGGACCTGAACCAACAGGTGGTGGCATACTGTGACATGACCCTGCCAACAAACCTTGAAGATCCACTGGACTTCTGGACAGCCAAACTTGATTTGTGGCTGCAACTAGCAGAGTTTGCCCTGGAATAGATGACCTTCCCGGCCAGTAGTGTGCCATCAGAGCGGGTGTTCAGTGCGGCTGGGGCCATAGTATCCCTAAGGAGAACTTTTCTGTCCATTAAAAATGTGGAGAGACTGACCTTTGTGAAGATGAATCAGGCATGGATCAGCCAAGATTTCCACCCACCAATGCCTGATGCATCAGAGTAGATTGACCATGGTGCCACACCAACACTTCACAAATATGGATAGTGCAAAACATATTTAAGGTGCTGCTCCCCAGTTACAGACATTCCTCGACATCAGATCAAGTAACGTTGCTGTTACCTCTGGGTCACTCAATGTACAGGAGCAGGAATGAAACATATCTGAAACAAAGAACAAAAAGTTTGTAGTCAAATTAATCAAATGTTGTTTGTAATTTATGCTGAATCCATTTAGTCAGATCGATTTTTTTTCTTGCAACAACTCTGGCAAGTGTGAACATAGCATATGTTGCAAAAGGTCAACGTATATACACTATATTTTGTAGATCTATAAAAGAGCAAGCCCAGGCTACTAGTGGGCCCATTTTTCGACAAAATAATGGTCCCCAAAGGTCCAGCAGAGTACAACCCAATTTAAAGCTGACTTTGGAGCCATTCAATAGAATCTATTTTTAATATATTCTCATCACATTGTCACAATGTTGTTTTTGTACTCAATGGGATTTTTAAAGCAAATGAACAAGCAGATAAATGGATGGGTTCCTAAATAAATAAACATTTTCCCTGCAAGATTTTTCTATGGGCAAGTCAGCTGGTGAAGCTTAAGACTTTATCTACTATCAAATGCTACTATTCATATGTGCAACATAAGGTTTATTGTTATCCTTTGACTATTCATCCTGACCAATAGCAACGATAAAGGCTTCATAATCTACTCTAAGGGTATTCATCAATATTTCAGTATAATAAGTACATCCCAGCAGGAATGAATTATGATGGCAAAACCCTTATGTGTGTGGCATAGAATCAATAATCCTGAAATCATAATAGCTCAAATCTTTCTAAGAGAGCTACAGACTGCACTTCATTTAAAAGTCGGCTGAGCCAGAAAACTGAAAATAAATGTTTTGAAGATTAATCTATTACTCCTTATGACAATTTAATAAATCTATGCGATGCGTTCATTAAAATCAGCGTGTCATCAAATGAATGAAAAATGTATGGGAACCCTATGCAATGCGTACTGTAGGCTGGCCTACAAAACAACTAATACAATTGGAAAAAAGTAAGACGCACATAGAAAGAAACAATGAAGACATTATTTGATGCCCACTTTACTGCAAAAAAAAAGTGTTTACAGGCCTGAACTGTTTATCAGTCTTCGATGACAGAGTACATAGGTGATTCCCATTTAGGATCACCATAATGGTTAAGATCTGTTATTTCATATATGGATTAACTATTTTAGGGTATGTTTACATGTAGATAGTCCACTGTGGAAGTCAATGGACAGCAACAAAATCCACTTGCAGAATTTGAACTGCAGAAAACCCACAGCGGATTATTTGTGACTATACATTTAGGGGGGTTCACCCCCAACAGATAAGTGAATAAATATTGTTTCTTGTAAACATATCTGTCATATCCCACAAAAAGAAGAGTTTATATATTACTCAGTACTTAATCCTGATCATGTGCATATAATTTTTGTGTCTAGCACCTATATTTCTCACAAATACCTTCTATCTATTGCTCATTTGCTTTGCCATTCTGTGCTTTGGAAGGGGAATATCCTCACTCTGCATGACTGATAGGGGATAAGATGTTTTCAATGGAGTACCCCTTTAAATCTTCTACTAAAGACTCTAAGAGGAGTTTATAAAGGGTGGTGTAGGTGAACAAGTTTTCTACCCTTTTTTTATTTTTTTTAGAAATTGGTATTTTACTTAGTTTACACATGCAAAAATCTGACATAAGTTAATGCTAATAAATACACATAATGTACAAAACCCTCCTATTTACCTCTACACTTTTAATTTGTGTGGTGGTAATGTTTACATGCAACAAATGTATTTAATGGTGCAGAACATGTGATAAATATAGTGCTAATACACATTTTTTTTCTTACAAATTATGCTTCAGTACATCACTTTGTATGGTTCCTCCTCTGCAAATTTTTCTGAGACTTTTTTAACCCGTTTCATCAAAATATGCAACTTTTATGAAATGCTGTCAACAGCCAGTTTTGTAACCCAAGTCTGGGTTGTGGAGATTTATGACAAATTGTTACATGTCGCGCGTGATAAGTTCACAACCACTGCAAACAGTCAACCAGACTATGGGACAGCATTGTAAGGTTATGTACATGAGGAGGAATCTGGGCTGGGGTTATGTATTAAATGGGAGAACACTTGGGACGACTTTATTAATGACTTTTAGCAGTTCCTCCTCTGTGTGACTCCGTTTGCCAAGGCAAACCATGTGAAAAACAGTGTGACACCACCATGCCCTGTACACATGGTATGCTTGAAGGGCACTGAGACTTGTCTGTGCAATGGAGGCTGAGGACGCGGTGGAGGATGAGGAGGCGGAGTCACACACTGTCACAGGACCAACTGTCTTAGAGCATGGAGGAGGAAGCGGCGTGGCCGGTCCAAGTTGGTGTTGTGGCTGTGCGGGAACCACTTTCACCCAGTGGGACGTTAAGGACATGTATTGTCCATGACCATAGTTACAGCTCCAGACATTGGCGCTGCAGTGCAATTTGGTACACACCGACAGGCTCAAAGACAGGTCCACCTTCTCTTCAACAAAATTGTGCAGGGGTGCACTGCCTTCTTCGCAAAGAAATGACGGCTTGGAACTCTCCACCTTGGCTCGGCACAAGCCTTCTCTGAAAGGTGCAGAGTCCACCACTTGAAACGGGAGGGACTGCAGCACCAGCAACTTGGACAGCACATTTAGTTTCTGCGCCTTTGGATGAGTGGGAGCATACTGTTGTCTTTTGGACATAGCTTCGCCGATGGATTGTTGGCGGAATGATTGACTAAAAGTAGGAGGAGCAGGAGCATCTGGAGTGACAGAAGGAGGGAATGACACACAGCTCCCTTCGGCTGATGTGGTGGAGCCTTGGCTGTCTGAAAGAGGGAGCGGCGTCCTACTGGGTGATGCAGCAAGCTGGACCACCACATCGGGGGCCACGGTTCTCCCAGGCCGCTTTATGGTGGCGCAGCATATATTGACACAGGGACATGGTGCCAACATTGGGACTCTGGCCACGCTTCACCTTCTGCCGACACATCTTACATGTGGCTATGTTAACCACCTCCGGATTCTTGATGAAAAACTGCCACTCCGCTGAGTAGCTGATTTTCCCACCAACAGTCCACACTAATTGACTGCTACTGCCGCCGTTTCCACGAACCCCTGTTCCACTACCTCCAGTTTTTTTTTTTTTGCTTATATGCAACTTATTTATCAACTGGTTTCAGCCTGTTGATACATTTCTTTCACATAAGCAAATTTTTTTTTTTTGCTTTGGTAATGGCTTTTTTTTGGCTCCATGTCTGAGCTGGAGTAAATTTAGTGGGTTTTTTCAACTGATGCGACTTTTTTGCAACTTTCGCACTTGATAAATCTATGACCACTGCAAGTCAAAAAATCACTTTTTGCTTTGGTAAGCAAAGTCCTTTTTTTTTTTTGCTCACAAGCAACTGCGACAAATCAACACCACAACATCGGTAAATCCAGTGATAAATTCCCCCCTATATTTCTCCAGAAGACTTGCCTCCTGTTATAATTAGTTTGCAGGTGTGTGTGAGGAGTGCCCATGTCAGTATAAGGCTAAGTTTCTACTTGTGTTTTTTTTTTTTTTTTCTGGCAGTTTTTGAAAAACTGCCACTGCAGTTTTTGAGCCAAAGTCAGAAGTGGATCGATAAGGGAGGAGAAGTGTAAGTCCTTCCTTTATATTTCCTATTCCTTTTGAATACATTTCTGGCTTTGGCTCAAAAACTGCAGTGGCAGTTTTCCAAAAATTGGCAGAAAAAAAAACAAGTGGAAACTTAGCCTTAAAGGGGTCCTCCGGTGAAAACCTTTTTTCTTTTAAATCAGCTGGTGCCAGAAAGTTAAACATATTTGTAAATTACTTATATTAAAAAATCTTAATCCTTCCAGTACTTATTAGCTGCTGAATGCTACTGAGGAAATTCCTTTCTTTTTGGAACACTGATGACATCACAAACACAGTGCTCTCTGCTGACATCTCTGTCCATTTTAGAAACCGTGCATAGCAGATGTATGCTAAGGGCAGCATGGTGGCTCAGTGGTTAGCACTGCTGCCTTGCAGTGCTGGGGCCTTGGGTTCAAATCCCACTAAGGACAACAATAAATAAAGAGTTGTTATTATAATGATGTCAGCAAAGAGCACTGTGCTCGTGATGTCATCAGAGAGCATTCGAAAAAGAAAATAATTTCCTCTGTAGTATTCAGCAGCTAATAAGTACAGGAAGGATTAAGATTTTTTAATAGAAGTAATTTACAAATCTGTTTAACTTTCTGGCACCAGTTGATTTAAAAGAAAAAAAGGTTTTCACCGGAGTACCCCTTTAAGAATGTGGTTTAGTGTTCATGAGCACCAGGTACAATAATTTGGAAACTGTTATAGGTGAAACTAAATAAAATCCTATAAGCCAGAATTTAAAAGGGAAAATCAAATACAGAATCATCTCTTGTATATTTGATAACAAAATAGTAGGCTGTGAGAATATAGCCAAAAGTATGATAAAAATAATGCTCAGATACCGTTGTTAGACACATTTTTACTGACCATACAAAATAGTTTAATCTAGAGCCATTTACTGTAATTTTCGCCGTGTAAGACACACTTTTTGTTCCCCAAAACTGGGTGGGGGGAAAGTTGGCGCATCTTATACGGCGAATACACACAGCTATCGCGGTGGTCTCTGCGGCCATCAACGGCCGGGACCCGCGGCTTATACAGGACATTACCGAACGCGGTGATGCCTTGTATTAACCCTTCTGACCGCCGCGTTTGAAGGGAAAGTGACACTAACCCGACTGCTCAGTCGGGCTGTTCGGGACCGCCGCGGTGAAATTGCGGCGTCCCTAACAGCTTACAGGACACCGGGAGGGACCTTACCTGCCTCCTCGGTGTCTGCTCCGTGCCGGGATCCCCTGCATGGCCGGCGCTCTCCTTCGATGCCATCACGTCGTCGCGCACGCCGTCCCGTCATCCAATAGGAGCGGCATGCGTAGCGACGTGATGATGGCGACGTGATGATGGCGACGTGATGATGGCGACGTAGAGCGTGGATCCCGGGTAAGAAGACGTCCGGAGCGTCGGGGACACCACGGGGACGCGGCGACAGCGATGGAGCGACATCCAGGGCAGCGGTGACGGGTCCGGAGCGGCAGGGACACGTGAGTACTACCTCCTATCCAGTGGTCTTCAACCTGCGGACTTCCAGATGTTGCAAAACTACAACTCCCAGCATGCCCGGACAGCCAACGAGTTGTAGTTTTGCAACATCTGGAGGTCTGCAGGTTGAAGATCACTGTTGGGTTCAGAAGTTGAAAAGTGGCTTGGGAAGGTGCCTCTGGCTTTTGGCATTGTCTAAGAAACTGGTCTGGCTGTTATAGTGTCTTTTGTTACCACTTGTAAACTTTTAACAATAGACTCATCTACAATTGTAATGGGGTGCAAAGTTTAACCTATTCACAACCATGTTCTGGACATTTTAAATGCTTGGTCCCAGGCTTTATCCTATGCCGTTGAAAATGTAGGACTCAGCACATTTATCAGGAGCAGGTTGGATCCCTGTCCATAAGAGACAGCTGGTCAGCCTAGTAAGAAGATATAAATATTTTTTTTATTTGCTCCTGTCTTTTCTTTTACAGTCTACATAGAGATCAGTGAGTGCTATGTAGTGACTAGAGCAATAGCAAAGCACATCATTGTACCCGGCGAACATGTGATAGTAGAGTGCCACACAGCATGGCTTAGCTGCTGATCAGCCCCACTGGTATCTGAAGTGAAAACCGTTGCTGTTTTCCCTGTACCTGGGGCTTCTATGCATGGTCTAGTTGCAAACAAAAAATACAAAATAAAACAAAGTAAAAAAATATCAATTTCCCCAAAGGTTATGACTGTTTATAGTGTTTATTTATTTATTTTTGGTCAAGGCAATGAGTTCAAAATGCGAAAGAAATGGTTCTTTAGGATCTATTCACATGTACAGTATCTTGGATATATTTGATACTGTAGATTTAAAGCTGCAGATTTCAATGTAAACTAAACGACTGAACACAGCATCAAATATGCATAGGATACTGTATGTGTGTATCGTCTGGTATTTATTGTAATTTACAAAGTCAGAAGGAATGTTTTCGAATGGGTTGTCTTCATTTCAATATTCTGTTCTGGAGGGTTAGTCTTGGGTAATGATGGAAAGTGTCATCATAGGTGGTGTGTTTTGTTTTCTTTATTAGTATTTTATTTTTACTTATATGTCTAGAGCTTTTCTGGGTATGTCACTGCCTCTATTGACTACACAGCACTCACTGACCGCTATGGAAAGGACCAAAACAGTTACAAACTGCACCCGTCTTCTGGGGATCCCTGGCTTTCTTAGGCAACAGGATTGTATAATTTTAGGAACATTAAACCCGGAATGCACACGTACAGTGATGCCAGCTTAAAGCCCACATCTATTTTACATGTATGGCACTTGCTTGTTGCAAAGTTAGGCCCCTTTCACACTACAGGTATATGACGTATTTACGTCAGTGCAGGGGACCATAGAAGAGCGGCCGGCCGCATCTATACATTATGCAGGAGGATCACAGTGGGTGTCAGGAGTGACATCCACTGTGATCTTTCCTTAACTGCAGGTACTATAGTTCACAACATGGAGCAGAGTGTGCTCCATGACGAAAGTAGTAGTACCTGCAGTTAAGGAAAGATCACAGCAGATATCACTCCTAACATCCGCTGTGATTGTCCTACAGTATCTATTGCAGAGATGTGGAACTGCTCTATACAACGCTCACATCTCTGCACTATACTCCGGCCAGTGATGTGAATAGAACATCACTCATTCATATTTCCCACATAGCTGTGATTGGCTGCAACCATCTGCCCAATCCCCACTCTTGGCGGAAAATATGAATAAGTGATGTTCTATTCACATCACTGGCCGGAGTACAGAGCAGAGATGTGAGCGCTGTATTGAGCCGCTCCGCATCTCTGCTACATTATAGATGATCGCATCGGGCGATATGTCTATTAGTACAGGTACTACTACTCCCATCATGGAACAGTGTGTTCCATGCTGGGAGGAGTAGTACTAACTATAAAATGTCAAAAAAGAGACAAAAAAAGTGAAACACACACACACTTAAAAATTTGTAATGAATTAAAATTTCGTTATAAAAATATAAATTTTGTTAAATAAATTTTTTCCATCGCTACTGCATCCTTTTTTTTATTTTTTTATAAAAGATGCCAAAGGGGCCAGAAATTCAATTTCCCCACAAATGAAAAAATGCCACAAAAAAATGCCAGATGCAGGAATTTGCACATGTTTTTTTTCTCTTTCGTTTTTTTCAAACCAAAAAATGCAGGACAAAAAGAAAAAACAATTAGAAACTTAGCCTCAACCATTGGTCCTAGAAAGCTGATTTTTTTCACAGGTGTTGTTTTTAAGACGTAGACGAGGCTAAGTTTCTACTTGTTTTTTTTGGCCTGCGTTTTTTAGTTTGAAAAAAAAAAAACGCAAGAAAAATCACCTGAAAAACAGCAGTGCAATTTCTGGCGTCAGGCGTTTTTTCGGGTGTTTTTTCATTTGTGTGGAAATTGCATTTTTGGCACCTTGGCAGTTTTGATGTAAAAAAGGATGCAGTAGTGATGGAAAAAAAGGTATTTAACGACATATACATTTTTTATAACAACATTTGTATTCATTTTTAATAAAGTGTGTGTTTCAAATTTTTTTCTCTATTTTTTTTTTTACATTTTGTAGGTAGTATTACTACACCCATCATGGAACAGTGTGTGTTCCATGCTGGGGGTAGTAGTACCACCTAAAAAATAAAGAATAAAAAGTGAAAAACACACACACTACATTTTTATTATTGTCGGCTATATTTTTAGTGCCCTGCCTGCCCACATAAATTGATCCCTGTTTAAAAATTAATAAAAATGTTCTTATAAAAAATAAAAATTTTGTTAAATACAATTTTTTCGATCACTACTGTATCTTTTTTATTATCTTTTTTTAACGGTACCCTGCGAAATGTTATTAATCCCTTAACGACAATGGACGTAAATGTACGTCATGGTGCAGTGGAACTTAACGCACCATGACGTACATTTACGTGCCGCTATGACCGCGAGCACCGGACCGGAGCTCGTGTCATGTGCGGCAGGTCCCGGCTGCTATCAGCAGCCAGGGACCCGCCGGTAATGGCGGACATCTGCGATCGTGCGGATGTCCGCCATTAACACCTCAGATGCTGTGATCAATACAGATCACGGCATCTGCGGCAGTGCAGTACTTTGAGTGGATGATCGGATCGCCCGCTGTGCTGCCGCGGGGATCTAATCATCCAGCATGGCAGCCAGATCGAGCAGACCAGAGCAGAGGATCACCAATAATACTGATCAGTGCTATGTCCTATGCATAGCACTGAACAGTATTAGCAATCAAATGATTGCTATAAATAGTACCCTATGGGGACATAAAAAGTGTAAAAAAAAAGTAAAATAATTAAAAATAAATAAGTTAAAAAATTTGAAAAATCCCCTCCCCCAATAAAAAAGTAAAATGTCCGTTTTCCCCATTTTACCCCCCAAAAATTGAAAATAAATAATTAATACACATATTTG
This sequence comes from Hyla sarda, assembly GCF_029499605.1. Lineage (NCBI taxonomy): Eukaryota > Metazoa > Chordata > Amphibia > Anura > Hylidae > Hyla > Hyla sarda. The sequence continues at coordinate 71,243,825 of NC_079189.1, read as the reverse complement.
GTATCACCACATCCGTAACGTGTGAACTATTAATTTATATTGTTAACTATCCCGTGTGGTGAACGGCATAAACGTGAAAAAATTAAGAAAAGTCCAAAATTGCTGCTTTTTTGTCACATTTTATTCCATAAAAAAATTATAAAAAGTTAAACCTAAGCAAAAGTGGTACTGATAAAAACTATAGATCATGGTGCAAAAAATGAGCCCTCATACCGCCCCATATATACGGAAAAATTAGAAAGTTATAGGTGGTCAAAATAGGGCAATTTCAAACATACTAATTTTGTTAAAATGGTTTGAGATTTTTTTTAAGTGGTACAATTATAGAAAAGCATATAACATTGGTATCATTTTAATCGTATTGACCGACAGAATAAAGAAAACATGTCATTTTTACCGGAAAGTGTACAGCGTGAAAACAACACCTTCCAGAATTGGCAAAATTATGGTTTTCGTTTCATTTTTCCCACATAAATAATATTTGTTTGGTTGCGCCGTACATTTTATGGTAAAATAAGGGATGTAATTACAAAGTAAAATTGGTGATGCAAAAATCAAGCCCTCATATAGGTCTGTGGATGGAAATATTAAAGAGTTATGATCTTTAGAAGGCAAGGAGGAAAAAAACGAAAATGTAAAAATAAAATTGGTCTGGTCCTTAACCCCTTAAGGACGCACGTTTTTCAGTTTTTGTATTTTCGTTTTTTCCCCCTTACCTTTTAAAAATCACAACCCTTTCAATTTTCCACCTAAAAATCCATATTCTGGCTTATTTTTTGCACCACCAATTCTACTTTGCAGTTACATTAGTCATTTTACCCAAAAATCCACGGCGAATCGAAAAAAAAAATCATTGTGCGACAAAATCAAAGAAAAAACGCCATTTTGTAAATTTTGGTGGCTTCCGTTTCTGCACGGTGCATATTTGGGTAAAAATGACACCTTATCATTATTCTGTAGGTCCATATGGTTAAAATGATACCCTACTTGTATAGGTTGGATATTGTCATACTTCGGAAAAAAATCATATGTCCTCAAATGTCCTCTTCTGACCCCTATAACTTTTTTATTTTTCCACATACAGGGCAATATGAGGACTAATTTTTTGCGCAGTTATCTGAAGTATTTATCGGTACAATTTTTCTGACTTTTTGATCACTTTTTATTCATATTTAATGGTATAAAAAGTGACCAAAAATACGCTTTTTTGGAATTTGGAATTTTTTTACGTGTACGCCATTGACCGTGCGGTTTAATTAACGATATATTTTTATAGTTCGTATATTTATGCACGCTGCGATACCACATATGTTTATTTTTATTTACACTGTTTTATTTTTTTTTATGGGAAAAGTGGGGTGATTCAAACTTTTATTAGGGAAGGGGTTAAATGATCTTTAATAACACTTGTTTTTTTTTTTTTTTTTTTGCAGTGTTATAGGTCCCATAGGGGCGTATAACATTACATACACTGATCCTTTACATAGATCAATAGCGTGTATTAACATGCCTGTGATCAGTGTTATCGGCGCTTGACTGCTCCTGCCTGGATCTCAGGCACAGAGCAGTCATTCGCCGATCGGACACCGAGGAAGCAGGTTAGGTCCTTCCCGGTGTCCTGTAAGCTGTTCAGGATGCTGCGATTTCACCGCGGTGGTCCCGAACAGCCCGACTGAGCAGCCGGGATAGTTTCACTTCCACTTCAGACACGGCGGTCAGCTTTGATCGGCGCGTCTGAAGGGTTAATACAGGGAATCACCGCAATCGGTGATGTCCTGTATTAGCCGTGGGTCCCGGCCATTGATGGCCGTCGGGACCGACCCGATATGACCCGCGGCATATCGCGGGAGTCGGGGGAGGACATAAATATACTTCCTTTGTCGTTAAGGAGTTAAAGGGGTACTCAGGCGCTTAGACATCTTTTCCCCTATCCAAAGGACCCCCGTGGGGACCCCCGTGATCTCGCATGCAGCACCCCAGTTAAAGTCAGTCCCCGGAGCATGTTCGCTCCGGGTCTGATTACCGGCGACCACGGGGCAGGCGGCGTGTGACGTCACGCCTCCGCCCCCGTGTGATGTCACGCTCCGCCCCTCAATGCAAGCCTATGGGAGGGGGCATGACAGCTGTACAGGTACAGTGTGTCCCATGGTGGGAGTAGTGGTACTACCTTAAAAAATTGAAAAAATAAAGAAAAAAAGTGAAAAACATACACACTACATTTTTATTATTGTTGGCAACATTTTTAGGTCCCTGCCCACATAAATTGATCCCTGTTTTAAAAATTAATAAAAATTCTGATACAAAAAATATACATTTCATTAGATACATTCTTTTCTTCACTACTTTATCTTTTTTTTTTTTTTTTTTAATGGTACCCTATGAAATTTTATTAAAAAAATCTCCATCACTTTTTTGGATTGCTAAAGTCCAAAAAAGAATAAAAACCGCCGACAAAAACGCTAAAGTTAAAACCCACATATCGTTTTTCTAGGCGTTTTTTCACTCCAAAAGACTTCTATGGGAGAAAACGCCACTATTTTGACCAAAAAAATTGCCAGTGGCTCACCATGCTGCAATTTTTGAAAACCGCCAAGGAGCTGAAAAACACCAAAAAAGGGTGAAAAGACGCCAAAAAGTAAAAAAAAAAAAAAAAACGCCACAGTTTAAAAACGCCAAGTGGAATAAGAATTTAGCGATGTCTCATTAATTTACAGCTAACATCTGGCCGCAGCATTTTTTGGCCGAAAAAATGCCATGCGGCAGAATTGGCGTCTTTCTTAGCTTCCCCCCCCCTCCCAAAAAAAGAAAAAAAACAACTAGAAACTTAGCAAAAATGTCTAGAACATTGTTGTGAATTGTATGCAGCGAGATTGCGGGGGTCCCAGCAGCTTTCCCCCTCAATCAGACATCTTATCTCCTATCTTTTGGATAGGGGATAAAATGTTAGATCCCGGAATACCCCTTTAACTGTGGCAGCTTAAATGTTAAGATGATGTTGTTGCATATTATCAGCCCTATTTTATTTGATTATACTTTGTGCCTTCTAATACCTTTCTTCAGATATGTCAGGTAGAACACCAAATACAGAGGATTTGGAAGTAATAAGGCAATAAACATTATTAAGCCTGTAATAATTACTTCCAGGATTTGCACCAGTAAAATCATGTTTTTTGCACTGTGTAAAATTAAAGTCGAGAATGAATCAAAATCCAACGTGATAAATACAAAAACAAAAAAATCCAATTAGTTTTAGAAAAATAATTATGATGTCTTTGAAACTCTTACAAACCCAAACAATTAACATTTACCTTTGAATTATGGAGACAGAAAAAAGTTTATTTGAAGACCTTCAGATCTTAGAAAACAAATATTTAAGTGATAGGTAACAAATATATTTAAGTTTTAAGCATAGGAGGAACAACCAGCCAGGGGAAGAAAAACTTTATTCCATGCTATATTCCAAGGCACAATAGGAGTTTAAAACATATGAACTGTAGTTTCCATGTATCTTAAGGAGATACGCCGGTGGAAAAAAAATACATTTCTAATCAATTGGTGCCAGAAAGTTAAACATATTTGTAAATTACTTCTATTTAAAAATATTAACCCTTTCAGTACTTATCAGCTGCTGTATGCTCCAGAGGAAGTTGTGTAGTTCTTTCCAGTCTGACCACAGTGTTCTCTGCTGCCACCTCTGTCCATGTCAGGAACTGTCCAGAACAGGAGAGGTTTGCTCTGGACGGTTCCTGACCCAGACAGAGGTTTCAGCAGAGAACACTGTGGTCAGAAGGGAAAGAACTACACAACTTCCTTTGTAGTATACAGTACAGAAAGGGTTAATATTTTTAAAATGAAGTAATTTACAAATCTGTATATCTTTCTGGCACCAGTTGATTTGAAAACATTAGTCTTCCACTGGAGTACCCCTTTAAAGAAAAATTGCACTGTTCAAGAAGATTTTAGAAGATTCCACATTTTAAAACTACACTTTGTAATTAGTTTTTTTTTTCTCCAGATTTTCAGTACATTGGCTGACATTGTCGTTATACTGTTTTTTGTGTCTAGAAAAGGTGCAAGCAGGGTTTATTTGCAGCTTTTTTGTGCCTTTTGGTTTACACATTTCTGCTGATTTTGAGTTGCAATCCACTGATTTTTGGCAATACACATGATATGGACGGGTTTTATGAACTGTGTATTTTTGTGAAAAGGTGCAAAAAAGGTGCAAAGCCACTGAAAAGTCTCTAAAACTACACCAGCCCAGACTTAACTTAGCTTTTTGGTGTATGGGAAGAGAGAAATTTCAGAAAATATGTACCTGTGCAAAATTTATCAAATGCTCTGTGACCATTTAATAAATGTGGTGCTCCTACACATTACCAGCACACAAAAAAAGGTGTAGAAAAATTCTCCACTTACACCTACAATGATAAATGCCGGCCATTATGTTTTATATTCTGAACCATGCTGGATTTTAGTAACCCAGTCAGCAGTGCATTATGGGAGCTCTGATAACATTACTCTGTTGATAAGTCCCATGTCTGGCAAAGGAATGCAGGTATAGGCCCTCATTTACTATTGCAAACCCGACATGTTTTGTCGGGTTGTGTGCCAGATTCTGTTGCAGTGCGCCAGAAATTCTGTCTGTGCCAGATTTTGTGCCAGTATTTGTGCCAGAATTGAAAAAAACCCGTTTCCATTTTGCTTAGAAAACCCGAAAAAGGGGTAAGGCCACTGAGAAAAGGGGGTATGGTCTCCAAAAAGGGGCCTGTTCCCGAAATTTTCACAAAAACCCAACATATTTACTAAGGTTTCCACATTAAATGTGGTTTACCCCTTTAAGCCCTGGCAGCACTTCACATCACTGGCCCGGAGTATAGTGCAGAGATGCGAGCGCTGTATAGAGCTGCTCCACATCTCTGCAATAGAAAGGACAATCGCAGCGGCAGGACCCCCCGCAATCAGAAATCTTATCCCCTATCCTTTGGATAGGGGATAAGATGTCTTAGGGCCGGAGTACCCCTTTAAGGGAAAACTAAACTAAGTCTAAATCTCAGGGGCACAATAACAGCAGTGAGAGCACTATAATCACCATGTTACCACTCTGAAGGGTAAGTCTGGCAAAACCAGGCAGGTTTTTAATAATCTTTTGAGGCGCCAGGCACACTTGAAAACAAAATCTAGATTTTAAAAAGAAAACACAAATCCAGCACTAGGTAACAATGATAATTTTTCTGTCCAAATGTCTGGGAAGCATAAACTTTTCTGCAGTTTACTGAGGAACACTGCCAGTCTCCACAGCAGCACAGAGATCTGGTGGTGACAACATCTGGCTGCAGTATCTTTGCCAAGCAATGGCTATAGAATATCATTATCAAGAATAAGTTTTATGGAATCTGAAACTCTTATAAATAAATAATTGGGAAATAGTAAGCTAATTTTTTACAGGGGTCATTGTTCACAATTGGTTGCGTTATTATTGATGGGAGACCGAACTTTATGATATCAGCAGTCTATTAGGGAGTTCTAAAGAAATATAGAGAGGGTTCCCGGTACATGACCATCATATTTTACCTGGAGCTGAGAGTGGCTACAAGGAGCATCTCTTAGGACTCGTTTACACGGGTGGATCCCCAGCATATTTTATCCTGTGGATCCGCCGACGATGGACTCCTACAGTGTGTCTCAGATGTGCCTGCTCAGAGCGGCAATCCGCCACTATAAGCAGACACACTGTGCGGCGTATTCGCACAAATCGCAGCCACTCTCCCTTTTCCTTGGGATAGGCCGATAGCAGCTGCAATGTGCGCGAGTATACTGCGCATGCGTGGTGACTCACATATCGCAGTGTGTCTGCTCATAGCGGCGGATTGCCGCTCCGAGCAGGCACATCTGAGACACATTGTAGGGGTCCATTGTCAGTGTATCCGCAGGGAAAAATATGCTGTGGATCCGCTCATGTGAACGAGCCCTTACATTGGAAACACCTGCCCACTCTTGCATTAGACAGCACAATAATTTTAATGGGCACCAGGTAATTCATGATTTCTACTGTGAAGGTGCTGTAGAGAAATTAAATTTTTGCTGACAAATTTCCCCACATATTGCAGTTCAATGCTGGGAGTCTCAAGTTATAATTATCACTGATCCCTTCTGACAAAGAGTAATTTTATATTTTAGGTATTGGGTTCAGTGTCTCCTGTTTCCCAAATTCTCTACTGCATATATCTGCAGATCAAGAACACCATCAGTAAATGTCTTTAAAAAAAGACTGCTTAGTTGCTAAAGTGTTAGGTTCACCTGTATGGACCAATAGGTCATGTCATGTGTACTTGGATTGGTTTACTGTGTATAAAAAGTTCCTAACTTGCAAAATATTTAGGTATACGGAGTTCTTCCTCAAGAGATGTGCAGGACAATAGCCCTTCCCCTGCACCCACCCCAAAAAGTGCACAATGAATCTATTTTTGATATATTGCCTGGTAATGGGTATAACTAGATCAAGCATAGCCCTCACAGCTACAATTGACCCATACCAAGGCTTTTTTTCCCCTACAACTAGGGCTGCTATGGCTTTATTTATTTATTTTAGGAAATATAATAAATGATAGATAGATACTTCCAGAAATAGGGCAGCACTTGAAAATAGTTGCTGAAGGCTGCAGGCTATGGTTAGACTCGGTCACAATCCCAAAGATATCCACATGAAGAAAAATAGCAGCACTCCAGGTTCACATAGAAGAAGTGTAAGACTTTATTCACTAGACATGTGCAAATCGTTTCAGCACGAACGCTAATTTATACGAATGTTACCGTTTTCGGGCGTTCGGATTGATCCGAATGCACAAAAACTTATTTGAAACATTTCCGAATAACTACAATAATACAAACATCAGATTAACAAATGCATTTGTAAAATAACGAACATGCTCACCAACATGCTCACGCTCAGACACAAATTCATGCACACGCTCACGCACACATGCGCTCTCAGTCACACCCAAATGTACAGCATGCTCACTATCCTCTTTCCCAGCCAGCACTGACACAATATCTCTTAAACTAGACTTTTTTGTTCACACTCACAATACACAATGGCTTACATTTATCATTGTCTTTAGACTGTTTTTTGTGTCTACAAAATGTGCAAAAAAGGCGCAAGCAGGTTTAATTTGCACCTTTTTTGCACCTTTTGGTTTACACATTTCTGCTGATTTTGAGTTGCAATCCACTGATTTTGGCAATACACATGATATGGAAGGGTTTTATGAACTGCGCCTTTTTGTGAAAAGGCGAAAAAAAGGCGCAAAGGCAATGAAAAGACTCTAAAACTACACCAGCCTAGACTAAGCTTAGTTTTTTGGTGTATGTGAAGTTTCAGAAAATATGTACCTGCGCAAAATTTATCAAATCAAATGCTCTGTGATCATTTAATAAATTTGGGGCTTCTGCACATTACCAGCACACACAAAAAAAAAAAGGTGTAGAAAAATGCTTCACTTACACCTACAATGATAAATGCTGGCCAATAACTCTACAGACAATCAATTTCTCAGTCTAACACACTGGGTGAAAGCTCTGGCTGACCTGGTCTAACTTTACTTCGGCTGTTTTCGTTTATCGTTAGAAATAAGCATTAAAACGAACAACGAAATGGTCTGAAATCAAAAGTGAAACGAATGATATATATATATATATATATATATATATATATATATATAAATATATATATATATATATATATATATATATATATATATAACAAATAGATCCAAAATTATGAATGCATCCGAAATTACGAATGCATCCGAATAGAACTAAAAAAAATATATACAAATTCGTCCGAAAACAGAATAAACCGAATTACTCTATCCCGAAGGTTTAACCTAATCGAAATTTTTGGTCGTGCGCAAGTTATTATTCACCACACATCAGAACGACATTTCGGACTTCTCACATGGCCATAGTCAAGCAGCAAGTGTTACAAAGTGTTGGGTATTAATAAGGTGTACAATTCAATTATCATCAATTACATGATTATATCAAATTTATAAATATACAGTGTACAAGTGATTAAGATTACATTCTGGGGGTTCATACACACTCAAATACATATTCTTATGGAACCTGCGTCATGTCAATATTAAAAATTATTGTGCAAACCGTCATACATTCAAACCGTACAATTATCAATTTTTCAAAGAACAGGTGTGCATGCTTAAAAGTGATACCATGATGAGCCCAGGTGGAGGAGTGCCGCCGTACATGTTGTGTACACATTGCCATGTGGAATGCCGATCAACATTGCCGAGTCCATAACATGTATGTCACTTCCGGCGCTCCAGAGGAAGTGACGAGAGATGTAAACAATGCGTCATTCTAGATATTCTATGCGCATGCGCATTCCATAGATATTCATCCACAGGCACCATCTTAAGGAAGGGCAATCCCCTCCTGTCATCAGGCGTCCGTGCACACATTGAATTGACATATCGCAGTGTTAACTGTGCTCCTTCTGTCATTGCAGCGTTCCCGAGAAGACAAGTCCCCACCGTTCACGCTGCACTGACAGAAGGAACACAGTTAACCCTGTGACACACACCATGACATGCCACGCAGCACCAGAAGAAGAAAGGTACAGGGGTGGACAGTTTAGGATCCACAGGGGTGGAAAGTATAGGATCCAGAAAAAAAATATTGACACCCGAAGAATCAGCAGCTAACAGGGGTGTACCTAGAGAATTTGGCATCCGGGGCGGACCCTTTGTTTGGCACCCCCCCCCACACACACGCACCCCTCCCCCCAGGAGCGGACTGACAACACTCGGGGCCCCCGGACCAAAAAGAAGGCAAGGGCCCCTGCTAGGCTCTGCAGCTCTTCAATCTTCTGCCATGCTCCTATTCCACCCAAATCCCACACACAATAAAATAAAATTTATATATAAAAGAAACACTTTAACGTAGGTAAATTTCTATGACCAATAATACTGGTATACAAGGAGTAAATATATACCACCACACAATAACTGGATAATACCGCCATACTGTATAAAACCACTATATACAGACCAGTATACTATACAGGATCTGTATACAATATAAGTGATTATATACAGGACCATATGGCGGTAGATATCAGCTGCACACAGGATGTGTATACCATATAAGTCATTACAATTACATTTTGGACTCACAATTACGTATTTTCTGATCAACGGCGTCCTCTTTCCTTTTCTTCTCCGTCCGGATAAGACCGCCATGTGGATCTCTTAACATCTGCAGGAAAAACATGTCAGATTCTGCATATTTTCAGTGCCCTCCCCTCCTCTACACAATCTTCCCATCTACAGGCCCACAAACTGTAATAATGCCCTCTTTGGTGTCCTGCACAGTAAAAGGGTAGGTAGGTAGATAGCCAGGTAACCCCCTCTTTCCCATAGGTATATGCAGAGTTACACCCCCCCTTTCCCATAGGTATATGCAGAGTTACACCCCCCCCTCTTTCCCATAGGTATATGCAGAGCTAAACCCCCCACCCCCTCTTCCCCATAGGCATATGCAGAGCTACACCCCTCCCTCTTTCCCATAGGTATATGCAGGGCTACACCCCCCTCTTTCCCATAGGTATATCTAGGGCCGGGCGGTATACCTGTTCATACCGAATACCAAATTTTTTGGGCTGCGCGATATGAATTTTCCCCGATACCGCAATACCGGTTGGGCCCCTCCCCCTCGGGAATGTATTATCAGCCTACCACATCGGGGAACCAATCCTATGTTACCCGCCAGCACTGTTCTGCTCCCCCCCAATTAATGATCAGCCCAGCTGGGTACTACTCACATATATCAAGCACTGCTATCCTCCTCTATGTTGGGGGCCACCGGGCGCTGGAACTCTATATTGTACGCCAGTGGTCTCCAACCTGCAGACCTCCAGGTGTTGCAAAACTACAACTCCCAGCATGCCCGGACAGCCGACGATGGAACTCTCTGTACGCCAGTGGTCTCCAACCTGCGGACCTCCAGTTGTTGCAAAACTACCACTCCCAGCATGCCCGGACAGCCAACAGCTGTCCGGGCATGCTGGGAGTTGTAGTTTTGCAACAGCTGGAGGTCCGCAGGTTTGAGACCACTGCTGTACGCTGTATACCTATGCCCGGGCTGCAAAAGATACAGAAAATAAACTTAACTCACCCACGTCGGCCGCACGCTGGGGACGGGAACGCCGGACAGCCGTCAGCCTATCACCGGCCAGAGCGATGCCCCGCCCTGGCCAGTGATGTCATGAATGAAGCCGGCTTCTTACATGACAGTGGGTTCAGCTGACGTGGGTGACGTGGGTGAGTTAAAAGTTTATTTTCTGTATCTTTTGCAGCCCGGGCATAGGTATACAGCGTACAGCAGTGGTCTCAAACCTGCGGACCTCCAGCTGTTGCAAAACTACAACTCCCAGCATGCCTGGACAGCCGTTGGCTATCCGGGCATGCTGGGAGTTGTAGTTTTGCAACAACTGGTGGTCCACAGTTTGGAGACCACTGGCGTATAGTGAGTTCCATCGCCGGCGGCCCCCAACAAAGAGGAGGAGGGCAGTGCTTGACATATGTGAGTAGTACCCCACTGGGCTGATCATTAATTGGGGGGGAGCAGAACAGTGCTGGCGGGTCACATGATTTTGGGGGGGGGGGGGGAGCCGAACACCGCGCGCGGGTCACATGATAGGGGCAGGGGGGGGGGGCTGAACAGCACTGGCGGGTCACATGATTTGGGGGGGGGATACCGTTATATACCGTGGAACCGCCGTAAGTTAAAAAAATACAGTGATACACATATATGGTCATACTGCCCAGCCCTAGGTATATGCAGAGCACCCCCCCTCTCCCCCCCTTCCCTATAGGTATATGCAGAGCCCCCCTCCCCCCCTTCCCTATAGGTAAATGCAGAGCACCCCCCCTCTCCCCTATAGGTAAATGCAGAGCACCCCCCTCTCCCTCCCTTCCCTATAGGTAAATGCAGAGCACCCCCCTCTCCCCCCTTCCCTATAGGTATATGCAGAGCTCCCCCCTCCCCCTTCCCTATAGGTATATGCAGAGCACCCCCCTCTCCCCCCTTCCCTATAGTTAAATGCAGAGCACCCCCCTCTCCCCCCTTCCCTATAGGTATATGCAGAGCTCCCCTCTCCCCCCTTCCCTATAGGTATATGCAGAGCCCCCCTACCCCCTTCCCTATAAGTAAATGCAGAGCACCCCCCTCTCCCCTATAGGTAAATGCAGGGCACCCCCCTCTCCCTCCCTTCCCTATAGGTAAATGCAGAGCACCCCCCCTCTCCCCCTTCCCTATAGGTATATGCAGAGCTCCCCTCTCCCCCCTTCCCTATAGGTATATGCAGAGCCCCCCCCCTCCCCCTTCCCTATAGGTATATGCAGAGCACCCCCCTCTCCCTCCCTTCCCTATAGGTAAATGCAGAGCACCCCCCCTCTCCCCCTTCCCTATAGGTATATACAGAGCTCCCCCCTCCCCCTTCCCTATAGGTATATGCAGAGCACCCCCCTCTCCCCCCTTCCCTATAGGTAAATGCAGAGCACCCCCCCTCTCCCCCCCTTCCCTATAGGTAAATGCAGAGCACCCCCCCCTCTCCCCCCTTCCCTATAGGTAAATGCAGAGCACCCCCCTCCCTCTCCCCCCCCTTCCCTGTAGGTGTATGCAGAGCAACAAAAAAAAAAGGATGCTCACCTGATATCCCACGCAGCAATCTCCTCAGCTGCAGGGCCCGCGTCTTCTCCCCTCCACAGTACAGGCACCAGATGAGTGACGTCACCGGCGCCTGTACTACGTGCTGCGTGGCGGCGGAGGTCACGTCTCCTCTGTGTAAGCTGCAGATGCGGCTCATACAGAGGAGACGCCTTCTCCTGTATGTGCGTGTATCGCGCATACAGGAGAATGTAGCACTGTCTGCTGGGGATCTGGGACGAGTGTCAATCCGCCCCTGGCACCCCCCTTGAGAGTGGCACCCGGGGCGGGTTTGGGGGGGGATACCGTTATATACAGTGGAACCGCCGTAAGTTAAAAAAATACCGTGATACACATATATGGTCATACTGCCCAGCCCTAGGTATATGCAGAGCACCCCCCCCTCCCCCCCCTTCCCTATAGGTATATGCAGAGCCCCCCCTCCCCCCCTTCCCTATAGGTAAATGCAGAGCACCCCCCCTCTCCCCTATAGGTAAATGCAGAGCACCCCCCTCTCCCTCCCTTCCCTATAGGTAAATGCAGAGCACCCCCCCCTCTCCCCCCTTCCCTATAGGTATATGCAGAGCTCCCCCTCCCCCTTCCCTATAGGTATATGCAGAGCACCCCCCCTCTCCCCCCTTCCCTATAGGTAAATGCAGAGCACCCCCCTCTCCCCCCTTCCCTATAGGTATATGCAGAGCTCCCCTCTCCCCCCTTCCCTATAGGTATATGCAGAGCCCCCCCTCCCCCTTCCCTATAAGTAAATGCAGAGCACCCCCCCTCTCCCCTATAGGTAAATGCAGGGCACCCCCCTCTCCCTCCCTTCCCTATAGGTAAATGCAGAGCAGCCCCCCTCTCCCCCCTTCCCTATAGGTATATGCAGAGCTCCCCTCTCCCACCTTCCCTATAGGTATATGCAGAGCCCCCCTCCCTCCCCCCTTCCCTATAGGTATATGCAGAGCACCCCCCTCTCCCTCCCTTCCCTATAGATAAATGCAGAGCACCCCCCCTCTCCCCTTCCCTATAGGTATATGCAGAGCTCCCCCCTCCCCCCTTCACTATAGGTATATGCAGAGCACCCCCCTCTCCCCCCTTCCCTATAGGTAAATGCAGAGCACCCCCCCTCTCCCCCCCTTCCCTATAGGTAAATGCAGAGCACCCCCCTCCCTCTCCCCCCCTTCCCTGTAGGTGTATGCAGAGCAAAAAAAAAAGGATGCTCACCTGATATCCCACGCAGCGATCTCCTCAGCTGCAGGGCCCGCGTCTTCTCCCCTCCACAGTACAGGCACCAGTTGAGTGACGTCACCGGCGCCTGTACTATGTGCTGCGTGGAGGCAGAGGTCACGTCTCCTCTGTGTAAGCTGCAGATGTGGCTCATACAGAGGGGACGCCTTCTCCTGTATGTGCGTGTATCGCGCATACAGGAGAATGTAGCACTGTCTGCTGGGGATCTGGGACGAGTGTCAATCCGCCCCTGGCACCCCCCTTGAGAGTGGCACCCGGGGCGGGCTGCCCCCCACGCCCCCCCCCTTGGTACGCCACTGGCACCTAAAACAGAGATGTGGGTAAAATGACAGACTTCAAAAAAGCTACAGTTAGAGACACATAATATTAATAAATCAACATATACAGGATTATATGACATTGTAAAGACTAGCACACAGAGTGGTTCGTTGCATAGACATCTCCCCACCCAGGACCAAACAGTCACTTGGTGTGCCTATGATGCATGTATGTATTAGTGTTGGGCGCGAAAATTTGCATTTCGTATTTTTATCGCAAATATTGCAAATTTGTGAATATTGTGAATACAGTGGTCCCTCAACATACGGTGGTAATCCGTTCCAAATGGACCATCGTTTGTTGAAACCATCGTACGTTGAGGGATCCATGCAATGTAAAGTATAGGACAGTGGTCTACAATCTGCGGACCGCCAGATGTTGCAAAACTACAGCACCCAGCATGCCCGGACAGCCGTTGGCTGTCTGGGCATGATGGGAGTTGTAGTTTTGCAACATCTGGAGGTCCGCAGGTTGAAGACCACTGGTATAGGAAGTCGTACTCACCTGTCCCCGCAGATCCGGACCGTCACCGCTCATCACCGCTGCCCTGGATGTCGCCTTCCATCGCTGTTGCCGCGTCCCCAGGGTGTTCCCGACGCTCCGGCAAGGCCTCTGCTTCCCCGACATCCTCACTCTCCGTCGCCGCCATCACATCACAACGCACGCTGCTCCTATTGGATGACGGGATGGCGTGCGCAGCGATGTGATGACAACGATGGGGGGCACCGGCGATGGAGGGGATCCCGAAGAGGATGCGTCGGAGCCCCGAGGACAGGTAAGTGATCGTCAGCGGACCACACGTGGCACCGTAAACGGCTATCCAGTGGCAGCTGAAGCAGTCTGCGCTGCCGGAAAGCCGTTTTCTGCGATGGCCCCGACATACAAAAGCATCATATGTTGATGCTGCCTTCAACATGTGATGACCTCACATGTTGAAATTATCATATGTCGGGGCCATCGTAGGTCGGGGGGTCACTGTATATTCGCTATATATTTGAAATTGCTAATATTCACTTTTTTTCCACATTTGCGCATATGTGAATATTTGCATATTCCTTCTTTTCACTTGTGGGCCAATTAAAATGATGCAAATACACTTGTCAGAGGATATCAACAACATCCATATCAACCAATAGTAAAGTTGCCCCCTCACTGTTTTCTTCCTCGAATACGTGAATATTCACATATGCGAATATGCGAATATGCAAAATTCACGAATATAGGACGAATATTCGTCTATATATTTGCGAAATATCGCCAATTCGAATATGGGCAATGCCGCTCATCACTAGTATGTAAGACTATTGTGTTACATGTCTTTGTTGTCAGAGAGATCCCTAGAAATCCTTAGGTTATTGGCAAGAAGATATGCTGTAATGTCTGCTCTAGTTCACATTCTGTATGGTACTTACCTATATACGTATAGCAAGCTTTAATATACACTATCAATAATGGTTTTAATAGCCCTTTAAAGAATTATTAACTGCTACACGTTATTTTACTTTAATGAAAATGTGGCACCATGTAAACCATAAAAAGATGACAGGAAGCAGAACTTTACTGAGAGAAAAATAAACCCAAGATGATTTTAATTACTAAAATAAATATTTAATTAGCGTTTAAATGTAAAACGTAAATCAACTGTTAACTTTAAAACCGGTTCATTTCATCTGATACTTCAAAGAGCTTAAAATTGTTATATTGCAAAATAATACTATATAGAAGCAGGGTAGTTTTAAGCATGTCATGTATTTAGCTGCATCAGTCACATGATGAAAATTCAGGAGTGAGACACCCTATGGCTTCATTTTTATTGGTGAACCTTCTTTGCTTGAGGCTAGGTTTCCACACAGATTTTTTTAATTTTTTTTTTAAACTGCCACTGTAGTTTGTGAGCCAAAGTCAGAAGTGGATCCAGTAGGATGGAGAAGTCCTTTCTTTATATTTCCCATTCCATATTAACCCACATCTTTCTCTGGCCCAAAAACTCAAGGCGCAGTTTTTCAAAAAAACTACAGAAGAAAAACCTGTGTGGAAACCTAGCCTAAAGAAGACAACCATTTGAAGGCTAAGTTTCTACTTTTTTTTTTTATTGGGAAAAATGCTGAGAAAAATGCCAAATCTGCTGCATGGCAGATGTTAACCGTAAATCAATGAGAAATAGCAAAATGATTTTTCCACTTGCCGTTTTTCAGTTTGGCATTTTTTTTATCCATATGGAGTTTTTTCACTCATTTTTAGCTCCTTGATGGTTTTGCAAAGTCGCCTCATGTTGAGCCAATGGTGTTTTTTTCCCCTGAAATTGTGGTGTTTTACTCCCATAGAAGTCTACAGAATTAAAAAAACGCCAAGAATAACCAAATGTGGGTTATCACTTTTGCGTTTTTGCAGGCGTTTTTTATTCTTTTTTGGACTTTAGTGATCCAAAAACATGATGGAGATACCCTTTTTTGCAGTAGCGATGGAAAAAATTGTATCTAACGAAATGTATCTTTTTTATATCAAAATTTGTATTAATTATCAAAACTGGGATCAATTTATGTGGACAGGCAGAGAACTAAAAATGTAGCCAACAATAATAAAAATGTAGTGTGTGTGTGTGCGTGTGTTTTTCACTTTTTTTCTTTCTTTTTTTTTAAGGTGGTACTACTACTCCCAGCATGGAACACACTGTTCCATGATGGGAGTAGTAGTACCTGTACTAATTGAAATATCGCCCAAGGTCTGTTGTGATCCTCCTGTATAATGTATACATGCGGCCGGCCCCTTTTCCATGGTCATCTGCACTGCCGCATATACACACCTATTTATATTTCCCGCAGAGAGCTGTGATTGGCCAGATGGTTCCAGCCAATCACAGCTCTCTGCAGGAAATATGAATATGTGTATATATACGTCAGGTCAGGGGACCATAGAAGAGCGGCCGGCTGCATCTATACATTATACAGAACGATCACAGCGGGTGTCAGGAGTGACATCCGCTGTGATCTTTCCTTAACTGCAGGTACTACTACTCCAAACATGGAGCACACTCTGCTCAATACTGGGAGCGGTAGTACCTGCATTAATAGACAGATTGCAAAAGGTGTCAGAAGTTACACTCCCTGCGATCTGTCTATTAATGCAAGTACTACAGCTCACAACATGGAGCAGAGTGTGCTCCATGTTGGGAGTAGTAGTACCTGCAATTAAGGAGAGATCACAGCGGGTGTCACTCCTGACACCCGCTGCGATCGTCCTATCTATTGCAGAGATTTCCCATATTTCCCTCTGAGAGCTGTGATTGGCTGCAACCATCCGACCAATCCCCACATCACATCACTGGCCGGAGTACAGAACAGAGATGTGAGCGATGTATAGAGCCGCTCCGCATCTCTGCTATATTATGGACGATCGCATTGTGTGTCACGACTGACACCCGGGCGATATGTCCATTAGTACAGGTACTACAGCTACCATCATAGAACAGTCTGTCCCATGCAGGGAGTAGTAGTACTACCTAAAAAAATGTAAAAAATAGAGAGAAAAAAGTGAAACACACACACACTTTATTAAAAATTTGTTTTGTTATAAAAAAAATATATACATTTAGTTAAATACATTTTTCTCCATCACTACTGCATCCTTTTTTTTTTTTTTTTTTTTTTTTTTGGTACCCAACAAATTTTGGGTACCAAAAAAAACGCCAAAGGGGCCAAAAATGCAATTTCCACTCAAATGAAAAAACCCAGAAAAACTGAAAAAAAAAAAAAAAAAAAGACAAACACAGGAAAATGCTGTGGCGTTTTTTCTGGCATTTTTTTTCTTACATTATTTTGGGCCACAAAAAAAAAACATGTAGAAACTTAGCCTACACTGGAAAAACTTTTTTTTTTTAAATCAACTGATGCCAGAAAGTTAAACAGATTTGTAAATGACTTCTATTAAAAAATCTTAATCCTTCCAGTACTTATCAGCTACTGTTTGAGCCAAAGGAAGTTCTTTTCTTTTATAATTCCCTTTCTACCTGACCGCAGTGCCCTCTGCTGACACCTCTGTCCATTTTAGGAACTGTCCAGACCAGGAGAAATTCCCCATAGCAAACCTATTCTGCTCTGGACAGTTTCTGACATGGACAGAGGTGTCAGCAGAGAGCATGAGGTCAGACAGAAAGGGAATTCAAAAAGAAAATAACTTCCTATAGATCATACAGCAGCTGATAAGTACTGAAAGAATTAAGATTTTTAAATAAAAGTCATTTACAAATCTGTTTAACTTTCTGGCATCAGTTTATTTAAAAACATTTTTTTTCCAGAGAAGTACCCATTTAAGCAAAAGGACCCCTCCCTTTCTTCACTAACCAAACCAAGAACTACCAATCCCTTTCTCGAGCCATGTTGGGGCGGGGGGTGGGGGGGGGGGGGGTGCCATGTAGTGAAATCCAGGGACAAGCTTCTAAGATGTCATTGTTTGTACATCCATAGCATCGTCTGCCTTTATCCTCTTCATTTGTCATGTCTTTGAAGATAATCTGATAAATCCTCTTCTCGCCCTCTGTTGCGGGCCCTTCAGGAGAATAGTCTGTAGCGGTTGTGTTGTTTTCGTAGTAGCATGTCATCTGTTTTACTGGTCTGCAGTTGATTAATTTGCAAATGATATTTCCAATAAAGGGCTTAGAAGTAGATAATTACAACTATATTAACAGTTACTAGGGAAGCAGATGGTATTCTGTGGAGCTGCCATGTAGAATTAGTACTGATGCTCTACTGTAATGTAGCGTGTACATGAACAAGACACAATCAACAAATTCCAGTCCTGCTGATTTTCCAGATTGTACTTTTGCTTCAAAGTGCATTTCCCTTCGTTTCTGAGAGATAAAAATGCTTATAGAATGGAGTTTTCTGGGACTGATATAAAAAGTAGCAATGGGTCTAACCTTTTCATAGTCTCATCACTTGTCTCCCAGTCCTCCCGCTTACAGCTCTTTATACAGCGTGATCGCTGTGGATTTCTTGATTTACACATATAATGTACCAGGTAACCACCGAGATAAGGAATTTGACTGGCACCTGCCACTCCTGTCTAACTGCATTACCTGGATCAATCTCCATTCACCTGAATGCTGCGTGTAGTTCTGCCTGCATAACATGAAACAGTGTATGTACATCTTTATCTTGGCAATCTGAGGATGTCTCCTGACCTCTTGCAGATACTAGACAAATTCACAATTATCTAGACATAGTAGCAGCTGGGGGGGGGGGCAGTGAACTTCTACATATAGTTGCTGTGCCAACATTTTATAAAGGATATGCCCACATTTGTAATTGTTTTACAGTTCTATAGTATATACAATTAAACATGACGCACATTTTAAAATAACCTTAAAAATATATATTTTACAGTTTTGTGTACACAGCTCAGATGAAGAC
Organism: Hyla sarda; assembly: GCF_029499605.1. Classification (NCBI taxonomy): domain Eukaryota; kingdom Metazoa; phylum Chordata; class Amphibia; order Anura; family Hylidae; genus Hyla; species Hyla sarda. Next base: position 71,225,130 of record NC_079189.1, on the reverse strand, counting down.
CCAAAGGGGGAGATTTATCAAAACCTGTCCAGAGAAAAATTTGCTGAGTTGCCCATAGCAACCAATGAGATTGCTGCTTTCATTTTTGAAAAGGTGATAGGAGCAATCTGATTGGTTGCTATGGGCAACTCAGCAACCTTTCCTCTGGGCAGGTTTTGATAAGTCTCCCCCTTTGGGTCTATTCACATTGGCGGAATTTCTGCTTGAAATGAAAGCCCATACACTACTATGGGATTCCGCACTCCAGTTGACACTTCGGAATTTCCGCTTGCTCAACGAGAGTGCAGAATCCCATAGAAGTAATACTGCTGATGAAAATTCCGCCTGTGTGAATAGACCCTTAAAGGGGTGCTTCGGTGGAAAACATTTTTTTTTTTTAATCAACTGGTGCCAGAATGTTAAACAGATTTGTAAATTACTTCTATTAAAAAATCTTTACCCTTCCAGTACTTTTTAGCAGCTGTATGCTACAGAGGAAATTCTGTTCTTTTTGAATTTCTTTTTTGTCTTGCCCAAAGTGCTCTCTGCTGACACCTCTGTCCGTATCAGGAACTGTCCAGAGCAGCATAGGTTTGCAATGGGGATTTTCTCCTGCTCTGGAAAGTTCCTGATACGGGAATCAGGTGTCAGCAGAGAGCAGTGTGGACAAGACAATAAAGAAATTCAAAAAGAACAGAATTTCCGCTGTTGTATTCAGCAAGCAGCTAAAAAGTACAGGAAGGGTGAAGATTTTTTAATAGAAGTCATTTACAAATCTGTTTAACTTTCTGGTACCAGTTGATTTAAAAAAAAAAATGTTTTCCACCGGAGTACCCCTTTAACCCCTTCCCGACCTATGACATACCTGTACGTCATGGGTGGCAAGGTGTTCCCGACCCATGACATCCAGGTACGTCATGAACATTACTGCCGCTAATCGCGGCATCCCGCAGCGCCTGGAAAGATGGTGGCTATCACTGATAGCCAGCCATCTTACCGTGCGACCACAGGGGTTTCGTCCCCCACCCCTCCCCAGCGATCGCTACTATCAGCTGGTCAAATCTGACTAGCTGATAGCAGCGCGGTGTGTGAGTCCCGATCACGGGAATCGGGACACACACCGCTCTGCTAAGTGTCCCTGATCCGTCCCCCGGCGTCACTTACCCATCCGAGTGGTGTCCCGAGCGGTCCCGGCGCGAGCGACGTCCTCCATGCGGTCCCGGCGGCGCTGCGACCCGGAGGTGAGTTTCCGGCAGCAGTGCGGCATCTTCATTGGCAGCAGTGAGATCGCCGTAAAGCGATCTCACTGCTGCCTCTGAGAGTTTCAAAACTGCAACTCCCAGCATGCCCAGACAGCCTTTGGCTTTCTGGGCATGCTGGGAGTTGTAGTTTTGCAACATCTGGAGGTCCACAGTTTGGAGACCACTGTATAATGGTCTCCAATCTGTGCTCTTCCAGATGTTGCAAAACTACAAATCTCAGCATGCTCAGTCTGTCCAGGCATGCTGGGAGTTGTAGTTCTCTAACATCTGGAAGAGCACAGATTGAAGACCATTATACAGTGGTCTCCAAACTGTGGACCTCCAGATGTTGCAAAACTACAACTCCCAGCATGCCCAGACTGCCCAAGCATGCTGGAAGTTGTAGTTCGGCAACAACTGATCCTTCAGATATTGCCGAACTACAACTTCCAGCATGCCTGGGCAGTCTGGGCATGCTGGGAGTTGTAGTTTTGCAACAATTGGAGGCACACTAGTTGGGAAACATTGTCCGTTTCCTACCTCAGTGCCTCCAGCTGTTGCAATTGTTGCAAAACTATAACTCCCAGAATGCACTGACAGACCATGCATGCTGGGAGTTGTAGTTTTGCAACAGCTGGAGGCACACTGGTTTGGAAACACTAAGTTTGGTTGCAAAACACTTGAAAGTTTATTACTTAACTTAGTGTTTCCAAACCAGTGTTCCTCCAGCTGTTGCAAAACTACAACTCCCAGCATGCACGGACAGCCAAAGGGCATGCTCGGAGTTTGCAACAGCTGGATGTTTGCCCCCTCCCCCCAATGTGAATGTACAGGGTACACTCACATGGGCGGAGGTTTACAGTGAGTGCTGCAAGTTTGAGATGGCGCAAATTTTGCGCTGCAGCTCAAACTTCCAGCGGCAAACTTGCTGTGAACCTCTGCCCATGTGACTGTACCCTGAAAACACTACACTATACTAACACTAACCTAAAATAAAAAGTAAAAAACACTACATATACACATACCCCTACACAGCCCCCCTCCCCCCAAAAAATGAAAAACGTCTGGTACGCTACTGTTTCCAAAACGGAGCCTCCAGCTGTTGAAAAATAATAACTCCCAGTATTGCCGGACAGCCATTGACTGTCCAGGCATGCTGGGAGTTTTGCAACAGCTGGAGGCACCCTGTTTGGGAATCATTGGCATAGAATACCCCTATGTCCACCCCTATGCAAATCCCTAATTCAGGCCTCAAATGCGCATGACGCTCTCTCAATTTGGAGCCCTGTCGTATTTCAGGGCAACAGTTTTGGGACACATATGGGGTATCGCCGTACTCGGGAGAAATTGCCTTACAAATTTTGGGGGGCTTTTTCTTCTTTAACCCCTTATGAAAAGGTGAAGTTGGGGTCTACACCAGCATGTTAGAGTAAAAAAATAAATTTTTTACACTGACATGCTGGTGTTGCCCTATACTTTTCATTTTCACAAGAGGTAAAAGGGAAAAAAGACCCTCTAAATTTGTAAAGCAATTTCTCCTGAGTACGGAGATACCCCATATGTGGGTGCAAAGTGCTCTGGGGGCGCACAACAAGGCCCAGAAGGGAGAGTGCGCCATGTACATTTGAGGCGATTTGCACAGGGGTGGCTGATTGTTACAGCAGTTCTGACAAACGCAAAACAATAAATATCCATATGTGACCCCATTTTGGAAACTACACCCCTCACGGAATGTAATAAGGGGTGCAGTGAGCATTTACACCCCACTGGTGTATGACAGATTTTTGGAACAGTGGTCTGTGAAAATGAAAAATAAAATTTTTGATTTGCACAGTCCACTGTTTCAAATATCTGTCAAACGCCAGTGGGGTGTAAATGCTCACTGCACCCCTTATTAAATTCCATGAGGGGTATAGTTTCCAAAATGGGGTCACATGTGGGGGGGGTCCACTGTTCTGGCACCATAGGGGCTTCCTAAATGGGACATGCCCCCCAAAAACCCTTTCAGAAAAACTCACTCTCCAAAATCCCATTGTCGCTCCTTCCCTTCTGAGCCCTCTACTGCGCCCGCCGAACACTTTACATACGCATATGAGGTATTTCCTTACTCGAGAGAAATTGGGTTACAAATTTTAGGGTGATTTCTCTTCTTTTACCCCTTGTAAAAATTCAAAAATTGGGTCTACAAGAAAATGTGAGTGTAAAAAATGAAGATTTAGAATTTTCTCCTTCACTTTGCTGCTATTCCTGTGAAACACCTAAAGGGTTAAAACACTTACTGAATGTCATTTTGAATACTTTGGGGGGTGCAGCTTTTATAATGGGGTCATTTATGGGGTATTTCTAATATGAAGACCCTTAAAATCCACTTCCAACCTGAACTGGGCCCTGAAAAATTACGATTTTGAAAATCTTGAGAAAAATTGGAAAATTGCTGCGGAACTTTGAAGCCCTCTGGTGCCCTCCAAAAGTTAAAACATGTCAATTTTTTTATGCAAACACAAAGTAGACATATTGTATATGTGAATCAATATGTAATTTATTTGGAATATCCATTTTCCTTTCAAGCAGAGACTTTCAAAGTTAGAAAAATGCTAAATTTTCAAAATTTTCATGACATTTTTATATTTTTTACCAAGAAAGGATACAAATATCAGTGAAATTTTACCAGTAACATAAAGTAGAATATGTCACGAAAAAACAATTTCGGAATCAGAATGATAAGTAAAAGCATTACAAAGTTATTAATGTTTAAAGTGACAGTGGTCAGATTTTCAAAAAATGCCCAGGTCATGAAGGTGAAAATGGGCTGGGTCATGAAGGGGTTAATTACTTTCTATTCTGAATTTCTCCTTTATTTAGTGCTGATTCATATATATATATATATATATATATATATATATATATATATATTATTTTAAATTCATATATGGTACACAGGGAACCATATACATTTAATCGGCAGCTATAACTCATCTCCCAGCCCTAGGTAGCGCTTGTAAATTAGTATATTTCACTTATCATCTACTGTATGCTTCAGAGGAAGTTGTATAATTATTTTCTGTCTGACCACAATGCTTGACTCCTCTATCCATGTCAGGAATTGTCCAGAGCAGGAACAAATTCCCACAGCAAACCTCTCCTGCTCTGGACAATTCCTGACATGGACAGAGGAGTCAGCAGCGAACACTGTGGTCAGACAGAAAATAAATTCAAAAAGAAAAGAACTTTCTCTGCAGCATACAGCAGATGATAAGTACTAGAAGGATTAAGATTTTTAAATAGAAGTGATTTACAAACTTTCGGGATCAGTTGATTAGAATTTTTTTTCCCCCTGGAATACTTATTTGAGCTTTCACTGGCTAATTCACCTTTGTCAGTAAAATAACACTTTTTTCTGTAGCTAACGTTCTATATTGTATTCTGCTTTCTGGTATCTGACTTTGGCTCTCTTTTCCAGGATTAACACCTTACCTTCTGGTTCTCTTGGTTTTGATTTTGGCTTGTTGACTCTGATTTATCTGTTGGTTTGTTTACCTTCCTCTGTATTGTTAAGTGTGTGTTTACCTTTTGCATTTCTGATAATCTCCTGACCTGTGATTGAGTATTTTTAGAGTTTATTTTGACTCTGAAGTCCCAACACATAGATAGGCTGGGGCCATCTTCGTGGTTGTGAATCCGTGGTTTAGGGTGGATACACAATAGGAAGGGAAAGAGGTTGTGAGCGAGTGTAGGACTTCACCTTTTCCCTGCCATACATGACACAGGGGTTCTTTTTCTCATAGAGGGCCCTCACTCCTCTTGAACAATCAGAGTGTATTATTGTTAAGTCTAATTTTGTCCTTATTTGTACTAATTAAAATTGTGAAGTACAGTGTAATTTATAATAATAATAATAACAACAACAAAGTAGAAGCATTAGTAGTAGTATTCAGATTTCATGCTGCCCAGTGGTTCAGACAGAATTAATCCACTCCCTTTAAATACTTGGTTCCTCTGGTTTTCTCAGCTCAGTTCTCATTTTGAATTCTTATTAATAAATTGGTAATTCACCCTGTTTGTTTGTCTTGTTTGGTATGAAATGTCTGCAGATAGGGTTCTCCTCCTGATTGGTCCATTAGAACAGGCAATGTTTTTATTACCCACTAATAAATTTGCTCCTTAGAAATCCTCTCAATGCAATCTATATTGATTTTTTTTAATTGAGATTTTAGAAGTCTAAGGAAGGAAGTTTCCTACTTTCTTCTTCATACTTGCCTGAATTACTTAACCAAAAGAAAATAAAAGCTTGTAACACTGACATAGTTTCATTCTAGCCTAACTGCTCATCTAGGTGACAAGTAACAGAGAAAATGGTCATGTGAGCACTAATATGGCTGAAGGTTAATCAAAATATTATTGGGATTATAAGCAAAAGAAACTGCTGGTAACTTCAAGGTGACATTCTTTTTTGGGATTTACAATTAGCATTCTGGGTAATTGACAGACTTGACCCACATCCAACTCAATGATTTAGGAACCTCTGTTTTTCTGACTGATTTAAATTTTTAATTTGCATATTGCAGGCAGTTCTTACTGCTTGCATTATGTTCATTAACATCTCCATGACTTTATTGAATACAGATTTCTTTTGGTTTCTTTGTCTCATACACACATAAAAGACGATGAAAACACACAAGATATTTTTACAGTTATAACATAAATGTAAAAGTGTCTATGCCCAAAAAGGTAAAACATATTAATTATCACTGTCACGATGCCGGCTGGCAGGAGGTGGATCCTCTGTGCCAGAGAGGGATTGGCGTGGACCGTGCTAGTGGACCGGTTCTAAGTCACTACTGGTTTTCACCAGAGCCCGCCGCAAAGCGGGATGGTCTTGCTGCGGCGGTAGTGACCAGGTCGTATCCACTAGCAATGGCTCAACCTCTCTGGCTGCTGAAGATAGGCGCGGTACAAGGGAGTAGACAGAAGCAAGGTCGGACGTAGCAGAAGGTCGGGGCAGGCAGCAAGGATCGTAGTCAGGGGCAACGGCAGGAGGTCTGGAACACAGGCTAGGAACACACAAGGAAACGCTTTCACTGGCACAATGGCAACAAGATCCGGCGAGGGAGTGAAGGGGAAGTGAGGTATAAATAGGGAGTGCACAGGTGAACACACTAATTGGAACCACTGCGCCAATCAGCGGCGCAGTGGCCCTTTAAATCGCAGAGACCCGGCGCGCGCGCGCCCTAGGGAGCGGGGCCGCGCGCGCCGGGACAGGACAGACGGAGAGCGAGTCAGGTACGGGAGCCGGGATGCGCATCGCGAGCGGGCGCCACCCGCATCGCGAATCGCATCCCGGCTGGAGACGGTATCGCAGTGCACCGGGTCAGTGGAGCTGCCCGGAGCGCTGCGGCAGCGAGAGTGAAGCGAGCGCTCCGGGGAGGAGCGGGGACCCGGAGCGCTCGGCGTAACAGTACCCCCCCCCTTGGGTCTCCCCCTCTTCTTAGAGCCTGAGAACCTGAGGAGCAGACTTTTGTCTAGGATATTGTCCTCAGGTTCCCAGGATCTCTCTTCAGGACCACAACCCTCCCAATCGACCAGGAAAAAGGTTTTCCCTCTGACCTTCTTGGAGGCCAGTATCTCTTTAACGGAGAAGATGTCCGAAGAGCCGGAAACAGGAGTGGGAGAAACAAACTTAGGAGAGAAACGGTTGATGATAAGTGGTTTAAGAAGAGAAACGTGAAAGGCATTAGGAATTCGAAGAGAAGGAGGAAGAAGAAGTTTGTAAGAGACAGGATTAATCTGGCACAAGATTTTGAAAGGACCAAGATAGCGTGGTCCCAATTTGTAGCTAGGGACACGGAAGCGGACATATTTAGCGGAGAGCCATACCTTGTCTCCAGGAGAAAAAATGGGGGGAGCTCTTCTTTTTCTATCAGCAAACTTCTTCATGCGTGATGAGGCCTGTAAAAGAGAATTTTGGGTCTCTTTCCATATGGTGGAAAGATCACGAGATATTTCATCCACAGCGGGCAAACCAGAGGGCAAGGGAGTAGGGAGGGGGGGAAGAGGGTGACGGCCGTACACCACAAAAAATGGGGATTTGGAGGAGGATTCAGAGACTCTGAAGTTATACGAAAATTCGGCCCATGGTAGAAGATCTGCCCAGTCATCCTGGTGGGAGGAAACAAAATGGCGTAAATAATCACCCAGGACCTGGTTAATTCTTTCTACTTGCCCATTGGATTGAGGATGATATGCAGAGGAAAAGCTTAATTTAATCTTGAGTTGTTTACAGAGAGCCCTCCAGAATTTTGACACGAATTGGACGCCTCTATCCGAGACGATCTGCGTGGGCAACCCGTGAAGACGAAAAATGTGTACAAAAAATTGTTTTGCCAACTGAGGCGCTGAAGGAAGACCAGGAAGAGGGATGAAATGTGCCATCTTGGAGAATCGATCAACGACCACCCAAACAACAGTGTTGCCACGGGATGGGGGTAAGTCCGTAATAAAGTCCATACCAATCAGAGACCAAGGCTGTTCGGGGACAGGCAGAGGATGAAGAAGACCAGCGGGCTTCTGGCGAGGAGTCTTATCCCGGGCACAAACAGTGCAGGCTCGTACAAAATCCACAACATCCGTCTCCAGAGTCGGCCACCAATAGAAACGAGAGATGAGTTGCACGGATTTCTTGATACCCGCATGACCTGCGAGATGGGAGGAGTGACCCCATTTGAGGATTCCGAGGCGTTGGCGTGGAGAAACGAAGGTCTTCCCTGGAGGAGTTTGCCTGATGGAGGCTGGAGAAGTGGAGATCAGGCAGTCAGGGGGGATGATGTGTTGCGGAGAAAGCTCTACTTCCGAGGCATCCGAGGAACGAGAGAGAGCATCGGCCCTAATGTTCTTATCGGCAGGCCGAAAGTGAATTTCAAAATTAAATCGGGCAAAGAACAGAGACCACCTGGCCTGGCGAGGATTCAGCCGTTGGGCAGACTGAAGATAGGAGAGGTTCTTGTGATCGGTGTAAATAATAACTGGAAATCTTGATCCCTCCAACAGATGCCTCCATTCCTCAAGTGCTAATTTAATGGCTAGAAGCTCTCGGTCCCCGATGGAGTAGTTCCTCTCAGCTGGAGAGAAGGTCCTAGAAAAAAAACCACAAGTAACAGCATGCCCGGAAGAATTTTTCTGTAGAAGGACCGCTCCAGCTCCTACAGAGGAGGCATCAACCTCCAATTGGAAGGGTTTAGATGGGTCAGGTCTGGAGAGCACGGGAGCCGAAGAAAAGGCAGACTTGAGCTGTTTAAAGGCGTCTTCCGCTTGAGGAGGCCATGACTTAGGATTGGCATTCTTTTTGGTTAAAGCCACGATAGGAGCCACAATGGTGGAAAAATGTGGAATGAATTGTCTGTAATAATTGGCGAACCCCAAAAAACGTTGGATAGCACGAAGTCCGGAGGGGCGTGGCCAATCTGAGACGGCAGAGAGTTTGTCTGGATCCATTTGTAGTCCCTGGCCAGAGACCAAGTATCCTAGGAAAGGAAGAGATTGACATTCAAACAGACATTTCTCCATTTTGGCATACAGTTGATTGTCACGAAGTCTCTGAAGAACCATGCGGACATGCTGGCGGTGTTCTTCTAGGTTGGCAGAAAAAATCAGGATATCGTCCAGATATACAACAACACAGGAATATAAGAGATCACGAAAGATTTCATTAACAAAGTCTTGGAAGACGGCAGGAGCGTTGCACAGGCCAAAGGGCATGACCAGATACTCAAAGTGTCCATCTCTGGTGTTAAATGCCGTTTTCCATTCATCCCCCTCTCTGATGCGAATGAGATTATAGGCACCTCTTAAGTCCAGTTTGGTAAAGATGTGGGCACCTTGGAGGCGATCAAAGAGTTCAGAGATGAGAGTTAGGGGGTAGCGGTTTTTTACAGTGATTTTATTAAGACCGCAGTAGTCAATGCAAGGACGTAGAGAGCCATCTTTTTTGGACACAAAGAAAAATCCGGCTCCGGCAGGAGAGGAAGATTTGCGGATAAAGCCCTTCTTTAAATTCTCCTGGATATACTCAGACATAGCAAGAGTCTCTGGGACAGAGAGAGGATAAATTCTGCCCCGGGGTGGAGTAGTACCCGGGAGGAGGTCAATGGGACAGTCATAAGGCCTGTGAGGAGGTAAAGTCTCAGCTTGTTTTTTGCAAAAAACATTCGCAAAGTCCATATAGGCCTTAGGGAGACCGGTTACAGGAGGCACCACAGGGTCACGGCAGGGAGTACTGGGAACCGGTTTAAGACAGTCCTTGGAACAAGAGGGGCCCCAACTCTTGATCTCCCCAGTGGACCAATCCAGGGTAGGGGAGTGGTGTTGAAGCCAGGGTAGTCCAAGGAGAATTTCGGAAGTGCAATTGGGGAGGACCAAAAACTCAATTTTTTCATGGTGAGATCCGATGCACATTAGGAGAGGCTCCGTGCGGAAACGTATGGTACAGTCCAATCTTTCATTGTTAACACAATTGATGTAGAGAGGTCTGGCGAGACTGGTCAGCGGGATGTTGAACCTGTTGGTGAGAGAGGCCAAAATAAAATTTCCTGCAGATCCGGAATCCAAGAAGGCCATAGTAGAGAAGGAGAAGGTAGAGGCGGATACCCGCACAGGCACAGTAAGAAGCGGAGAAGCAGAGTTGACATCAAGGGCTGTCTCACCTTTGTGCGGGGTCAGCGTACGTCTTTCCAGGCGGGGAGGACGGATAGGACAATCCTTCAGGAAGTGTTCGGTACCGGCACAGTACAGGCAGAGATTCTCCATGCGGCGTCGTGTCCTCTCTTGAGGTGTCAGGCGAGACCGGTCAACCTGCATAGCCTCCACGGCGGGAGGCACAGGAACGGATTGCAGGGGACCAGAGGAGAGAGGAGCCGGGGAGAAAAAACGCCTTGTGCGAACAAAGTCCATATCCTGGCGGAGCTCCTGACGCCTTTCGGAAAAACGCATGTCAATGCGAGTGGCTAGATGAATGAGTTCATGTAGGTTAGCAGGGATTTCTCGTGCGGCCAGAACATCTTTAATGTTGCTGGATAGGCCTTTTTTAAAGGTCGCGCAGAGGGCCTCATTATTCCAGGATAGTTCTGAAGCAAGAGTACGGAATTGTACGGCGTACTCGCCAACGGAAGAATTACCCTGGACCAGGTTCAACAGGGCAGTCTCAGCAGAAGAGGCTCGGGCAGGTTCCTCAAAGACACTTCGAATTTCCGAGAAGAAGGAGTGTACAGAGGCAGTGACGGGGTCATTGCGGTCCCAGAGCGGTGTAGCCCACGACAGAGCTTTACCAGACAGAAGGCTGACTACGAAAGCCACCTTAGACCTTTCAGTGGGAAACTGGTCCGACATCATCTCCAAGTGCAGGGAACATTGAGAAAGGAAGCCACGGCAAAATTTAGAGTCCCCATCAAATTTATCCGGCAAGGATAGTCGTAGGCCTGAAGCGGCCACTCGCTGCGGAGGAGGTGCAGGAGCTGGCGGAGGAGATGATTGCTGAAGCTGTGGTAGTAGCTGCTGTAGCATCACGGTCAGTTGAGACAGCTGGTGGCCTTGTTGCGCTATCTGTTGTGACTGCTGGGCGACCACTGTGGTGAGGTCGGCGACAACTGGCAGAGGAACTTCAGCGGGATCCATGGCCGGATCTACTGTCACGATGCCGGCTGGCAGGAGGTGGATCCTCTGTGCCAGAGAGGGATTGGCGTGGACCGTGCTAGTGGACCGGTTCTAAGTCACTACTGGTTTTCACCAGAGCCCGCCGCAAAGCGGGATGGTCTTGCTGCGGCGGTAGTGACCAGGTCGTATCCACTAGCAACGGCTCAACCTCTCTGGCTGCTGAAGATAGGCGCGGTACAAGGGAGTAGACAGAAGCAAGGTCGGACGTAGCAGAAGGTCGGGGCAGGCAGCAAGGATCGTAGTCAGGGGCAACGGCAGGAGGTCTGGAACACAGGCTAGGAACACACAAGGAAACGCTTTCACTGGCACAATGGCAACAAGATCCGGCGAGGGAGTGAAGGGGAAGTGAGGTATAAATAGGGAGTGCACAGGTGAACACACTAATTGGAACCACTGCGCCAATCAGCGGCGCAGTGGCCCTTTAAATCACAGAGACCCGGCGCGCGCGCCCTAGGGAGCGGGGCCGCGCGCGCCGGGACAGGACAGACGGAGAGCGAGTCAGGTACGGGAGCCGGGATGCGCATCGCGAGCGGGCGCCACCCGCATCGCGAATCGCATCCCGGCTGGAGACGGTATCGCAGCGCACCGGGTCAGTGGAGCTGCCCGGAGCGCTGCGGCAGCGAGAGTGAAGCGAGCGCTCCGGGGAGGAGCGGGGACCCGGAGCGCTCGGCGTAACAATCACACTAAGTAGCAAATCTTTATGGAACAATTAAAGTGGTATTCTGCTTAAATAAGTATCAGATTGTTGGTTGGGGTGGAGAGGGGAAGGATTAGCGACCATTGTGGCCCCCTGCAATCTTCATAATAGGACTCAACTTGTTGTCATGAATTGAGCAGTGATTCTGCTCCCTTCATTGATTATATAGCTGCCAGAGATAGCTGAGGACAGCACTCAGCTTTCTCTTGTAGCAACAAAGCCAATTAAAAGAGCATTGGCACACCTTCACGTCCTGACACTTTATTCATAACAAACACTTAGAGGATAAGTTGATTTAACTTTAAAAAAAAATCCCTTTGATGAATACATGAATGAATTAGAAGACAAGCTACTAAGGCAGGCAATGAATGTCAGATGCCAGATACTTCCTCACCTTCCAGATACTTTCCATGACCTCACTGCTATGTACCTACAGGAGAAGGGGCTTCTGGCTTTATGTCCCTGTTCCTGTAGGGCAAGGGCATCCATGTTGTAATAATGCCCCCTGTCCTGTGCTCCTCCCTGCATATAATAATAATGCCCCCTGTCCTGTGCTCCTCCCTGCATATAATAATAATGCCCCCTGTCCTGTGCGCTTAAGTTTGATGAATGCCTCTGTTCAAAGACCCAGAAATGATACAGTTCCAGATCCACCAGGACATTTTGATGGAGGAAATGAATATTTGTGGAACAACTTGAAGGGACTAGTATTTGATACCCAGCTGATTTTGCAGGTTTGCCTACTGACAAAAAAAAAAAAAGATCAGTCTATAATTTCAACGGTCGATTTATTTGAACAGTGAGGGACAGAACAAAACAAAAAAATCCGAACACTTTTCAAAAGTTATTAATTTGCATTTAAAATAAGTATTTGATCCCCTATTTGTCAGTAAGATTTCTGGTTCCAATTTGTATTTTATACAGGTAATACACTAAGATTAGGAGCACTCTCTTAAAGGGAGTGTTCCTAATCTCAGCTTGTTACCGGTATAAGAGACATCTGCCCACAAAAGCAATCCATCAGATTCCATACTCTCCAACATGGCCAGGACCAAAGAGCTGTCCAAGGGTGTTGGGGACAAGATTATAGACCTACACAAGGATGGAATAGGCTACAAGACCATCGCCAAGCAGCTTGGTGAGAAGTTGACAACAGTTGGTGCGAATATTCATAAATGGAAGAAACACGAAATAATTGTCAATCTCCCATTCTCATGATCATTGCAGGAGTTTCAGTGTTGATGAGAATGGTGAGGTATCAGCCCAGAACTACATGAGAGGATTTTATCTATGATCTCAAGGCTGCCGGGACTATAGTCACCAAGGAAACAATTGGTAACACACTAAGCTGTAAAGGACTGAAACCCTGCAACGCCTATAAGATCCCCCTGCTCAAGAAAGCACATGAACAGGCCCATATGAAGTTCTCCAGTGAACATCTGAATCATTTAGATATTTAATTATGTTTGATTAGAAATTGGCGCTTGTCACAAGAGAAAAAAAATCAGATCATATCAGATCCTCAATGACAATGTGACAAACCTCTGTAGGAAGAGGATCATGATGATAATCATGGTGCCTGATCATATGAAGACATTGCTTAGTTCTTATATACATTTCTTGGACTTTTTTTCTCCTTTATAGTGGTGGACTGTTGTTTTTACCCCCCTGTAGTAAAATTGACTGTAGACAATTGCTTGACTCGGACACTGATTATTTTTTCTTTTCTTTGAAAGAATCAACTTAAAACATTTTTATTGCAAGTAACTAGATTGTCTGGAGCCCAGAGACAGAGGGATAGAGGGAATACTCACACATTGTATTTATTATCTTAGCACAGTGAGCCATAAACATCTACATGAAGTGTCCTTCATCTGCCGGCTTTAAGTGCTAGTAAACAAACTAGTGAAAATTTGGTGATTAAAATTTCTATGTAAAGTAAAATAAATCACTTCAATTTTTGGAAGGGAACATGAAAAAGTGAGGTTACTGTACACGTGTGAATGAGAATATCTGAGACAGTAAGAGAAGCCACCCCGACTAGATTATATTTAATTATGTCTGCCCGTCTGTTCACTGGGCAGCGCCAGTGCCAATTACAAAGATCTTTAGCACATGATCAGTATTATAAGGATTAAGCAGCCCCAGCATGAAGATGGATGGGAAAAGAACTAAAAATCTTTTCATGAATTAAATAGTACATTTGTTGTCTTTGATTATGATATTTTTTAAGAATCCTATCTTTTTGCAGGCTGTATATTGCTTCACCATTGCAAAGCAGAACATTTAGGAAAACACAGGCCATAAATTGCATAATTTATCACAATATTAGTGTAATTGGCAGTACAGAAAATTGTTTGGGAGGCTAAATTGAGTGTCTGAAACGGACCCATTATCAGAACCATATTTCTAACACTCATTTGGGCAGCTGGATCTCCTCCTTCCACTCATTATCTCCTGCCCTTTGCCTTCCCTTTTGTCCAACCAAATGCTGAAGTTGGCTGTACCACTGAGATGCTAAATAATGGCCCCAATAATATTTCTGCAAAGGATTGTTATCACATGATCCAAAATACAGGTGTTATATGTATCAACTTACCAAAAACACTATAGTCATTGTATTCAGTTAAAGCTTTCATTTCCTTTTTGTTATTTATTGGTTATGTTTAGAATATTTTTATAGATTTCTCTCCTCTTTTGTCACTCAATTTCTGTCCCTGTTATCTACCCAGTAATACTAAAGTGTTTTTTCGTGGAATTTTTTTTTTTTCATTTACAAATTTAAACAGATTTGTAAACTACTTTTTAAAATCTGAATCCTTCAAGTACTTATCAGTTGCTGTATACTACAGAGAAAGTTGTGTAGTTCTTTTCTGTCTGACCACAGTGCTCTCTGCTGCCTCGTCTGTCCATGTAGGAACTGTTCAGTGCAGGAACAAATCCCCATAGCAAACCTCTCCTGCTTTGTACAATTCCTGACACAGACAGAGAGCATTGTGGTCAGACTGGAAAGAACTACACAACTTCCTCTGGAGCATACAGAGAGCTGATATAATATTTTTATATAAAAGTAATACATCTGTATAATTTCTGTCACCAGTTGATTTGAAAATATTTTTTTTCCCTGTGATACCCCTCTGACTATACTTCTGTGCAAGAGGTGGGAGGAGGTGGAGGTTTTAAGAGGGCCCTTGCAACACTTGAGTCATATTGAGCTCTATTTCAGTTTTCCTAGATTTCTCTTTTTCGGGCACCACAATGTTATCAAACAAAAAGGAAGGTGAACAGGCAAATTGCACTGGTGTGCATCTTTTTCTGTGCTATAAACAGCCAACAATCACTTAAAATTAGTCATCAAACTGCACATACTTAGCCACCTGCCTTGGAAAAAATAGCTATGTAAATGAGTGCAATGTTGGAACAGGTTTTGCCGGGCACATAAATTCTTTGATATTCTGCTAGGGGCACAATAAAAACAAAAACTCCCATACTCACCTCCCTCAATCCCCCACAGCTCCTGGTGTGATGTCATCTCGCCCCCCACTCAATTCTGCCTCTTGTACATAGTGCATTGAACTTTTTCCCATTTTGTTGCATTACCACTTAAAGGGGTACTCCACTGGAAAACATTTTCTTTTAAATCAACTGGTGCCAGAAAGTTAAACAGATTTATAAATTACTTCTATTAAAAAATCTTAATCCTTTCAGTGCTTATTAGCTTCTGTATACTACAGAGGAAGTTGTTTTCTTTTTTAATTTCCTTTCTGTCTGACCACAGTGATCTCTGCTGACACCTCTGTCCATGTCAGGAACCGTCCAGAGCAGGAGAGGTTTGCTATGGGGATTTGCTCCTACTCTTTACAGTTCCTGACATGGACAGAGGTGTCAGCAGAGATCACTGTGGTCACGCAGAAAGGAAATTCAAAAAGAAAAGAACTTCCTGTGGAGCATGCAGTGGCTGATAAGTACTGGAAGGATTGAGATATTACAATAGAAGTAATTTACAAATCTGTATAACTTTCTGGCACCAGTTGATTTAAATAAAAATGTTTTCCAACGCAGTACCCCTTTAATACTCCAAAATAACAAAAACAGAATGTTAGAAATCTTTTCTATTTTTTGAAAAGAGAAAACTAAAATATTCCATGAATATAAGTATTCAGAACTTTACTCAGTACTTAGTTGAAGAACCTTTGGCAGGAATGCCACAGGGATTTCACATCTGAATTTGGGGATTTTCTACAGTTTTTCTTTGCAAACTCTCTCAAGCTCTGTCAGGTTGGATAAGAGTTCATTGGTTAAAGCCATTTTTTAGTTCTCTCCAGATATGTTCCATCAAGCCAGGGTTCTGGTTGGGTCACTAAACGGGTATTCCCATGGAAAACTTTTTTTTTTTTTTTTTTTTTAATCAACTGGTGCCAGAAAGTTAAACAGATTTGTAAAATAATTCTATTAAAAAATCTCAATCTTTCCAGTACTTTTTAGGGTCTGTATACTACAGATGAAATGGTTTTCTTTTTGGAACACAGAGCTCTCTGCTGACATCATGACCACAGTGCTCTCTGCTGACATCTCTGTCCCTTTTAGGAACTGTCCAGAGCAGCATATGTTTGCTATGGGGATTTTCTCCTACTCTGGACAGTTTTTAAAATGGACAGAGATGTCTGCAGAGAGCACTGTGGTCATGATGTCAGCAGAGAGCTCTGTGTTCCAAAAAGAAAACCATTTCCTCTGTAGTATTCAGCAGCTAATAAGCACTGGAAGGATTAAGATTTTTTAATAGAAGTAATTTACAAATCTGTTTAACTTTCTGACACCAGTTAATAAAAAAAAAAAAAAATAATAATAATTTTTCCACGGGAGTACCCCTGTAAGGACATAATTCACCTTTAAGGACATTCACAGAACTTGTTCCACTGCCCAAGACAATTTTGTTTTATTACAGTCTGAGAGACCTTCAGATGGCTTCCTGTATGTTTTACTAAGGAGAGGCTTCGTCATGCCAATCTATCATAATACCCAGTTTGGTGAAGTGCTGCAATAAAGTTTCTTTCATGTACACAAAGGATCTTTGGAGCTCAGCCAGAGTGACCATTGAAGTCTTGGTCATTTCTCTTACCAAGGCCCTTTTCCACCGATAACTTAATTTGGTGGGGTGGTCAGTTCTAGGAAGAATTCTGGTTGTTTTAAACTTCCTCCGTTTAAGAAGCTAAATGTCAGAGTAAAAGGGTCTTCATCTTTATAAACTAAATATAGGTGAAGAACCTCTTTAATTAGTAGAACTGACACCAGCAGTGCTCTTCTTTAAAGGAACAAACATAAATAAAATATAGATATTCTACTCTTTCTGATTTAATACTTTTAAATCAGTAATATAATTCTCTGCCCTTAAAGTGACTATGATATTCACTAAACATAAAACCACTTCATTTAGGACACTCATATTTAATTCATCTTTTAAACAGCTCTATGCTCAAGTGCAAATATTTGCATTCATACCCGTTGCTGTTAATTTGTTGAGCACCATATTGAAAGCCTTTGAACGGTCGGTAGATTATAGTGACTCCTTTTACATTGCCTTGATCTACATTTCTCCTCACTTCTTCAAAGAAGCTAATAAGGTTACTCTGGCATGACCTTTGCTACAGTACATAAAACCATTATTTTATGCTTCAACTTATTCATACAGTTTTTTTAGTCATTTTACATTCGAGCAGCTTCTGCGCTACTGGTTTTTAGTCTTTTTGAAAATAACATTATGTTCTCATTGCCACACTGGGTCATGTAAGTTGCATTATACTGAAAATATATATATTTTTTTTAGAATTGATGTTTTAAGTGTAAAAACTTTGACACCTCATGCTATTTAATTTGAAGGAGCATAATCCCAGGATCATAGTGTAGAAGAAGATTAACATGTATCTTCATATTCAGGTATGAGTACAGTTAATCCTATTCCTACTTTTCCACTTAAGTTATAAACAGAGGAAAGGTATATGTGCTACAGAATGCAGGGTAGGCTGTTTAAAGTAAAGTTTTAATGCTAAGTCCAAAAATGCTATTTTTCGGGTAGGTTCTAGGGTACCTATCTAGGTGGACCTGTCAGTAGGTTTAAGGGTATAAAATAGGGGCATATTTGCATAGACAAATATGTGAATCTAGTATTACAAATACTGCCTTGAGGCATGTGAGATTGGTAAGGGGTCTAACCCCACAGTCTAACCCCACACACTTTTATTGGTAAATTGAAGATTACTTAATAAGATGGTGCTATTACTTCTTGACTGGAGGAGCACCTGATACCAGAATCCTCAAAATGAAGGGGATGCAATGCTATTTTAATGCTATGACAGTTTTTTCTGCACAGCTTTGGTTCCCTTTTCGTACTCTATAGGGAACTCTAACATCCCCATTTACAGCAATTGAATGAAGCTGTGGTGCAGTTACCTGTACCAGGGAGGACCGGAGTACCAAGATGGAGATTAAAAAAATTGAAGGGGCTTTGATATATTCATTCTTAGGATCATTTGGGTCCTAGAGGATGGAGCGGAACATATTTTACTGTTTATTAAACATTATACTAATTAATTGCATTTTCAAAATATTACATAAGCAAATACCGCATAAGCACATCATATCTTTGTGCCTGTATAAGCAACAATAAAGCTAAACAAAGTTATTGGATCTCAACCTCTGATTTTTGTGCACTGGGTGTACACACTATGTCTCCATGGGGTGCATGCATTGTACTTATGTTCTGTTTTAATAGGAAGGTTAGTAAACATCATAACCATGGTGGTATTTTAACATGATGATATACTCGTGTAGAAGCTGCTCAGCCTTTTGGCTAAGATCAAGTGTAGTACCTTTCCTGTTAGTTGACATTGTGGAAGACCACCCAGGCAGGATGGGGTACCACTCAGCGGAGCAGGTGTACCAGGGATGGCTGTGGAGAGCAGCAGCTATCCCCTACAAGACCTGTTCCTGCTGGATCTTGCCTTAAGTTCCGGGTAGAGTAAGAACTGAGGTGAAAAAGTGCCCTGGGAATGGTGACCCCAGGGTGCCAGAATTCACTTGAGAGTTTGTCGCCCCACTTAAGGATGGAACATAGCACGCACTTTTTCTCTCACTCTTCGGAGCACTCTCCATTAGTATCCGGCCTTCTGGCTGGGATCGAAGAATTTTTATTGATCTGGCTGGATTTCTGGGCAGTATCACACTGCACACATCCAAGTATTTATATATTTATTTATTTTTGTCACTGTGTCCACGTTTTGTGTTCTGTTTGTATTCTAGGATTGATCAGGGTGCAGTAGCCCTTCTGGGTGTCCCTCCTTCATGTCTAGGGGACGTGTGTGTGCCCATCAGGTTCCTCATTTCCCTGCTATGCCCCGGGCATCCTTTTTGTGGCAGGGATGCCAAGCCAGTTTTATTGGCTCCTCGGTGACAACTTGGTTTTTGCCCAATTGTTTGCCAGGAGCACCCTCAGTCCCTGAGTAGCTTTGGTGAAAGGGGATATTGTACCTGGAGCCTTGCAGGTGCCTTTTGGCCGGGAGGTGAAGGGTTTGGTTTGGTTTGGGGGCCTCTCTCCTTTCGGAGAAGGGCTTTCAATGGCCCCCCTCCTTGTGCATGTTTTTTTTGTGTGAACACTTGCACTTTTTACTTGCACTTGGGTGACTTGAGAGCACGTACCTCAGCTCTTAGAAAAAAAAGAAGCTACTCAGACCTTTAAAAGGGTACTCCGCCCCTAGACATCTTATCCCCTATCCAAAGGATAGGGGATAAGATGTCAGATTGCCGGGGTCCCGCTGCTGGGGACCCCGGAGATCCCTGCTGCAGCACCCCGCTATCATTACTGTATTGCCCCTGTATTGCCCGTCATTACGTGCAGAGCGATCTCGCTCTGCGCTCTGCACGTAATGACGGGCAATACAGGGGCCGGAGTATCGTTACGTCACGGCTCCGCCCCGCATGACGTCACGGCCCGCCCCGTCAATACAAGTCTATGGGAAGGGGGCGTGGCGGTCGTCACGCCCCCTGGCATAGACTTGCATTAAGGGGATGGGCCGTGAGGTCATAAGGGCGGAGCCATGACATCACACTGCTCTGGCCCCTGTATCGCCCGTCATTACGCACAGAGCGAACTCGCTCTGTGCAGTAATGATGGCGGGGTGCCGCAGCGGCGATCCCAGGGGTCCTCAGCAGCGGGACCGCGGCTATCTAACATCTTATCCCCTATCCTTTGGATAGGGGATAAGATGCCAGGGGCGGAGTACCCCTTTAAACCACTGGTCTATGTACATCACAGACCAGTGTCCATGTTGATTTTTCTGTCTTCTTCCATTCAGAATTCACTGCTTTACTTGTGGACATAGCAAATGGCTAATCAAAAAAAGAAGTGAGTAAATATTTTCCCTGGATATACAAAACACTAGAGAAAAACTGAGCAATTTTGAAATATAAAAGCACATTTGATGTGTACCCCTTCTATAGAAGCCATATAGTGAAAGTGTTGAAAGAGTCAAGTGATTTCTAGCTTCAGTTTCATATTCAAAGATCATTTTTTGTCATTTGGTTTCCTACAAAGGTGGCAAGTGACTGCATGTGGTTTGGATAAAGGTTAGTGTGATTTACTAGGTTTTATTGTGAACATAAAATAGCGGTTCCCTTTGGCATGGCATTTTAGAGTTATAATAATGGGCAATTAATTGGCACAAATACACTGGCTTTTAGATCTCATTTATGTAATTATTTGTGAGGGAATCTAAGATGCATTATTCTCAAACTTGGCTTCAACATTTCATCGTAAATAAAGTAGATATGATATTAGAACAGCTGTTTTGCTACATTTTGCAGGAAAACCTTACTGCACAATAATTTCACATAATTTCCTAAGAATGGGAAATTTTTTTGTGAGTGTGACATATATTGTAAACAGTAAGCATCTAATAATAGTGTACAATCAGGACCAGCAAACTATAGGCTTTAGCTGAAATCGATGATCATTGATGATTAAAGCTCTTTCTTCAGACCAGAGCCAAACCACTAGAGGTGGTTTGATAAATGTAGGCAGATCCTGATGTATTTTCCAGGTAGGGTTACCTCCCAACATAACCCCTTAAGGACTGAGCCCTTTTTCACCTTAAGGACTCAGCCCTTTTTTGCAATTCTGACTACTGTCACTTTATGCATTAATAACTCTGGGATGCTTTTACCGATTATTCTGATTCCGAGATTGTTTTTTCGTGATATATTCTAATTTACGATAATGGTAAATTTTAATTGTTACTTGCATCCTTTGTTGGTGAGAAATCCCCAATTTTGCATTTTTCTAACTTTGAAACTCTCTGCTTGTAAGGAAAATGGATATTGCAAATAAATTATATATTGATTCACATATACGATATGTCTACTTTCTATTTGCATCATGAAGTTGACATGTGTTTACTTTTGGAAGACATCAGAGGGCTTCAAAGTTCAGCAGCAATTTTCCAATTTTCCACCAAATTTTCAAAATCTGAATTTTCCAGGGACCAGTTCAATTTTGAAGTGGATTTGAGGGGTCGTCTTATTAGATATACCCCATAAATGACCCCACTATAAAAACTGCACCCCCCAAAGTATTCAAATTGACATTCAGAAAGTGTGTTAACCCTTTAGGTGTTTCACAGGAATAGCAGCAAGGTAAAGGAGTAAATTCAAAATTTTCATTTTTTACACACGCATGTTCTTGTAGACCCAGTTTTTGAAATTTTAAAAGGGGTAAAAGGAGAAAAAGCCCCTAAAAATTTGTAACTAAATTTCCCTCGAGTAAGGAAATACCTCATATGTGGATGTCAAGTGCTCTGTGGGTGCACTACAAGGCTCAGAAGGGAAGGAGCAACAATGGGATTTTGGAGAGTGAGTTTTTCTGAAATAGTTTTAGGGGGGCATGTCACATTTAGGAAGCCCCTTTGGTGCCAGAACAGCAGAAAAAAAAACCACATGGCATACTATTTTGGAAACTACACCCCCCCAAGGAATGTAACAAGCAGTCCACTGAGCCTTAACACCCCACAGATGTTTGACAAATTTTCGTTAAAGTCGGATGTGTAAATTATTATTTTTTTCCACTAAAATGCTGGTTTTCCCCCAAATTTTACATTTTTACAAGGGTTTATAGGAGAAAATGCCCCCCAAAATTTGTAACCCCATCTCTTCTGAGTATGGAAATACCCCATGTGTGGACATCAAGTGCTCTGCTGGCGCACTACAATGCTCAGAAGAGAAGAAGTCACATTTGGCTTTTGGAAAGCAAATTTAGCTGAAATTGTTTTTGGGGGGCATGTCGCATTTAGGAAGCCACTATGGTGCCAGAACAGCAAAAAAATACATGGCATACTATTTTGGAAACTGCACCCCTCAAGGAACGTAACAAGGCGTACAGTGAGCATTAACACCCCACAGGTGTTTGACAAAGTTGGATATGATAATGAAAAATTTTATTTTTTTCACTAGAATGCTGATGTTACCCCAAATGTTTCATTTTCATAAGGGGTAATTGGAGAAAAAGCCCCCCAAAATGTGTAACGCAATTTCTCCCGAGTACGGAGATACCCCATATGTGGCCCTAAACTGTTTCCTTGAAATACGACAGGGCTCCGAAGTGAGAGAGCGCCATGCGCATTTGAAGACTAAATTGGGGATTTGAATCCGCCACAAAAATTCCCTACGGCAGTGTTTCCCAAACAGGGTGTCTCCAGCTGTTGCAAAACTCCCAGCATGCCTTTACAGTCAGTGGCTGTCCAGCAATACTGTGAGTTGTTGTTTTTCAACAGCTGGAGGCTCTGTTTTGGAAACAGTGCCGTACAAGTTTTTTTTTATTTTTATTGGGGGGGGGGGGGGGGGGGACTGTGTAGGGGTATGTAGTGTTTTACTTTTTATTTTGTGTAGTGTAGTGTTTTTAGGATACATTCACACGGGCGGAGGTTTACAGTGAGTTTCTTTGCTGTGAGTTTGAGCTGCGGCGGAAAATTTGCTGCACCTCAAACTTGCTGCAGAACTCGCTGTTAACTCGCCCGTGTGAATGTACCCTGTACATTCACATGGGGAGGGGCAAACCTCCAGCTGTTGCAAAACTACAACTCCAAGCATGCACTGACAGACCATACATGCTGGGAGTTGTAGTTATGCAACAGCTGGAGGCACATTGGTTGGGAAACACTGAGTTTGTGTTACTTAACTCAGTGTTTTGCAACCAGTGTGCCTCCAGCTGTTGCAAAACTAGAACTCCCAGCATGTACAGTCTCTCAGTGCATGCTGGGAGTTGTAGTTATGCAACAGCTGGAGGCACACTGGTTGAAAAACACTGAGTTAGGTAACAAACTATGTTTCACAACCAATGTGTCTCCAGCTGTTGCAAAACTGCAACAATCAGCATGCATTGACAGCCGAAGGGCATGCTGAGAGTTGTAGTTTTGCAACAGCTGGAGGCACACTGCTACAACTCCCAGCATGCCCTTTGGTTTTTGCATGCCGAGAGTTGTTGCTAAGCACAGCAGGAAGTGAAGAGGCCTTACCTCCTGCTGTGTATCCTGACCCGGGACGCCAACGCTGCTGCAGCTGATCCTGCTGCTCCTGTCGCCGCCACCGCACCAGTGGGGACCCCCGCCGGACCAGGGCAAGGTAGGAGACCCCCTCCGGTGCCTGATTGGTCGTTCCAACCGATCAATCCCGTGATCGCTAGGCGGCACCCGTGCCACCTCACTCCTGCTGAGTAAGGGTGAATGGGGCTGTCTCGGAATAACCGCAAATCACACATCTGAATTGAGACTCGATTTGCGGCGATCGCCGATATGGGGGGACCTCAGGACCTCCCTGGGCGATATGCCAGGATGCCTGCTGAACGATATCAGCAGGCATCCCGGTCCGGTCCCTGCCCGGTGAGCGGCAGGGGCCGGAAGAACACAGGGCGTATCCATACACCCTGAGTCCTTAAGGACTTGGAAACGGAGGCGTATGCATTCGTCCTGCGTCCTTAAGGGGTTAAAGGGGTTATTCACCATAAGGTGATTTTAGTGCATACTTGACAGTAATGGACATGCTTAGGAAGGATCTGCGCTTGTCTTGGGGCTAAATGGCAAAGTTGTGAAATAACCATAACATTGTGGCCAGCTTTTTGTGAACTGGTATTTCCTGTGTTAGTTTAATTTTTTTGACTACAAATCTCATAATTCTATTTTCCTCCCTCCCACTCATCAGCCACCTCACCCATTGAAACATTAATTAGCTGCATCCATTCAAAAGACCTGTGGTTTTCAATCAGGGTGCCTACAGCTGTTGCATTAGTTGCAGATTGATCGCTCCACCCATTGAAGCAGACAGGCTCCCTGTCATCAGCTGACTAGTGAGTCAGGTCTCAGCCGCATTGCAACCTGGGAAAAATCTGAGACAACAGTAATATTGTATGCTGTTAAAAATAAATATTGGGGTGAAAATCACAGAAGAATTGTGAGAAAACCGTCACACACAGGTATAGACACTATATCATGAACTGCACTAACTTTACAGCCCCTGTAGCACAGTCAAATAAAAAAAAAAATCCTGGAATACCTCTTTAAAGTCAACTCGTTTCATTGGGAACATTGCCGCGGTACCCCCCCCCCCCCGAACAAAAACAGAACCTTTCATCAATTTATAGCAGTGAGATCATCTCTGTCTCTTTGTCTTTTTCTGCACTTATTTTTCTCATCAGTGCAGGAAAGTGACAGGAAGTTAAATACAGTTAGTAAATTGTGTTCAAGTAACTGTAAAAGAGAATTCATGACTGGAGCTTAGAGAGATACTTAATCTGGTTAATACAAGACATGATTAAAGGTAAACTGACAGATGAATCTACCTGAATATACAGGTAGTGTGGGTGATCCTGAGTAAAACAATGAGTTCCCAAGGGGCACAACAGCAGTGTGAAAGGGGCCTAAATCTTAGGTTGTAAGATGCTGATGCTCATAGAGCAGTATGTGGTGTCCCGGTACCGGATTGCATCCGTTACCTTGTGGTGAGGTTGCCAAAGTCAAAGTCCCTAACTACCGGTGGGGTTCTCATCAATAGTTAGCCCCTTGTCACCCCTTTAATAGTTAAAACTATTCAAATTCAATGTGTAAATATGTAGATAAAGTGTACTTACCTTGTTGTAGTGTCGCAGGACCTGCTGGTCACGTGATGCGTTCCAAAACTATATGGTTTATGGTTCATGGACCTTTGGAGGAAGTCAGGTGATTGCCCACCATGCATTGTAACGGTGAGTGACAGCTGACACGGACCAATCCAAAACGGCCCTGCCCATATAAGGGAGCGGCGGCCATTACTCTTTCTCTTTCCTCGTGGGCTGCTGATGGAGGAGGATCTGCGCAGCTGTCATCAGCAGTGACTAGGCCCAAGCCTTGCGGCAACGGCCATCTTACAAAACTGTGAGTTATATCAATCCCTGTTAAGTTTGCAAGATCACCAAACATAAACAGACCCCTAAATCCGGACAGATCTCTGCATCAATCCTAATGCTACTAGTCCTTTGGATAAGTCCATGGTCCGCAGCATCTGTCAATCACTGCCGTGCTGTATAGAGACTGTATTGCTAAGACTGTTGCTGTTAATTGGATGTACCGCAAGTACCTCAGTAAAGTTTATACAAGTTAAAGTTCATCCCTATTGTGGACCTTCATTCATTTAAGCACGCACCTATTGTTTCTGGGAAGGGTGGCGATAGGCCGAAGATTTAACTCAGCGTATTAACCCGCATCCTGGCGTCACGAGTGACAGGGGTTAAATTAACCCCTCATATACCGAAGCAACACCCCAACTACACTACACCGCAAGGCAGTTACCACAAGTATATTAATCTTCCTCTATCTCTACACCAGTGTTCCCCAAGCACTGTTCTCAAGTACCCCCAACAGGTCATGTTTTCAGTCTATCACAGGTGATATAATTATGGTCTGTGCATCAGGCATCACCACACTAAAAGACTAGGGAAATTCAGAAAACATGACCTGTTGGGGGTACATAAGAACTGCACTTGAGAAACTGTTACGCCTAGCGCTCCGGGTCCCCGCTCCTCCCCGGAGCGCTCACGGCGTCTCCTTCCCTGCAGCTCCCCGGTCAGTTCCGCTGACCGGGAGCGCTGCTCTGTCCTGGCCGTTGGGGATGCGATTCGCACAGCGGGACGCGCCCGCTCGCGAATCGCATCCCAGGTCACTTACCCGTTCCCGTCCCCTGCTGTCATGTGCTGGCGCGCGCGGCTCCGCTCTCTAGGGCGCGCGCGCGCCAGCTCCCTGAGACTTAAAGGGCCAGTGCACCAATGATTGGTGCCTGGCCCAATTAGCTTAATTGGTTCCCACCTGTTCCCTGGCTATATCTAGTCTCCTCCCTAGCACTCCCTTGCCGGATCTTGTTGCCTTAGTGCCAGTGAAAGCGTTCCTTGTGTGTTTAATAGCCTGTGTACCAGTACCCTTGCTATCTCCCCTGACTACGAACCTTGCCGCCTGCCCCCGACCTTCTGCTACGTCCGACCTTGCTACTGCCTACTCCCTTGTACCTCGCCTTTCTTCAGTATCTTCAGCAGCCAGAGAGGTGAGCCGTTGCTAGTGGATACGACCTGGTCACTACCGCCGCAGCAAGACCATCCCGCTTTGCGGCGGGCTCTGGTGAAAACCTGTAGTGGCTTAGAACCGGTCCACTAGCGCGGCCCTCACCAATCCCTCTCTGGCACAGAGGATCCACCTCCTGCCAGCCGGCATCGTGACAGTAGATCCGGCCATGGATCCCGCTGAAGTTCCTCTGCCAGCTGCCGCCGACCTCCCTTCATTGGTCGCCCGACAAGAGCACCAGCTGTCGTACTTGACCACCATGCTACAGCAGCTCCAGTCACAGCAACAGCAGCAACAGTCACAGCTACAGCAAGTTCAGTCTCAGCTACAGCAGCAACAACCATCTCCTCTGCCAGCTCCTGCTCCCCTTCCGCAGCGACTGGCCACTCCTAGCCTCCGCCTGTCTTTGCCAGACAAATTTAATGGGGACTCTAAGTTTTGCCGTGGCTTCCTTTCGCAATGTTCTCTGCACTTGGAGATGATGTCGGACCTGTTTCCTACTGAAAGGTCTAAGGTGGCTTTCGTAGTCAGTCTTCTGTCTGGAAAAGCCCTGTCATGGGCCACACCGCTCTGGGACCGCAATGACCCCGTCACTGCCTCTGTTCACTCCTTCTTCTCGGAAATTCGAAGTGTCTTTGAGGAACCTGCCCGAGCCTCTTCTGCTGAGACTGCCCTGCTGAACCTGGTCCAGGGTAATTCCTCCGTTGGCGAGTACGCCATACAATTCCGTACTCTTGCTTCTGAACTATCCTGGAATAATGAGGCTCTCTGCGCGACCTTTAAAAAAGGCCTATCCAGCAACATTAAAGATGTTCTGGCCGCACGAGAGACTCCTGCTAGCCTGCATGAACTCATTCATCTAGCCACTCGCATTGACATGCGTTTTTCTGAGAGGCATCAAGAGCTCCGCCAGGAAAAAGACTTAGATCTCTGGCCACCTCTCCCACAGTCTCCACTGCAATCTGCGCCTAGGCCTCCCGCCGAGGAGGCCATGCAAGTGGATCGGTCTCGCCTGACCCTGGAAGAGAGGAATCGCCGTAAGGAAGAGAATCTTTGTCTGTACTGTGCCAGTACTGAACATTTTCTGGTGGATTGCCCAATCCGTCCTCCACGTCTGGGAAACGCACGCTCGCACTCAGCTCTCGTGGGTGTGGCGTCTCTTGATGCCAAGTCGGCTTCTCCACGTCTCACGGTACCTGTTCGGATTTCCACTTCAGCCAGCTCTCCCCTCTCAGCCGTGGCCTGCCTGGACTCTGGAGCTTCTGGGAATTTTGTTCGGGACTCCTTTGTGAATAAATTCCGTATTCCGGTGACCCGTCTTGTCAAGCCACTCCACATTTCCGCGGTCAACGGAGCCAGGTTGGACTGTACCATACGTTTCCGCACGGAGCCCCTTCTTATGAGCATCGGATCTCATCACGAGAGGATTGAACTTTTGGTCCTCCCCAATTGCACCTCGGAGATTCTCCTTGGACTTCCCTGGCTTCAACTTCATTCCCCAACCCTGGATTGGTCCACTGGGGAGATCAAGAGTTGGGGGTCCTCTTGTTCCAAGAACTGTCTAAAACCGGTTCCCAGTAACCCTTGCCGTAACTCTGTGGTTCCTCCTGTACCCGGTCCCCCTAAGGTCATTAAGGACTCTGCCTGCCACAGGAAATGCCCTTCCCCCCTCCCAGTTCCATCAGGCAAGCTTCTGTGTCCCCTCATGGCCCTCGTCCTGGTGTCACACTGCCCCGTGCCAGGTCCCGCCCTCTGCCCTCTCTCCCCATTCCTACTCCTGCGGTTCTGCCTGCCGTTGAGGAATCCCTCCATCCTTTCCCGGTGTCCTCATCCCAGGGGAGGCAGTTACCCGATAAAGAGAAGGGGAGACCTAAGGGGGGGGGTACTGTTACGCCTAGCGCTCCGGGTCCCCGCTCCTCCCCGGAGCGCTCACGGCGTCTCCTTCCCTGCAGCTCCCCGGTCAGTTCCGCTGACCGGGAGCGCTGCTCTGTCCTGGCCGTTGGGGATGCGATTCGCACAGCGGGACGCGCCCGCTCGCGAATCGCATCCCAGGTCACTTACCCGTTCCCGTCCCCTGCTGTCATGTGCTGGCGCGCGCGGCTCCGCTCTCTAGGGCGCGCGCGCGCCAGCTCCCTGAGACTTAAAGGGCCAGTGCACCAATGATTGGTGCCTGGCCCAATTAGCTTAATTGGTTCCCACCTGTTCCCTGGCTATATCTAGTCTCCTCCCTAGCACTCCCTTGCCGGATCTTGTTGCCTTAGTGCCAGTGAAAGCGTTCCTTGTGTGTTTAATAGCCTGTGTACCAGTACCCTTGCTATCTCCCCTGACTACGAACCTTGCCGCCTGCCCCCGACCTTCTGCTACGTCCGACCTTGCTACTGCCTACTCCCTTGTACCTCGCCTTTCTTCAGTATCTTCAGCAGCCAGAGAGGTGAGCCGTTGCTAGTGGATACGACCTGGTCACTACCGCCGCAGCAAGACCATCCCGCTTTGCGGCGGGCTCTGGTGAAAACCTGTAGTGGCTTAGAACCGGTCCACTAGCGCGGCCCTCACCAATCCCTCTCTGGCACAGAGGATCCACCTCCTGCCAGCCGGCATCGTGACAGAAACATTGCTCTACACCACTGTTTAAGGCCACTAGATAGATTGATTTCTTCAATAAACTATACTAATGTTGGCATTGATCTCTTCAGTACTATAGTTTTTAAGGCTGAAAAAACAGGAGATACTCACCTTCCCAATTTTCCTGCCACTGCTGTTCTGATGCTGTCCCACTGATCAGCACTTCCTAGTAACATCTCAACACACACAAAATGGCTCACTGGCTCGGGAGGGTCCCTGGTGTGGCCAGTGACTAGCTAAGCAGACATTCCAGTAACTTGGCACCATCAAAATAGCTGTGAGGAAGATATCACTTATTTATTATTTTTAAGCAAGCCTGAGTCCCTAAAATAAAACCATTATTTTTTGTTATCCCAGCCAACCCCTTTAAGAACCAGAGCATTTTTTGCACATCTGACCACTGTCACTTTAAGGGTACATTCCCACACGGCGTATTTGCTGCGTATTTGCTGCTGTGTATTTTATTTTCTCTGTTGAAGTCAATGGGTAGGAAAATACGCAGCACCAAATACGCAGCAAATACGCAGCAAAATACGCCGTGTGGGAACGTACCCTAAGCATTAATAACTCTGAGATGCTTCTATTTATGAATTTGATTCTGAGACTGTTTTTTCGTGACATATTCTACTTTAACATAGTAGTACATTTTCGTCGATACTTTCATGATTTCTTGGTGAAAAATTTCAAAATTTCATGAAAAATGTTTAAATGTTGCATTTTTCTAACTTTGAAGCTCTCTGCTTGTAAGGAAAATATACATTCCAAATACATTTTATATTGATTCACATATACAATATGGCTACTTTATGTTTGCATCATAAAGTTGACATGTTTCTACTTTTGGAAGACACCAGAGGGCTTCAAAGTTCAGCAGCAATTTTCAAATTTTTCACAACATTTACTAAATCGATATTTTTCAGGGACCAGTTCAGTTTTGAAGTGGATTTGAGGGGCCTTCATATTAGAAATACCCCATAAATTACAGCCTCCAGCTGTTGCAAAACAACAACCCCCAGCATGTACAAAGGGCATGCTGGGAGATGTAGTTATGCAACAGCTAGAGGTCCGCAACTACAACTCCCAGCATGGCAATTAGAGGGCCACTGTTTAGAAACCACCACACAGCGATCTCCAAATTGTGGCCCTGCAGATGTTGCAGAAACTACAAATCCCAGCATGCCCAGACTGAAAACTGCTGTGTGGGCATGCTGGACTTGTAGTTTTGCAAGATCTAGAGGGCCACAGTTTAGAGACCGCTGCACAATGATCTCCAAACTATACCCTTTTAAATGTTGCAAAACTACAAATCCCAGCATGCCCAAACAGCAAACAGCTGTCTGGGCATGCTGTGAGTTGTAGTTTTCCAACATCTGGAGGGCTACAGTTTAGAGACCACTGTACAGTGGTCTCCAAACTGTAGCCCTCCAGATATTGCTAGGCAACTACTCACCGGCTTCCGTAGTCAGCAGGATCGCCGCATGCCGCACCGGGGAGAGGATCGCCGCCCGCCGCCGCAAATTGCCACTGGTAAGGGACCTCCACCACCACCACCGGTCTCACCACAGTTCCCTCGTTCGGCCCTGACTACCGTGGGTGGGCAGAACAGGGGAACCGAACTTTAATCCCCCCGCCCCAAATCTACTATTTTGTAAATTTTGTGGGCTTACAATTCTACGCAGTACACTTTTCATACAAATTACACCATATCTTTATTCTGTAGGTCCATACAGTTACAAGTATACCTAACTTATATTGGTTTTATTTTATTTTACTACTGTAAAAAAATTATAACTACATGCACCAAAATTTGTATGTTTAAAATTGTCATGTTCTAACCCCTATAACTTTTTCATTTTTACCATATATGGGGCAGTATGAGGGCTCATTTTTTGCACCGTAATCTGAAGTTTTTATCTATTCCATTTTTGTTTTGTTGAGACTTTTTGATTGCTTTTTATAAAAAAAATTGGGGTATACAAAGTAACCAAAAATACTCCATTTTGGAAATTTTTTTTATGTGTACACCATTGACCATGCGGTTTAATTAACATTATATTTTTATAGTTTGGAAATGTACGCATGTGGAGATACCACATGTGTTTATTTTTATTTTGTTCACATATATATATATATATATATATATATATATATATATATATATTTTTTTTTTTTTTTATTCAAATGGGAAAAGGGGGGTGATTCAAACTTTTATTCAGAAAGGGGTTAAATCACATTATTAACTTTTTTTAAACTTTGTTTTACACAGTTTTTTTTAGCCTCCATAGGGGACTATTAAATGCAATCCTTTGATTGCATACACTAAACAATGCCATGCCATAGCATAGCAGTGATCAGTGTAATCTGTGCTCAATTGCTCCAGCTGGAATCTCAGGCTTGGAGCAATAGAGCGACGATCAGACAGCGAGGAGCAAGGTAAGGCGCCTCCCACTGTCCTCTCAGCTGTTCTGGAAACCACAATTTCACCACGGGCAGTTCCGAACAGCTCCGATGAGCTAACCGACAGTCTTTTCTCCCGGTTTAGATGCCGCAATCAACTTCGATTGTGGCGTCTATAGGGTTAATACTGGAAATCAGCCCGATTATCTGATAGCAACCAGGACCCAGCAGATATGACGTGGCTCATCTCCTGAGTACGCTTCACATAACGGGAGCCAGTCACCGATGTAAATTTACTTCCGCGGTCATTAAGGGGTAGTGTTGAGCGGCATAGGCCATATTCGAATTTGTGATATTTTGAGAATATATGGACGAATATTCATCATATATTCCCTAAATGAGCATATTCGTAATAATCAAATTAGCATATGCGAAAATTAGCATGAGCAAAAATTCACATATGCGAAAATTAGCATATGCAAATTTTCGCAAATGCAAAAATTTGTACGCCAGTCTCACACAGTAGTATTAGAGCCTTCCTTAGACCACACAAGCTGGAAGCAGAGAGGGATGATCACTTTGATGTGTGCTGTGAAAAAAATACAAATATTCATAATTGCGAATATATAGTGCTATATTCGCGAATATTTGCGAATTCGCGAATATGCGATATTTGCAAATAAAATTCATATTGCGAATATTCGCGAGCAACACTATTAAGGGGTTAATGCCGTAGACCATTAGGGGTGTTGGTATTAATCATTTTGCTACACAGGATCCTAGGGATATTAGGGGAGATTTATCAAAACCTGTCCTGAGGAATAGCAACTATTCTTCTTTCATTTTTAAAGAGGCCAGTGATAAATGAAAGAAGCAATCTGATTGGTTGCTATGGGCAACTCAGCAACTTTTCCTCTAGGCAGGTTTTGATAAATCTCCCCCATTGTATATTAGATAATAAAGGGTCTCGTGTGAAATTTTAGTTTTTTAGTTTTTTTTGTGATAAAAGGGGCTGCACTAATCCTGTCCTGCCAGGACGGTACAAGTGGGGCAAACAAAGATGTAGCATGTTCTTGGATTTCATGTCCAATCCATAGCTATTGTCCTCTACCCAAGTCTGATATTTCTTACAATGGGTTGTAATATAGACATTGCTTGTGTCATAGGTGTTGCAGCACAAAGTACAGTCTGCAGCCTCTCTTGGGTTTCATATCTATCTCATGTTTTGGTCTGGTGACTCAAAAATTATTTCTACAATAAAGATGCTGAATAATTTTTAAGTAAAAAAAAATTAGAATAATAATTTCCATTAAAAATCAAGTTAAAGATAGCATGTAGGGAAATTGAAGGCATTGTAATGTGGGACGGTGAGGAGGGCATCGGAAAAATGTAATGTGTTAAAGTTTGTTTTTGCTAGAATATTTGACACCACAAGTCCCTCAAATCTTCTCCCTCTGTAGCTTGTGCCCCTCTGTTCAAACTTTTCTTTACCTGCATGGCTGTGGCAAAACTCAGGAGGTCCCCTTTTCTAGTCATTAATGGGGGTTTCAGCATTGGAGTCTATTATGTTGCATTATTACAATATACTTATTAATCATTTCTAATTTATTTTTTATTTTTTATTAATTTGAGGTGTCCATGATTATACCCTTTTACTCATCTGCCACAAATATGCTACTAAGCCCTTTTCTGCATTGGCATACTGTATTCTAAGTACTTATAATTCCTTACTTTACTTGTGTCTTCAACCAATACATCAGCTAAAATATAGCTGTAAATAGAGGTCAGGCATTTTTTTTTATTATTATAATTTTTTTTTACTTGAGACTTGATAAAAATGGTCTGTAAAAGGTAGCTGACAGGATGTTATTTCATGTTCTGAAAAATAGCAAAGATCGGACGCCATCTCCTCGGTGTTCTCTTCTCCTTAAGTGTTTCATACCAGCTTATTCAGTAATATATCAAAAGTGTGCTCCTTGATTTGTTTGAGAGGTGACCGGGGTTTAAAATAAGAGCAATCTGTTTCAGACTGGTAATCTTCGCACAGGTTGACTGGGCACATTTCACAATGTGAAGCTGTCAAGGAATCCTTAACAAACTATTGAAAGTTCTTATATGACTGTAAACATGACAGTTCTCATTGTTAGATAATTGAAACAAATCATGTTAATCATAATTACAGATATAGTTCTATATGAAGGCCTTGACAGCATGTTCTGAAGGTCTAATGCTTTCCAAGTTGTTACTTTGGCTTTAACCCCCCCCCCCCCCCCCCCACACACATTTTCTTTACTTACTTATTAAGAATTTGGTTCTCATGCTGGTTCTCATGTGGTCCGTGTGAGAGGAAAAACGGAGACACTCCTGTGGTGCTTGTTGGGGAATGTTGGTAGAAATATTAATTAACCGACAAACGGACAATAAGCTAATAAAGGTAATTGGCTTTATTGACCAAATAAGGGACAATGCATTTTGAGGAGACCTGCACCCCTCTTTCTCAGATCCGGACCTGAGGAAGAGGGGAGCAGGTCCCCTCGAAGCGCGTTGTCCCTTATTTGGTCAATAAATCCAATTATCTTTATTATTTTATTGTCCGTTTGTCGGCTGATCGATATTTCTACCAACATTCCCCAGCAAGCGCCACAGGAGTGTTTTCACTTTTCCTCTCACACGGACCACGTGAGAACCAGAATTGTTTCACACCACCCCAAGGCCCTGGGGATGGATGGACATGGGCTGCAGCTGGAACCTATATTACTCCCACATACAAGGAGAGCGTCAGTGTTGTGCTTGAAGCCCATTTGAAGTTGAGCAAGTTTTGATATACTGTACCTTTCCTAGATCACCGGGTAATTTTGCACAGGGTGTGAAGGCTTGTCCCTCTTTTTCTTTTCTGCATAGCTCTACTGTTAAAAAATATGGCATGCACCCTAGTCCTCTGTCCTATTAATATGCTATCCAACCAAGACCAATCAGCAGTTGTAGTTTTTTTCATAACATATTTCCCCTTACCTTAGATTAGTAATGTCTCTACAAGTTACATCTATGCGCGCATCCTTTCTTTAAGCCCAAATCTTAATTTTTATGAAGTCTTATCATGCAGATAGAGCAGAGATGTCTTCTTTTAAAGTGCCCCCTGAACCATTACCCTCCCTGTGTCATCATAGAGTATTGTGGTCCAGAATTTTGTCTTTACATGGTTTGTAAAGACAAAGCCCTGTCTATACAGTCATGACTGTAAATGTTGGCACCCCTGACATTTTTCTAGAAAATGAAGTATTTCTCACAGAAAAGGATTGCAGTAACACATTATGCTATACACATGTTTATTTCCTTTGTGTGTATTGGAACTAAACAAAAAAGGGAGGAAAAAAGCAAATTGGACATTATGTCACACCAAACTCCAAAAACGGGCTGCACAAAATTATTGGCACCCTTTCAAAATTGTGCAAAAATAAAATTGTTTCAAGCATGTGATGCTCCTTTAAACTCACATGGGGCAAGTAACAGCTGTGGGCAATATAAAAATCACACCTGAAAGCAGATCAAAAGGAGAGAAGTTCACTTAGTCTTTGCATTGTGTGTCTGTGTGTACCATACTAAGCATGGACAACAGAAAGAGGAGAAGAGAACTGTCTGAGGACTTGAGAACCAGAATTGTGGAAAAATATCAACAA
Source organism: Hyla sarda (assembly GCF_029499605.1). Lineage (NCBI taxonomy): Eukaryota > Metazoa > Chordata > Amphibia > Anura > Hylidae > Hyla > Hyla sarda. The sequence goes on along the minus strand of NC_079189.1, from coordinate 71,190,191 downwards.
TTTCAAGGTTACAAGTCCATCTTCAGAGATCTAGATTTGCCTTTGCCCACAGTGCACAACATTATCAAGAAGTTTGCAACCCGTAGCACTGTAGCTAATCTCCCTGGGCGTGGATGGAAAAGAAAAAAATATGAAAGGTGTCAACGCAGGATAGTCCGGATGGTGGATAAGCAGCCCCAAACAAGTTCAAAAGATATTCAAGCTGTCCTGCAGGCTCCGGGAGCATCAGTGTCAGTGCAAAATACCCTTCGGCATTAAAATTAAAGGGATATTCCAGGCAAAACCTTTTTTTATGTATATCAACTGGCTCCGGAAGGTTAAACAGATTTGTAAATTATGAATTTGGGTAGAAAAACAGACATGGTGCACATCTACAATTTTGTATAATGATCTGATTGCTTCTCAGCATAATATCAAAAACTAACAGGTTGTTAGTATACATTTTTTATCAAAAAGTACAAGCCCACTCGCTACGTCAAGGCCACCTATTTAGAGTGGGTCCCTAACGTCCCTAGCATAAAATGGCGTAGCACTGGGCGGCGACCACCACCGCCGCGACACCAATGCCCACAGGGGGGAACGACCCACCGGCAGAGCGGCCCCAATGCCACTCAAACCAGTCAATGGGCCGCACCCCCCCGCAGACACGGCGCCACGGCAGCAACGGACGCCGCACAGCACCACACCAGTGTGAACAAGGTCCAATAGCTCACTTACCATGCTCTCCCAGTCAGACTGGGAGGCTGCTAGGAAAAAAATGACCCATGTGTAGCTAACTACTACTTATATAGGATTAGGCTGAGGGGGTGGGGAAGAGTGCAGCACATGTTAAAACAAAAAAAAGGAGGGGATAGAAGTCACAGTGTGAATTCGGGTAGAAAAACAGACATGGTGCACATCTACAATTTTGTATAATGATCTGATTGCTTCTCAGCATAATATCAAAAACTAACAGGTTGTTAGTATACATTTTTGATCAAAAAGTACAAGCCCACTCGCCACGTCAAGGCCACCTATTTAGTATTTCTCACAGAAAAGGATTGCAGTAACACGTTATGCTATACACATGTTTATTCCCTTTGTATGTATTGGAACTAAACAAAAAAGGGAGGAAAAAAGCAAATTGGACATTATGTCCCACCAAACTCCAAAAACGGGCTGCACAAAATTATTGGCACCCTTTCAAAATTGTGCAAAAATAAGATTGTTTCAAGCATGTGATTCTCCTTTAAACTCACATGGGGCAAGTAACAGCTGTGGGCAATATAAAAATCACACCTGAAAGCAGATCAAAAGGAGAGAAGTTCACTTAGTCTTTGCATTGTGTGTGTACCATACTAAGCATGGACAACAGAAAGAGGAGAAGAGAACTGACAACAGAAAGAGGAGAAGAGGACTTGAGAACCAGAATTATGGAAAAATATCAACAATTTCAAGGTTACAAGTCCATCTCCAGAGATCTAGATTTGCCTTTGCCCACAGTGCACAACATTATCAAGAAGTTTGCAACCCGTAGCACTGTAGCTAATCTCCCTGGGCGTGGATGGAAAAGAAAAAATTATGAAAGGTGTCAACGCAGGATAGTCCGGATGGTGGATAAGCAGCCCCAAACAAGTTCAAAAGATATTCAAGCTGTCCTGCAGGCTCCGGGAGCATCAGTGTCAGTGCAAAATACCCTTCGGCATTAAAATTAAAGGGATATTCCAGGCAAAACCTTTTTTTATGTATATCAACTGGCTCCGGAAAGTTAAACAGATTTGTAAATTACTTATATTAAAAAATCTTAATCCTTTCAATAGTTATTAGCTTCTGAAGTTTTCTGTCTAACTGCTCAATGATGATGTCACATCCCGGGAGCTGTGCATGATGGGAGAATATCCCCATAGTAACTGCACAGCTCCCGGGTCGTGAGTCATCAGAGAGCAGTTAGACAGAAAACAACAACTCAACTTCAGAAGCTAATAACTATTGGAAGGATACTTTTTTTTTAATAGAAGTAATTTACAAATCTGTTTAACTTTCCGGAGCCAGTTGATATATATAAAAAAAAGTTTTGACCTGGAATACCCCTTCAAATGAAACGCTATGGCAGGAGACACACGAGGACCCCACTGCTGACACAGAGACATAACAAAGCAAGACTACATTTTGCCAAAATGAACTTGAGTAAGCCAAAATCCTTCTGGGAAAATGTCTTGTGGACAGATGAGACCAAGATAGAGCTTTTTGGTAAAGCACATCATTCTACTTACCGAAAATGGAATGAGGCCTACAAAGAAAAGAACACAGTACCTACAGTGAAATATGGTGGAGGTTCAATGATGTTTTGGGGTTGTTTTGCTGTCTCTGGCACTGGGTGCCTTGAATGTGTGCAAGACATCACGAAATCTGAGGATTACCAATGGATTTTGGATCGCACTGTAGAGCCCAGTGTCAGGAAGCTGGGTTTGCGTCCGAGATCTTGGGTCTTCCAGCAGGACAATGATATACGTCAAAAAAGCACCCAGAACTAGATGGCAACAAAGCGCTGGAGAGTTCTGAAGTGGCCAGCCATTAGTGCAGATCTAAGTCTCATTGAACACCTGTGGAGAGATCTTAAAATTTCGGTTGGGAAAAGGTGCCTTCCAATAAGAGAGACATGGAGCAGTTTGCAAAGGAAGAGTGGTCCAACATTCTGGCTGAGAGGTGTAAGAAGCTTATTGATGGTTATAGGAAGCAACTGAGTTCAGTTATTTTTTTCAAAGGGTGTGCAACCAAATATTAAGTTAAGGGTGCCAATAATGTTGTCCAGCCCATTGGAGTTTGGTGTGACATTATGTCCAATTTGATTTTTTTCCTCCCTTTTTTGGTTTAGTTCCAATACACACAAAGGGAATAAGCATGTGTATAGCAAAACATGAGTTACTGCAATCCTTTTCTGTGATAAATACTAATTTCAGGGGTGCCAACACTCACGGCCATGACTGTATAAGGTCTCACAGCTGACAATGTATATCAGAGCAAAAACTAAGCCATGAGGTGGAAATAACTGTCTGCAGAGCTTAGAGACGGGATTGTGGGGGGGGGGGGGGTGGGGGGGGGGCACTGATCTGGGGAGGGATATAAAACCTTTCTACTACACAGAAAGTTTCCAAGAGCACATTGACCTCCATAATTCATGATAGTGTTGAGCACGAATATTCAAATAGCGAATTTTTATCGTGAATATCGCCACTTCGCGATTTTGCGAATATTTAGAATATAGCGAAACATATTCGTTATGACAAGTATTTGTTCTTTTTTTTCACAATACATATCACAATGATGTGTACTGTGTAAATAAAAAGTGATCATCCCTCCCTGCTTCCAGCGTGTGGTCCAAAGAAGGCGAATATGCAAAAATTTTTGAATATCGGCACTTCCAGAGAACACTGATCTGTCCCTTCTTTTAGCATGTGGGCCAATGAGAAGGATGCAAATACAGTTGTCAGAGGTTAGTAACATCCCTTGCAACCAATAGGAGAGAAGTTGGTTGAAAGATATAATCGCGCATGCACATTTTGCGAAGTTCATTACGAAGTTAACGAATATGCAAAACTCGCGAATGTAGGATGAATATTTATCCATGTATTCACACATCACAAATTCGAATATGGCCTATGCCGCTCATCACTAAATGTCAAATGGAAAAAGCTTGGAACAACCAGGACTCCTCCATCAAACTTAACAACTGATGGAGAAGGGTCACTATGGCTGAGCTCAAAAGATCCAGTGTACACATGGGAGAAACTTCCACTTCAGCAATCCATGCCATATGCCAGAATGGGCAGAAAGAAGCCTCTCTTTTGTACAAGACACATGAAAGTCATCTGGAGCTTACAAAAAATAAATAAATAAAGGACTCTCTTTTTGGCCTTAATTCTACGCATCATGTTTGGAGGAAATCAGGCACTGCTCATTACCTGTCCAATACCATTCCTACAGTAAATAATGGTGGTGGCAACATCAGGCTGTATGAGGGTCAGCAGCTAGGACAGGTAGACTGTCAGGGTGGAGGAAAAGCTGATTGGAGCAAAGTACAAATATATACCTTCATGAAAACCTGATCCAGAGCAATTTCGATCTAAGATTGGTCGAAGGTTCACCTTTCAACAAGACAATGACCCTAAGCACACAACCAAGACAACACAGGAGTGTCTGAGGGACTACTTTGTGAATGTCATTGAGTGGCCCATCCAAAGCCCTGAATTGAACCCAGTGGAACGTCTCTGGAGAGATCTAAAAATGGTTTCCACCAACTGTCCCCATTCAAGCTGACAGAGCTTGAGAGAATCTGCAGAGAAGAATGGCAGAACATCTCCAAATCCAGGAGTGACATCATAGCTAAAAACACTGGAGACTGAAATAGTTGCCAAAGGTTCTTAAACTAAGGTTCTTAGTGAGTAAATGGTCTGAATACTTCTGTCAATACAATATTTTTGGTTTTTCCTTTTCAATAAGTTAAAGGGGTTAAAGGGGGTTAAGGTGATTTTAGTATGTACCTGCCAGACAGTAATGGACATGCTTAGGAAGGATCCGCGCTTGTCTTTAGGCTAAATGGCTATGCTGTGAGATTACAATAATGCTGAGGCTAGCTTTTTGTGAACTGGCTATTACCTGTTGGAGTTTCCTTCTTCAACTACAAATCCCATATGTCCTTGTTTGTAAGTTTCAGGTCACTTTCCTCCTTCCCACACATCAGCCACCCCATTGAAACACAAATGAGCTGCATTCCATTGAAAAGACCAGTGTTTTCTAAATAGGGTGTCTCAAACTGTTGCAAAAATACAATTAGTTGCAGAATGATCTCTCTCCTACCCAGCAATCACTTCATCCATTGAAGTAGGACAGGTTCCCTTTGCACATCTGGAAAATGTGAATATGTTTTATTTTTTATTTTAACACAAGGCCACAACATAAAAAAAATGTGAAGAATGTGAAAGGGTCCAAAAACGTATGAATGCATTCTTTCTTCTTCTTCTCCTTCCCCCCCTTGTGTATATGTATGATTTATAACATATAGGCCTTGTACAAATGTATAACTTATATAGCCCTTTATTAATGGGATTGACATCATTCTGTTTGGAGATATGGATCCTGTGTCTGTATCAAACAATTGAGAGTATTTTGTCAATCGCATGGTGTTCTTTGTATACTTTAGAAATATGATAAAGGGTAATTCTTTAACTATAACTCAATGCATTAGCATATACAGTATTGTCATAAGGGCTTCCAATAGGCTGTGTTCAAGTAGTGTTCCTCTCTGAGATCCAAATCTGTATCATAGTACTTCCACACTGACATGGTAGACAAGTGACATTAGACGTGTCAAAGTGCTAGACTGTAGCAGCAAGCCAGCTGGATGAGCTGTCAGTTATTTTCGTATATAGTCTAGCAACTGTATTGCGTCCTTTGTAACAGTGGAGCAACAGGCAATGCTATCAGCTCCGCACTGACCATAAGGGTAACACATTTAAAAAAAATTTATGATTATTAATGAAAGGGGAGGAAATATATACATATAGTAAAGTATATATGTTTGTTGGGATACCACAGTTAGGACCCTATCAGTGCTGAGTAGGAGGGTCTCTGGACATTGCATGATTTTGAAATGTATTCAACCCTGCATTGAAGACCACTTTTCTATTTTTATGCAGAATGAGTTGTTCTTTCTTAGGGAGTCGTTCTTTGCTCTTATGTATATTAAAGGGATTGTTCAACAATTATATTTCACTATGATTGTTAGAACACACAAAACAACTATTTGTTATCTCCTTTACATTTGTTTTACAATTACCTGTTTTAATGCTCTTTTATGGTTCAGACTCCTGAACTCACTCACTCTTTTTATTTGGTGCTGCATTTGGGAATCTTTCCTTAAACTGTCTGTTGTCTATCTCCAGGCAAAACAGTTGATATAGTTTTGTCTTTATTGCTCCAAATTTTGAAACCATTCCCCAGCTATCACTTAGAATTTTCTACTATCTGACATTTTACTCTTGTTATTTATATATATATATATATATATATATATATATATATATATATATATATATATATATATATATATATTATCGCTGATCGGTATAACCGTCTTTAAATATGGAGGTCTCCCAATTTTAATATATAAACTGATGAACAGGGGACCTTTTAAAATTGCCTTTATTGATTAAAATTTAACACTTATCGGGTGTATATATTATTTGTAGATCGCACCTTAGCTCCCTTATTCTATCCTTCAACATAAAATACTTGAAGAGACATGTATCTTGCTTCTGTCTTCTATGGTATTATGTCAGGCAGGATTCAGACTGTGCATGTTTCGTGTGTTATTTTGCTGTGCACTGACTTATTGCAAAGTGGCTATGTGCAAAGTGTCTCTAGTTGGCATATTCCTCCATATTGCTGGGGCAATCAGATGTGCCCATAGGTGTAGTAATGACTAGTGCATTTTGGTGACCATATTGTATACAATGTCTTATTGCACTGAAATATTGCACTGTCCACAGCCTATTATTGCACTATTAATTATTGCACATGCCACTTAGCTTATTTCTTCTAGGAAGTAAGGTGCGTCTTTTATCGTCCTTGGAGCTTCCAGGTATGCATTATGTGCCGATCCTACGCGTTTCCTCTGTGCGATTCTTCAGGGACCTTGTTGCGGCTTTCCAACTCTTGGCTTGCATCCTTTTGTCTAAGCGGCTCCTTTCCTCTGTGCGGCTCAGATGCCGGCCGTACTCCATTTGATTTTCCCGCCGTGCTTTATATCTAATAACTCCTCCTTCGCTCCGCCTATTACTCTTGTCCGCCAATCTCCAGCCTGCGCATAGAACCTGCACTCTCTATTGCCGTGGCTGGACTCTCACAGGTTTGGCTATGAGGGGAGTGTCTTCTATGCTCAGGTGTGCTGTTCAGCCCTCGTTTTGAGCTCTGGATAGTCTGTGGACAAGTCGCTTTTCTTGCGTTTCAGCTGCATTTTAACTCTCTCACTGCTGGATAGCGTGTTCTCTTGTCTCTATTACTTATATTTATTTGATAGTTGCATATTTTTCATAGATCGTAGTCTGTTACATTTAATAACTTGTTTGTAGATATTGTTATTGACAGCTTATACGTTTTTCTCATTATGTTATTTTATGAAACACGCATGAGATACAAAATCATTTAAGCCCTCTGGTTTCACCGCTTCCAAGGTAAAGGTCCAGAAGGCTTCTCTTTGAAGAAACATGTTATCCCAATCACCTCCTCTACTTGGTAAAGGTATAACTTCGATGACCTGTGCCTCGAGACCTTGCACATCACTTTGGTGATGGGAAGCAAAATGGTTCGCTACTGGAGTGTCTCGCATATGCACTATATCCCCTACATGTTCTTGTAGTCTTTGTCGGAAGTTTCTGAAAGTTTTGCCCACATAGTTTTGTGGACATGTGCAGGTTAGGAGATAAATCACCCCCTTTGTTTCACAATTAGCAAAATGTTTAATCTGATATTCCTTCTTTGTTACCACACTACTGAATTTGCTTCCTTTTTTGATGTATTGGCATATTGTACATTTGCCACATTGGAATGTTCCATTTGGTTTAGTTGTGATCCATCCATCTCTAGGAGTTCTTTCAAAATTGCTTTGTCCCTTAAATTACACCCTCTTTTATATGTGATCTGCGGTTCACTAGGGATCAATTCTTTTAGGGTCTCATCTAACCTTAATATACCCCAGTATTTATGAGGATTTCTTTTACCTCTCTAGCTTTCTCATCATATACCCCTATTATTCTTGATGTTTCTTTACCTTCTTTATTATCTTTTGTCTTTGGGGTCAGAAGTGAGGACCTGTTTGCTTTCAGTGCTCTGTGATAAGCTCTTTTTAATATTTTGTTAGGGTATCCCCTATTCTTTAGTCTGGTGCGAAGCTCCATATATATATATATATATATATATATATATATATATATATGGCAACAGGAGAATACAGCAGCACACTGCTAGCACAAAGATATAGATAAAACATGAGTATATGGATAAAACATGAGAAGCTATTCAGCTATGGTGCAGTAATGAAATAGTGAGATACTTAGCTTGCAATTTTGCAGCCAAATAGCTTGAATCGTCCCACCACGGTAAGGTGATCTCATTGGGACGGACCCTACACTATGAATATGCCTCTGAGTGAATAGATCAGCAGGCATTGCAAGATATGGAACATCCAAATCGCCTTATATACACCGGATAGAGGTGGGTGGGGTGCAAGAACCAACATGGAGGTAGCCACTCCCCCATATGTGTAATACAAACAAGAAATAAGTTGGCCAGCACTATTGATTCCAAACTATTATACGGAATTGGCTTACAGGTGCATGCTGCTGGGCTAAATATACAGCAACAGGAGAATACAGCAGCACACATATATATATACAGTGGTCCCTCAACATACGATGGTAATCTGTTCCAAATGAACCATCATTTGTTGAAACCATCGTATGTTGATGGATCCGTGCAATGTAAAGTATAGGACAGTGGTCTAGAACCTGCGGACCTCCAGATGTTGCAAAACTACAACACCCCTCATGCCCGGACACCCAACAGCTGTCCGGGCATGCTGGGAGTTGTAGTTTTGCAACATCTGGAGGTCCGCAGGTTGAAGACCACTGGTATTGGAGGTTATACTCACGTGTCCCCGCCGCTCCGGACAGTCACCGCTCGTCACCGCTGTGCTGGATGTTGCCATCCATTGCTGTCGCCGCATCCCCGGAGTGTCCCCGATGCTCCGGCAAGGCCTCTGCTTCCCCGGCATCCTCGCTCTCATGTCACTGCCATCACGTCGCTATGCACGCCGCTCCTATTGAATGATGGGACAATGGAGGGCGCTGATGATGCAGGGGATCCCGAAGAGGACACGGCGGAGCCCCGAGGACAGGTAAGTGATCGTCAGCGGACCATGCGGGGCACTGTAAACGGTTATCCGGTGGCAGATGAAGCAGTCTGCGCTGCCGGATAGCAGTTTATGCGATGGCCGCGACATACAAAAGCATTGTATGTTGATGCTGCCTTCAACATGCGATGGCCTCTGAGAGGCCATCGTATGTTGAAATGATCGTATGTCGGGGCCATCATATGTCGGGGGGTCACTGTATATACGTATTGTCCAGTAAAATTCTCATTGTCCCTATCTTGCCTAATAAAATAAACATCCAAATTCACCTTCCTCCGCTTCCTTGTAGCGCAGATATCAGAGCGCTCCGTCATTGGCCAGTCTCTACTGACAGTCCCTACCAGTGACATTACAGCGCCACTCAGCCAATCACTGGCCACAGCAGCACTGCCAATTCCCCCTGGCTGTAGACGCTACACTCTGCAGCTCGAGGGAAAGCAGTGTCACCAGCCTTCAAAGTTGACAGCGGTGTCTAAAGAGACATTTAAATCATCTCTGGTGGTCCAGTGGGGTGGAGCATCCCCCCTGCAGTGCGATCGCGCGGGGGGGGGGGGGGGGATGGGGTGATCCACTACTGAGGTAGCCTACCTCTACTCCTGTGCTGGCTGTTGTGCTGTGAATGATAAAGCCTGGTGGGACAAGGCTTTATCAAGGGAGCGCAGAGCACACAGACCAATGTGGTTCTAAGAAACCACATTGATCTGCATGAGGAATCTAATGATTCCTCCTAAAAGTCCCCTAAGGGGACTAAAAGTGTAAAAGAAAAAAAAAATGTTGAAGTAAAAAAAAAACACCTATTAACCCCTTCCTTATTAAATGTTTAAATCATATATGTAATTATAATAAAAATAAACATATGTGGTATTATTGCATGCGTAAATGTCTGAACTATAAAAATATATTGTTAATTAAACCGAATGGTCAATGGTGTACTCACAAAAATTTTCAAAAAGTCCAAAATAGCGTATTTTTGGTCACTTCTTATATCATGAAAAAATGAATAAAAAGCGATCAAAAAGTCTGATCAATACAAAAATTGTACCACTCTGTATGTGGAAAAATAAAAAAGTTATGGGGGTCAGAAGATGACAATTTTCGTTAATGTAGTTATGATTTTTTCCAGAAGCAAGACAAAATCAAACCTGTATAGGTGGGTATCATTGTAATCGTAGGGACCTACAGAGTAAAGAGAAGAGGACATTTTTATTGAAAAATGTACTTCTTAGAAACGGAAGCCCCCAAAATTTACAAAAAAAAAATTTTTCTTCAATTTTGTTGCACAATGATTATTTTTTGGGTTTTTGGGGAAAAAGACTGATATCATTACAAAGTAGAATTGGTGGCGCAAAAAATAAGCAATCATATGGATTTTAAAGTGAAAAATTGAAAGGGCTATGATTTTTTAAAATGTAAGGAGGAAAAAATGAAAGTGCAAAAATGGAAAAACGCTCGGTCCTTAAGGGGTTAACATAGCAGAAACTATGTACATTTCGCCATGATGGTACGGGGTATTTATAATACATTATATTACATAATACTATATAACTATGTTATAATAAAATAAACTGCCCATATATATACCTGCAACTTTATTAGGTTTCCCTTGCTAGTACCGTGCTGGACCCCCCTTTGCCTTCAGAACTGCCTTAGGTTTTTTTAATGACATTTCTCCTACAAGGTGCTGGAAACATTGCTCAGAGATTTTGGTCCATATGGACATGGTGACATTACACATTTTTACACAGAATCGCACGTTCTACTGCATCCCAAAAGTTCCATTGGATTGTGATCTGGTGACTGTGGAGGCCATTGGAGTACAATGCACTCATTGTCATGTTCAAGCCACCAGTTTGAGAGCTAATGTAAGCTTTTGACATTTTTGCATTATCCTGCTGGAAGTAGATGTGCATACTGTGGTCATAAAGGGATGGACATGGTCAGTGCAATACTGTTACGTTTCACTGATGCTCAGTTGGTACTAAGGGTCACAAAGTGTGGCAAAAAGATGTCCCCCACTGCATTACATCACCACCTGCAGCCTAAATGACTGAAACAAAGCCGGATTGATCTATGCTTTTATGTTGTTTATGCCAAATTCCCGTCCTGTCAGTTGGAATCGAGATTCATCAGACAAGGCAACATTTTCCAATCTTCCATTGTCCAGTTTTGGTAGACCTGTGTGAATTGTTGCTTTTTTTTTTTTTTTTTTTCTTAGATGACAGGAGTAACACCTGGCGTTGACTTTCACTGCTGGAGCCCATTTGCTTTAAAATACAAAGTGTTGTGCATTCATTGTGCAGATTTGGTTGTAACAAGAGGTTATTTAAGTTACTGTTACCTTTCTGTCATCTTGAACCAGTCTACCCATTCTCCTCTGACATCAGCAAGGCATTTTCATCCACACATTTTCTCTTTTTTGGACATTTCTCCCTCTGTAAACCCTAGAGAGGGTTGTGCGTAAAAATTCCAGTAGAACCGCTGTTTCAGAAATACTCAGACCAGCCTGTCGGCACCAACAACCAATCCCCATTCAAAGTCACTGAAATCCAGTGTCTTCTCTGATGCTTGGTTTGAAATTCAGCAAGTTGTCTTGACTACAACTACATGCCTAAAAGAATTGAGTTGCTGCCGTTTGATTGGCTGATTAACTACTTGTGTTAACAAGCAACTGAACAGGTGTATCTAATAAGGTGACCAGTAAGTGTACTGTATGTTATAGGCACCACAAAGGTATAATGGTACAAGTATATTATTTATTATTTTCCTCATATGCAGTATATGAAATTAGAGAATTAATTCCCATAAAATGATAGGAATTGTGTAACTTATAGGTAATGCTGACTTTCACTTGCAGGCATCAAGATTCCCTCCAGGTGACTTATTCCTCCTCAGTACATTTAGTCTTTGAATATTCATGTGACTGTATTTCACCACATTCTAATGTAGATTATATTCTGCCATATAACAATTACACCCGTTTTGTGTGATTGTCATAATTTAGATGGTTATGTGGACAGGCAAGTAATAAAGTCACGGCTACTTAAACAGATCTGATAAAACTTAAAAATGCTAATCCCCAGAAAAGAAATTAAATTTCAGCTCTGTGTACAAGACCTTCCATTCGCCAGCTTGATAAAACGTCTCTGTGGAGAATTCCAGACAACACTGCTTAAGAGACGTGAAATATAGAGAGTAAACGGCGCAGCAGACTTTATTAGACACAGATAAAAAACATTACTGGGCTCTTATAAAAATGCAATTCTAAATCTGCTTTAAGCTGTGTGTCGCTATTCTGTACATGTACTCTATACACTCTGTATAGTCAGACGGGTGAGTCAAAATTTATTGTATGTATGAAATATTTAATAGTGATCAGAAAATACTATCTAACCCATCTCAGAGCTGCCAGGAGATTACATTTTGATCGACCTCTAAATATGAAATACAACTTAGGTGTCCGCCTTTTGAACACTATGTGGCTGAAGCTTAGAGGCGTAACTTTTAGATCGTAGGCCGCAGAGCAATGTCTGAAACAAAGGTCCCACCTAATACAGTGACCCCCCGACCTACGATGGGCCCGACATACGATCATTTCAACATGCGATGGCCTCTCAGAGGCCATTGCATGTTGAAGGCAGCATCAACATATGATGCTTTTGTATGTCGGGGCCATCGCATGAACAGCTATCCGGCAGCGCAGACTGCTTCAGCCACCGCCGGATAGCCGTTTACAGTGCCCCGTGTGGTCTGCTGACGATCACTTACCTGTCCTCGGGGCTCCGGTGCGTCCTCTTCGGGATCCCCTGCATCGTAGTCGCTCTCCATCGAAGTCATCACGTCGCTGCGCACGCCGTCCCGTCATCCAATAGGAGCGGCGTGCGTAGCGACGTGATGGCGGCGACGGAGAGAACGGTTTCCAGGGAAGAAGAGGCCTTGCCGGAGCGTCGGGGACACCTTGGGGACGCGGCGACAGCGATGGAGGGCGACATCCAGGGCAGCAGTGACGAGCCGTGACGGTCTAGAGCGGCGGGGACAGGTGAGTACAACTTCTCTAACAGTGGTCCACAACGTGCGGACATCAAGATGTTGCAAAACTACAACACCCAGCATGCCCGGACGGCCAACGGCTATCCGGGCATGCTGGGTGTTGTAGTTTTGTAACATCTAGCGGTCCGCAGGTTGTAGACCGCTGCCCTATACTTTACATTGCACGGATCCCTCAACATGCGATGGTTTCAAAAAACGATGGTCCGTTTGGAACAGATTACCATCGTATGTTGAGGGACCACTGTATTTGTCATTTATAAAGACTATTTATGTCTCCTTTGTTACTTCTAGCACTTGTTACCTTTGTATCCTCTGTATACCCCCTTGTTTAAAGGGGTACTCCGGTGAAAAACTTTTATTTTTTATTTTTAAATCAACAGGTGCCAGAAAGTTAAACAGATTTGTAAATTACTTCTATTAAAAAAATCTTAATCCTTCCTGTACTTATTAGCTGCTGAATACTACAGCGGAAATTCTTTTCTTTTTGAAACACAGAATTGTCTGCTGACATCACGAGAACAGTGCTCTCTGCTGACATCTCTGTCCATTTTAGGAACTGTCCAGAACAGCATATGTTTGCTATGGGGCTTTCCTTTTACTCTGGACACTTCCTAAAATGGACAGAGATGTCAGCAGAGAGCACTGTGCTCGTGATGTCAGCAGACAGTTCTGTGTTTCAAAAAGAAAATAATTTCCGCTGTAGTATTCAGCAGCTAATAAGTACAGGAAGGATTAAGATATTTTTAATAGAAGTAATTTACAAATTTGTTTAACTTTCTTGCACCAGTTAATTTAAAAGTTTTTCACCGGAGTACCCCTTTAAGCTTATAGCACTTAAAACCTCAAAAAGCTGATTTTGCATAAAGATTTATAATATTTTTGGCTGGGTATCATTTTAAAAGAAAACTGTCAGCCTTTTCACCCACACTAAATTCAGTGCACTGGGTTATAGTTTGGGTGAGCAGGAGACCAATGAGGGGTTGTTTACTTAAATATGTTTAGTAGGTTCTGAGATATGTCATCCAAAAAATGCTAAATTCAGTGTATCGCACACAGGGGCAGGGCTTTACCTGTTCAATTTACATATTCATTGGCTGTAAGATGTGCAGTCACACACACTGAATATGTAACATGAGCGGACAGAGCCCCGCCCCCTGCCCTCGATTCACTGAATTCAGCAGAGGATCTTCTGAGGAACTTATCTCAGGACCTACGTAACATATTTAAGTAAGTGACCCAGGCTGACAGTTTTCCTTATCTTCAGGGCTTTATTGCCCACTAGCATCTGAGGGTCAAAGCCTAGGGCGATGCTAGGAGGGGGGAGGGGGACATCAGTGTAAGCCACTAGTAATCATTATTACACATACTTCCTCTTGCCATAGGTAACTATTAGTTCTTTGCATTTCAGAATGGAGGGTGTTATTTAGACACAGTATAGTGGTGTTACACAGTCACAGCATAGTGGTGTTACATAGTCACAGCATAGTGGTGTTACATAGTCACAGCATAGTGGTGTTACATAGTCACAGTATAGTGGTGTTACATAGTCACAGTATAGTGGTGTTACATAGTCACAGTATAGTGGTGTTACATAGTCACAGTATAGTGGCGTTACATAGAGACAGTATAGTGGTGTTACATAGTCGCAGTATAGTTGTGTTACATAGTCACAGTATAGTGGTGTTACACAGTCACAGCATAGTGGTGTTACATAGTCACAGCATAGTGGTGTTACATAGTCACAGCATAGTGGTGTTACATAGTCACAGTATAGTGGTGTTACATAGTCACAGTATAGTGGTGTTATATAGTCACAGTATAGTGGTGTTACATAGTCACAGTATAGTGGCGTTACATAGTCACAGTATAGTGGTGTTACATAGTCACAGTATAGTGGTGTTACATAGTCACAGTATAGTGGTGTTACATAGTCACAGTATAGTGGTGTTACATAGTCACAGTATAGTGGTGTTACCCAGTCACAGTATAGTGGTGTTAAATAGTCACAGCATAGTGGTGTTACATAGTCACAGCATAGTGGTGTTACACAGTCACAGCATAGTGGTGTTACATAGTCACAGTATAGTGGTGTTACATAGTCACAGTATAGTGGTGTTACATAGTCACAGTATAGTGGTGTTACATAGTCACAGTATAGTGGTGTTACATAGTCACAGTATAGTGGTGTTACATAGTCACAGTATAGTGGTGTTACATAGTCACAGCATAGTGGTGTTACATAATCACAGCATAGTGGTGTTACATAGTCACAGTATAGTTGTGTTACATTGTTACAGTATAGTGGTGTTACATAGTCACAGTATAGTGGTTTTACATAGTCACAGTATAGCGGTGTTACATAGTCACAGTATAGTGGTGTTACCCAGTCACAGTATAGTGGTGTTACATAGTCACAGCATAGTGGTGTTGCATAGTCACAGCATAGTGGTGTTACATAGTCACAGTATAGTGGTGTTACATAGTCACAGTATAGTGGTGTTACATAGTCACAGTATAGTGGTGTTACATAGTCACAGTATAGTGGTGTTACATAGTCACAGTATAGTGGCGTTACATAGTCACAGTATAGTGGTGTTACATAGTCACAGTATAGGGAAAATTTGTACTTACCGTAATTTTGCTTTCCATGAGTCTGAAGGCAGCACAGAAGGGTTAATAGCTCCTTTCAGTTCATCCCAGGACCACCCACCTAGCAAACAATTAAGAGAATTAACAAGCCTCAGGCCAAGCCTGGCTATAACCATCCATCAGAACCTCATACATTTGTGTTATTGAATAGACTCAGTTCTGATGCAAAAAGATGACCTATAGTAGGGAGGGTTTGTATGTGCTGCCTTCAGACTCATGGAAAGCAAAATTACGGTAAGTACAAATTTTCCCTTTCCATTTCGTCTTCAGGCAGCACAGAAGGGAGCTGTATAGCAACATAAGGGGGGGGGATACTTAATTGAACACGGCATAGAGCACCGACATGCCAGAGGCTGGACCCCAGCTTTGGTTGTCTAGAGTGCAGATTGAGCTATGATGGTATCTGGTGGCCCAACTCCTGTGATCTCACTGGCGTTCAGAATCGTAGACTTAAGCCATTCCACCAAGGTAGCTTTAGACACCTTTCTTCCCTTTACCACACCGGCAACTGTACGAACAGATTCTCTTCCACCCTAAATGTCTTGGTTCTATTGTGGTAGCAGATTAGTGCTGTAGACCCATCCAGATGGTGAAGAACTCTTCCTCTTCAACAGTGGATCCAGTAAGAACTTCAGCAAGCAAATTCCCTGATGATGTCATCTCAGATGACACCTTCAGCAGGACTCCCTCTGGTACAAATCTTATAAAGGGATCTCATGAGGAGAGCGCTTGTATTTTATCCCAACCTGTGTGAGAATGTTATAGCAATCAGGAAAGAACTTGTAGGACAATCACTTCAGGTCGACTTACTGGGGAGAGGCTTAGATACCACCACCGGAGGAAGACGTACGACTGGTCTGAGGAAGACCCATGACCGGTCTGAGGAAGACCCATGACAGGTCTGAGGAAGACCCATGACAGGTCTGAGGAAGACCCATGACAGGTCTGAGGAAGACCCATGACTGGTCTGAGGAAGACCCATGACTGGTCTGAGGAAGACCTATGACTGGTCTGACCTGCCTTAGTGCTGTGAAGAATCAAGTGATGACTGGATGACTTCCAATCTGCTATCTGTGAAGGAATTTATTGAGACATGGAGCCTCAATGTATTCGCTCACAGGCTTTTTTCAAATCCATTTTGGAGGAACTGCAAAACGACTGCAAATGGAACCTCTTTTCGATCCTCCTCCAGAATGTGAACTTTCTCTAGAGTGTCGAGTAGAGCGCCTTTAAGGATTCTCTTTCGGCTGAAAAGACGAGTAGATATCACCTCCTCCAATGAGCCCATCATATGGAATCTATCCCTCTCAAACTCCACACAGTCAAAGGCAACAGCTCCGGCTGTGGATGAAGGACCCATTCTGTGTCAGCAGGTCCCTGTGGGGAGGAAATTTCCTTCAACTGTAACAGGAGGGAAAACAACCCCGTCTTGGCTAGTATGGGGCTATCAGGATCAAGTCTGGCTTGTCCATCAGGATCTTCTTTGTGACTGGAGGCTGAAATAGATAGATGTAGAGGCCTCTCTATGATACTGTCAGTGCATCAAAGATGTCTGGTTGGTTTCTGCAATGCAGAGAAGCAAATTTAGCAACCTTTCAGTTTTCTATGGTAGCCCTCATGTCGTAATCAGGTAGACCTCTCCTGCTGACTATTTGGCAGAGGTATACTTCAGTGAGGGACCTCTGCTTGAACATAGAATAGTTCTGCTCGGCTGATCCGCCTGGATATTCAGAGTGCCTGCTGGGACCGCTGGGATACTGGGCACTGGGTTAAAGAGTAGCCAAAATACCCAAGTTCACTGGCCCCATCTTCCTCAGGTTGGCTGACATCTGATATTCTTCATGTGTCCAGGTCCTCTGGACTCAAAGATTCAACATGTAAGCTCCTTAATCTGATTCAGAGGCATCTGTTGTGAGCAGGACCACATCCGTAGATCAAAAGCTACAACCTATTGGGAGATTTTCTTTTGGAAAGCCACAATCTGAGACTCCTGCATGTGCGACTGACCGCCCAAGTGGGGAGGAAAAATATTGGAGATTCCTGTCCAGACAGACTAAACTTTCTCCTGGAAATCTCTCAGACTGTTTGTAGAATGTGACTTCTTCAGTGAAAAAACCAGCCGGAGTCAGGTGCCCGGGTACGGCACCACATGGATCCCCTGAAGATGAAGAACAGCCACTACCACAATGGCTCTACCACCCTGGGAGTATATACTAACGGCAGGGTCCAGAATAGTGAAGCACTCCTTTTCCTGACTGTATGACCACTCTGATATTCCGCTGAGGATGGATGTATGGGCACATGTAGATAGGTGTCCATAACATGCCACCCTTCCTCAGGCTGACAGGAATCCAGAAAGTCTTGCACCAACCATGGTTGTCCTTCTGACATCAAACTGATTTGGTTTGGTAGTCTTTTCCCTGGTTCCTTTATCCTGAGCCATTTTGCAGAACATTGGCTCTTGGAGAAGAAGTTTCGCCCTTTAGAGCAGCAGGACTAAGATGGTTTCCATTTGGCAGCTTGTGGAAATGCCAAGCCCTTCCTTTCCTTGGAGGAACTCTAGGATTCTCATATACTGCTGACCCATCAGACAACTGGGCTGATTCTCAGATGAGATTCTAAACATATCTAAGGGAAATCCCATAGGACGTCTGATATAGACCTGAGTGATGACACTTGGAAGACAATTCTTCTCCAGGTACCTTGTCCTCAATGTCTCTGCTCAGCCAGACTACTCACGGTGGCAGAGTTGGATATCTGAGGACACCAGTGACTTTACATAGTTAAGTGACAGCAGAGTCTGTCTTACCTGGATTCTCCCAATGTTTGGACTCTGACTTGAGCCTGGAGTCCATCTCATGTACCTGTCTGGCTTTGTCCACTCTTGTGTCTACTCAAGAGAAAAAATGTCAGCAAAGCCTTGTACATGAAAAACATCAGTATATAGTGAGCAGAGCCTCACTACTGACAGGACTATATAGAAAACATCAGTATATAGTGAGCAGAGCCTCACTACTGACAGGACTATATAGAAAACATCAGTATATAGTGAGCAGGGCCTCACTACTGACAGGAATATATAGAAAGCATCAGTATATAGGGAGCAGGGCCTCACTACTGACAGGAATATATAGAAATGTATAGAAAACATCAGTATATAGTGAGCAGGGCCTCACTACTGACAGGACTATATAGAAAACATCAGTATATAGTGAACAGAGCCTCACTACTGACAGGACTATATAGAAAACATCAGTATATAGTGAACAGGGCCTCACTACTGACAGACCTATATAGAAATGTATAGAAAACATCAGTATACAGGGAGCAGGGCCTCACTACTGACAGGAATATATAGAAAATATCAGTATACAGCATCACTTACTGACAGGATTATATATATCAGTATACAGCATCACTTACTGGCAGGATTATATAACAATACACAGTACAAGGTGATCATACAGCATCACTACTGACAGGATTGTATATCATTATACAGTATAATGTGATCATTCAACATCACTTACTGACAGGATTATATATCAGTATACAGCATAATGTGAGCATAAAGTATCACTTACAGACAGGATTATATATCAGTATACAGTATAATGTGAGCATACAGCATCACTACTGACAGGATTGTATATCAGTATACAGTATAATGTGATCATACAGCATCACTTACTGACAGGATTATATATCATTATACAGTATAATGTGATCATTCAACATCACTTACTGACAGGATTATATATCAGTATACAGCATAATGTGAGCATAAAGCATCACTTACAGACAGGATTATATATCAGTATACAGTATAATGTGAGCATACAGCATCACTTACTGACAGGATTGTATATCAGTATACAGTATAATGTGAGCATACAGCATCACTTACTGACAGGATTATATATCAGTATTCAGTATAATGTGAGTATACAGTATCACTTACTGACAGGATTATATATCAGTATACAGCATTTTGTGAGTATACAGCATCACTTACTGACAGGGTTATGTATACAGTATAAGGTGAGTATACAGCATCACCTACTTACAGGCTCTTCCGGGGCCCCACTCGTAACCGGGAGCAGCTCATATACATATATATTTTATATCCATATACATACATATATACACACAGCCGGCTCAACCAGGGAGTAGCTGGACATCTGTGATCCGTACAGACAGCAAATAGTATAAGCTGAAAGACATAACCCGCATAGTCACCTATACACATAATCTCATGTGAGGTAACCGCACAGAATACTGCATGATAGTGTATTAGTGCGCACAGCATTACACACTATACTAGCAATAACATGGCAGGGATTTACAATATGAGTGATATGGGGAGTAAGGCATCATCACCGCGTACACTGTATAAATAGTGAGAACCATCATCACAATATACATAGTATATACTAAGTGTTACCGTGAGC
Source organism: Hyla sarda (assembly GCF_029499605.1). NCBI lineage: Eukaryota > Metazoa > Chordata > Amphibia > Anura > Hylidae > Hyla > Hyla sarda. The sequence goes on along the minus strand of NC_079189.1, from coordinate 71,170,097 downwards.
ATACAGCGTCACACACTTATCCTGCCATAGAGTATTACAGTGAGAGACTCTGCACTAACTCTGCACACTGATGCTGGGGGAGGCTGAGCCTAATTACACAGCCCGCACAGCTGAATCCCTCTGTCTGCCAGCAGCTATTACCTGGAGAGAAACAGCATAAGATAGGGAGACTAGCAATATGCAACACTGCAATAGCCTAGTATATGCACATAGCAACAGACTAGCAATATGCAACACTGCAGTAGCCTAGTATATGCACATAGCAACAGACTAGCAATATGCAACACTGCAATAGCCTAGTATATGCACATAGCAACAGACTAGCAATATGCAACACTGCAATAGCCTAGTATATGCACATAGCAACAGACCAGCAATATGCAACACTGTAATAGCCTAGTATATGCAGAACACCAAACAAAGATTGACTATGAATATTATGGCCTCCATGTAATTAATACAGATACTAGCTGGCAGACAGCCCTCCAGAAGTAACCCCAGCATACGCAATGTGCCCCCACATACCTTATAGAACGCGCGATCCAGCTGCCCAGCACTGCAGGTGCGGGCGCCATGATCGGCGCTTTGATGTAGGGCTTCCCCTGGAACTCCCATCCTGCACCGGCGGCCGAATGACGTACCTCCACATCAGAATCTAATGGCCGGCTCCACCGGAGCTCCCCACCGCAGCACCGCGCTGCCACATAGCGCATGAACGCGCTAGCAAGTGAAATCAATCACCGGGAGCCCAAGTACCGCAGGGGATCCTATGCTGCACTGTAAACAGGTCAGCTCTCCAAGGGGACGGCCTAGCCAGGCTCACCCAGCACCAGCAAACAGGGGGGGGTGGAGGGATGGATAGTAACCCTGCAGCGGCCGAATTTAACTGCATTTAAGGCCAGACTTGCTCATCCATGCAGAGGGGTCCCACGAGCCAGTACCCCCAAGTCTGGCGACCCCGCAGGTTTACCGAGACTGCAGTATAGTGGTGTTACATAGTCACAGCATAGTGGTGTTACATAGTCACAGTATAGTGGTGTTACATAGTCACAGCATAGTGGTGTTACATAGTCACAGTATAGTGGTGTTACCCAGTCACAGTATAGTAGTGTTACCCACTCACAGTATAGTGGTGTTACATAGTCACAGTATTATGGTGTTACATAGTCACAGTATAGTGGTGTTACATAGTCACAGTATAGTGGTGTTACATAGTCACAGTATAGTGGTGTTACCCAGTCACAGTATAGTGGTGCTACCCAGTCACAGTATAGTGGGGTTACATAGTCACAGTATAGTGGTGTTACCCAGTCACAGTATAGTGGTGTTACATAGTCACAGTATAGTGGTGTTACATAGTCACAATATAGAAGTGTTACCCAGTCACAGTATAGGGGTGTTACATAGTCACAGTATAGTGGTGTTAATTAGACATGGTATGGAGAGGTTGTCCAGTCACTGATTGATGGCGCTGTTTAGATTTAGTGTGAATGTTGGTGTTATTCATTCATGACACAATGGAGTTGTTTCAATTATTGCATTATGATATTATTGTTTATTGTGGGTAGGTATATTCCATGTATACAGATTCTACTTTGTTAACATATTTTCTGGGAATGTATGACTAATGGGCAAGGAAAGACAGGAAAATGAGAACACAGCATGAGGTGTCCTGGTGCGGAAGAGACAATTGTCTACCTGTCCTGTCAGAGCGATGTCACTTTATTGTGTCTGCTCCCACAGCTCCAGGTTTAAGGTCCAGTCCAAACATCTGTTGTGTGATCTGTACCTCACCATATGAGGACAGGACTAGAGGATCCAGTTGCAGCAAAGATTCCAGTTACTGAACAACATCACCCTTAACCAGAATCTCACCGAGCAGGTCATCCATCTGTCAAGCTCCAGTCAGCTTTGGGGACAAGCGCCAAGAGAGTCATTGGGTCCCATAGCCAAATAAAAGGATACTCCTGTCCGTACAAGTTCTCCCTGGCGGTAAGCACCCACATTGAATTCCACAAAGTGAAGTTGCAAAAGTCAGTGATAGCCAGCTCCCAAGTCAAGTCAAGCCTAATTCCAGTCAAGTCTGTCCATGTCAAGTTTAGACCATTCAACTCATATCTTAGTCGAGAAGGACTACAAGTCCCAGAGTGCTTCTACAGCAACTGTGTTCCCATTACATTGTTCAGCAAAAAAAAATACTGATATTAAACTCTTATGTGTGTATTATCCTGCTGCGATTCCTGAAGTAAAGTTCACCTGTGGTTTCCTTAACCTTGCATTTGTGGTACTCCTTACCCGTGCATGCCACCAGCAACCATTTAATCCTTTGAGTGTGGTGGTTAGCACTCCTGGTGTAACAAACTCTTATCACAGTCACAACATCCATAAGTCTACATACATGCCACCCTAAGACACCACAAGCATAGCAGGTACAGTTACATGTGTCCACCAGTTTGCACATGCTTAATGTATATGTGGTGTCCCAGGTCCAAAGGCTGTCCTGTGCGCTGCGGATCTCTTAGAGCATGCCTGCGGTTCCTGTGTTGGGCCCACAGGAGTGTGAGGGGATCCAGGGGGAATCCTAAAGTGAAGCTCTTAATCAAGTCAACCCTGCCATTCTGCCCAACCCTGGTGATGTCAGTAAAATTGGACCTTAGCAGAACCCTAGTCAGCGTGGGATATCTCTTAAACTCTAAGTCTTAAGTCTATTTAATCCAAGTGGATGAAAAGTACCATAAGTCCCAGCAAGGCAACAGGTCTCCCAAGGGTTACACTGCATCCCTTCTATTTTGCTCCATACTGTGTATGTTGTACCATTTACACCTGCCTCAGGAAAAGACAGTTATTGGTTACCTGGTATCGGAGTGTTCCTTGCCTTGTGCCTTTGCCCAGAAGAAGCTGTCTCCACCTTGGACCGTGTATAGGCTAATGGTGCCCTGGCATCATGAATTGACAAGTATACCTTGCACCCTCATGTCACCACACATACAAAATAACAGACTGTTATTATTACAAATGGTGAGTGCTCGGGTTTAACTCCTTTATTGTGGACAATTATAGACATTTGTTCTGTATGTTTAAGATTGTGTAGGGAGAGGGCTATTTTGACGATATTCAATCTGTGGCATGCACACATTTCCCCCTGCTCCCAATTGGTCTCAGAGAGTTAAAAATACACAAGTGATGTGCACATCTCAACTTTGAGATGCCAAGCTGAATGTGATATTAAACATATCTGGTAATGTTACCTTAATATGCTGTTTTTATTGTTTATTTGATAGATACACATAATGATACATTATCTAAAGGTCAAAGGGTAACGTTCTGTTGTTTGACAAAGCACAAATATATGTGAAGTCCTTATAAATACTTGATATCTTTAAAAAAAAAAAAAGAAATCCAGTATTGAATAAGTGAGACCACAAAGTATAGCAAAAGTTTTGTAAAGGGATAGAATATGAATACACTATAGAGTGTGACCAAGTACAGTGGGGCAAAAAAGTATTTAGTCAGCCACCAATTGTGCAAGATCTCCCACTTAAAAAAGCTGAGAGGCCTGTAATTTTCATCATAGTTATACCTCAACTATGAGAGACATAATGAGAAAAAAAATCCATAAAATCACATTGTTTGATTTTTAAATAATTTATTTGCAAATTATGGTGGAAAATAAGTATTTGATCACCCACAAACAAGCAAGATTTCTGGCTCTCACAGACCTGTAACTTCTTCTTTAACAGTCTCCTCTGTCTTCCACTTGTTACCTGTAATAATGGCACCTGTTTGAACTTGTTATCAGTATAAAAGACACCTGTCCCCAACCTCAAACAGGCACACTCCAAACTACACTATGGCCAAGACCAAAGAGCTGTTGAAGGACACCAGAAACAAAATTGTAGACCTGCACTAGTCTAAATCTGCAATAGGCAAGCAGCTTGGTGTGAAGAAATCAACTGTGGGAGCAATTATTAGAAAATAAAAGACATACATAGATCTCATCCTGTGGTGTCAAAATGATCACAAGGACGGTGAGCAAAAATCCCAGAACCACTCAGGGGGACCTAGTGAATAACCTGCAGAGAGTTGGGACCACAGTAACAAAGGCTACCATCAGTAACACACTACACCGCCAGGGACTCAAATCATGCAATGCCAGATGTGTCCCCCAGCTTAAGCCAATACATGTCTGGGCCCATATGAAGTTTGCTAGAGAGCATTTGGATGATCAAGAAAAGCATTAGGATAATGTAATCTGGTCAGATGAACCCAAAGTAGAACTTCTTTGTTAAAAACTCAACTCGTCATGTTTGGAGGAGAAAGAATGCTGAGTTGCATCAAAAGAACACCATACCTACTGTGAAGCATGGTTGTGGAAACATGACAACTGATCTGTGTAAAGGAAAGAATGACTGCAGCCATGTATTGTGAAATTTTTTGTGAAAACCTCCTTTCATCAGCAAGGGCATTGAAGATGAAACCTTGCTGGGTCTTTCAGCATTTTTTTAATAGAAGTAATGTACAAATCTGTTTAACTTTCTGGAGCCAGTTGATATAAAAAAAAACTTTTTTCCTGGAATACCCCTTTAATGCTCTTTAAAGGGCTGGACATTGATTTGTAGGCACACTACCTCTGATAAGTAGCATGGAGAGCTCTCCTTTTTCTAAATATAGCCTTTGCATATATAGAAAAGCAAATGGAGCAGCACTCACAGTAGGGAAAGATGAGATGGGTGCAGGCTGTGGATGGGCCCTGGTCCTCGGACCCCAATTAGATACAGCAACCAAGTAGACGCAGCAGCACTCCAGCGTAGTGACAATAGTGACTTTTATTTATCACCAAAATGCAATGGTCTTCAACCACCTTGAGGACGGCCACGTGAGGTGGTTGAAACGTCGCTATTGCATTTTGGTGATAAATAAAAGTCACTATTTTCACTACGCTGGAGTGCTGCTGCATCTACTTGGTTGCTTTGCATATATATATATATATATATATATATATATATATATATATATATATATTATTACTGCCATTTAAAAAAGAACAACTAGAAAGGTTTGACATATCACATCAGAGTCATGTCAGAGGAGCACTAAAGTGAGCGCTGTTTATCCCCACAGTGCAGTATACTGGTTCTATGAGTCCTTCTAATGCAATGATGAGACTGCAGGGAGTATTATGCTGAATGCTTCTTCCCCTTAGTTTTAGCAATTTTTTAAAGGGGGGGGGGTTCTCACTGCTAAGACCAATCAAAACCTTTTAAATTTCTTTATAAGAGTAACATTTTGATTAGGGATGTTCCGATACCGATACTGGTATAGGGGCCAATACTAGCCATTTACATTGTATCGGGGATTCGTTTAATGTCCCCGATACCATGCCGATACCTGGTGCCGCTCTGCTGCCCCTTTCTCCCGTCCTCCGGTCCGCATCATAGTGTTCTATGAAGGGGGGCCTCCTCCCCTGCGCCTGTCACATGCTCCTCCATAGGACGACACTATGCGGCCCGGAGTACGGGAGAACGGGGCAGCAGAGCGGCAGCACCAGCACCCGACAGAGGAGGTGAGCTGCCTGCAAGGAGGGGGCTGCTACTAATGTCTAAGCGGGGGGGGGGCTGCTGCTTTCTAAACGGGGGGCCCTGCTGCTGTCTAAATGGGGGGAGGCCTGCTGCTGTCTAAAGGGGGGGCCTGCTGCTGTCGAAAGGGGGCAGCCCTTCTGCTGTCTATAGGGGGGCCCTGATGCTGTCTAAAGGGGGGGGCCCTGATGCTGTCTAAAAGGGGGGGCCCTGCTGCTGTCTAATGGGGGGGGCTGCTGCTGTCTAATGGGGGGCCCTGCTGCTTTCTAATAGGGGGGCCCTGCTGCTGTCTAATAGGGGGGGCTGCTACTGTCTAAACGGGGGGGGGGCTGCTACTGTCTAAAGGGGGGGGCTGCTGCTGTCTAAATGGGGGGGGGCTTCTGCTGTCTAAACGGGGGGGGGGGGGGGCTGATGCTGTCTAAAGGGGGGCCCTGCTGTCAAAAGGGGGGCCCTGCTGCTGTCTAAAGGGGGGCCCTGCTGCTGCCTAAAGGGGGGGTGCTGCTGTTTAAATGGGGGCCCACTGTCTAAAGGGGGGCTGTGGTCTACAGGGGGCTGCTACTTAAGTCTACAGGGGGGCTGTGGTCTACAAGGGGGGCTGCTACTTATAACTGCCAGTGGATGCTCCCTACTATTAAAGACAATCTTACAGCAGAGTCACCTGCGCTAACTTGAATTTATAGGTAGATAGTGCAGGTGACCCGGTTTCTACCGCTGCTCACCACGTGGTCATCAGTCTCACCGCCAATGCAAATTCCCTGTTCTGTCCAATGGAGAAGAAAGAAATATTGGCTCATACTACAGCAGCCGCCTCCATTGCACACAACAAGGACCCACATATCATACGGTAAGCAGCGACAGAAACCGTGTCACCCTGGTGTCAGATTCCCTTAAAATAAAAGTACTCGTACTTGGTATCGGCGAGTACTAGAATTAAAGTATTGGTACTCGTACTCGGTCTTAAAAAAATGGTATCGGGACATCCCTTATTTTGATTCAACCTTGTTAAAATAATAAAAAAAATAATAAAATTTAGATTTTCATTCCCTACTACTGAGGTCAGTAAGTGTTTGCCATCGGTCTGTGTTACCTGAGGCTGTGGAACTCTGTACAGGCATGTGACTACTCCAGCCAATCACTGTCCACATACGTTATCTACCATTTTCATTGACATGATTGCTGTGCTGTAATTTGCTAGAACAGTCACACGCACAGTTTTGGACAATGTAAAAAGAGACCAGTGGGCACCAAGGATGGGCTATGCCAGAAAGGAGATTACTAAATGAATATTAGATTTTGGGGGAAGCAACACCTATAACAATCTAATTCTTCCATGTGAACTAATCAGTCATCTGTTTGAAAAGGCTGCGGCTCTTGTGCGAGCATACCTGTACTATTAGAAGAGCAGGTACTGCAGCATTGCTCTATTGATGTTGATGCTGCAATACCTTGTAGCACTAATAATAGTACAGCAACGCAAGGACAAGCAGCAGTAAACCATGCAGTAAGTAAACGGGTTAGTACTCAAATCAGAAGTGGTACAGGCAATCGCACCTTTGCTGATCTAATATTGATGTCCTATCCTATGGATTTGTTATCTGATAAACCCATTAAATCTATTCTCAGAACTATTCAAGAATTAAGAATTAACGGAAATTCTATATCTTACCTGTCAGACCTTTATGACATATGGATATGCCACAACTGTCATTCATTGGAAAATCCCTTTAGGCCATGTTTACACAGTGTATTTGTAGTTGTGATTGTAGGTGTAAAAAAGATGTTAAAAAATTAATTGACAAAATTGCACTTTAACTGTTGCTAGGAATTATAGACGTTTTTTTCATGCATTGTATGTACTGATGGCTGCTTTCATATAATCCATTATTTTTCAAAAACATGTCCATAACTTTTGCAGACATATTTTTGTAAATAATACAGCCTTAGGGTAGGAATATGCCAATGGCAGTCACAGAGGGACTGCAGCGTAAGCTCCCGGCAGCAGATTTCTACAGCAAGAAATCCGCCTCTATGAGGGGACACATTGCTACCTGGCTGCAGATGGGAACTCGCTCTGCAGTCCCTCTGTGACGGCTGTTGGTGCATCTGCATTGAGAAATACGCTGCGGATGAGCCCCTTTTGACCCTGCCCTTAAACTGATTTTTTATGCTCAATAATATCAGACACTGTACCATTATTATCTATTCAGCACCCTCATAATTTACTGCTATCTACTTCTAATAATTTTTTATGTTTTCCTTTGATCTCAGCCCTTTTAGATGTAAAACGGGAAAAAAAAAAAAAGATGGTTTCCAGCAACAAAGGCCCATTATTTCAATGGGAATACTTTGTCAATTTCAGTTCTATATCTTTTCTGATAACTTGTGGCAGATTTTATGTATTTCTAATTAGCCTGATTGTACAAGAGCATCTGCATGCTTTAAACCCACATATCATGATTCATTATTTTGGAATATATGACTTCATAAAATCTCAATTCTCTGAGTTATTAATTTTTGAGACTTGGATGAAAATTTAAATCTTCTGTGGTAGAAATAATGTGAACTTTTGCAGTGTTTAGTGTAATGTAATTTATATACTTTAACATGTTTATATACTTTAACATGAATGTATTTATTTATATACTTTAACATGAATTTAACATGTTATATTCTGGGATTTATCACAATTACTGTTTTCTTTAGGGCCTGTTCAAATGACGGAATTTCTGCTCATAGTTATTCAGAGCAGAATTTTGCCTGCACACTCAATACAATAAGCACTTATTTCACGAGGGATTTAAAGGTGTACTCATGTGGAATTTTTTTATTTTTTCTGTCCAGAGCAGGATAGGTTTACTATGGGGATTTTTTCCTGCTCCGGACAGTTCCTGACATGGACAGAGGTGTCAGCAGAGAACACTGCGGTCAGATAGAAAATAACTATACAACTCCCTCTGGAGCATACAGCAGCTGATAAGTACTGGTAGGATTAAGATGTTTTAAATAGAAGTAATTTACAAATCTGTATAACTTTGTGGCACCAAAAAAAAAAAATTCCGCTGGAGTACCCCTTTAACTGTATAAATAAGCCTTGTATAAAAAAAAGTACAATTAAACAAATAGGATTCCATTGTGGTGAAATATTATCATTTATTCCACTAGAATATCTTGCAAATACTTATTTTATTTAGGCTTTCTGGAGATTTGATGCCCCAAGAACAAAAAATGGCCTCTAAATTGATGCAGGAAATATCGCACAACAAAAAAAAGTTGTTTCTCCGACTTCCATTTGGGCTAGAACAACTCATTTTCTAAAGTAGCTACAGTTAACCATTTATTATTGTAAATTTCATATCCAAAACTGAGTTATTTAAGCCTAGTCACATAGGGGGTTATTTATCATTGTGTTCTATTGCTTTTTTTTGGTCTACATTTGCAAATTTCTGTTGTTTTTGTGCTAATTGCAGGTTTTTTTTTCAAGTTCTAAAATACAAAATTTTGACCTTTTGTGTTGCTAGACCATTTTTTGAAGTGACGGATGCAGTGGTCACAAATTTATTATTGGCGTGTTTTAGATTTTTCTCAAATTTTTGCGAGAGAGAGAATAATGTCGGGAATAAGAACGTTTAAAGACATAAAAAGTAAAAAATACAAAAAAAAATGTGCAAAGAAAAAGTGAAGCAGTTGCCCATATGAAACAATCAGATATATTTTTTAAGGTGCAAAAAAGGAATGGTAAAGATGTAAGAAATAATAAGATTGTTAGCATTGTTAGACATTCATTTTCCTTAAAATTAGAACTATGACAAAAAAAGCCAAACACACAGACAAACAAGCTCCTCAGAAGCAGGGTAGACATGATCTGAAAGCAGCGGTAGAAAATCATCTGGGTGCAGATCTGCGCGAAATGTATGGTCACTGCGACAATATGATAAATTTGGAGCAGCACCGCCCAAAACAATGCATCTAGACAAACAACAAAAATTATTTAGCCAAGACCATTATTGATAAATAACCCTCATAGTTTTTTTTAATCTAATATTGGGACTAATGGCAAATATGGACATGTATGGATATGGCTTAGGGGTAGCACGATTAATTTGAGAGTTGAGGTTGTGGATTTGAATCCAACCAAAGGAACTGCAGCCTTGAGTTTGTATGTTCTTTTCATGTTTGTGTGGCTTTTCTTCCTCCAATCTAAAACAATATACTGTAAGGTTTAATTGCCATTTTAAACTGTTTGTGTCACCTTTTGTGTCTGCAACAAGGCCAAACAATCAAGGGTATGTAAACTTTTGATCAGGGCCCATTGATTTATTTCTGTGATCATTATAATTGTGAAAAGGAGCCAAACAATTGCAATATAATAAATGGCTTCATATGATCACTATCTCTAAATAAAAGTCAGAGCAGTCATATTTTTAAAATCAATGCCAAAATTTCATAATATCTGCCAGGATATGTAAGCTTTTTCAGCACATTTGTATAGGCACCAAGAAAAAAAATGTAGCATGATATACTTGAGCAAGCAGAAAATGTTCTGTACATATCTGATGCCAGCCGTCAATCATGCTTTGTATTGACATATAGTCCTTCCAATTACTTTCAGTCTTCTTCAGGGGACAGTTCCCTCTACTGTCATTTCTTTTATTCCTATACTACTATATGATAAACACAATTCTATCTCTCTAGTTTGTTCAGTGCTTTTCGCTCTGTTTATTCAGTTTTCAATAAAACCAAGCGGTTAGAATTGGTGATTCTTCAGTACAGTGTACATTCTGCTTACTGTTTACAGCCTGAACAAATAAGCAATTTGACCTTTCTGTTCCTGCCAATGCCCAGGTGAGTATGTATGTTTCTGTGAGAATGAAGTGGCTCATAGTTGGAATTTAAGTATTGTGAGAACTGATAGAAAAGCAGACCATATCAGAGTTGTTTTGTGGAGATTAAGATGGATTGTTTCTTTTAATGTGCGTTATTGGTAAATTTTCAAGAATATAAATCATAACAGAAAAACAAGGTGATTATATATTGATCGAGACAGGAGTTCAACTCTTCACATAGGTCTATAGCAAGAATTAACTTGGCTTTCAGGAGTGTGCTACATGATGATACTGTAAAATAATCAACAATTTACTGTATATAAAAATTTCTTAGAAATCTTATTTTAATAACAGTCATTAATATGTCTTGTTCTGATCATCAGAAACTAATCAGAGAGCGACATGAAGAACAAAGCCATAGTTCAGGAAATACAAATAGAATTTTCTGTAGTGCTGTACAGATATTGGGCCTCATTTACTAAGCTGAAACCGACCAGTTTTTGTCTGGTTATTTTGTCTGAGACATGTCTGAGAAATGTCTGCGCCAGTGTACGAAAAATCCGCCAAACCCGAAAAGAGGGCGTGGTATGTTACAAAAGGGGGCATGGCCGTCCAAAAAGGGGCGTGGTTTCACAACCCAACCAATTTACTATGGAATTCACAGAAAATCCTGTGGGTAAATGGCTGTAAATATCGACCTAGAAAAAGCTGGTCAGAAAATATTCCTGACTTTTCCCAATAGCAAATAGAGAGCAATCCTACTTGTCTGAAACAACTTTTCCCACTAGTAAAAACCCGAAACTCTTAGTAAATGAGGCCCATTGTCATCATTTATTTCAGTCAATAACCCATTGGGGGTCACAATCTAAATTCCAAAATAACTTATCTGTATATTTTTGAAGTGATGGAGGAAGCCAAAGTACCCAGTGGAAACAAACACAGGAAGTAGATACAAACTCTGGATGTCATGCTACTCCAGCACTCTTCAGGCAGAAATAAAACATGCCCCACCCTTCTCTCTGCTAACAGAAAGAGTTTTGAGGCCCCCATACATTCCGATCCTCTGTTCGGAATGTAATTAAGAAATGGCAGTCATCAGGAACAGTGGAAGTTAAAGCAAGATCTGGAAAACCAAGAAAAATATCAGACAGAACAGCTCGCAGGATTTTGAGAAAAACAATTCAAAACCCATGTTTGACTGCACAATCCCTCCAGAAAGATCTGGCAGACACTGGAGTTGTGGTACACTATTCCACTATAAAGAGATACTTGTACAAATATGGTCTTCATGGAAGAGTCATCAGAAGAAAACCTCTTCTACATCCTCACCACAAAAATCAGCATTTTAACTTTGCAAATGAACATATAGACAAGCCTGATGCATTTTGGAAACAAGTTCTGTGGACCTATGAGGTTAAAATTTAACTTTTTGGCTGGAATGAGCAAAGGTACGTTTGGAGAAGAAGGGGAACAGAATTTAATGAAAATTACCTCTGTCCAACTGATAAGCATGGGGGTGGATCAATCATGCTTTGGGGTTGTAATGCAGACAGTGGCACAGGGAACATCTCCCGAGTAGAAGAAAAAAGGGATTCAATAAACTTTCAGCAAATTTTGGATGCTAACTTGATGCCATCTGTGAAAAATCTGAAGTGAAAGAGAGGATGGCTTCTACAAATGGATAATGATCCTAAACACACCTCGAAATCCATGGGGGATTACATCAAGAGGCGTAAACTGAAGGTTTTGCAATGGCCTTCACAATCTCCTGACCTCAACATAATTGAAAATTTATGGATAGACCTTAAAAGAGCAGTTTGTGACAGACAGCCCATAAATCTCAAAGAACTGGAAGACTGTTGTAAGGAAGAATGGTCAAAGATACCTCAGACAAGAATTGAAAGACTCTTGGCTGACTACAAAAAGTGTTTACAAGCTGTGATACTTGCCAAAGGGGGCAGTACAAGATATTAACTCTGCAGGGTGCCCAAAATTTTGCAGATGCCATTTTCTGTGTGTAAATAGAAATAAAATCAGATCATGTCTACCCTGCTTCTGAGGAGCTTGTTTGTCTGTGTGTTTGGCTTTATTTGTCATAGTTCTATGGAAAAAAGCTGTTACATGAATTAACTGTTTACAAAAAGTCATATTATCTATGCTAAGCGTAATGCAATGAAAAACTAAACTGAAACAAGGCCCATATTGAAAAAATAAAGTCATATCATTCAGGTGAAACATAATGCAATGAAAAACAATGCTGAGATTGTCCCCAAATTGAAAAATGGAAGAAAATAAATATTCCAAAAACATTAAACTGTCCTTTCTTTGGTGAGAAGAAACATCATTTTTGTAACTTCTTTCAAAAAGTCATGTAAAATGTTTAAATTTTAATGTATTGAATATGTACCAAACTATTCTACATATATGCTGCATGCTCAATAAAACCATGAATGGCAAAACAAATAACATTTTTGACAAACAATTATTGTAAGTTCTTTTACACTCCATTCACAAATAGAAAGCCGGGCAGACATTTAAGGGGTTGTCCAGGGACATCATATTTTTTACATATAGCTTCGGGCAAAATAAAATAAATAAGTCATAGTTGTCTACCTCGGTCTCTGACAGCTGCTGTTCCAGCACCTTCTAGTCCCATACATCGACACTGCATCCTGGTTCATGTGACAAGTCATCTTAGAAGATGCCTACTCACTAATGGCCGACTTAGAAGGGACAGTGACAGGCGGAGTAGACAGATCCTACTGAGATGATTTTTCAAAGAAAGTAGGAAACAGCAGTGGTGATGGGAGACATGGAGATGTCAGAACGGCAGGAGTGGGGGATCAAGATAGGTAAGTATGGCTTATTTTTTTATTTGTTATCATGCTTCCATTCTTATGTAAAAAAAAAAAAAAGGTAACATGTAAAAATGACATAACAATGCCTGATAAGGGTTGTGTGTGCTTGCACAGTTTTAAACTCCAATCTACACAAATCTTAAACAGTTTTAAACTGTGTCCCGTTGTGGCCTGCTTTTCATAGATCTTCAAAACCACAAAACCCATATTTACAGGAAAGAAAACAACGCTCCCACATTGACAGCATGTTATCATTGTATCTGCTCATTAGCATATTTGCATCTCATTACTCGCAGTGTGCTAATAAGTCTACTCCTGAAAAGTCCCATTTCTAATTTGCATGTCCAAATGATTTCCACATTGCTCATCACTGAGTGGGTAACAAAAGTCTATCCCGAATAATTATCGCCATCAGAAATCCTCTAGCTGGATTTAAGTTTTATATTTTCATTGCATCAGAATTCACATTTTAATGATTCCATTAAGTGTGTACGAAAGTACAATATAGCAAAAAAGAACATGCCTTTCTTCTCTGATTATGTCTAATGGGGCTCCAGTTACTCCTGATTTGCAATTTACTGGAAGACGACAAGAGCTGAACAAGTTAAGAGGGTCAATGTCATGACATTGAGGTATTGCATTACATTATAGCATTCTGTGCTTAGTTATTCTTTATTATTGATATGTATTTCAGGCCCGCAAGATATTTTATTACTAAATCATTGGGAAAAAAATTGCAATTCGTTCCTCTGTTCTCTTTCTCCCACAAGGGCAAAACAAAAGTGAGCGATACAGCAAATGGCCCGGTCCCAGCTCACATGTGCTAATTAAAGTAATGATACTGTGTAAATGACAAGACAAGAAAAGTAAGAACAAGTAAACAAAGGAAGGATGAATAATGATGGTGGCGTAGAGGACATGAGCTTGTATTAGCATTAATGCAGAGAAAGTAAATGTCAACAGTAAAAGAGCTGTGGATATTTATACAAAGTCTATAACCAAATCGAGGATTTGTTGCAAGTTATTTGGAAAATGTGTTTCCACCCTTGAACTTCTAGAGTGTTTGGGCTTAATATAGCCACATGCTTGACCTTAGCTTCAGACTGTGACTCATATGGAAGCCTCGATACATGCAGAACAGTAAGTGAACCTTTTTTTTTAATGGTTCATTTAGCAGCCTACAGTGTTCAAGGGAAATAATTTACATAATAGGCCCAGCACACTTTTTTGGACAATTTTATTGTTTTAGTGTTGCCTGGCCTTCCTACCTAAACCTTGTGGGAGAGAGAAAACATCAATGATGCTCTAGCTCTCATGTCCTATTCTCATATCCCATCCTCATATCTTGTCCTCATATCTTTCCTTCATATCTAAACCATATATCCTGTCCTCATAGTCGGCCTCACATGTTGACCTCATATCTCATCCGCATATCACAACCTCATATCCCAACCTTTTATTTAAACCTCATATCCCGTCTTCATACCCCATCCTTATATCCCTGACCATATCTTATACTCATATTCTGACCTTATACCCGCCCTTATATCCTAACCTCATATGCAAACCTTACATCCTAGCCTCATATCATTTTTTAAAAACAGATTTTAAAGGGGTACTCCGGTGGAAAACAAATCACCTGGTGCCAGAAAGTTAAACAGATTTGTAAATTACTTCTATATAAAATCTTTAAGCCTTCCAGTTCTTATCAGCTGCTATACGCTCCAGAGGAAGTTGTGTAGTTCTTTCCAGTCTTGCCACAGTGCTCTCTGCTGCCACCTCTGTCCATGTCAGGAACTGTCTGAAGTAGGAGCAAATCTCCATAGCAAACCTCTCCTGCTCTGGACAGTTCCTGACATGGACAGAGGTGTCAGCAGAGAGCACTGTGTTTAGACTGGAAAGAAGTAAACAACTTTCTCTGTTGACTACAGCAACTGATAAGTAATGGGAGGATTAAGATTTTTAAATAGAAGTAAATCTGTTTAACTTTCTTGCACCAGTAGATTTGAGTACCAATTTAGTGTGCTGCTAATATATTGTCAAAATAGGTTTAATGCATTTTAGTATCTCGGAAAAACATGAATAATTGGCTGCTATGGTAAGAAAAAACCTTATGGGTCATGCTCTTCCCTCAGAAAGAAAAAAAAACTTGCTGGTGCCACCTGTTGAGGTTGCATCTCTGCATGTCAATGCTTGACCCATCAAAGAGTCCAAAAACATGACTAGGTAGTATTGAACAAGATAGAATCTCCCCCAAAAGCAAGAGTTACCAATCTGTAGACAGCTGTTTCGGTTTTCTTACCTCTCATCAGTACAGAATAGGGGTTATTAAAAAAAAAAAAAAAAAAAAAAAAAGGGCAGCCTCCACTAAAATAAATGTGAGGTAGGAAAATTACAACTTGGAAGCACAACCACTCTACAGGTTGTGAGGTGAAGCATCTGATTCTATAGATAGGTTGGGGTCTTCGCTTCCATTGACGACTTAAAATATTTTTCTCCAATTTCCACTTTAAGAAGATGGAAAAGCAGATCCAGTAATATGTCTGCTTCTGAGATTGCTTTGCTGAGAATATATGTGACAGGGACAGTTTCTTCAAATGAAAGGGTAAATGAAGGTAAGCAAAAACCCGCAGGCTGAGCGTTAGATAATGGAAATGAAAGGATCCCCCTACAATACAGCAATACAGTCATCTGAGGCTCTTGTCAACTTGATGCAGAAGGACTACAGTGCCAAATACTCCATATGAGACAAAGTTCATATATCAGACTTGTTTTCACATGGCAATTCTAAAATGCGACGGTAAGACATTCTCTTCAAGCTCACATCATTACAGCGGTGAAGTTTCCTGGCGTTTTGTGCCTACTGAAGTAGCTGCGGCTCAGCTATAAATCATTAAATACACAATTGTGTGAGTGTTAGAAATTATAAAGTGTTATATAGTGAGATCCATTCTTTTACACTTAGCTGAGTGGCATTAAGAACAATGAGCCATGCCGTGAATCATTTATGATTTCCTGGGAAGACATTGACATGTACCGAGAGAGATGTCCTTTCTTCCTGATTCCAGGTGGCACCTTTACTCACTCTTAGCTGACTGTACCATCCTGTAAGAACATAAATAAGAAAGCTGGAATATAGAAAATACTCAGAAACTATGCTTTACCTATGTATAATCTGGATTCCAATTTGAACATACAGTATTTTGTATTATGTTTATTACATTTTTAAGCTTTACTCTATACAACAGCTTAAGGTAAGTTTTAGTGCCCATTGTGAATCTGCATTTTAGCATCTATATTACAGCTGAACCTCACATTGTTCAATTTAAACCAACTTATTGTACATCAGTGAAATGCAGTCACATTTTGCCCATCTTAAAATAGCCATCTTGACCCGCCCACCCAGCAGGCTTGTGTGATGCGTCTTTCCCTCACAGTGTATAGAGAGAGACACCTCCCTCAAGCTGGCCGGGTGGGGAGCAGCCATCGGGACCAACACCGAGGACTACTTACCTGAGTCCCAGAGGCATTTGTAAACTATAATTACTCCTAGAAATGCAAGAATCTCACAGTAATTCATAGTGTCCAGGATTGGCAATGCCTGCACCAGTTTTATGCTGTCTGTGGGCTTTGGGCAGCATGAAACTGTTTACAAGTTCTATTTAAGGTTAGAAATATATGAATTTATTCTTGTATAGTAAAACGTAACACTAACATAAATATAAACATATTGGACCTATAACAACTATTTCCAAGATATTTTATTTGCAATGCCTGTTTCCAAGACTGGGAGATTATTCTTGTTTTCTTGCATAAGACAGCAATTCCCCTACTACTCATCTTGATGCCCTTACCTACGCATCGAATAACTTTGCACCACGTGGCACCATTATGGCAAAGTCAGTATTTTATAATCAGAGCGGCTGGACTGTAGGATACATATTCATGTCATTTACTGCCCTATCTCACACTGTCATTCGTAGCTAGGGCTGAAGGAGCACATAGTCTCTGTAAAAGTACCATCATCACCCATAATAGAATGTATTCAATGTTACCGTATATTGATTTTGTGGAGAATAATCCAAACTAAAACTTCTACTAACATTCAAAATAGCACAGAATTTACATTCTGAAAAGTTGTTGTCGATGCTATGCTAATTATCTTTTTGTAGTAGGTTAGAGATGGCACTGTATATATACTGTATGTAAATAAGTCCCATACTATCCGCTCAATAATAAAAATAAGATTTTGTTGGAGGACTTGTCATCCTTCACAGTCACAAGCTAATAAAAACTTTTCATTAGCTATAACATAGAGGGAAATTTACTAAAATTGGAGTTTAAGATTGCTAGACTTATACTAAAGTATTTTGGAGTAAACTACACCACATTTGCTTATTTTAGCAAATTTGGCACATCGTGACCTGTTTTGGCCAGAAAATAAAATCTATGTTAGATTTGTGCCAACGTATTGTTGCAAAAATTTTTTAAATTAGTCAGGTAATCATTGGTCTTGCCCCTTCCTATAAACCATTGTCACTTTTTTTTGCCTTTTAAAATGTAGCGGGTAAAGTAAAAAGGTACAAATTGTAGCAGGAACATAATAAAATAGGACTTTTTTATGCCGAAAAAATCCCTTAGGCTAGGTTTCCACAGGTTTTTATGTGGCGTTTTTTTGGTTGAAAACTGCCACTGCAGTCTTTGAGCCAAAGCCTGAAGTGTATTTAAAAGGAATGGGATATATACATGAATAGCCACTTCTGACTTTGTGTCAAAAACTGCAGTGGCAGTTTTCCAAAAAACGCTACATAGAAACCTGTGGAAAAAGAAGGCCAGAAAAACCCTGTGTGGAAATCTAGCCTAACACTAGCTAGGAGAAAAAAAACTCTCACTTTAAATAAAATTAAAAGTGTTTTTCAGCTCTACACACATTCGTAATAACTAATAATAATAATAATAATAATAATAAGCTACATCATTTGTATAAATCAGGTGTATTTGTAAGATATGTTTTTTGTTTTTTTTCTTCAGTTCAATTTTTATCATTTTTGTTAACCAAGATCCAGCTTTGCTTCGTCACTCTTCATCATTTTATAGCTTTTGAATATATTGTATCCTAATTTTAAAGGTATATAAAAAAATTCATGAAGTGAACATATCTAAGCCTTGAAGGGGTATTCCAGGAAAATACTTTTTTTTATATATCAACTGGCTCCAGAAAGTTAAACAGATTTTTACTTCTATTAAAAAATCTTAATCCTTTCAGTACTTATGAGCTTCTGAATTTAAGGTTGTTCTTTTCTGTCTAAATCCTCTCTGATGACACCTGTCTCTGGAAACGCACAGTTTAGAAGTAAATCCCCATAGCAAGCCTCTTCTAAACTGGGCGTTTCCTGAGACAGGTGTCATCAGAGAGGATTTAGACAGAAAAGAACAACCATAACTTCAGAAGCTCATAAGTACTGAAAGGATTAAGATTTTTTTAATAGAAGTAATTTACAAATCTGTTTAACTTTCTGGAGCCAAGTTTTTTTCCTGGAATACCCCTTTAATAATAATGTTTTTTTTTTTTTTGGGGGGGGGGGGGGAAAGCCAACTGTCTTACTAAGCAAGACATGCTGTAGTCTTGGTTGGGTCCTTGTGTCATATTAGTGTGTCACAAAAACCACATAATGACTCTTCTTTTTTCCCTACTGTACAAAGTGAAGAATTTAAATTTAAGACTTTGAAGGAGCAAAAAATGCTTCAGAACTTGGGTCTACTTTTAAGTAATGTTGACACTTTATAGCCCCTACCTGTGTATGCCACATACGATGTCCAAAGTATTGTCAGGTGGTGCAATGCTCTCCACTTTGTTAGTCTTCTGACATCCTTGAAGGACTATGAAACACTTCAGGCCAGAAATGATCAGAATAACAATGGATAAACATAGCAGCTTTGACTAAATTGAACAATGAAGCTACAAGCACAAAAAATCCATATTTTTCCACTCTTTAAAACATCAAGGCAGAGTTAGCATGGACAGAGGAGAAATGGGCAATAGGCATGGCCAGATTATCATTGGAGCTTTTGGAGCTCATGCTCCGGCCCTGCATGGCCAGGAAAGAAAGGGGGCCCACTCCCTCTGCATCATGCAGGTCCTGGTCGTCAGTCAATAAAAAACAGGGATCTCCACACAAAACATAATGGCAGTGACTGCCTGATCAGGACCTGCTTTGTACCTTCTGAATGCTGGAGGGGAGGATTTATTTGAGGACCCTGGCGGCGGAGATAAAGTTCCCGGAACAGCCAGGAGAGCAGGTTGGGAAGTCACTGTATACAGCAGTGTTTCCTAACCAAGGTGACTGCAGCTGTTGCAAAACTACAACTCCAAGCATGCTAGAGGCACCCTGGTTGGAAGACAGTAATATAATGTATATACATGTGAGCTCCAGAGCTGCACTCACTATTCTGCTGGTGGGGTCACTGTGTACATCAGTGTTTCCTAACCAGGTTGCCTCCAAGTGTTGCACAACTACATCTCCCAGCATGCATGTACAGCCAAAGACAAAAGCTTTTTAGGCATGCTGGGAGTTGTAGTTTTGAAACATCTGAAGGCTGGTGAGGTCACTGTGTACATACATTATATTACTTATCCTGTACTGATTTTGAGTTATATCCTGTATTATACTCCAGAACTGTACTCACTATTCTGCTGGTGGGGTCACTGTGTACATACATTACATTACTTATCCTGTACTGATCCTGAGTTATATCCTGTATTATACTCCAGAGCTGTACTCACTATTCTGCTGGTGGGATTACTGTGTACATACATTACAATACTTGTTGGGGGTTGATGTCAGTCAGCACTCAGTGATGAGATTAGGAGACAACAGTGATGTAAAAAAAAATACCAAAGTCTAGAATTGCTCACATCATATACCATTAAAACATTTTTTTTTTATAAAAAGCGATCTAAAATTGCCATCTTAACAAAGATTATACCAAAAAATAAGTGTTATCGGGTTATAAATAAAAGTGTTATAGGGTTCAGAATGGGAAAATGTTATGCATGTTAATATTCTCACAAAAAGTAGTAAAATATAACAAAACCTACATTAATTGGGTTTCGGTGTAATCATATGGACCTACAGAATGAAGATAATGTGTAATTTTAACCGTAAAACATATTGCGTAGAAACAAACTCACACCCCCAAAAGCTTAGCAAAAATGTGTTATTTTGCTATATTTTCTTTATTAATTGAAAAATGTATTTATTGTATGTGGGCAGGGTATCTATATGGGTGCGGGTCATGGGGGGCCTCATGAGTTGTCAGTACACCCCTGCTAGCCGGCAACAAGTCTAAGTGTGAGGGGAACAAGTCTCAGTGGGAGGGGAGGGGGAACTGTCTTGGGGGGGATTGTTTGGGTGCCCATCATACTTAAGTGTTCCGTCTTCCAGGCAGCCTTAATCTGGCCCTGGCAATAGGAAACAAATGTTTTGCACCACCTGATGCTTTTTAGCTTGACAAAGCATCAGGTGGTGGGAAATGTCCATTGCTTACCGGTCATTTCTACTCTGTCCATACTAATTTTGCCTTGGTGTTTTAGGGAGTCTACAACAAAGGATTTTGTTTTATATGTAAATCTGAGGGCCACTGTAAACTTTTTTTCTCATGCTGCTACGTTATTATTGAACTATATCGACTGTACACCCCCTTCACCTTATGTGTGAATTCTCTACCTGAAGATCTTATATTGTCTATCCATCTACTCCAAGACCCTACATTGCCAGTAATCTCTTATTTTACTATGAAATCTAACCTTTAATTAAACAGGTAAATATCTCTAAATGAAGCAATAAAGTGACCCCAAAATAATGAATTTACAATTACATATTGTATTCTATCATTGTGGGCAAAGGCTAGAAGGATGAGACCTAAAGGGATGAGGTGTGAACAGTTGTGAAGGATGGGGGTAATACTACCTTACCCTTGCACCTCTCCCTATTGTACCCTTCTTGGCAAGTGTTGCTTTGCCCTTAAAAGGTCTCACTTCCTGGCCTAAATGAGTCCTCCACCAGCGCACAGCTTGCTGGATTATATAAATCCATAGAGCCTATTCTCTGACCTGGCAGAGATTTCAACTGCAATTCCCATTTGCTAGAAAGCAGGAACTGTCATAAATTTGGTGAGTGGGGGCATTGCGCCCCCTTCACCGCGAAACTATACCTATTTGAAAAGAATGCCGGCAAAGGGGAAATAATTGCATCATTTTTGCACACAGCTAGATCTTGAACAGAAATATGCTCCTATATTTAGTTTTTTGCTTTTTTGGGCACAGTCAATTCCCTCCCTATGTGGGTATTGTAAAATAGCTCATAAACAGGTGGTGTCCTGTTTCTTAACAAAAGCAGACATGTTTTTCTAAGACTGTATAACTCCATTAAAGTTGAAGCCTCGCTTGTGTATCTCCGGCTCTCCCAGAGATGCGTAGAGGGCGCGTGCTGACCCTTGATCTGTGCGATAGCCGGATCACTGTACAGGAAATTTTCCCTCATCCTTTGGATAGGGGGTACATTTTTCTACATGGAATTTCCCCTTTAAGTACCAGATAAGAGTGCAGAACATTAGAAATGTACAGTTATACAAAACACATCAATACTACGGTATTCCTTCAATCTCAGTTCATTGGTTCCTTGCGAAGGACTGACAGTCCTCATTGCAGTACAAGTATATCATCTTGGCATAGAGACACACTCCTATTGTTACATTATTCTTGCAGAAATTGATTTTACTGTTATCTTTGTTCATTAATTAGATAAACTACTTCTATTGCTTAATGAAGCTCATGGCTGTCAGGTTTGTAATAGCTATACACAACCCTTACATGTAAAGCACGGCTAAGACATGATTTATTGCTATGTTCTTTCTTGTCATGTATGCAAAGACCGAAGAAAGGTTCATTCCCACAGAAAGAAAAATGCATGTTAAGTAATTTATGGGAAATGTACAGAATTATGTAAAACACTAAAACATTAAGTACATTTGGTGCAAAATTCCCATCCCAGGAGCCTGTAAGCACTCATATTCTGCTGCTTTAGACTCCATTCATCAAAAGGGGTATTATAAAGATAAGGATTTATTATCTATCCACTGAATGGGTGATAAATACTAGATCAGCTGAGCAAGTTTATGGGACTTCTAGTACCTTACTCCACAAGCTCCGCTCTGCATCTCCTGGTTGATATCACGAGGGGCGGAGCAATGACGTCACGCAGGTCCGTCCCCTGTATCGCCCCTCATTACGCACAGAGCGAACTCGCTCTGTGCAATAATAATAGTGCAGTGCCACAGCGGTGATCCCGGGGGTCCCCAGCAGCGGGACCCCGGCGATCTGACATCTTATCCCCTATCCTTTGGATAAGGGATAAGATGTCCAGGGGCGGAGTACCCCTTTAAGTACAACAGAGGATATTTGTGCTCTAGTCTTGTACCCTAAGAATGTGTCCACATTTAGCAAGTAATTCTAAGTGTCAATTCTTGATACCGCTTCCTAATAATTGAATTGCCCCTGAGTAGAAAAACATTTTTAAAATGCCCTTTCGGCAGCCTGTACAAAGCCTGTAAAATGAGCGGATGCGTCACCCTCATGGTTGTAATAGCTCCTGTTAAAATCTATTTCGTCTGTATCACTGCAGAGAGAGTTCAGCACCTTTGATGTACATAAGTGGTGCGATTACATTTAACAAGTCTAACCTCTGCTAAATCTCCAGAGGATTGCAAGCAACAATTAAGCAATAACTCTGTCTCAAGTAGCTGGTATTATCCACTGTTTAACTACAGTTCATGGGTGAATAGCTGACATCACTACTTTCATGTCTGTCGTGTTAGAGCACTGTGCATCAAAGTCTTCTCTTCCCAGTGTCACAGGATTGTCACCGAGAGCAACCCATGTGACACTCTTCTAATAACTCGCCAGGAGAGCAGGACATTTTCAGTTCCTTTAATGTCTCTGAAATTAATTGAACAGAATATTTTGGTGTTACTTATTATTTTTCGCATTCAGGGGACGAGTCAGCTGGTGTATTGTATGTTAAGCAGTATAATTAAGTAAGTGTGAAATTCTAGCAGGATTACTATTAGACACACTGGTGCTCCGAATGAGATCAGAGAGTACAAATAAAACATGTTAACTAGCCGGTGGGACATAGTAGAAAGGAAGAGGACAAAGTGTAAAACCCCAAAGTACAGCTGTACATACTACTAAAGAACTTTACAGGGATATTCCTGAGCTCAACTCTGATCTTTTCATCTCGCAGTATCAAGGGATCATTCAACACATCAAAGTTATCATGAAAGTCACTGTAGCATGCAGGAGTGGACTGAAAACACTCAGGGCCCGCGGACCAAAAAAAGCAAGGGCCCCCTGCCATGCTTTACTGCTGGTCACACTTCTGCCCCGATTCTACCCAAATCCCTCCACCAGCCCTACACACAAAATAAACTAAATTTTATATATATAAGAAACACTTTAACGTAGGTAACATAATTTTCCATGACCAGTAATACCAGTATACAAGGAGTAAATATATACCACCACACAATAACTGGATAATACCACCATACTGTACTAAATAAAACCCCTATACACAGATCAGTATACTATACATTATATAAGTGATTATATACAGGACCATATAGCTGTAGATACCAACTGTACAGAGATCTGTATACAATATAAGTGATTATATACATGACCATATGGTGGTAGATATCAGCTGTACACAAGATCTGTACACCATAGAAGTGATTACAGTTACATAAAGGGACTCATAATTATGTCTTTTCTGATCAGCGGCATCCTCTTTCCTTTTCTTTTCTATCTGGATCAGACTGCCATGTTGATCTCATCTGCAGGACACACATGTTAGACTCAGCATTTTTTTAGGGCCCTCCCCTCCTCTACACAATTTTCCCATTTGTGGGCCCACAAACTGTTATAATGCCCTCCTTGGTGTAATGCACAATAAAAGGGCAGATAAGTAGGTAGCCAGGTAAATAGGTAACTAGGTAGGTAGAAATAAATAGGTAACTAGGTATCAGAAATCCAGATATGTAGGTAGGTGACAAGCTAGGTACTTAGGCAGCCATGTATGAAGGCCAGATGTGTAAATAGTTAGGTAGCCAGGTATGTAGGTAGGTAGCAAGATTTGTATATAGGTAGTTAGGCAGCCAGTTATGTAGGTAGTTAGATAGCCAGGTATGCAGGTAAGTAGTTAGGCATCCAGGTATTAAGTTAGGTAGGTGTAGACAGCAGGGTCCCCCACAGTAGATGTAGGCAGTGGGGTCCCCTCACAGTAGGTGTAGGCAGCAGGGTCCCCCCACAGCAGGTATAGACAGCGGGGTCCCCCCACAGAAGGTGTAGGCAGCAGGGTCCCCCCACAGTGGGTGTAGGCAGCGGGATCCCCCCACAGTAGGTGTAGACAGCGGGGTCCCCCCCACAGTAGGTGTAGGCCGCGGGGTCCCCCCCACATAGACATAGGCAGCAGGGTCCCCCACAGTAGGTGTTGGAAGCAGAGTTTTTCCCTCTCCCCCCCCCCCCCCAATCCCAGATTGAAAAGAAAAAAAAATGATGCCCCATGCAGCGATCTTCTCCTCCAGAGCGCAACAGGGCCTGTGTCTTCCTTTCTCCACAATGCAGGTGCCGATGAGTGATGTTGATGTTGAAAAAAGTTAGGGATGAAAAAGGGATTAGGGTCTATAAGGGGATTTAATAAGCAAAGATGTAGCAACCAGTGCCAGACAGCTGCTGCCAAGGAAGATAAGATTATGAAATGCACATGATAAAGCACAGATATACAAATAGGAGATAGTTTCACCTACGAAAGTTATATTATTACTATATTCTAATATTAACACACATGAGCCCTGATTTACTAACGTGATCTCGACTCTTTTTATCGGGTAATGCGACAAAATTGTCTCACACGTCCTCTGCGATGCTTTGTGTGACACATTTTACTGGTAAAAACCCGACAGTTTTCCAATTACTCAGAGTATTTTTTTAACCTGACTAAATGGGCGTGGTTTGCATATTTAGGGGCGTGCTCCCGACATTTTCCTGAAAACCCGACAGTTGTATTTAAAAACCCACCAGAAAAATAGTGAATTACTGAACTTTAAAACCCGACTGCCTTGAGGTGTGGGGAATCTGTTAAAAAGTGTTTGTTTGTTTTTTTAATCCTGTTACTTTGTCCCCTTAGTAGCTTTTTATATAAAATTTTTCATATTTTTTTTATTCTTTTTGGGGAATTTCTCTCTTTTTTTTTTTTTAAAGCTTAGCTTTCATTTCCTTTTTTTTCCTTTTTGTTTGTTAAAACGTTAACGACCATGAATGTAAAGTTACGTCCTGGTGCAGAGTTACTTTGCTCTATTTATATGCTTTATTTTTCCTGTGCGACACTTTTTTTTCTCCGTGCGACAGAATTTAATATCATGAGACAGAATTTTCCTGACATGTGCGAAACATTTATAAATACATGTGAGAAAAAATCTGGGAAAAAAAATAACACTCTGGAAATAACCCGACACTCTTAGAAAATCAGGGCCATGGAGTATTGTGTACAGTTTGAGGCACTAGTGTATAAGTTGGAATGGGTGAAGCCATGGGTGACCAAAGAGATGCTGAAACGTAGCACTAAGGAAAATGAGAAAAAATTATTTATGCAACAAGGGTGAAAGGAATGGTGCACTCACCAGGCGTCACCTTGCTTCAAAGATGTCTTTATTTCATAACAAACAGTGTAGCAGCAGGGTAGCGGACAGGTGCAAGGGGGAGTTCCAGGCGACGGACTGTGTCTCGCACGTTGTGTTCTGTCAGGCCTCTGGATAGGTGGTTGCGTACTAGCAGACAAGCCAGAGTGCCCTTGCTGATTTCTGGCCACTCTCAATAGTTCCTTTAATTGGCACATGAACACCAGAACTCAAGCAGGGAGAAATGGAAGAAGATTTTCTTTAACATAATAAGGATAACTGGATGTATGTGAGTATAAACCATCATGGTAAGAAAACAAGCTGGCAGAGATGCCGTAAATGTTCTACCAAGGAAATTTTGGTCCTGGCATTCATGTGGATATTACTTTGATACGTACCACCTACCCAAACATTAATCAGACCAAGTTCCCCCTTCACGGCTGAAATGTTCCCTAATAACAGTTAACTTTTAGAAGGAAAATGTGCCCTACAAACTGCAAAAATTGTACAGAGATGGTTTGAAGAACATGACAAAAAGTGTAAGATGATGACTTGGCCAGATATTAGTTTGACCAAGGATCTGTAGGTTGTGCTGGAAAAAAATGTCTGATTCATGGGTAGTTATAGGACCTATTGCTAATGTCTAGATGCCAAATACCCACTAATCCATGACATGACATAAGAGGGACCAACGGCAAGTGCTTGAAATGTTATGGTTGATTGGCTAATGTATTGATGTCAATGCAGAGATCTATCTCTATTTTTAACATACATTCAAATTAAAAAAACATGGTATACAAGCCAGTCATATGCCCAAGTGCATACACGTAGCTAATAACAACACATGGGTATGTTAAATGTGTTAGGAGAATTCCTTTGATATAAACAATAAAGGAAGTGGCAAAATTGTGGAACTGTACAATAATGATAATCACAATTACACATAGGCGCACAGGTTTTTCCATCACATTTTTTATCCTATTTTTATGGACTCTTTACGGGCGAATTTACAGGCGATTTCCATCTCTGAACTGTTTGTCCGGGACCTGGAGACATTTTTATCAGTCAGTCTTGCTTTCTAGGATCCAGAATCTGACACAATAATGGCCCCCAATATAACAGGGCCCAGAAGTCCAGCAGCAGACAACCCTATTGGGAGATGATCTTGACCATTATGATCTATTTCCCATAGGTTAATTCATAAAACCCGTTAGATCTTTAGCTTATTATAGACATAACTTAGCACATGGGATAGCTGTTGGGGTGAATGCTAGTTTGGTTCACAGCTATCCCTCCCGATTACCCTATATACATGCATGCTCAGCTGGAGAAGGGATGAGGAGAAGCTGTTGCCAGACTCCACTAGAGACAACTTATCGGCCTGAGAACAGATGAAATAAAAAATGCCTAATTCATTCTGGTCAGGAGGCCACCATACACACAAGTCAGTATAACATATTACTATATGTAGTAATATTGGGGGGGCATTTATCAACGGCTTTAGTCAATTTTTTTCTTCTAATTTTGTTGCTAAATTGTCGCAGGTGCGTCTGCGCGATTTTCCGTGCGACTTTTTGTTCTGACAGCGAGAAAAGCATATTTTGTTTCCCGCTTTTTTCTTAGTAGAAAGACGATTTTGACTTGCAGTGGTCAGAAATTTATGAAGTGCGACAGTCGCAAAAAAGTCGCAGGGCATGAAAAAACCTACTAAATTTACTCCAGCTCAGACATGGAGCAGACAAAACCAATACCAAAGTTTAAAAAAAAAAAAAAATTGCTTAAGTGAAAGAAATTTATCAACAGACTGAAACCAGTTGATAAATACGTTGCACATAAGCAAAAAAATTGTAAGAAAAAAATAACTAAAAAAAGGAATACATAAGCAAACATTGATAAATGCCCCCCCCCCCCCCCCCCCCATTGTGCATAAGAACTTCCACTACAAGATCTTGATCAAACACCAAAAACGTTTGGTATTTTGGGATTATCAGTGCCCGATATGTCCTTCATTGCATTTAAAAATGAGTCGTGTTACTCCTTTTGACAGTCAATTACTGTAAATTGTTTAGCAGTGATCTTCACAGTATCCATAGGCTGGCCTGAATATCATGAGTTTGGGTGTCAAAGTATTAATGATAAATCTATGAATCACTTTGTACATCTTTTCAGCACTCACAGTTGGTTATACACAGTACGTGGTAAATTAATACAAAATAAACAAGAGACTAAAGTGAAATAAAACCTAAAATTCCTTTTATATACAATTTGCAGTGTGAATTTCCATATCTCGTTACTGATCACTTCATTAGTAAATGGTATGCCACCTTCTCACATCCTGGGCATATTTAATGTTGCTATACACAATTCATCCATCATTTCACATCCTTTGAACGGAACCTTTTCAATTTCCGCACATTGTTGTCTGTATTGCACTCATGCTGTGGCTAAATCAGTGACTTTTACAAGGTGTAAAAGTCTTCATATAAAAAACTTTACTCGTCATATTATCTGGCATACTCTTGACAAGCATAAGCTTCTTCTGCTCCAAAGCACTTATGTTATTTTATTTCATCTACAAAAACAAAAACAAGAAAAAAACCAAAAACCTGTCCATAACCTACTATTTTATCTCACACCAAAAGCTTACATTCATTTTATAGCACCGCATAGCTGGAAACAAATAGCACTGATTGGACAATTTGGAATGAGTGGACACATACATTTATTTGCTATCACTGGAAAGTTATGGCTGTAACAGAACGATGATGCACAGTAGGGTAGAGTTGTCCAACCTTGAGTCTTTTAGGCCATCAAGAAAGCTCATGGGCACACCCTTAAAAAGTGTCAGGCCTATTGGTGTGTTGGGAGTCATTGGTATTATGAAGCCAAAAAATAAGCAGAATAATAAGCAAAGAATTATAGAACAGTCCTTACTTAAAGGGGTACTCCAGTGGAAAACAATTTACCTTAAATAAACTGGTCCCAGAAAGTTAAACAGATTTGTAAATAACTTCTATTTAAAAATCTTAATCCTTCCAGTACTTATCAGCTGCTGTATGATCCACAGGAAGTTCTTTTCTTTTTTAATTTATTTTCTGTCTGATCACAGTGCTCTCTGCTGACACCTGTGTCCATGTCAGGAACTGTCCAGAGCAGGAGCAAATCCCCACAGCAAACCTAGCCTGCTCTGGACAGTTCCTGACATGGACACAGGTGTCAGCAGAGAGCACTGTGGTCAGACAGAAAATAAACTCAAAAAGAAAAGAACTTCCTGTGGATCATACAGCAGCTGATGAGTACTGGAAAGGATGACAGTTTTTAAATAGAAGTACCTTTAAGGTACTATAGTTCAACTGCATATTGTTCCAGAAATCTAGAAAGCAACACTGTTCATGGTGTCAAACTCAGCAAATAGAAGACATTCTTATGACATATACATCATGAAAACTCATAAAAAGGGATAGTTCATAATATATATATATATATATATATATATATATTAGCAAAGCCAGCAAGATATTGTCATGTATCAAAAGAGGCATGGACTCGAGGGACAGGGACATAATACTCCCCCTTTATAAAGCATTGGTACGGCCTCACCTGGAATATGTTGTTCAGTTTTGGGCACCAGTCCATAAAAGGTACACTGTGGAGCTGGAAAGGGTGCAGAGACGCGCGACTAAACTAATATGGGGCATGGATCATCTTAGCTATGAGGAGTTACAATTGTTTAGTCTTGAGAAGAGGCGTTTAAGGGGGATATGATAAACGTATATAAGTATATTAATGGCCCATACAAAAAATATGGAGAAAAACTGTTCCAGGTTAAACCTCCCCAAAGGACGAGGGGGCACTCCCTCCGTCTGGAGAAGAAAAGGTTTAGTCTAAAGGGGCGACACACCTTCTTTACCATGAGAACTGTGAACTTATGGAACAGTCTACCTCAGGAACTGGTCACAGCAGGAAAAATTTACAGCTTTAAAACAGGATTAGATACATTCCTGGAACAAAATAACATTAATGCTTATGAAGAAATATAAAATCCCATCCCTCCCCCAATATTGCGCCACACCCCTACCCTTCAATTGCCTGGTTGAACTTGATGGACATATGTCTCTTTTCGACTGTACTAACTATGTAACTATGAAAGAGCTCAAACATTTTCTGTAAGTCTTCAGAAGGTTTTCACACACTGTTGCTGGTATTTTGGCCCATACCTCCATGCAGATCTTCTCTAGAGAAGTGATGTTTTGGGGCTGTCGCTGGGCAACACAGACTTTAAACTCCCTGCAAAGGCTTTCTATGGGGTTGAGATCTGAAGACTTGCTAGGCCACTCCAGGACCTTGAAATGCTTCTTACGAAGTCACTCCATTGCCCAGGCGGTTTCTTTAGGATCATTGTAATGCTGAAAGACCCAGCCACGTCTAATCTTCAATGCCCTTGCTGATGGAAGGAGGTTTTCACTCAATATCTCACGATACATGGCCCCATTCATTCTTTCCTTTACATGGATCAGTCATCCTGGTCCCTTTGCTGAAAAATAGCCCCAAAGCATGATATATCCACCCCCATCCTTCACAGTAGGTATGGCTTTCTTTGGATGCAACTCAGCATTCTTTCTCCTCCAAACACAACAAGTTGAGTTTTTAACAAAAAGTTGTACTTTGGGTTTATCTGACCATGTGACATTCTCCCAGTCCTCTTCTGGATCATCCAAATGCTCTCTAGCAAACTTTAGATGGACCTGGACATGTACTAGCTTGAGCAGGAGGACACATCTGGCACTGCATGATTTGAGTCCCTGCCAGCGTAGTGTGTTACTGATGGTAGCCTTTGTTACTTTGGTCCCAGCTCTCTGCTGGTCATTCATTAGGTCCTCCCGTGTGGTTTTGGGATTTTTGCTCACCATTCTTGTGATAAGTTTGACATCACAGGGTGAGATCTTACGTGGAATCCCAGATCGATGGAGATTATCAGTGGTATTGTATGTCTTCCATTTTCTAATAATTGCTCCTACAGTTGATTTCTTCACACCAAACTGCTTGCCTATTGCAGATTCAGTCTTCTCAGCC
Source organism: Hyla sarda (assembly GCF_029499605.1). NCBI lineage: Eukaryota > Metazoa > Chordata > Amphibia > Anura > Hylidae > Hyla > Hyla sarda. The sequence goes on along the minus strand of NC_079189.1, from coordinate 71,139,029 downwards.
TGGTGGAGGTCTACAATTTTGTTTCTGGTGTCCTTCGACAGTTCTTTGGTCTTGGCCATAGTGGAGTTTGGAGTGTGACTGTTTGAGGTTGTGGACAGGTGTCTTTTATACTGATGACAAGTTCAAACAGGAGCCATTAATACAGGTAACCAGTGGAGGACAGAGGAGACTCCTAATGAAGAAGTTACAGGTCTGTGAGAGCAAGAAATCTTGATAGTTTTAGGTGACCATATACTTATTTTCCACCATAATTTGCAAAAAAAATACTTTAAAAATCAAACTATGTGATTTTATGGATTTTTTTTTCTCATTAAGTCTCTCATAGTTGAGTTATACATATGATGAAAATTACAGGCCTCTCTCATCTTTTTAAGTGGGAGAACTTGCACAATTGGTGGCTTACTAAGTACTTTTTTGCCCCACTGTGTGTGTGTATGTGTATATATATATATATATATATATATATATATATATACACACAGTCATGGCCGTAAATGTTGGCACCCCTGAAATCTTTCAAGAAAATTAAGTATTTCTCACAGACAAGGATTGCAGTAACACATTTTGCTATGCACATGTTTATTCCCTTTGTGAGTATTAGAACTAAACCAAAAAATTGAGGAAAAAAAGCAAATTGGACATAATGTCACACCAAACTCCAAAAATGAGCTGGACAAAATTATTGGCACCCTCAACTTAATATTTGGTTGCACACCCTTTGGAAAAAATAACTGAAATCAGTCGCTTCCTATAACCATCAATGAGCTTCTTACACCTCTCAGCCGGAATGTTGGACCACTCTTCCTTTACAAACTGCTCCAGGTCTCTCTTTTCCCAACAGCAATTTTAAGATCTCTCCACAGGTGTTCAATGGGATTTAGATCTGGACTCATTGCTGGCCACTTCAAAACTCTCCAGTGCTTTGTTGCCATCCATTTCTGGTTGCTTTTTGACGTATGTTTGGGGTCATTGGGGGAAATTTATCAAAACTTGTGCAATGGAAAAGCTGCCCAATTGCCCATAGCAACCAATCAGATTTCTTATTTCATTTTGCAAAGGCCTTGTTAAAAATGAAAGAAGCAAGCTGATTGGTTGCTATGGGCAACTGGTCAAATTTTCCTCTGCACAGGTTTTCATAAATCTCCCCCATTGCCCTGCTGGAAGACCCAAGATCTCAGATGCAAACCCAGCTTTCTGACACTGAGCTGTAATCCTCAGATTTCATGATGCCTTGCACACATTCAAGGCACCCAGTGCCAGAGGCAGCAGGACAACCCCAAAACATAATTGAACCTCCACCATATTTCACTGTAGGTATTGTGTTCTTTTCTTTTTAGGCCTCATTCCATTTTCGGTAAAAAGTAGAATGATGTGCTTTACCAAAAATCTCTATCTTGGTCTTATCTGTCCACAAGATGTTTTCCCAGAAGGGTTTTTGCTTACTCAAGTTAATTTTGGCAAAATGTAGTCTTGTAGTCTTGCTTTTTTATGTCTCTGTGTCAGCAGTGGGGTCCTCCTGGGTCTCCTGTCATAGCGTTTCATTTCATTTAAATGTCGATGGATAGTTTGTGCTGACACTGATGTTCCCTGATCCTGCAGGACAGCTTGAATATCTTTGGAACTTGTTTGAGGCTGTTTATCCACCATCCGGACTTTCCTGCGTTGACACCTTTCATAAATTTTTCTGTTCTGTCCATGCCCAGGGAGATTAGCTACAGTGCCATGGGTTGCAAACTTCTTGATAATGTTGCACACTGTGGACAAAGGCTAATCTAGATCTCTAAAAATTGACTTGTTGTGGTTCTCAAGTCCTCAGACAGTTCTCTTCTCCTCTTTCTGTTGACCATGCATAGTGTGGCAAACACAGAGACGCAATGCAAAGACTAAGTGAACTTCTCTCCTTTTTATGTGCTTTCAGGTGTGATTTTTATATTACCCTCTTCTGTTACTTGCCTCAGGTGAGTTTAAAGGATCATCACATGCTTGAAATAATTGTATTTTTCCACAATTTTGAAAGGGTGCCAATAATTTTGTCCAGTCCATTTTTGGAGTTTGGTGTTGCATTATGTCCAATTTGCTTTTTTTCCTCCATTTTATGGTTTAGTTACAATACACAGAAAGGGAATAAACATGTGTATAGAAAAACATGTGTAACTGCAATCCTTTTCAAATACTTCATTTTCTTGAAAAATTTCAGAGGTGCCAACATTTACAGCCATGACTGTAATATATATATATATATATATATATATATATATATATATATATATATATATATATACACACAGTACAGACCAAAAGTTTGGAAACACCTTCTCATTCAGATTTTTCTTTATTTTCATGACTATGAAAACTGTAGATTCACACTGAAGGCATCAAAACTATGAATTAACACATGTGGAATTATATACATAACAAAAAAGTGTGAAACAACTGAAAATATGTCATATTCCTTTTGCTTTGATTACTGCTTTGCACACTCATTCTCTTGATGAGCTTCAAGAGGTAGTCACCTGAAATGGTCTTCCAACAGTCTTGAAGGAGTTCCCAGAGATGCTTAGCACTTGTTGGCCCTTTTTGCCTTCACTCTGCGGTCCAGCTCACCCCAAACCATCTCGATTGGGTTCACTTATTATGTCACTTTTTGCGACAAACAATTGCGCCAAATGGTTTAGAACAAAATCACTGATTTCACTTTGTTAGTCGTGATTTCAGTTACAAGCATTCTTTGGTCTGGAATTCATTAATTGCGACTTTTTGATTTGGCGTAAGTTTAGGCGCAAATACTTTCATTTAGGCGCAAATCTACACCATGAATAAAGTGACAGAGAAAATAGCTACAACAATAGAATGTCCCAAAGTTAGATTTACTGCCTGGAATTCTGGGGTCTGCGCCTTTTGTAGGGCTACTGTCACGATGCCGGCTGGCAGGAGGTGGATCCTCTGTGCCAGAGAGGGATAGCGAGGACCGTGCTAGTGGACCGGTTCTAAGACACTACAGGTTTTCACCAGAGCCCGCCGCAAAGCGGGATGGTCTTGCTGCGGCGGTAGTGACCAGGTCGTATCCACTAGCAACGGCTCACCTCTCTGGCTGCTGAAGATAGGCGAGGTACAAGGGAGTAGGCAGAAGCAAAGTCGGACGTAGCAGAAGGTCGGGGGCAGGCGGCAAGGTTCGTAGTCAGGGGAGATAACAGAAGGTCTGGTACACAGGGTATAAACACACAAAAACGCTTTCACTAGGCTCAAGGCAACAAGATCCGGCAAGGGAGTGCAGGGGAGGAGACTAGATATAAGCAGGGAACAGGTGGGAACCAATTAAGCTAATTGGGCCGGGCACCAATCATTGGTGCACTGGCCCTTTAAGTCTCAGGGAGCTGGCGCGCGCGCGCCCTAGAGAGCGGAGCCGCGCGCGCCAGCACATGACCGCAGGAGACGGGAACGGGTAAGTGACCTGGGATGCGATTCGCGAGCGGGCGCGTCCCGCTGTGCGAATCGCATCCCCAACGGCCATGAGAGAGCAGCGCTCCCGGTCAGCGGGACTGACCGGGGAGCTGCAGGGAAAGAGACGCCGTGAGCGCTCCGGGGAGGAGCGGGGACCCGGAGCGCTAGGCGTAACAGTACCCCCCCCCTTAGGTCTCCCCTTCTCTTTATCGGGTAACTGCCTCCCCTGGGATGAGGACACCGGGAAAGGATGGAGGGATTCCTCAACGGCAGGCAGAACCGCAGGAGTAGGAATGGGGAGAGAGGGCAGAGGGCGGGACCTGGCACGGGGCAGTGTGACACCAGGACGAGGGCCATGAGGGGACACAGAAGCTTGCCTGATGGAACTGGGAGGGGGGGAGGGGCATTTCCTGTGGCAGGCAGAGTCCTTAATGACCTTAGGGGGACCAGATACAGGAGGAACCACAGAGTTACGGCAAGGGTTACTGGGAACCGGTTTTAGACAGTTCTTGGAACAAGAGGACCCCCAACTCTTGATCTCCCCAGTGGACCAATCCAGGGTTGGGGAATGAAGTTGAAGCCAGGGAAGTCCAAGGAGAATTTCCGAGGTGCAATTGGGGAGGACCAAAAGTTCAATCCTCTCGTGGTGAGATCCGATGCTCATAAGAAGGGGCTCCGTGCGGAAACGTATGGTACAGTCCAACCTGGCTCCGTTGACCGCGGAAATGTGGAGTGGCTTGACAAGACGGGTCACCGGAATACGGAATTTATTTACAAAGGAGTCCCGAATAAAATTCCCAGAAGCTCCAGAGTCCAGGCAGGCCACGGCTGAGAGGGGAGAGCTGGCTGAAGTGGAAATCCGAACAGGTACCGTGAGACGTGGAGAAGCCGACTTGGCATCAAGAGACGCCACACCCACGAGAGCTGAGTGCGAGCGTGCGATTCCCAGACGTGGAGGACGGATTGGGCAATCCACCAGAAAATGTTCAGTACTGGCACAGTACAAACAAAGATTCTCTTCCTTACGGCGATTCCTCTCTTCCAGGGTCAGGCGAGACCGATCCACTTGCATGGCCTCCTCGGCGGGAGGCCTAGGCGCAGATTGCAGTGGAGACTGTGGGAGAGGTGGCCAGAGATCTAAGTCTTTTTCCTGGCGGAGCTCTTGATGCCTCTCAGAAAAACGCATGTCAATGCGAGTGGCTAGATGAATGAGTTCATGCAGGCTAGCAGGAGTCTCTCGTGCGGCCAGAACATCTTTAATGTTGCTGGATAGGCCTTTTTTAAAGGTCGCGCAGAGAGCCTCATTATTCCAGGAAAGTTCAGAAGCAAGAGTACGGAATTGTATGGCGTACTCGCCAACAGAGGAATTACCCTGGACCAGGTTCAGCAGGGCAGTCTCAGCAGAAGAGGCTCGGGCAGGTTCCTCAAAGACACTTCGAATTTCCGAGAAGAAGGAGTGTACAGAGGCAGTGACGGGGTCATCGCGGTCCCAGAGCGGTGTGGCCCATGAGAGGGCTTTTCCAGACAGAAGGCTGACTACGAAAGCCACCTTAGACCTTTCAGTAGGAAACTGATCCGACATCATCTCTAAGTGCAAGGAACATTGCGAAAGAAAGCCACGGCAAAACTTAGAGTCCCCATTAAATTTGTCCGGCAAGGACAGGCGGAGGCTAGGAGCGGCCACTCGCCGCGGAAGGGGTGCTGGAGCTGGCGGAGGAGATGATTGTTGCTGCTGTAGCTGCGACTGTACTTGCTGTAGTTGTGACTGGAGTTGCTGTGTCATGGTAGTCAAGTACGACAGCTGGTGATCTTGTTGCGCTATCTGTTGCGACTGCTGGGCGATCTGACGAGCTTGCTGGGCGACCAGCGTAGGGAGGTCAGCGACCCCTGGCAGAGGAACTTCAGCGGGATCCATGGCCGGATCTACTGTCACGATGCCGGCTGGCAGGAGGTGGATCCTCTGTGCCAGAGAGGGATAGCGAGGACCGTGCTAGTGGACCGGTTCTAAGACACTACAGGTTTTCACCAGAGCCCGCCGCAAAGCGGGATGGTCTTGCTGCGGCGGTAGTGACCAGGTCGTATCCACTAGCAACGGCTCACCTCTCTGGCTGCTGAAGATAGGCGAGGTACAAGGGAGTAGGCAGAAGCAAAGTCGGACGTAGCAGAAGGTCGGGGGCAGGCGGCAAGGTTCGTAGTCAGGGGAGATAACAGAAGGTCTGGTACACAGGGTATAAACACACAAAAACGCTTTCACTAGGCTCAAGGCAACAAGATCCGGCAAGGGAGTGCAGGGGAGGAGACTAGATATAAGCAGGGAACAGGTGGGAACCAATTAAGCTAATTGGGCCGGGCACCAATCATTGGTGCACTGGCCCTTTAAGTCTCAGGGAGCTGGCGCGCGCGCGCCCTAGAGAGCGGAGCCGCGCGCGCCAGCACATGACCGCAGGAGACGGGAACGGGTAAGTGACCTGGGATGCGATTCGCGAGCGGGCGCGTCCCGCTGTGCGAATCGCATCCCCAACGGCCATGAGAGAGCAGCGCTCCCGGTCAGCGGGACTGACCGGGGAGCTGCAGGGAAAGAGACGCCGTGAGCGCTCCGGGGAGGAGCGGGGACCCGGAGCGCTAGGCGTAACAGCTACATTTGTGCCAAAATTTCAAACTTGCGTACGACAATCGGATGGAATAGCATGCCGCTGCAAGATGCTGTGGTAGACATGCTGGTTCAGTATGCCTTCAATTTTGAATAAATCCCCCACAGTGTCACCAGCAAAGCACCCCCACACCATCACACCTCCTCCTCCACACCAGCACATCTGTGAAGTGAAAACCATTTCAGGTGACTACCTCTTGAAGCTCAACAAGAGAATGCCAAGAGTGTGCAAAGCAGTAATCAAAGCAAATGGTGGCTACTTTCAAGAACCTAGAATATGACATATTTTCACTTGTTTCACACTTTTTTGTTATGCATATAATTCCACATGTGTTCATTCATGGTTTTGATGCCTTCAGTGGGAATCTAAAATTTTCATAGTCATGAAAATAAAGAAAACTCTGAATGAGATCTGAATTTGGTTCACCTTTAGTTTTTTTTTTTACAGATGACATGTCGTCATTCTGTATTCTGAGTGCTATTTAAGCCAGCCCCCCTGAGCATTTTTCAGCTACCTCAGCTAGGAGCGCTATATGACTCTGATGGCCTGACAGAAGATGCAGCTACTAGTTGAAGGTGCCAGAGCAGAGTAAATAGATAAACTGACTTCTCTGAAATATTGTGCAAACAATGAGGTGAATGGTAAAATGGAACTATGGGAGGAAACTTTAGCACATTGCTGGAAGATTTTCCGGGAAAAAGACATTGTGGTAATTGTAGTCATTCAGCAGGCACATATAGGGACTACATTTAGTGCCAAGTGCAAGGTTTGTTCTTTTTTTATAGGTTGCTGGACAACTCCTAAGACTGACAATTTCTAGATTGTATGCAGTGCAAAATGTGTTGAAATAAAATGTATCTAATTTATTAAGTGGTGTGAGTCCATAAGTGGCACAAAAGTTGGTTTTGAACTCCAGAAAACTGAAGTAACAACATTAATAAATTCCACCCTTACTTGAGAAGATGTTGTCTACAAAAGAAGAATATTACAGATATCTGGCAAATTAAATAGACAAATGAAATAACTTGGGTTGTTTTAAGCTATGATTACTCTGATGACTATAGGTACATAAATTACTTCAATATTTATACGATAAAAGTATTAGATTAAACTGTTGCTTTATTAAGATTAAAAGTTTTCAGTTATTGAGAATTCCACTCTTTTCAAGCAACTTAACTCCAGTTCTAGTAATGAAGTCCCACATCACCTCAGCAATTACACATTTTTCATTGCTGAGTGTGGGAGATGAGTACTGTACTAACTCATTTGCGGGTTTTCTTATAGCTAAGCACATTTTTCAATGATCACCAGGGTTATTTCCTGTCAATCAAAAATCGAAATCCGTGTTCTATTCATACAAGCGGAATCTGCACCATATGAAATCCATATCTCACAAAAGAGAAGTGACATGTTCATGTGAGTGCTGCAGTGCTCAATGTTTTGGTCAGTTGCAAGCTGGTGTGTATTTAACTGCAAATGCCATACTTTTGTTTAGAACGATGGACGGTTGTTATGTTCACTTAAAGTTAGGCCTCGATTTTCAAGGACTCAATAATCTGTTTGTCCCTTCCAGCCAAAGGGAGATTTATTATTTTACTTGTTTTTTCTTTTATTCCAGTCCTCACCCTTATAGGAGACATAGGGGGAGATTTATCATTGTTCTTAGAGCATTCTTTTGGTCTATGTTTTGGCGCAGTTCAGGCGCAAGCAGCATATTTAGCGACTTTTATGGGACTATTGATATAGACAGTTTCACTCTTTTTGCCAACACATAGAACTTTTTCTTTTTGACCATGCAGTTGTCACGTATTTATCATTTGTGACTTCTGTCAAAAGTCGCTATTTTGTGCGCAAATGTACTTTTTTAGGTGCAAAGCTACACCACCTACCAGAAGGCGTGAGAAACACTTCTACCTTCCGCAATTCAACTTTTAACCTCTTGTGGACAACAGCGTCCCACTCCCCTTCTGTGACATGCGCTCAGGTGCTGAGTGTGGGTCATAGCTGGGTGGCCCTGGTGGCTATCTGCCACCAGGACTCATCTCTAATACCAGACATCACCGATCACGGGGATGCCCAGCTTTAACCCCTTAGATACCGCAATAAAATTTGATTGTAGCGTCTAAAATGTAAGTAAAAATGTCCCGGCAGCTCTGTGAAAGTACGTAAAAACACCTAACCTTCCAAATTCAGGACCCGGGAAAGTGTCTACTTCCCTCCCTCACAAGTGTCTAGAAAAAGTGTATGTGGTAGAGCTTTTCCCACCACAGCAGAGCTGCGCAAAATTCATCATCCTGCTGCACTTTCTTGATAAATAAGATGCACGCTAGTCAAACCCACCACCCAAATAAACGTGGGAAAATAGCTCTACCGTGGACATTCTTTGATAAATCTGGGCCATATTGTTTTCCATAGCTCCATAGGTGGGCTTATTTATAGCATTATTAATTTTGCCACATAATATATTACAAAGAAAATAAATATTGTGGGCTTTTTTCAGGTGTCCCCAGTACGATAAAAAATGACACATTATCTTCATTCTGCCAGTAAGAACAATTAAAGCAATATTAATATAATATTTGTTTTGTTTTAATACCATAAAAGCAGCAAAAATCTTTCTTTGTAAATTGTTTTGCTTCATAATATTCTGACCCTATACCGCAGAAGTGCTGACTTCCTAGATGCTATAGTTGCCATTAACCATGACATTTAATCACCATTAACCAAGCAGCAGGCATTAGCTGTGCTTATATCACCCGGCGTCAAATTTCGAGAATTTTTTTTTTTCTTGGTAGCGTTTTTAGGTACATATGACTTTTTTTTTACATTTTTCACTATTTATTTATTATGGATTTGGCAATATCATATATATATTTTTCATATTATCTTATGTTTTATGTAAAAAAAAAAAATAAGGGGAATTTATGCATTTTTGTTTTCTAGGGGTTATTATTTTATTAAACTTTTTTTTTTCCATTGGGTCCCATAAGGGGACTTTTACCAGCTATCTTCTGATTGCTCGAAAAATACACTGCACTCGAATTGTAGTGCGGTGTATTAGGTTTTTCAGCATTATGCTGACAGGCATTGTATACAACTATGACTTCGGCACGGCTGTATACCTGCACATACAAGGCAGGGACTCATCGTGTCATGGGTTGCCAATTGGGCTCATAGAACCCCGCAGATCCATTACATGCAATGGTCATGATTTCATCACTGCATTTAAGTTATTAAACGTCCAGGATTTGGGGTTTATCTGTTCCTTGCAGCTAGAACACAACCCCAACACTATGTAACAAGACAGTGAAAGTACACTTAATGAATGCCTTTACGACATGTATGGCTGGTCACTAAGGGGTTAAATTGGGACATGTAACAGGTATTATGTCTCAACCCCCGAACTCAATCAGTATTTAAGAAGAACATTCAGTGACTTACTGAGCTTAACGGCTCTTGTTACAGTCTAAAATCTTTTTCTGGTTATAGATGCCCTAAGAGGTCCTAGTGCCAACCTTGTTGGAGATTTAAGCAGTAATTGTTTTTGCTTTAAATGTTGCCCTTATGGCTGAAATATTATCTTTACTGGCAACTCTTATCTGATCATAAAGACCAAAGCAAATCTGTGTCTTGCAAAGCTCATTAACCTACTGCTTCTATGCATCGGCTCTATGGTAATTACAACACCGGGTGATCATCTCAGAGTCGGCACACACAGCACATTCTGTTTTTCAGTGTGAAAAATCTCCAAATGCAGTTAACAAAACACACTTAAATAATAGCAAGGATAGAGGTAAAAAGGATTCTACACTTTAGTCTATTATATTTAAATGACTTTGTGTTTCCTATTAACCTGTTTTTAGAAATTGACCAGCTCTTCCCAGATGACTCATTCTTCTTCGGCTGATTTGCATCCTAAAATGTTAATAACAAGCTTGGAAATTTAACTTTTTTAAAGGTGAAAAATGCACATTCCATTATGAATGATTATGGATTTAGAACTGACAATTTAATTGAAGCAAAGAAAAAAGACAGAAAATGTTGTAGATTATGATTGCTTTCCACCAAATCTCCTTGGACTTTTCATTAGACTCTGATTGATGAGTGGACAAGATAAATGAAGAAAATAGGAAAGTTTCAAAAATGCAGAGAGAGAAAAATAGTTACTTATTTGGAGTCAGAACATTTTAAAATTCTGATAAGTTGGTGAAAAGTGGTGTTGGAAGACTCTCCGTAATACCTGCGGTGCAAGATTTTTGCGCATTGGGGCATTAAGCCAAGGACCAAGGAATGTGGTCCTAGTACTCTTAGCTCAATGCTTTTGCTTTTCTTGGAGATTTATCAAAACCTGTACAGAGGAAAAGTTGCAGAGTTGCCCATAGCAACCAATCAGATCACTTCTTTAATTTTTCAGAGGCCTTTTAAAAAATGAAGTTGCTATGGGCAACTTAGCAACTCAAGACAGGTTTTGATAAATCTCCCCAAGTGAGTAGCAATTATGGTCTAGTGTATACTGGTTTCACACATATTGGCCAAGATTTATCAATCAGCATGAGATAAAAATGTGTCAGCTTTCCCCATAGCAACCAGCTGCAGCTAAGCTTTTATTTTACCAAAACAAGTTGAGAAATTAAACCTGAGCTGTGACTGGTTGCTATGGGCCAATTAGACACATTTTTGTTTCATGCAGATTGATAAATCTGGATCAGTGTTTTTGGGAAAAACACCACAGCAAATTATTTAATAACATTTTTTAAACCAAAACCAGGAGTGGATTCAAGAAGGAATGAAAAAAAAAAACACATACTTCTTTATGTTACTGGCCTTCACTGTGGAAAATGTTCTTAATTCATTTCTTTTTAACTCTGTACTTCATTTTTTTTACTCTATGTTGTAAAATGCCCTTAGAGTTTTTCTATACCTTGGTGCAAAATCATTCCTCCCAATGGTAAAACAATGCTTTCTACGTGACTTGGCACATTTGTTGGTGCCTCTGACAAGGTGCCGACTGACAAAATGGGTGACGATGATGTCAAGAGACGGTTGCACTAGTCTGGTATTTCAATACTGAGTGCCAAAGCAACTCATCTACTTGCTGCTATTCAGTAAAACTCTGGCCAAACATTATAACCTGATGATAACTTATCTGGAGCATCCACCTGACAGCCAACAAGTATTTTAATTAATACCCCCCGTATTCATGTCCACACTTATTTTTCTTTTTTTTTTCTACATAAATGCATTTTGGACATAAACTTCTGCAGGATGCCCTAAGTCTGGACACCCAGAATGAATTTCAATCTCCAATATATTAAAGGGTTGCCAAAAGCAGAGATTACTGATAGTCACAGCATGTAATGTATTAGAACGCTGATATAATTAATTAGATCTACTTAAGAAACACAGTTGGAGAAGAAGGACTGGAAGTCCTCCATGAAACACTCCAATCAATCCCTTCCGCAGGAGTCATCTTGTGTTTCATATCATGTATCTTGAAGATCACAGCTGTAGAGCTATTTCACATGTTATTAAGCACTGGGGATGTGTAGCGTTGCTGCTGTAGCTTCTGGCATGAATGAATCATCACAACTGTATCTGCATTGAGTGGTCATTAGAAGAACTGGAAAGAGACCGTCAGATGTAATACATATAGAAATCGGTTTAAAGTCAATTTAGGTAAAAAGGCCCGATAACCTCAAATGGAGTCTTTGATATACTATTAGGCCGTGAAGTGATGCACTGTATATGCCATAACGCAGTTTATGTAATTTCTTCATATGGTGGAATTATAGGTCTGTGTTTCGCTTCACTTGGGGTTTCCATGATTTAGGTTGAAATACATGATACTGATGAATGCATGATTTTGAGTCTGACATTATGGGATGACGGAGCAGCTGGATGATTAGATGGAGCCTAAGGGATCAAAATGGAACCTTAGGGATTAATATTATTACTAATATAGAGCCAACATATTCAGCAATGCTGTACATAGATTGTCAATGTTCACTGTCCTCATTGGGGGAAAAAAAAAATCTAAATTCCAAATTAATTTATCGGTATGTTGTTTTGCAGTATGTGAGAGTACCCAGAGGAAACCCATACAGGTATCCCTGCTTCCAGCTTGTAGTCTAAAGAAGGCTCCAATACTATTAAATGTATTAGACTGGAGAGTGAATTTTCGCAAATATGAGAATATGCGAATATTCGGGAATATCGTCACTAAAGAATATTAGGAGATAAATAGATAGATGGATAGATAATATACTGTAGATAGATAATATAGGTAGATAGTTATCCACATGCATTCATATATTCGCAAAATATCGCAAATTCGATTATGGCATATGCCGCTCATCACTAGTAGAAAATACAAAATATCTGCAGATGTTCACTTGGTAAGAGTTGAACCAAGGACCCTACACCTACAATAATGTTACCCACTGAGCCTCCATCCTTTTTTTTTTTACTGATAATAGTCCCGTAGTGGAGCTCTTTTCTGAAACTCTTAATGGCACAAGAATATGCATTCTACCTACCTACACAGGTAGGTGGAATGGCGACCTATAGTCGCATGAGAAGTGGGACTTCTCATGTGACTATAGGTCACTATTCTACCTACCTGTGTGCACAGTTCATGACCATATCTCCTTAACTTCAACCATCTCGTCTGCAGAAATCCAGTCTGATGAAGATCCAGTTTGGACCAAAACGTAGCATTCTTTGTATGTAAATAGGATTGCTAGTAAATGAAAGCATATTCAACTGAAGTGGTGTGCCAAGTCTTCTTCTCTATGTCATTGAAAGAATTGGGATTCTTCCCTTAGCACCTGCAACCTCTAGAGAGTGACATATTGTTTATACTACATAATTAATGTGTAGGTCAAAATCTATTAAATAAAATTTTGATCCAGTTCCTATTGTAGACTGTAAAGAAAATGAATTTCCTGTTTATAACTTCTATTCTTTTTGTATGCAATATATATATATATATATATATATATATATATATATATATATATATATATATTGCACATTTCTTTCTCCTCTTTGTGAATCAAACAGCTACTTGAGTTATATACTGCATGTTTTTTTTTTATTCTTTTACCTATGCCAATGTAAATTTCCAGCTATGTTTGTGGGATTAACCTTAGGCACCTGGGGGAAGACCCCATTAAAAAGTATTGTTGTTCAATTCATTCACATGGACACACCATAACATTTTTTTTATTTTTTCAATCATTTATTTTATTTATTTATTAGTTATTTTATTAACAGTCTGTAAATTACAGCATCTAATGTGTAGTCTGAAACATACTGTCACGATGCCGGCTGGCAGGTAGTGAATCCTCTGTGCCAGAGAGGGATTGGCGTGGACCGTGCTAGTGGACCGGTTCTAAGCCACTACTGGTTTTCACCAGAGCCCGCCGCAAAGCGGGATGGTCTTGCTGCGGCGGTAGTGACCAGGTCGTATCCACTAGCAACGGCTCACCTCTCTGGCTGCTGAAGATAGGCGCGGTACAAGGGAGTAGGCAGAAGCAAGGTCGGACGTAGCAGAAGGTCGGGGCAGGCAGCAAGGATCGTAGTCAGGGGCAACGGCAGAAGGTCTGGAACACAGGCTAGGAACACACAAGGAACGCTTTCACTGGCACAATGGCAACAAGATCCGGCAAGGGAGTGCAGGGGAAGTGAGGTGATATAGGGAAGTGCACAGGTGAACACACTAATTGGAACCACTGCGCCAATCAGCGGCGCAGTGGCCCTTTAAATCGCAGAGACCCGGCGCGCGCGCGCCCTAGGGAGCGGGGCCGCGCGCGCCGGGACAGAACAGACGGAGAGCGAGTAAGGTACGGGAGCCGGGGTGCGCATCGCGAGCGGGCGCTACCCGCATCGCGAATCGCATCCCGGCTGGCAGCGGAATCGCAGCGCCCCGGGTCAGAGGATGTGACCGGAGCGCTGCAGCAGGGAGAGTGAAGCGAGCGCTCCGGGGAGGAGCGGGGACCCGGAGCGCTCGGCGTAACAGTACCCCCCCCCTTGGGTCTCCCCCTCTTCTTAGAGCCTGAGAACCTGAGGAGCAGACTTTTGTCTAGGATGTTGTCCTCAGGTTCCCAGGATCTCTCTTCAGGACCACAACCCTCCCAGTCCACTAAAAAAAAAAGTTTTCCCTCTGACCTTTTTGGAATCTAAGATCTCTTTGACAGAGAAGATGTCCGAGGAGCCGGAAACAGGAGTGGGAGGAACAGATTTGGGAGAAAAACGGTTGAGGATGAGTGGTTTGAGAAGAGAGACGTGAAAGGCATTAGGAATACGAAGAGAAGGAGGAAGAAGAAGTTTGTAAGAGACAGGATTAATTTGGCACAAGACTTTGAAAGGACCAAGATAGCGTGGTCCCAGTTTGTAACTGGGGACACGAAAGCGGACATATTTAGCGGAGAGCCATACCTTGTCTCCGGGAGCAAAAATGGGGGGAGCTCTTCTTTTTTTATCGGCAAACTTTTTCATGCGAGATGAAGCCTGTAAAAGAGAATTTTGGGTCTCTTTCCATATGGTGGAAAGATCACGAGTCACTTCATCTACAGCGGGCAAACCAGAGGGCAAGGGAGTAGGGAGGGGGGGAAGAGGGTGACGGCCGTACACCACGAAAAATGGGGATTTGGAGGAAGATTCAGAGACTCTGAAGTTATACGAAAATTCGGCCCATGGTAGAAGATCTGCCCAGTCATCCTGGCGGGAGGAAACAAAATGGCGTAAATAATCACCCAGGACCTGGTTAATTCTTTCCACTTGCCCATTGGATTGAGGGTGATATGCAGAGGAAAAGTTTAATTTAATCTTGAGTTGTTTACAGAGAGCCCTCCAGAATTTAGACACGAATTGGACACCTCTATCCGAGACAATCTGCGTAGGCAACCCGTGAAGACGAAAAATGTGTACAAAAAATTGTTTAGCCAACTGAGGCGCAGAAGGAAGACCAGGAAGAGGGATGAAATGTGCCATTTTGGAGAATCGATCAACGACCACCCAAATAACAGTGTTGCCACGGGAAGGGGGTAAATCAGTAATAAAATCCATACCAATCAGAGACCAAGGCTGTTCGGGGACAGGCAGAGGATGAAGAAAACCAGCGGGCTTCTGGCGAGGAGTCTTATCCCGGGCACAGACAGTGCAGGCTCGCACAAAGTCCACAACATCCGTCTCCAGAGTCGGCCACCAATAGAAGCGGGAGATGAGTTGCACAGATTTCTTGATGCCCGCATGACCTGCGAGATGGGAGGAGTGACCCCATTTGAGGATTCCGAGGCGTTGGCGTGGAGAAACAAAGGTCTTTCCTGGAGGAGTCTGCCTGATGGAGGCAGGAGAAGTGGAGATCAGGCAGTCAGGTGGAATGATGTGTTGCGGAGAGAGTTCAACTTCTGAGGCATCCGAGGAACGAGAGAGAGCATCGGCCCTAATGTTCTTATCGGCAGGACGAAAGTGAATCTCAAAATTAAATCGGGCAAAGAACAGAGACCACCGGGCCTGGCGAGGATTCAGCCGTTGGGCAGACTGGAGGTAGGAGAGGTTCTTGTGGTCGGTGTAGATAATAACAGGAAAACTTGATCCCTCCAGCAGATGCCTCCATTCCTCAAGTGCTAATTTAATGGCTAGAAGCTCTCGATCCCCGATGGAGTAGTTCCTCTCCGCTGGAGAGAAGGTCCTAGAGAAAAAACCACAAGTGACAGCATGCCCGGAGGAATTTTTTTGTAGAAGAACAGCTCCAGCTCCCACTGAGGAGGCATCAACCTCCAATAGGAAGGGTTTGGAAGGGTCAGGTCTGGAGAGGACGGGAGCCGAAGAAAAGGCAGACTTGAGTCGTTTAAAGGCGTCTTCTGCTTGAGGAGGCCAGGACTTGGGATCAGCATTTTTTTTGGTTAAAGCCACGATAGGAGCCACAATGGTAGAAAAATGTGGAATAAATTGCCTGTAATAATTGGCGAACCCCAAAAAGCGTTGGATAGCACGGAGTCCGGAGGGGCGTGGCCAATCTAAGACGGCAGAGAGTTTGTCTGGATCCATCTGTAGTCCCTGGCCAGAGACCAAATATCCTAGAAAAGGAAGAGATTGGCATTCAAACAGACATTTCTCAATCTTGGCATAGAGTTGATTGTCACGAAGTCTCTGAAGAACCATACGGACATGCTGGCGGTGTTCTTCTAGATTGGCAGAAAAAATTAGGATATCGTCCAGATATACAACAACACAGGAGTATAACAGATCACGAAAAATTTCATTGACAAAGTCTTGGAAGACGGCAGGGGCGTTGCACAGGCCAAAGGGCATGACCAGATACTCAAAGTGTCCATCTCTGGTGTTAAATGCCGTTTTCCACTCATCCCCCTCTCTGATGCGGATGAGGTTATAGGCGCCTCTTAAGTCCAATTTAGTAAAGATGTGGGCACCTTGGAGGCGATCAAAGAGTTCAGAGATGAGGGGTAAGGGGTAGCGGTTCTTAACCGTGATTTTATTAAGACCGCGGTAGTCAATGCAAGGACGTAGGGAGCCATCTTTTTTGGACACAAAGAAAAATCCGGCTCCGGCAGGAGAGGAGGATTTACGGATAAAGCCCTTTTTTAGATTCTCCTGGACGTATTCAGACATGGCAAGAGTCTCTGGGGCAGAGAGAGGATAAATTCTGCCCCGGGGTGGAGTGGTGCCCGGGAGGAGGTCGATAGGACAATCATAAGGCCTGTGAGGAGGTAGAGTCTCAGCTTGTTTTTTGCAGAAAACATCCGCGAAGTCCATATAGGCCTTAGGGAGACCGGTTACTGGAGGAACCACAGAGTTACGGCAAGGGTTACTGGAAACCGGTTTTAGACAGTTTTTGGAACAAGAGGACCCCCAACTCTTGATCTCCCCAGTGGACCAATCCAGGGTTGGGGAATGAAGTTGAAGCCAGGGAAGTCCAAGGAGAATTTCCGAGGTGCAATTGGGGAGGACCAAAAGTTCAATCCTCTCGTGATGAGATCCGATGCTCATAAGAAGGGGCTCCGTGCGGAAACGTATGGTACAGTCCAATCTTTCATTATTTACACAATTGATGTAGAGGGGTCTGGCGAGACTGGTCACCGGGATGTTGAACCTGTTGACGAGAGAGGCCAAAATAAAATTTCCTGCAGATCCAGAGTCCAAGAAGGCCACAGTAGAGAAGGAGAAGGCAGAGGCAGACATCCGCACAGGCACAGTAAGACGTGGAGAAGCAGAGTAGACATCAAGGACTGTCTCACTTTTGTGCGGAGTCAGCGTACGTCTTTCCAGGCGGGGAGGACGGATAGGACAATCCCTCAGGAAGTGTTCGGTACTAGCACAGTACAGGCAGAGGTTCTCCATACGGCGTCGTGTCCTCTCTTGAGGTGTCAGGCGAGACCGGTCGACCCGCATAGCCTCCACGGCGGGAGGCACAGGAACAGATTGCAGGGGACCAGAGGAGAGAGGAGCCGAGGAGAAGAAACGCCTCGTGCGAACAGAGTCCATATCTTGGCGGAGTTCCTGACGCCTTTCGGAAAAACGCATGTCAATGCGAGTGGCTAGGTGAATAAGTTCATGTAGATTAGCAGGAATTTCTCGTGCGGCCAGAACATCTTTAATGTTGCTGGATAGGCCTTTTTTGAAGGTCGCGCAGAGGGCCTCATTATTCCAGGACAATTCTGAAGCAAGAGTACGGAATTGTACGGCATACTCGCCAACGGAAGAATTACCCTGGACCAGGTTCAACAGGGCAGTCTCAGCAGAAGAGGCTCGGGCAGGTTCCTCAAAGACACTTCGGATTTCCGAGAAGAAGGAGTGTACAGAGGCAGTGACGGGGTCATTGCGGTCCCAGAGCGGTGTGGCCCATGACAGGGCTTTTCCGGACAGAAGGCTGACTACGAAAGCCACCTTAGACCTTTCAGTGGGAAACAGGTCCGACATCATCTCCAGATGCAGGGAACATTGGGAAAGAAAGCCACGGCAAAACTTAGAGTCCCCATCAAATTTATCCGGCAAGGATAGGCGTAGCCCAGGAGCGGCCACTCGCTGCGGAGGAGGTGCAGGAGCTGGCGGAGGAGATGACTGCTGAAGCTGTGGTAGTAACTGTTGTAGCATAACGGTCAGTTGAGACAGCTGTTGGCCTTGTTGCGCTATCTGTTGTGACTGCTGGGCGACCACCGTGGTGAGGTCAGCGACAACTGGCAGAGGAACTTCAGCGGGATCCATGGCCGGATCTACTGTCACGATGCCGGCTGGCAGGTAGTGGATCCTCTGTGCCAGAGAGGGATTGGCGTGGACCGTGCTAGTGGACCGGTTCTAAGCCACTACTGGTTTTCACCAGAGCCCGCCGCAAAGCGGGATGGTCTTGCTGCGGCGGTAGTGACCAGGTCGTATCCACTAGCAACGGCTCACCTCTCTGGCTGCTGAAGATAGGCGCGGTACAAGGGAGTAGGCAGAAGCAAGGTCGGACGTAGCAGAAGGTCGGGGCAGGCAGCAAGGATCGTAGTCAGGGGCAACGGCAGAAGGTCTGGAACACAGGCTAGGAACACACAAGGAACGCTTTCACTGGCACAATGGCAACAAGATCCGGCAAGGGAGTGCAGGGGAAGTGAGGTGATATAGGGAAGTGCACAGGTGAACACACTAATTGGAACCACTGCGCCAATCAGCGGCGCAGTGGCCCTTTAAATCGCAGAGACCCGGCGCGCGCGCGCCCTAGGGAGCGGGGCCGCGCGCGCCGGGACAGAACAGACGGAGAGCGAGTAAGGTACGGGAGCCGGGGTGCGCATCGCGAGCGGGCGCTACCCGCATCGCGAATCGCATCCCGGCTGGCAGCGGAATCGCAGCGCCCCGGGTCAGAGGATGTGACCGGAGCGCTGCAGCAGGGAGAGTGAAGCGAGCGCTCCGGGGAGGAGCGGGGACCCGGAGCGCTCGGCGTAACACATACCTCATACCTGGACTGTAAACATACCTCATACCTGGACTGTAACATCCCTATCCATTGCAGTCTCAGCATGTAATGTCGTACAATGCTTATTTTACAAATTACATCTACTTAGACAACACAGTATGAAAACAAGGGCTGGAAGTCCTCCATGAAGCACTCCAATCAGTCCCTTCCGCAAGAGTCATCTTGTGTTGTACTGTATGTCATGCTTCTCACAGATCATTGCTATGTGGTTGATTCACTTTATTAAGAGTACTGCTGGTGACTGCTCACTATGTCTCCTTAGTAATGCCCATTCACAACAACTGTCTTTGTGTTTTTGTAGACCTGGGTGGAGGTAGACTAGTAGAAATGTGAAATTGCTATAAAATAAGCTCTATAGAGGCAACTGCTTTACTAATAGGTCCCATTCATAAGATTCCATAAATTAACACACACCACCTATACCACAGTAATGCACTGATATAGGTTTGATAAAAAAAATTCTAAAGATATCAAAGATACAACTAAATGAGAGTACGACTGTCACTGAAAACTAAGCATGTGCAACATCGTTGACAGGACTGATCTTCTGTATATGAGAGCTTTCTGGTTCATTACTGGAAAAGAACGATTGAACGTGTTGATTTTCAACAAGAAATCCTTCAGTTCTCCTTGTGATAGGCCACCTCCAGTGGTATCTGGCAGCGACTACCTCTGGTTTTCCTATTAACTGATTGACGTCTATGGATGAGCCGACTCATTTTGAGACGGCAATCGGTGTATGGTGCGGGCTCCTGTCTCGAGCCCACGTCATACCGGCCAACCCACAGCTGATTCCTGTAGCTGTGGGCTGCCATTAATAGCCGACATGCTGCAATTGCCGCGGCCGGCTAATAACCCTTTAGCTGCTCCCTGGTGGTGTAGTGGGGTAGATCGCCCCCTCCTGCAGCGCGATCGCGGGGGGTCATTTTCTTCTGAGGTAGCCGGAGGACTTACCTCACGTCCTGTGGCTGCTGCTGAGGAGGACCAGGCTTTCAGGATCAATCGAGTGCAGACCACACAGATCAATGTGGTTCTATGGAACCACATTGATCTGTATGAGGAATGTACTGATTCCTCCTAAAAGTCCCCTAAGACTAAAAGTGTAAAAAAAAAATTGAATAAAAAGTTTAAAAAACACCCATTAACCCCTTCCATATTAAAAGTTTGAACCACCCCCTCATTTCCCAAATTCCATATAAAATATGTAACCATAATAAAAATAAACATATGTGGTATCACCACGTTCATAAATGTCTGAACTATGAAAATATAATGTTAATTAAACCACATGGTCAATGGCGTACACGTAAAAAAACTCAAAAAAATTCCCCAAAATTGTTGGTCACTTTTTATACCCTACATTTTTTTTTATAAAAAGCGATCAAAAAGTCCCATCAAAACAAACATAGGTCAGAAGATAACAATTTCACCCATACTAATGTTGGTGCATACAGTTCTAATTTTTTAAAATTAGTAAAATAAAAGAAAACCCTATATAAATTAGGTATTCTTGAAACCGTATGGACCTACAAATGTATGCTGTACTTTTTACCGAAAAGTGCACTGCATTGAATCGGAAGCCCCCAAAAGTTACAAAATGGAATTTTTTTTCTAATTTTGCCCAACAAATATTTATTTTCTGGTTTCACCATAAATTTTGTGGCGAAATGATTGATGTCATTATAAAGTAAAATTGGTGGCACAAAAAAAAGCCCTCATATGGGTCTGCATGTGCAAAATTGAAAGCTTTATGATTTTTAGAAGGTGATGAGGAAAAAAAGAAAGTGCAAAAGCTAAAAAAAAAACTGAAAAAACATGCAAGCTGGGATGAGCAGAGCTAAGCATATATGTATATAAGGGAATAGGATGTCAAGATGTATGGAATTGATCTCCTACATGTGGCTCTCCAGCTATTGTAGATGTATGGCATGGTTTGTCAACCTTTAGCATATGATCATAATTGTTGTTTTGCAAGAGCTAAAGGGCCATATGTTGGGGAACACTTTATATGAACATTTAAAGATGGGAATTAAACAGCAATGGGCCAACCTACTGTTTCACACCATTGAAATCAGAGGTTTTTCATGAATATAAAATCAGACTGTAACCAAGGGGTACATTTTTTGTATAATATTTACGCAATTTCTTGCACTTACAATGCAAATTTCAAGTGGAATTTTATAGCATTAATACGTTGTTACGCCGAGCGCTCCGGGTCCCCGCTCCTCCCCGGAGCGCTCGCTACACTCTCTCCGCTGCAGCGCTCCGGTCAGATCCACTGACCCGGGGCGCTGCGATTCTGCTTCCAGCCGGGATGCGATTCGCGATGCGGGTAGCGCCCGCTCGCGATGCGCACCCCGGCTCCCGTACCTGACTCGCTCTCCCTCGGTCCTGTCCCGGCGCGCGCGGCCCCGCTCCCTAGGGCGCGCGCGCGCCGGGTCTTTGCGATTTAAAGGGCCACTGCGCCGCTGATTGGCGCAGTGATTCCAATTAGTGTCTTCACCTGTGCACTTTCCTATATCACCTCACTTCCCCTGCACTTCCCTGCCGGATCTTGTTGCCATTGTGCCAGTGAAAGCGTTCCTTGTATGTTCCTAGCCTGTGTTCCAGACCTCCTGCCGTTGCCCCTGACTACGATCCTTGCTGCCTGCCCCGACCTTCTGCTACGTCCGACCTTGCTTCTGTCTACTCCCTTGTACCGCGCCTATCTTCAGCAGCCAGAGAGGTTGAGCCGTTGCTAGTGGATACGACCTGGTCACTACCGCCGCAGCAAGACCATCCCGCTTTGCGGCGGGCTCTGGTGAAAACCAGTAGTGACTTAGAACCGATCCACTAGCACGGTCCACGCCAATCTCTCTCTGGCACAGAGGATCCACTACCCGCCAGCCGGCATCGTGACAGTAGATCCGGCCATGGATCCCGCTGAAGTTCCTCTGCCAGTTGTCGCTGACCTCACCACGGTGGTCGCCCAGCAGTCACAACAGATAGCGCAACAAGGCCAACAGCTGTCTCAACTGACCGTTATGCTACAACAGTTACTACCACAGCTTCAGCAGTCATCTCCTCCGCCAGCTCCTGCACCTCCTCCGCAGCGAGTGGCCGCTCCTGGGCTACGCCTATCCTTGCCGGATAAATTTGATGGGGACTCTAAGTTTTGCCGTGGCTTTCTTTCCCAATGTTCCCTGCATCTGGAGATGATGTCGGACCTGTTTCCCACTGAAAGGTCTAAGGTGGCTTTCGTAGTCAGCCTTCTGTCCGGAAAAGCCCTGTCATGGGCCACACCGCTCTGGGACCGCAATGACCCCGTCACTGCCTCTGTACACTCCTTCTTCTCGGAAATCCGAAGTGTCTTTGAGGAACCTGCCCGAGCCTCTTCTGCTGAGACTGCCCTGTTGAACCTGGTCCAGGGTAATTCTTCCGTTGGCGAGTATGCCGTACAATTCCGTACTCTTGCTTCAGAATTGTCCTGGAATAATGAGGCCCTCTGCGCGACCTTTAAAAAAGGTCTATCCAGCAACATTAAAGATGTTCTGGCCGCACGAGAAATTCCTGCTAATCTACATGAACTTATTCACCTAGCCACTCGCATTGACATGCGTTTTTCCGAAAGGCGTCAGGAGCTCCGCCAAGATATGGACTCTGTTCGCACGAGGCGTTTCTTCTCCTCGGCTCCTCTCTCCTCTGGTCCCCTGCAATCTGTTCCTGTGCCTCCCGCCGTGGAGGCTATGCAGGTCGACCGGTCTCGCCTGACACCTCAAGAGAGGACACGACGCCGCATGGAGAACCTCTGCCTGTACTGTGCTAGTACCGAACACTTCCTGAGGGATTGTCCTATCCGTCCTCCCCGCCTGGAAAGACGTACGCTGACTCCGCACAAAGGTGAGACAGTCCTTGATGTCTACTCTGCTTCTCCACGTCTTACTGTGCCTGTGCGGATGTCTGCCTCTGCCTTCTCCTTCTCTACCGTGGCCTTCTTGGACTCTGGATCTGCAGGAAATTTTATTTTGGCCTCTCTCGTCAACAGGTTCAACATCCCAGTGACCAGTCTCGCCAGACCCCTTTACATCAATTGTGTAAACAATGAAAGATTGGACTGTACCATACGCTTCCGCACGGAGCCCCTTCTAATGAGCATCGGATCTCATCACGAGAGGATTGAACTTTTGGTCCTCCCCAATTGCACCTCGGAAAATCTCCTTGGACTTCCCTGGCTTCAACTTCATTCCCCAACCCTGGATTGGTCCACTGGGGAGATCAAGAGTTGGGGGCCCTCTTGTTCCAAGGACTGTCTAAGACCGGTTCCCAGTAACCCTTGCCGTGACTCTGTGGTTCCCTCAGTAACCGGTCTCCCTAAGGCCTATATGGACTTCGCGGATGTTTTCTGCAAAAAACAAGCTGAGACTCTACCTCCTCACAGGCCTTATGATTGCCCTATCGACCTCCTCCCGGGTACTACTCCACCCCGGGGCAGAATTTATCCTCTCTCTGCCCCAGAGACTCTTGCCATGTCTGAGTATGTCCAGGAAAATTTAAAAAAGGGCTTTATCCGTAAATCCTCCTCTCCTGCCGGAGCTGGATTTTTCTTTGTGTCCAAAAAAGATGGCTCCCTACGTCCTTGCATTGACTACCGCGGTCTTAATAAAATCACGGTTAAGAACCACTACCCCCTACCCCTCATCTCTGAACTCTTTGATCGCCTCCAAGGTGCCCACATCTTTACTAAATTGGACTTAAGAGGCGCCTATAACCTCATCCGCATCAGAGAGGGGGATGAGTGGAAAACGGCGTTTAACACCAGAGATGGACACTTTGAGTATCGGGTCATGCCCTTTGGCCTGTGCAACGCCCCTGCTGTCTTCCAAGACTTTGTCAATGAAATTTTTCGTGATCTGCTATACTCCTGTGTTGTTGTATATCTGGACGATATCCTAATTTTCTCTGCCAATCTAGAAGAACACCGCCAGCATGTCCGTATGGTTCTTCAGAGACTTCGTGACAATCAACTCTATGCCAAAATTGAGAAATGTCTGTTTGAATGCCAATCTCTTCCTTTTCTAGGATATTTGGTCTCTGGCCAGGGACTACAAATGGATCCAGACAAACTCTCTGCCGTCTTAGATTGGCCACGCCCCTCCGGACTCCGTGCTATCCAACGCTTTTTGGGGTTCGCCAATTATTACAGGCAATTTATTCCACATTTTTCTACCGTTGTGGCTCCTATCGTGGCTTTAACCAAAAAAAATGCCGATCCCAAGTCGTGGCCCCCTCAAGCGGAAGACGCCTTTAAACGACTCAAGTCTGCCTTTTCTTCGGCTCCCGTGCTCTCCAGACCTGACCCTTCCAAACCCTTCCTATTGGAGGTTGATGCCTCCTCAGTGGGAGCTGGAGCTGTTCTTTTACAAAAAAATTCTTCCGGGCATGCTGTCACTTGTGGTTTTTTTTCTAGGACCTTCTCTCCGGCGGAGAGGAACTACTCCATCGGGGATCGAGAGCTTCTAGCCATTAAATTAGCACTTGAGGAATGGAGGCATCTGCTGGAGGGATCAAGATTTCCAGTTATTATTTACACCGACCACAAGAACCTCTCCTACCTCCAGTCTGCCCAACGGCTGAATCCTCGCCAGGCCCGGTGGTCTCTGTTCTTTGCCCGATTTAATTTTGAGATTCACTTTCGTCCTGCCGATAAGAACATTAGGGCCGATGCTCTCTCTCGTTCCTCGGATGCCTCAGAAGTTGAACTCTCTCCGCAACACATCATTCCACCTGACTGCCTGATCTCCACTTCTCCAGCCTCCATCAGGCAAACTCCTCCAGGAAAGACCTTTGTTTCTCCACGCCAACGCCTCGGAATCCTCAAATGGGGTCACTCCTCCCATCTCGCTGGTCATGTGGGCATCAAGAAATCTGTGCAACTCATCTCCCGCTTCTATTGGTGGCCGACTCTGGAGACGGATGTTGTGGACTTTGTGCGAGCCTGCACTATCTGTGCCCGGGATAAGACTCCTCGCCAGAAGCCCGCTGGTTTTCTTCATCCCCTGCCTGTCCCCGAACAGCCTTGGTCTCTGATTGGTATGGATTTTATTACTGATTTACCCCCTTCCCGTGGCAACACTGTTATTTGGGTGGTCGTTGATCGATTCTCCAAAATGGCACATTTCATCCCTCTTCCTGGTCTTCCTTCAGCGCCTCAGTTGGCTAAACAATTTTTTGTACACATTTTTCGTCTTCACGGATTGCCTACGCAGATCGTCTCGGATAGAGGCATCCAATTCGTGTCTAAATTCTGGAGGGCTCTCTGTAAACAACTCAAGATTAAATTAAATTTTTCTTCTGCATATCATCCCCAGTCCAATGGACAAGTAGAAAGAATTAACCAAGTCTTGGGTGATTATTTGCGACATTTTGTTTCCTCCCGCCAGGATGACTGGGCAGATCTCCTTCCATGGGCCGAATTCTCGTATAACTTCAGAGTCTCTGAATCTTCCTCCAAATCCCCATTTTTCGTGGTGTACGGCCGTCACCCTCTTCCCCCCCTCCCTACCCCCTTGCCCTCTGGTCTGCCCGCTGTGGATGAAATTTCTCGTGACCTTTCCATTATATGGAGAGAGACCCAAAATTCTCTCCTACAGGCTTCATCACGCATGAAGAGGTTCGCGGATAAGAAAAGAAGAGCTCCTCCCGTTTTTTCCCCTGGAGACAAGGTATGGCTCTCCGCTAAATATGTCCGCTTCCGTGTCCCTAGCTACAAGTTGGGACCACGCTATCTTGGTCCTTTCAAAATTTTGTGTCAAATTAATCCTGTCTCTTACAAACTTCTTCTTCCTCCTTCTCTTCGTATCCCTAATGCCTTTCACGTCTCTCTTCTTAAACCACTCATCCTCAACCGTTTTTCTCCCAAATCTGTTCCTCCCACTCCTGTTTCCGGCTCCTCGGACATCTTCTCTGTCAAAGAGATCTTAGCCTCTAAAAAGGTCAGAGGGAAAACTTTTTTTCTAGTGGACTGGGAGGGTTGTGGTCCTGAAGAGAGATCCTGGGAACCTGAGGACAACATCCTAGATAAAAGTCTGCTCCTCAGGTTCTCAGGCCCTAAAAAGAGGGGGAGACCCAAGGGGGGGTACTGTTACGCCGAGCGCTCCGGGTCCCCGCTCCTCCCCGGAGCGCTCGCTACACTCTCTCCGCTGCAGCGCTCCGGTCAGATCCACTGACCCGGGGCGCTGCGATTCTGCTTCCAGCCGGGATGCGATTCGCGATGCGGGTAGCGCCCGCTCGCGATGCGCACCCCGGCTCCCGTACCTGACTCGCTCTCCCTCGGTCCTGTCCCGGCGCGCGCGGCCCCGCTCCCTAGGGCGCGCGCGCGCCGGGTCTTTGCGATTTAAAGGGCCACTGCGCCGCTGATTGGCGCAGTGATTCCAATTAGTGTCTTCACCTGTGCACTTTCCTATATCACCTCACTTCCCCTGCACTTCCCTGCCGGATCTTGTTGCCATTGTGCCAGTGAAAGCGTTCCTTGTATGTTCCTAGCCTGTGTTCCAGACCTCCTGCCGTTGCCCCTGACTACGATCCTTGCTGCCTGCCCCGACCTTCTGCTACGTCCGACCTTGCTTCTGTCTACTCCCTTGTACCGCGCCTATCTTCAGCAGCCAGAGAGGTTGAGCCGTTGCTAGTGGATACGACCTGGTCACTACCGCCGCAGCAAGACCATCCCGCTTTGCGGCGGGCTCTGGTGAAAACCAGTAGTGACTTAGAACCGATCCACTAGCACGGTCCACGCCAATCTCTCTCTGGCACAGAGGATCCACTACCCGCCAGCCGGCATCGTGACATACGTATTATATAACACAGTGGTCCACAAGCAGTGGATCAGTCAGGATCAACAAATGGCTCTCGACCCCATGTTGGAGTCCTGAGTTATGGCCACATGACCTGGCAAGTGACTTTATTGCAGACACATGCTATCCGCCAACCAATGCAATACTAGAACACAATTTTCAGCAAATATTTTCAGTATTTCTTGTTTTCCTTTTACATTTAATGTATATCTCCTCTCAGTTTCAAGTTGCTCCGACCAACACTTAAAGTTGAATGTGGCTCTCAAAGTACAAAAGGTTGGGGTCCTCTAGTATAAAGCATTAACACAGCTCAATGCTAGAGATATGGCAGATTCAGTATCATGAAAACATTCAGATCTGGCCATCTCTGCCTTTTTCATTGTGTCTCTTTAGAAATAGTAGCTAAAAAAAGAATCACTTCGGCATCACTGCCAAGAGACTCAAGGCTGCAGAACGGCACAGGACACATATACTTGTGTCTTTTAATAAGAAAACAAGAACACCCCAAGGCTTTATTATTTATATCTAACAGAAAGGTTTAAATAGCAGCCTGGAGATAAATCCACTCACACTTTATGGTTTACTTTGTGTAAACATAAAGCAGCAAACAGGGAAAATCAACATTTATATAGACTATCGGCCACCGATATATTTCCCGCAGTAACTTCATCATTCATTTTAATGTTACATAGTTGTTTTCAGAGTTTTATCAGGCTTTTTGTGTTCTTGTAGTTAGCTCTCTATGATTACTGTTCATTCACTCACATACCAAGCTGCATTATACATTTGTTTTCTAAACTTTTCCCAATCTATTTGCCATTTTTAGGGCTTGTTTGGGTTAAAACTGTGCTGATTTTGACCTCTAATCTGGACAAATTTTTATCCCAAATGGGTGTGGGTTTTTCAACAAAACTGCTTCTCATTGATACAGTTAGAAATATTGGGAAAACAATATGCAGTTTTTAAAAAACTATTTTTTCAGCATAGATATGTCCCATTTCTACATGGTTCTACATTAAAACTGCCATTAAAATTAATTTAAAAAAATAGCATCAAAATGTGTACTAAAAACTGCACTGCAAATTTTGTGCAGATTTTAAGGTAGACATTTCAGTGCGGATACTGCCTGTGTGAACAATTCCTTATAGTCTCCATATAATACCAATGGTTGAGCCTCTTTTCTTTTGGCATCTTTACATGTCTGGTGATCAGGCACAGTTTCCCTCTGGTGCTGTAGAAAAGATGATCGAACTGATTTAATTGAGTCCAGTTTTATTTTGCGTCTCAGTTGGGATGGCAAATCGCCAGACAGGCTTGACAAGAGAACGCGACTTGCGGCATTTCCCTGTCCGGCCTTCAAAAATACCTGGGCCAAACACCAAAAATAAAAATCCAGCAACACTCCGATAATATAATTAAATACGTGCAGTTTATCCACCCGTGTCTAGCAATGTTTTGACTGCTCAAAACAGGTCAGAGCACAACGTATTCCACCTTCTCACCACTGGGTCCCGACGGATCCCATTGACTTGGTTTTAGTGGAGAAACAAAATAGTGCATGTCCAGTATTTTTTTCTGTTAACATAACAAAAATTAAGGGGAACTTATGATAGTGGAGATAAACATTTGCCTATTGCAATGAGACGGCACATTCCTGTGCGGTCCAAGTACCGGCAAAATATGCCGACGCCCTGCAGACATTCTGTCGTGTGAACATAGACACAGATGTTTCTCATGACTTATCAGCAGAAGGGTTGTCTGCTTGTACATCAATGTAATGTTGTATTGTCAGGGTAAGTATAATTCTTTATAAATAATCATGGAAAGCACTGGTATTAAATGGTGATTTTATTAGTGATTTACGCTGGGTAGTGAACAAATGAGCAAATGATTATGAGATGAGCAATAACACTGATTCTACATTGAAGCTGCCATTAAAATCAATAAAAAAAATAGTATCGAAACGCGTACTAAAATTTGCATTGCTAATTTTGTGCAGATTTGGAGGTAGAGTTTTTAGTTTAGATATTACCTGTGTGAACAATCCCTTATGCTCTCAATATATTACCAATGGTAGAGCATCCTTTCATGTGGTAATATTACATATGTCTGGTGAGCTGGCTCAGTTACCCTCTGGTACTGTAGAAAAGATGATAATCAAACTGATTCCATTCAGTTCAGTTTTTTTTTAGCGCCTCAATTGGGATGGCAGATTGCTGAACAGGCTGGACAGGAGAATCCATTTCACAGCATTGCCTTATCCGGCCTGCAAACTAATAACTGGGTGACGGGCTATAAGCAAAGTTTAATTTCAGTTTCTCAAATTCTTCAACGGAACTGAGTAACAGAAACAAAAACACTAATGTGAACAAAGCCCAAGGAAGACATACTTATGTATATGTTCCAGGAACTGTCAGAATGAACAGATGTTTTTCATGACTTATAAGCTCAAGGGTTGTCTGCCTGTCCATCAGTGTCATGTTGTACTGTCAGGGTAAATATCCTACTTTATCAATAATCATAGAAAGCACTGGTATTTAATGGTGATTTTATAAGTCATTTACACTGAATAATGAATACATAAGCAAATGATTATGAGATGGGCTATAACACTCTGCACATAATATGGTCGTAGTATGTGATCGCTCAGTAGCGTTACCTTCATTTATATTTATGAGCAATTACAGAATCCTAACCCAAACAGGGAAAAATAGCTTAAAAGATAAGAGAAAGTGGAAATATCATGTTACAGTTTAGCGTGTCTTCCTGAGTGCATAATAAGGACACTTGAAGCTCATACACCTGAATATAACTGATATATATTATTCATTACGATGAAATACATTTTGTGAAGTGCCAAGATGGATGTGGTTTCAGAAAAACAGACAAATAAAGAACCACAATCCCAGCCTTTGATAGAAATAGACTCCAAAAGTTATTGTCAAAAATGATATAATAGCATATGTAAGCATGATGCATGGAAAAACTGCATCATAAAATAAAACATAAAATAAAATATAAACCACAAATAAAGCGAATCTGCTATCAGACTATGCTCTTCGGTTTAAAAGCAGTATATTAGTTTAATTTAACTAATAGGAGCTAATAAACTATACAACAGACTAATAAATATTAATATGTTGTATTCATAAGGGGTTTGGTCATCCTGCCTGCTCCTGCCTGTCTCAGAGGTAAATGATGGGTTGCCATATATACTATGGAGCCATACAGCCTGAATGGGCCACTAAACAGACTCTGTAGGGGAGATTTATCAAAACCAGTCCAGAGGAACCAATCAGATCACTACTTTCATTTGGCAGAGGCGATCTGATTGGTTGCTATGGGCAACTCAGCAACTTTTCCTCTGGACAGATTTTGATAAATCTCCCTCTGATATTGATCTTTATTAAAGGCTTCGATGTCTGATATGAAGTGAATTTTTTTACGGCTTATACACAAAAGAGATTTTCTCGAGACACAATATCCTTCTACTGCTGGACAATTACCCCAAATAGATATAAAGAATTGTCCTAATATACTTCTACCTTGATGACATGCACTGATCTTTGATTTTTTTTCTTCTTCTTTTTCTTTGTTGAAAAAGTTTGTTAAAAGATATAAATTAATAAACATTTATAAAAGAAAGAATTATCAGCAGAGAAAGAAGGACAAGGACATATGTAACAGAGCCTATAGCCTCCAAATGTTACAAATAGCAGAAATCATACTTCTGTCTTTTTTGGTTTATTAGGTTGTTTTGGGCAGTCTCACGGCTGATTTGTTGCTCTGTATTGGTTGATCTTGACTGCTCAACCCTGACTAGTTAGCCTATTTTTAAATGTTCACGGTGGTTTCAACAAACTCTGTAATATATATGTTATCAAAAAAATTACTTATTTCTCTTCTTATCAAGCTTCTTTTATCTGCCCGTCCAGCTAAACCCTCATTTACTGTGAAAAAAAATTGCTCAATTGCATTCTGTTTACAAGATGGGCTACCAGTTCACTGAGAGATTAGTTTACGTGTTGACAATGCAAGCCTATAGAGAGGGGCCTGGTGAGAGATGTGAGTTTAGAAAGTGAGTTTAGAGAAAAGAGGCAGACAGAAGCACAAACTTTTAGAAACCCCAATGCTTCATTCACAGATTAGAATTTTTGCTTCTGTACAATAATGTCTTCCATGTTGCTACTGCTGCTTATGGTGTACCATAGAGAGATAGAAGAGCAGGGTCCCCTCTTATGTGTGTGTGTATCACAGAAGTCATAGAAGCTACACCCACTAGCTTTGGGAAAATTAATTATAAAACCTTCAAAGCAGAAATCAAATGTCATATACAAGTTATATGATGGAAACAAAATAGTGGTATTCCTTGTGTTCACATACCGGACAAATGAAATTACAGGAAACCTTAAAAATAGCTTTGAATGATAACGTATCTTGTTATGGCCTTATTTGATTCTAGTATTTTTCTAGTATACTTTTAAGCTTTGGCTTTATCCTCTGGGTCCTAGTACCAGTTTGTGCTTATGCTAGGGTAAACATAAGGATATTTGCAGGGACAGTTAAAGTGGTGCTGGTGCCTGATCTTAGATTAGTGTTAAGGGAAAGACCTGGGAAATGATCAGGGATAGATAGCTTGGTCCAATTTGTGTTAATGTTTCTATTTTTCATCATTGAATTGTTTTATCATCCATTCCATGATCTCCAACAATGAAGTGTTGCTATCAGTGGTATTGCTAGGCAGTAAGATTTGGGACATGAGCCCTGACTAAAAAAGGACTGGTGCCCAAACGGATTGCTGAGCATCTGCTGCAGGCTGAGGTGTCGGTATTACATCACTCATGTCAAAACTACAAGCCTTACATCAGTGAAATAATATCAGCCTGCACATTCTGCACACTGCAGTTAGTCCTGCCATGTTATGACGAGCTGGGATTGTTCTATCAAAAGGCACTGCAGAAATAGAAGCATGTCAGATAACAAAGAATCTATGCTTTCTTTACCATGAGCATAAATAGGCAGGGGGCGCAGAGGCAGAAGCTAGACAAGGGCACAAATGCCTGATATTACCCAAAGGCCATACGTGTCACTAGTCCTGTTAGTGATCTTGCATTTGGGTCTAAGAATACTGGGGGGGATATATGAAACAGTGGGCACAGTTATTTGTTTGTTGTGTGCCACAAATTTGGTACATAGCTATTCTATATGTGGTTCACCGAAATTTTAACCACTTTTTCTCCAACTCATCTTTTTGGTCTGAAAGTACTACACAGCAACTAAAGATAG
Source organism: Hyla sarda (assembly GCF_029499605.1). Lineage (NCBI taxonomy): Eukaryota > Metazoa > Chordata > Amphibia > Anura > Hylidae > Hyla > Hyla sarda. Next base: position 71,106,849 of record NC_079189.1, on the reverse strand, counting down.
CTTTAAAAGGTATTTTTTAAATGTCTCTAGTAATTTAATGTCACTAATTAAATGTCACTAATGCATTTGTTGAGACATTTTAACTTGGTGAATTAACAGATTTTAGTGCAACGCATGCCACTTTTTAGCACATACAAACTTTAACATAGTAACATAGTTGCTCCCCGGAGCGCTCGCAACATCCTCGCAATCGCAGCGCCCCGGTCAGACCTGCTGACCGGGTGCGCTGCGATACCTCTCCCAGCCGGGATGCGATTTGCGATGCGGGTGGCGCCCGCTCGCGATGCGCACCCCGGCTCCCGTACCTAACTCGCTCTCCGTCGGTCCTGTCCCGGCGCGCGCGGCCCCGCTCCTTAGGGCACGCGCGCGCCGGGTCTCTACGATTTAAAGGGCCACTGCGCCGCTGATTGGCGCAGTTGGCTTAATTAGTTCATTCACCTGTGCACTTCCCTATTTAACCTCACTTCCCCTTCCCTTCCTTGCCGGATCTTGTTGCCATCGTGCCAGTGAAAGCGTTTCCCAGTGTGTTCCTAGCCTGTGTTCCAGACCTCCTGCCGTTGCCCCTGACTACGATCCTTGCTGCCTGCCCCGACCTTCTGCTACGTCCGACCTTGCTCTTGTCTACTCCCTTGTACCGCGCCTATCTTCAGCAGTCAGAGAGGTTGAGCCGTTGCTAGTGGATACGACCTGGTTGCTACCGCCGCTGCAAGACCATCCCGCTTTGCGGCGGGCTCTGGTGAAAACCAGTAGCAGCTTAGAACCGGTCCACTAGCATGGTCCACGCCAATCCCTCTCTGGCACAGAGGATCCACCTCCTGCCAGCCGAATCGTGACAGTAGATCCGGCCATGGATCCCGCTGAAGTTCCACTGCCAGTTGTCGCCGACCTCACCACGGTGGTCGCCCAGCAGTCGCAACAGATAGCGCAACAAGGCCAACAGCAGCTACTACCACAGCTTCAGCAATCATCTCCTCCGCCAGCTCCTGCACCTCCTCCGCAGCGAGTGGCCGCTTCCGGCTTACGACTTTCCTTGCCGGATAAATTTGATGGGGACTCTAAGTTTTGCCGTGGCTTTCTTTCACAATGTTCCCTGCACTTGGAGATGATGTCGGACCAGTTTCCTACTGAAAGGTCTAAGGTGGCTTTCGTAGTCAGCCTTCTGTCTGGGAAAGCTCTGTCATGGGCCACACCGCTCTGGGACCGCAATGACCCCGTCACTGCCTCTGTACACTCCTTCTTCTCGGAAATTCGAACTGTCTTTGAGGAACCTGCCCGAGCCTCTTCTGCTGAGACTGCCCTGCTGAACCTGGTCCAGGGTAATTCTTCCGTTGGCGAGTACGCCATCCAATTCCGTACTCTTGCTTCCGAATTATCCTGGAATAATGAGGCCCTCTGCGCGACCTTTAAAAAAGGCCTATCCAGCAACATTAAAGATGTTCTGGCCGCACGAGAAATTCCTGCTAACCTGCATGAACTCATTCATCTTGCCACTCGCATTGACATGCGTTTTTCCGAAAGGCGTCAGGAGCTCCGCCAGGATATGGACTTTGTTCGCACGAGGCGTTTTTTCTCCCCGGCTCCTCTCTCCTCTGGTCCTCTGCAATCCGTTCCTGTGCCTCCCGCCGTGGAGGCTATGCAAGTTGACCGGTCTCGCTTGACACCTCAAGAGAGGACACGACGCCGCATGGAGAATCTTTGCCTGTACTGTGCCGGTACCGAACACTTCCTGAAGGATTGTCCTATCCGTCCTCCCCGCCTGGAAAGACGTCCGCTGACTCCGCACAAAGGTGAGACAGTTCTTGATGTCAACTCTGCTTCTCCACGCCTTACTGTGCCTGTGCGGATATCTGCCTCTACCTTCTCCTTCTCTACTAAGGCCTTCTTGGATTCCGGATCTGCAGGAAATTTTATTTTGGCCTCTCTCATCAACAGGTTCAACATCCCAGTGACCAGTCTCGCCAGACCCCTCTACATCAATTGTGTTAACAATGAAAGATTGGACTGTGCCGTGCGTTACCGCACGGAACCCCTCCTAATATGCATCGGACCTCATCACGAAAAAATTGAGTTTTTGGTCCTCTCCAATTGCACTTCCGAAATTCTCCTTGGACTACCGTGGCTTCAACGCCATTCCCCAACCCTTGATTGGTCCACAGGAGAGATCAAGAGCTGGGGTACTTCTTGTTTCAAGGACTGTCTTAAACCGGTTCCCAGTACTCCCTGCCGTGACCCTGTGGTTCCCCCTGTAACCGGTCTCCCTAAGGCTTATATGGACTATGCTGACGTATTTTGCAAAAAGCAAGCTGAGACTTTACCCCCTCACAGGCCTTTTGACTGTCCTATTGACCTCCTCCCGGGCACTACTCCACCCCGGGGCAGAATTTATCCTCTGTCCGCCCCAGAGACTCTTGCTATGTCTGAATACATCCAGGAAAATTTAAAAAAGGGGTTTATCCACAAATCCTCCTCTCCTGCCGGAGCTAGATTTTTCTTTGTGTCCAAAAAAGATGGCTCCCTACGTTCTTGCATTGATTACCGCGGACTTAATAAAATCACGGTAAAGAACCGCTACCCCCTACCTCTTATCTCTGAACTCTTTGATCGCCTTCAAGGTGCCCACATCTTTACCAAACTGGACTTAAGAGGTGCATATAATCTCATCCGCATCAGGGAGGGGGACGAATGGAAAACTGCATTTAACACCAGAGATGGACACTTTGAGTATCTGGTCATGCCCTTTGGCCTGTGCAACGCCCCTGCCGTCTTCCAAGACTTTGTTAATGAAATTTTTCGTGATCTCTTATATTCCTGTGTTGTTGTGTATCTGGACGATATTCTGATTTTTTCTGCCAACTTAGAAGAACATCGCCAGCATGTCCGCATGGTTCTTCAGAGACTTCGAGACAATCAACTTTATGCCAAAATGGAGAAATGTCTGTTTGAATGTCAATCTCTTCCTTTCCTAGGATACTTGGTCTCTGGCCAGGGACTACAAATGGACCCAGATAAACTCTCTGCCGTCTTAGATTGGCCACACCCCTCCGGACTCCGTGCTATCCAACGTTTTTTGGGGTTCGCCAATTATTACAGACAATTCATTCCACATTTTTCCACTATTGTGGCTCCTATCGTGGCTTTAACCAAGAAGAATGCCAATCCTAAGTCCTGGTCTCCCCAAGCGGAAGACGCATTTAAACGGCTCAAGTCTGCCTTTTCTTCTGCTCCCGTGCTCTCCAGACCTGACCCATCTAAACCCTTCCTATTGGAGGTTAATGCCTCCTCAGTGGGAGCTGGAGCGGTCCTTCTACAAAAAAATTCTTCCGGGCATGCTGTTACTTGTGGTTTTTTTTCTAGGACCTTCTCTCCGGCGGAGAGGGACTACTCCATCGGGGATCGAGAACTACTGGCCATTAAATTGGCACTTGAGGAATGGAGGCATCTGCTGGAGGGATCAAAATTTCCAGTTATCATTTTCACCGATCACAAGAATCTCTCCTATCTCCAGTCTGCCCAACGGCTGAATCCTCGCCAGGCCAGGTGGTCGTTGTTCTTTGCCCGTTTTAACTTTGAAATTCATTTTCGCCCTGCCGACAAGAACATTAGGGCCGATGCTCTCTCTCGTTCCTCGGATGCCTCGGAAGTAGAGGTCTCTCCGCAACACATCATTCCTCCTGACTGTCTGATCTCCTCTTCTCCAGCCTCCATCAGGCAAACTTCTCCAGGGAAGACCTTCGTTTCTCCACGCCAGCGTCTCGGGATTCTCAAATGGGGTCACTCCTCCCACCTCGCAGGCCATGCGGGCATCAAAAAGTCCTTGCAACTCATCTCTCGTTTCTATTGGTGGCCGACTCTGGAAACAGATGTTGATTTTGTGCGGGCCTGTACTGTCTGTGCCCGGGATAAGACTCCTCGTCAGAAGCCTGCTGGTCTCCTTCACCCTCTGCCTGTCCCCGAACAGCCTTGGTCTCTGATTGGTATGGACTTTATTACAGACCTACCCCCATCCCATGGCAACACTGTTGTTTGGGTGGTCGTTGATCGATTTTCCAAGATGGCACATTTTATTCCTCTTCCTGGTCTTCCTTCAGCGCCTCAGTTGGCAAAACAATTTTTTGTACACATTTTTCGTCTTCACGGTTTGCCCACGCAGATTGTCTCGGATAGAGGTGTCCAATTCGTGTCAAAATTCTGGAGGGCTATCTGTAAACAACTCAAGATTAAATTAAACTTCTCTTTTGCTTATCATCCTCAATCCAATGGGCAAGTAGAAAGAATTAACCAGGTCCTGGGTGACTATTTACGGCATTTTGTTTCCTCCCGCCAGGATGACTGGGCAGATCTTCTACCTTGGGCCGAATTCTCGTACAACTTTAGAGTCTCTGAATCTTCTGCTAAATCCCCATTTTTCGTGGTGTACGGCCGTCACCCTCTTCCCCCCCTCCCTATTCCCTTGTCCTCTGGTTTGCCCGCTGTAGATGAAGTGACTCGTGATCTTTCCACCATATGGAAAGAGACCCAAAATTCTCTTTTACAGGCTTCATCTCGCATGAAAAAGTTTGCCGATAAGAAAAGAAGAGCTCCCCCCATCTTTGCACCCGGAGACAAGGTATGGCTCTCCGCTAAATATGTCCGCTTTCGTGTCCCCAGTTACAAACTGGGACCACGCTATCTTGGTCCTTTCAAAGTCTTGTGCCAGATTAATCCTGTCTCTTACAAACTCCTTCTTCCTCCTTCTCTTCGTATTCCCAATGCCTTCCATGTCTCTCTCCTTAAACCACTCATCATCAACCGTTTCTCTCCCAAACTTGTTTCTCCCACTCCTGTTTCCGGTTCTTCTGACATCTTCTCCGTAAAGGAGATACTGGCCTCCAAGACGGTCAGAGGAAAAATACTTTTTTTGGTAGATTGGGAGGGCTGTGGTCCTGAAGAGAGATCCTGGGAACCTGAGGACAACATCCTAGACAAAAGTCTGGTCCTCAGGTTCTCAGGCTCCAAGAAGAGGGGGAGACCCAAGGGGGGGGGTACTGTTACGCCGAGCGCTCCGGGTCCCCGCTCCTCCCCGGAGCGCTCGCAACATCCTCGCAATCGCAGCGCCCCGGTCAGACCTGCTGACCGGGTGCGCTGCGATACCTCTCCCAGCCGGGATGCGATTCGCGATGCGGGTGGCGCCCGCTCGCGATGCGCACCCCGGCTCCCGTACCTGACTCGCTCTCCGTCGGTCCTGTCCCGGCGCGCGCGGCCCCGCTCCTTAGGGCGCGCGCGCGCCGGGTCTCTACGATTTAAAGGGCCACTGCGCCGCTGATTGGCGCAGTTGGCTTAATTAGTTCATTCACCTGTGCACTTCCCTATTTAACCTCACTTCCCCTTCCCTTCCTTGCCGGATCTTGTTGCCATCGTGCCAGTGAAAGCGTTTCCCAGTGGTTCCTAGCCTGTGTTCCAGACCTCCTGCCGTTGCCCCTGACTACGATCCTTGCTGCCTTCCCCGACCTTCTGCTACGTCCAACCTTGCTCTTGTCTACTCCCTTGTACCGCGCCTATCTTCAGCAGTCAGAGAGGTTGAGCCGTTGCTAGTGGATACGACCTGGTTGCTACCGCCGCTGCAAGACCATCCCGCTTTGCGGCGGGCTCTGGTGAAAACCAGTAGCAGCTTAGAACCGGTCCACTAGCATGGTCCACGCCAATCCCTCTCTGGCACAGAGGATCCACCTCCTGCCAGCCGAATCGTGACAATAGTTCATAAGGTCGAAAAAAGACCAGAGTCCATCAAGTTCAACCTATAACCCTAATAAGTCCCTACTGAGTTGATATAGATCTAGAATCCATAACCTGTAATGTTATTATTCTCCAAAAATGCATCCAGACCCCTTTTTAAATTATTGTACAGAGTTAACCATGACAACTCCTCTGACAGAGAATTTCAAAGTCTTACTGCTCTTACAGTAAAGAACCTGGTGTAGAAACCTTCTTTCCTCTAGATGTAGAGGATGCCCTCTTGTTATAGATAGAGTCCTGGGTATAAATAGATCATGGGAGAGATCTCTGTACTGTCCCCTGATATATTTATACATAATTATTAGGTCACCACTAAGCCTTCTTTTTTCTAAACTAAATAACCCCAATTCTGATAATCTTTCTGGGTACTGTAGTCCTCCCATTCCCCGTATTACTCTGCTTGCCCGTCTTTGAACAATCTCCAGCTCCAATATATCTTTCTTGTACACTGGTGCCCAGTACTGTACACAATATTCTATGTGTGGTCTGACTAGTGATTTATACAGTGTTAGAATTATTTCCTTGTCGTGGGCATCTATGCCCCTATTGATGCACCACATGATTTTATTTGCCTTGGCAGCAGCTGCCCAACACTGGTCACTACAGCTAAATTTTCTATTAACTAAGACTCCCAAGTGTTCTCCCATTTAATACATAATCCCAGCCCGGATTTTTCTTCCCCATGTGCTTCACCTTACATTTATCAGTGTTGAACCTCATCTGCCACTTCGCAGCCCAAACCTCCAACCTATCCAGATCCATTTGTAACAGTGTACTGTCCTCTATAGTGTTTACCGCTTTACAGAGTCTAGTAACATCTGCAAAGATTGCTACTTTACAATTCAACCCCTCTACAAGGTCATTAATGAACATATTAAATAGAACAGGACCCAAGAATGACCCTTGTAGTACCCCACTAGTAACAGTCACCCAATCAGAATAAGTACCATTAATAACAACCCTCTGTTTCCTATCACTGAGCCAGTTACTTACCCACTTGCAAACATTTTCCCCCAATCCAAGCATTATCATTTTTGCACCAACCTTTTATGTGGCACCGTATCAAATGCTTTGGAAAAACTCAGATATAAGACATCCAGCGATTGTGCCTGGTCCAGTCTGGAGCTCACCTCCTCATAAAAGCTGATCAGGTTAGTTTGACAGGACTAATCCCTCATAAAGCCATGCTGATATGGAGTCGTACATTTATTTTTATCAAGATACTCCAAAATAGCATCTCTTAGAAAACCCTACAATAATTTACATACAAACGAGGTTAAACTAACAGGCCTATAATTCCTGGGGTCACCTTTTGACCCATTTTTAAATATTGGCACCACATTTGTCATGTTCCAGTCCTGGGAAACAGTCCCTGTTACCATAGGGTCCCTGAATATTAAAAATAGGGTTCTGTCTATTACATTAATTAATTCCTTTACAACACAAGGGTGAATGCCATCTGGACCTGGCAATTTGTCTATTTTGATTTTTTGTAAGCGGCACTGTACTTCTTCCTGGATTAGACAGGTGACCTGTAACGGGGAGTTTACCTTATCTCGCTGTATTTCACCTGGCAATGCAATTTCCTCGGTGAATACAGTGGAGAAGAATTTCTTTCATGTATTTGCTTTTTCCTGATCCCCATTTATAATTTCTTCCTCATCATTTTTTAAAGGGAAAACACTTTCACTTTTAACTTTTTTGCTATTTATATTTTCTCTCCCGTATATCCTCCCGCAGTGCGGCCTTCAGACTGGACTTTACATGAAGACAAACTCCTCCCCCTTTCTGTTTTCTCCAATCCTTCCTGAATAGACTATAACCCTGTATGTTGACTACCCAGTCACAGCTATCATCCAACCAAGTCTCTGTTATACCCACTATGTCATAATTCTCCTCAGACATCAACCTCTGTTTTATTGGACGAACTTCTGGCATTAGTCAACATGCAATTCAATGTATGTGTATGTTTTTTCTTCCTATGAAGCCTATTCCTATTAACTATTCTAACCCCTCCCTCCGCTCCACCCCCAGGTATATTAATAAGTCCCCCCTCTCTATCTACTCTATCTTCCCCCTCTACATTGTAGGTTCCCTCCCCCCATTCCCCAGTTTAAAGGGGTTATCCAGGAAAAAACTTTTTTTTATACATCAACTGGCTCCAGAAAGTTGAAAAGATTTGCAAATTACTTCTATTAAAAAATCTTAATAATTTCAGTACTTATGAGCTGATGAATTTGAGTTTCTTTTTTGCCTAAGTGCTCTCTGATTACACGTGTCTCGGGAACCGCCCAGTTTAGAAGCAAATCCCCATAGCAAACCTATTCTACACTGTGCAGTTCCTGAGACAAGCAGAGATGTCAGCAGAGAGCACTGTTGCCAGACAGAAAACAATAACTCAACTTCAGCAGCTGATAATTATTGAAAGGATTAAGATTTTTTAATAGAAGTAATTTACAAATCTGTGTAACTTTCTGGAGCCAGTTGATATATAAAAAAGGTTTTTTTCCTGGAATACCCCTTTAAACACTCCTCCACCCTTCTTTGATTTATAAGAAGCTACATATAGCCAAGAAAGACAACTGACCAGCAGCCAGCCGGCACGACATTTTTGCTTTATTCTCCTGACTGAGCTCTTATCTCTGCTGTGATTTTTGGAAAAAACTACCAGGCAATTTCTTTATGACAGTGGATAATACTGTCCCAAAATGAACGGATTTGGTGATGTTAAATACTAATTTGATTTAGTTAGTAAACAGTGTGGTGTTTATTATGATATACTTTAAAGCTAACAGTAACAAGATACACAACTTAGTCATAAATTGTCACATATGTACCCTTACTTTACATTCATTTTTTACACAACACTGTACATTATCGCCTTTTAGATCTTTGTTTAGAAACATAAGTACATAAAAGCAGCTGTCACGAAACATGACATTACAACCGAGACATTAACACTAGGTCAAGGCATTAGCTAACGTAATCTAAATCCTCTGCTTTACCCCCTGTTGTTTCATGACCTAATAACTATGAAAATGAGAGCACAACACTTGTAACCAGATTGTATAAAGCAGGAAATTTAATAAGCATGAGACTGGGCATCTGATGACTATTTTGGTACATTTTTTTTATTTTTTTTATTACAAATACTGTATATGTAATATTCCAAAAAGTAGACCACTATCTGGTGAGTTGCTCTATTGTTAGGGGCTCACCTCATTGTATACTGTCCTTCACAGTGGAGTGCTTTGTTTCTATTTTTTTTCACCGTATACCCATGATATCTTCAAAAAAGAAGACACTCTAGTTTATTTCCCAAGTGTTACTATGTGGTACAGTGGCCTCACAACAAGCATTTCCATACAGCACCAGAATTTGTATTGCCCCATTCATCTCTAACATCCTCATCAAAACAGTGATGGAGTGATGGATTCTCCACCCTGTCAGCCATTGCAGTGAATTTAGGAGAACGCTTTTAGTACTGTGACCAATCAGCTCCACAAAGATCCTTAAAATAGAAAGGAGATACACTATTTACCCACACAGCCTACATATATACATACTGTACACTAATATAACAGAGTAGTTTTTGCTTAGTTGTCCATTTTAAGGAAACTTTCATCAGGGTGGTCCACAGTGGCTTCTCACTACCCTTCCAGCCTTTGTTTACAGGTCCCAAACAGAGCTATAGCTGGTGGGGCAGGAAGGAGCTGCCGGGGAATTACCTACTGGCTAATGGTTCAGGCAGCATGAAAGCGATGACACATCTGCTTTAAAGAAGCATGCAATCAATCTGAGAGCAGAATTGAAATAAGCTTAATTTTTATCTGTCTTAGAGAGGGGATACAATTGTGAACTTTGATTGTGAAGATACATAATGAACAGCAATGATCCAAGCAAATATAAATAGCAATGCCAAATTGAGTGATTACTGTTATTGTTGTTGTTTAAATTACATATTACAGAATATTTTAGTCTGAAAGACAGGAGAAACAGATTAGGATCTCCTTAAATATTTTTCAATGTCTATAAGAGGTTTGCAGAGGAGAGGTGTGCAACATGAACATCCCCAGAGGGGATTGGCCTTGTTTGCTTTCTCCTTCCCATGACTTGTGGAAGAGTCCTGGATAGGTTCTCACTACACAGAAGCAGAGGGGCTGAGACTAGCCAGAGCCGAGTCCTCTTTCTGCAGGGAAATGCAGCCTCGCTGTCTGCTCCTATAATATATAAGCCATCGGTGTTGTTGTATAATTTTTGAATATTCTTACATATCTCAAAAAAGGCTTTCATTTTTAGAAAAAGCTTGGCATTGTTTCCTTTTTTAAATATCTAGCTATACGTGCCCTTAAATGGTGAAAACATTTTAAAAAAATGTATTTCACCTAGAAACCGCATCCCAAAACATCACGTTGTTTTCAGATGCACTTTTTCCCCTAAACCCAGCCTAAACTCAATATATTAAGTTGGCCGTTAGAGCTACGAAATCTTAGTATACCCTAGCCTTGTGAGAACACTCCAGGCACAAATTTACATTTAATAAATATAATTTTTACTATGAACCTTTAAGAATTCTGAATGATTGTCTAGGTGGTGGGTAATGAAGCACACATTTTGTTGTGAGCAGGGGTATAACTTGATAGGTTACAGAGGCTGCAATTTTTCCTAGGCCTCATGGTGCCTATTAGAGTTGAGCGAGCTTTTTAAAAGTTCGGCTTTCCAGGCTTAACAACATTTTTGAAAAAGTTTGATTTGTGGCGAATGGGTTCTATGCTAACTGGAAAAGCAATAGCCTTTAAAAGATCTCTAAAGCCCTGTATAATACTGCAGGGTCATCTAGGAATGTATTCAAGTAGTTTTCAAATGGTTTAATGGCTAAGGTAATGTCACAGTTGTGGTGACCCATTGTAACTAACAGCTTGTTTAAAAACACACTGTGCTCATGGATTTTGTATGCATTTTAACACTAAAATAAAGCTGCATAAAGCATCCCCGTATGTCAGAAGACACAATGGCTTTCTGTCAGGTGAAGATGCAATGGATTTTCCCAAGTATTTCAAAAATTCTCCCTTTTGAAGTTGCAACTTTTTTGGTGTCCCAAAATAGCGAAGAATAAATATCTTTTGTATGGTTAATAGCAAAAGAGAAAATCCTGCACTCACCATAGCAATACAATATGGTATAGGATGTGTTATCTTGGAGCTCTGGAGATAGCACAGGGGGCTCAGAGGCTGCAACCAATAGTTTCGTGCAACAGGTAGACTTCTTCCAGCCTCTGCTTACATCACTGCAACCCGTGTATTTGTGGGAAAAATGCATCTAAGTTATCCAAAGTAAATACTTTAGATTAGGTGGATGCATTTTTCCAACAAATAAGTGATGTAAGCATAGGCCAGAAGAAGCGCACCTGTTGCACGGAACTAACGGTTGTAGCCTCTGAGCCCCTATGCTATCTCTGGATCTCCAAGATAACATATCCTTTTCCATATCATATTGCTACTGTGAGTGCAGGTTTTTCTCTTTTGTTATAAACAGTATTTTATGCTTATCTTACACTTTCCATGCACCACCATTTATTTGAATATATGCTATGGATTATGGACTCTATTAGACTTATGTGATTGCAATGTTGGCATTTTACGCTAGTTTGAATTGTGCCTCCATTCAAATCTTCTGTTTATCAAATATCTTTTGCATGCTTTTAATGAATATTTATGTTAAACCCAGGTAGACATACTAGATGTTAGATTAAACCTAGCGAAAAAGTAATTTGGCCTTTAATGTCTATTCTGTGTTCACTTTTGACACTTTAATGCATTTTTATGTTAAAGCATCCGTCAAATCACACAAATAGAAAAATAATGAATATGTTATTTGTATGTAATCCTGACCATGTGTCCCTTCCTTGTGGTTGAGGGAGGTGGTTGATGTATCTGTTTATGCAGCCTTGTCCATGAGTCATCTCTTGTCCATGACTCATGGAATAGCCTGATGCTGCTGCATGGCTGGTTAGTGTCCCAGTAGGTATGGGGATCCTTAATGGTGGGAGTTTAATGGGCCATTTTATTCTTAAATATTTAATTAAAACATTTAACAACCATGTTTCAAAAGGTCTTTACTTTTCATCAGTAACAACATTTTGGATCTGACAGTGCCCATTTAATTCCAGTTAGAAATGCTATATGTTTAAATAAAATCCAGAAAATACACATAACTTGGCCCTTGATGCCTATCCCATGTTCATTCTCAGTGTTTTTAATGTGTATTTATGTTAAAATACAGGCCAGTCTACTGCTTTGCTCAACTTGCTAGGTATTGTAATGTGATAGCTTTTATGTGCTCATTTTGTTGTGACACTGATGGGATTATTGTACTTTTTGTCCCCTATTGTAACCACAGTGTGTTTATTTTCATTAAACTGTGACTTTACTGCACTTATTGTCCATACGATTGGGACTGCCTTATAGTTTTTACTGTTTATTTATGAAATTGTTCTTTTGCTTTGATATGAACAACATAGGCCATGGGTAGTTGTTTTTAACCCTGCTCGCTCCATATGTAAAAATATAGGAGTTGTTGTTTAAAACTTATTTTGTGGGATTGTGTTTTTACAGTACATGCATGTTGTCTCTTACCTGTCTTTTTTAGGCTAAAAAAAAAAAATAACTAGAAAGATTTGCAGACCTGGATTTGGAGATTTTCAGCCATTCTTCTTGAATAATATAAACTTGCATTGTGTAATGTTCTTCATGTTTTCAAATAAGAGTCTCATAGCTTATTTTCTAAAAGTAAATTTGTCTGACAATGGCTTACATACCTAAAACCACATAAAAGATAAATCAAACCCATAGGACAAATCAAACCAGAAAATGTCTTCCTTCTTCTCGTTCTTGCTCTCACAATATCAGTCAATTATTATAGTAAAGTATCTGTGTCATTAGTCCAACGAGGCCTTGCAATTCCATTAAGCAATACCTGCTTATGTAATGAGCTTTTTCTAGTAAGGCATTACATATTAATATTATACCGTGTAAGCATCACTGTGCAATTCAATAGAGGCAAACAGTTCCATTTTAGAGGCTCTGACACTCTTATTGTTTCTTCCATACTCCATATATTTCAGAAAGGGAATGCATTTAAAATGGAATGAAGACCAGAATGTGGAATGTAATGAAAATGAATAGTTTTAAAGACTACCCCCCCCCCCCCCCCCCCACACTAAAAGACTTATATAATGAAATATATAATGACTTCCCTGTGAGGCACAAGCACCTCATATACCCAACATGAACATATTTACATCCTCTTTTGTGTCAGTGTACAATAGAATATTGATTTTAGTTGGGGACATATGGCAGAATTTTCAATATAAAATCTAGAAAACATGAGAACTTCCCTTTAGAAAAATACAGGACACATCATTGCATACAATATTGCCAAGACCTAAGTATTAGCTGCCATTTCTCTCATGGCTGCTCTAGGCACTGGCCTCTAGTACTCTGTCAACTTGGGTTGAAGTTTCTTAGGTTCAGTAATTCATCACTTTGATTAAATGAGTTTCCTCCTGGTGGTAAACTCATGAGAAATATTTACCAATACATAACTATGTATATGATGAAGTTGCTCTCCCCATTTGTAGGGATAAAGTCCTATAGGCTATGTGGCTCACCACCACCAAGAAGAAATATATTGGACTCTCTATTTTATATATAAGGGATTGTGTTAAAGAAAATATGACAGCCTGTTAACCCGCGCAAAATTTTATAATGTGGGTTATAGTTAGTGATGAACGGCATAGACCATATTCAAATTTGCAATATTTCGCGAATATATGGACGAATATTCGTCATATATTTGCGAAATTCGCATATTCATTATATACGTTTTTTTGCGCATATATGAAAATTTTATGCGCATATTCACGAATATTGAGCCCTCCCGTCTTTAATGGTATAGGGAACTATGACTAGTGCATTAACTCTGTGATTTTTTGCCCATTGAAACCAAAAGGCCCATTGTGGTCTATGGGGATCTGGCATGTAAAACAGTAAGATAAGCAGGACCGTCTCAGCAGCACATTCCCGGGGTGGGACAGAGTGTTACAGTGTTGCGGTTTAACTTTACTTTCCTGGAAAAGCTGCTAAGTTGCCCATAGCAACCAATCAGATTGCTTCTTTCATTTTTCAGATGCCTTTTCAAAAATGCAGGAAGCAATCTGATTGATTGCTATGGGCAACTGCACAACTCTTCCTCTACACTGGTTTTGATGAATCTCCCCCATAGAGGGAGATTAATCAAAACCTGTCCAGAGGAAAAGTTTCTGAATTGCCCATAGCAACCAATCAGATTGCTTCCTTCATTTTTGAAAAGGCCTCTGAAAAATGAAAGAAGCGATCTGATTGGTTGCTATGGGCAACTCAGAAACTTTTCTTCTGGACAGGTTTTGATAAATCTCCCTCTACGGGGGAGATTCATTAAAACCAGTGTAGTGGAAGAGTTGTGCAGTTGCCCATAGCAACCAATCAGATCGCTTCTTTCATTTTGCAGAGGCCTTGTGAAAAATGAAAGAAGCAATCTGATTTGTTGCTATGGGCAACTCAGCAGCTTTTCCAGGAAAGTAAAGTTAAACAACAACACTGTAACAGTCTGGGACTTGAACCAGTGGTGGTCTCCCATCCACTGTGCTGCAGAGACGGTCCTGCTGGTCTTACTGTTTTACACTGAGATCTCCATAGACCACAATAGGCCTATTGCTTTCAATGGGCAAAAAATGAGTTAATGCACTAGTCATAGTTCCCTATACCCTTAAGGATGCAGCCCTTTTTCACTTTAAAGGGGTTCTCCAGGGTTCTACAGGGCGGGCGGCGTGTGATGTCACGCCTGTGCCGGCGTGTGACGTCACGTTCCGCCCCTCAATGCAAGCCTACGGGAGGGGGCGTGATAGCTATCACGCCCCCTCCCGTAGGCTTGCATTGTGGGTCGGAGCGTGACGTCACACGCCGGCGCAGGCGTGACGTCACACGCTGCCCGCCCTGTAGTCGCCCGTAATCAGACCCGGAGCGAACACGCTCCGGGGACTGATTACAAACGTGGTGCCGCGTGCATGATCCCGGGGGGTCCCCAGCGGCGGGACTCCCGCGATCAGGCATCTTATCCCCTATGCTTTGGATAGGGGATAAGATGTTTAAGCACCGGAGAACCCCTTTAAGGACTGAGCCCTTTTTCGCAATTCTGACCACCGTCGCTTTATGAATTAATAATGCAAAAACGCTTTTACCGAATATTCTGAGATTGTTTTTTCGTGACATATTCTACTTTATTTTGGTGGTAAATTTTCGGCGTTACTTGCATCCTTTTTTTGGTGAAAAATCCCAAAATTTCATGAATATTTTTAAAATTTTGCATTTTTTTTTACTTTGAAGCTCTCTACTTGTAAGGAAAATGGATATTCTCAATAAATTTTATTTTTATTCACAAATACAATATGTCCACTTTATGTTGGCATCATAAAATGGACATATTTTAGCTTTTTGAAAAAAATTTGAGGGCTTCAAAGTAGAGCAGCAATTTTCAAAAAATTCATGAAAATTGCTAAATCTGAAGGGACAGATGTTACAGAACTACAACTCCCAGCATGCCTGGACAGTCCAGGCATGCTGAGAGTTGTAGCTTGGCAACATCTGGAGGGCTACCGTTTGGGCACCACTGTAACAGTGGTCTCCAAACTGTGACCCTCCAGATGTTGCAAAACTACAACTCCCAGCTTGCCCAGACGATTCAGACATGCAATTTTCTGTGATCGCCGACATGGGGGGGGGTCCCCCTGGGTGATATGCCGGGTTACCTGCTGAAGCATTCCGGTCCAGTCCCCAACAGGCTAGTGGCGGGGACCGGAATTCCCACGGGCGTATGCATACGTCCTGATGGGGCGTGGTGTGACGTCACGACCGCGGCCGCCCGCTCCAAGCTTCTGAACAGGATATTCAGAATGCTGGGGCATGGGAGTACCCCTTTAACCCTTTAACGACGAGCGCCGTAAATGTACGGTGCCACTAAGTGTCACCGCGCACAGCGCCGTAAATTTACGGCGCTGCGTTTCTTGACCACCATGTCTCCAGACGTGGTGATCGGAACGGGATGACTGCTGATATCTATCAGCAGCCATCCCGGCATATCGCCCAGGGGGGTCCTGAGACCCCCCCTTGT
Source organism: Hyla sarda (assembly GCF_029499605.1). NCBI lineage: Eukaryota > Metazoa > Chordata > Amphibia > Anura > Hylidae > Hyla > Hyla sarda. The sequence goes on along the minus strand of NC_079189.1, from coordinate 71,090,871 downwards.
CGGCAACCGCTGTGATTCTCCAGTCAATTCAGACCAGCGGTCTCTGGTGACCCGATAGCTCGGAAAATAAGGATGATCGGAGCTGTCAGAGACAGTTCCAATCATCCCACATGATAGGAGTGAGGTGGTAGGGGTGTCACCTCATCCTATCCCCTGCGATTGGCCGATCAGCGGCGAATCGCAGAGCAGGGGGTCAAAGTTAAGATCCCCGCTCTGGAAGTCCGAGCAGAGCGGGGTAAAGATGGCAGACCGCGGGGGACGGGAGGGGGACCAGCGGCGGGGAGGACGGGTGGCAGACAACGGGGGACCAGTGGCTGGGAGAACCGACAGCAGCAGAATGCAGCAGTGGAAATCTGGTAAGTGATCTTCACTATTGCATTGCTGCATAGTTTCATAACTACAACTCCCAGCATGCCCAGATAGCCAAAGGCGGTCTGGGCATGCTGGGAGTTTTGGTTTTGCAACATCTGGAGGGCTACAGTTTGGAGACCACTGTATAGTGGTCTCCAAACTGTGCACCTCCAGATGTTGCAAAACTACAACTCCCAGCATGCCAAGACTGTCCAGGCATGCTGGAAGTTGTAGTTCGGCAACATCTGAAGGGCCAGTTGTAGTTTTGCAACAACTGGAGGCACACTGGTTGAGAAACACTGTCTGTTTCCTAACTCAGTGTTTCCCAACCTGTGTACCTCCAGCTGTTACAAAGCTACAACTCCCAGCATGCATTGACAGACCATGCATGCTGAGAGTTGTAGTTTTGCAACAGCTGGAGGTACACTGGTGCGGAAACACTGCGGTAGTCTGTTACCTAACTTAGTGTTTCCAAACCAGAGTGCCTCCAGCTGTTGCATAACTACAAATCCCAGCATGCACGGTCTGTCAGTGCATGCTGGGAGTTGTAGTTTTGCAACAGTTGAAGGTTATCCCCAAGCCCCCATGTGAATGTAAAGGGTACATTCACACGGGCGGAGGTTTACAGCAAGTTTCCCTTTCAGTTTGAGCTGCAGCAAATTTTCCGCCGCAGCTCAAACTCCCAGCGGGAAACTCGCTGTGAACCCTTGTCCGTGTGAGTGTATCATAACAACACTACTCTAAACGAACACAAAATAAAGGGTAAAACACTATATACACACCCCTTTACACTCCCCCACCCCATCCCCAATAAAAATTAAAAACGTCTCATACGGCAGTGTTTCCAAAACGGAGCCTCCAGCTGTTGCAAAATAACTCCCAGTATTGCCAGACAGCCATCAACTGTTCAGGCATGCTGGGAGTTTTAAATCAACTGAAATCTACCAATGAGGCCACAAATATGCACGTTAGGCTAAAATATTTACTTTTATTAGAGATAACACTAGAAAAAAAAAAGACACTGCCTCACAATAAAGTGCTCAAAAAGTGTCAAAACAGATATAGCACTAAATAATTAACACAAAACCAGGAGAGGGGTGTAGGGTACAGGTGAATAACCTGACCTGACCAACCCTAACTAGTCTAACCCCTTGCCCTCACTACAATACGTGTGGACAGGGAATAGGGATACAAATGATATCCAAAATAGATGTCACACATACATTGAAAATTGACATTAGAATGACTTAATATGTATATACTCTTACTCCTAATAACCTACGCGTTTCCCCCTAACTTGTAGTTTAGGGTTCATCAGGGCTCGGGGGAGCAGTCAACATATCACTACAGATAATAATCAATAAAACGCTATATACAGCAATTATAATGAAACAAAAAGTGAAGCACACGTGACACAGAAACGTAATAACCGCAAGATGATGCTGAGTATATGATGAATAAAATAGATGGAGATAGATAAATCACTCCACACAAGCCACAATAGTAAGAATGTGAATCCTTGATTGTACTATGAGTAGATGAAAAATACGTTCCTTGCCCAGAGTAGGTACTGTAGAGATAAAACATTGTAACAAGAAACTTGTCAATGTCCCATAATTAGCATAATGAAAAATACATGGCTAAGAAGAAAAGATAATTGTGTACCTCCAAATAAAGTTAAGTATACACAAGGTGGCCAAATGTTGTACAAAGGGTACATCACATAGGAAGTCACTGTTCGCCGAATCCTGGGTTATTGATAAGGCTGGAGCCTCAAATGAATAAACCATAGATAACCCAGATAAGAATATCATAAATCCATGACAGCACCAGTCACCATAGGGGAAAATGATGAACCAGCCTTACCCTTGTTTATCAAATAGTCCACTAAGGCCTGATAGCTGGTGTGGCACACAGAAAACAAAGATGTAATATATTGGGCCATAAATACTGTGAAGACATAAACATAAAAATATGTCGCTGTCTGAGCTATGTGGATATTGACATGACAATTGATACCATAATATACAAAGAAAACGGGCAAATACATGGTAAGCCTTACCCCCTGAAAAAGTGGTGCAATACGCCGGAATAGATCCAGATGGAGTATTAATGAGTTAGATACAATTCCAGAGGGCACTAAATGAAAAATAAAATGCCATATGACCAATTACATAAGCACCTATTGACATTGCCCCTATAAGAAAAATATATAATACATAATGCCTACCCTGATAAGGGATGCATGAAGCGTCAGACGACCAAAGGTAAATAGAAAATTCAATGATGCAGGTGCCTGGTGCCACCTCCCTAATGTGGAGGCTTACTGGAGACGATAAACTCTGAAAAAGTATCATGGGAGGGAAAATAGTCACTATATGTAAAGATCATATAGTATGTAGTATATGAAACAGAGTGCAACTAATGTTACTGTTACGCCGAGCGCTCCGGGTCCCCGCTCCTCCCCGGAGCGCTCGCTTCACTCTCCCCGCTGCAGCGCTCCGGTCACATCCTCTGACCCGGGGCGCTGCGATTCCGCTGCCAGCCGGGATGCGATTCGCGATGCGGGTAGCGCCCGCTCGCGATGCGCACCCCGGCTCCCGTACCTGACTCGCTCCCCGTCTGTTCTGTCCCGGCGCGCGCGGCCCCGCTCCCTAGGGCGCGCGCGCGCCGGGTCTCTGCGATTTAAAGGGCCACTGCGCCGCTGATTGGCGCAGTGGTTCCAATTAGTGTGTTCACCTGTGCACTTCCCTATATCACCTCACTTCCCCTGCACTCCCTTGCCGGATCTTGTTGCCATTGTGCCAGTGAAAGCGTTCCTTGTGTGTTCCTAGCCTGTGTTCCAGACCTTCTGCCGTTGCCCCTGACTACGATCCTTGCTGCCTGCCCCGACCTTCTGCTACGTCCGACCTTGCTTCTGCCTACTCCCTTGTACCGCGCCTATCTTCAGCAGCCAGAGAGGTGAGCCGTTGCTAGTGGATACGACCTGGTCACTACCGCCGCAGCAAGACCATCCCGCTTTGCGGCGGGCTCTGGTGAAAACCAGTAGTGGCTTAGAACCGGTCCACTAGCACGGTCCACGCCAATCCCTCTCTGGCACAGAGGATCCACTACCTGCCAGCCGGCATCGTGACAGTAGATCCGGCCATGGATCCCGCTGAAGTTCCTCTGCCAGTTGTCGCTGACCTCACCACGGTGGTCGCCCAGCAGTCACAACAGATAGCGCAACAAGGCCAACAGCTGTCTCAACTGACCGTTATGCTACAACAGTTACTACCACAGCTTCAGCAGTCATCTCCTCCGCCAGCTCCTGCACCTCCTCCGCAGCGAGTGGCCGCTCCTGGGCTACGCCTATCCTTGCCGGATAAATTTGATGGGGACTCTAAGTTTTGCCGTGGCTTTCTTTCCCAATGTTCCCTGCATCTGGAGATGATGTCGGACCTGTTTCCCACTGAAAGGTCTAAGGTGGCTTTCGTAGTCAGCCTTCTGTCCGGAAAAGCCCTGTCATGGGCCACACCGCTCTGGGACCGCAATGACCCCGTCACTGCCTCTGTACACTCCTTCTTCTCGGAAATCCGAAGTGTCTTTGAGGAACCTGCCCGAGCCTCTTCTGCTGAGACTGCCCTGTTGAACCTGGTCCAGGGTAATTCTTCCGTTGGCGAGTATGCCGTACAATTCCGTACTCTTGCTTCAGAATTGTCCTGGAATAATGAGGCCCTCTGCGCGACCTTCAAAAAAGGCCTATCCAGCAACATTAAAGATGTTCTGGCCGCACGAGAAATTCCTGCTAATCTACATGAACTTATTCACCTAGCCACTCGCATTGACATGCGTTTTTCCGAAAGGCGTCAGGAACTCCGCCAAGATATGGACTCTGTTCGCACGAGGCGTTTCTTCTCCTCGGCTCCTCTCTCCTCTGGTCCCCTGCAATCTGTTCCTGTGCCTCCCGCCGTGGAGGCTATGCAGGTCGACCGGTCTCGCCTGACACCTCAAGAGAGGACACGACGCCGTATGGAGAACCTCTGCCTGTACTGTGCTAGTACCGAACACTTCCTGAGGGATTGTCCTATCCGTCCTCCCCGCCTGGAAAGACGTACGCTGACTCCGCACAAAAGTGAGACAGTCCTTGATGTCTACTCTGCTTCTCCACGTCTTACTGTGCCTGTGCGGATGTCTGCCTCTGCCTTCTCCTTCTCTACTGTGGCCTTCTTGGACTCTGGATCTGCAGGAAATTTTATTTTGGCCTCTCTCGTCAACAGGTTCAACATCCCAGTGACCAGTCTCGCCAGACCCCTCTACATCAATTGTGTAAATAATGAAAGATTGGACTGTACCATACGTTTCCGCACGGAGCCCCTTCTTATGAGCATCGGATCTCATCACGAGAGGATTGAACTTTTGGTCCTCCCCAATTGCACCTCGGAAATTCTCCTTGGACTTCCCTGGCTTCAACTTCATTCCCCAACCCTGGATTGGTCCACTGGGGAGATCAAGAGTTGGGGGTCCTCTTGTTCCAAAAACTGTCTAAAATCGGTTTCCAGTAACCCTTGCCGTAACTCTGTGGTTCCTCCAGTAACCGGTCTCCCTAAGGCCTATATGGACTTCGCGGATGTTTTCTGCAAAAAACAAGCTGAGACTCTACCTCCTCACAGGCCTTATGATTGTCCTATCGACCTCCTCCCGGGCACTACTCCACCCCGGGGCAGAATTTATCCTCTCTCTGCCCCAGAGACTCTTGCCATGTCTGAATACGTCCAGGAGAATCTAAAAAAGAGCTTTATCCGTAAATCCTCCTCTCCTGCCGGAGCCGGATTTTTCTTTGTGTCCAAAAAAGATGGCTCCCTACGTCCTTGCATTGACTACCGCGGTCTTAATAAAATCACGGTTAAGAACCGCTACCCCTTACCCCTCATCTCTGAACTCTTTGATCGCCTCCAAGGTGCCCACATCTTTACTAAATTGGACTTAAGAGGCGCCTATAACCTCATCCGCATCAGAGAGGGGGATGAGTGGAAAACGGCATTTAACACCAGAGATGGACACTTTGAGTATCTGGTCATGCCCTTTGGCCTGTGCAACGCCCCTGCCGTCTTCCAAGACTTTGTCAATGAAATTTTTCGTGATCTGTTATACTCCTGTGTTGTTGTATATCTGGACGATATCCTAATTTTTTCTGCCAATCTAGAAGAACACCGCCAGCATGTCCGTATGGTTCTTCAGAGACTTCGTGACAATCAACTCTATGCCAAAATTGAGAAATGTCTGTTTGAATGCCAATCTCTTCCTTTTCTAGGATATTTGGTCTCTGGCCAGATACTACAGATGGATCCAGACAAACTCTCTGCCGTCTTAGATTGGCCACGCCCCTCCGGACTCCGTGCTATCCAACGCTTTTTGGGGTTCGCCAATTATTACAGGCAATTTATTCCACATTTTTCTACCATTGTGGCTCCTATCGTGGCTTTAACCAAAAAAAATGCTGATCCCAAGTCCTGGCCTCCTCAAGCAGAAGACGCCTTTAAACGACTCAAGTCTGCCTTTTCTTCGGCTCCCGTCCTCTCCAGACCTGACCCTTCCAAACCCTTCCTATTGGAGGTTGATGCCTCCTCAGTGGGAGCTGGAGCTGTTCTTCTACAAAAAAATTCTTCCGGGCATGCTGTCACTTGTGGTTTTTTCTCTAGGACCTTCTCTCCAGCGGAGAGGAACTACTCCATCGGGGATCGAGAGCTTCTAGCCATTAAATTAGCACTTGAGGAATGGAGGCATCTGCTGGAGGGATCAAGTTTTCCTGTTATTATCTACACCGACCACAAGAACCTCTCCTACCTCCAGTCTGCCCAACGGCTGAATCCTCGCCAGGCCCGGTGGTCTCTGTTCTTTGCCCGATTTAATTTTGAGATTCACTTTCGTCCTGCCGATAAGAACATTAGGGCCGATGCTCTCTCTCGTTCCTCGGATGCCTCAGAAGTTGAACTCTCTCCGCAACACATCATTCCACCTGACTGCCTGATCTCCACTTCTCCTGCCTCCATCAGGCAAACTCCTCCAGGGAAGACCTTTGTTTCTCCACGCCAACGCCTCGGAATCCTCAAATGGGGTCACTCCTCCCATCTCGCAGGTCATGCGGGCATCAAGAAATCTGTGCAACTCATCTCCCGCTTCTATTGGTGGCCGACTCTGGAGACGGATGTTGTGGACTTTGTGCGAGCCTGCACTATCTGTGCCCGGGATAAGACTCCTCGCCAGAAGCCCGCTGGTTTTCTTCATCCTCTGCCTGTCCCCGAACAGCCTTGGTCTCTGATTGGTATGGATTTTATTACTGATTTACCCCCTTCCCGTGGCAACACTGTTATTTGGGTGGTCGTTGATCGATTCTCCAAAATGGCACATTTCATCCCTCTTCCTGGTCTTCCTTCTGCGCCTCAGTTGGCTAAACAATTTTTTGTACACATTTTTCGTCTTCACGGGTTGCCTACGCAGATTGTCTCGGATAGAGGCGTCCAATTCGTGTCTAAATTCTGGAGGGCTCTCTGTAAACAACTCAAGATTAAATTAAATTTTTCTTCTGCATATCATCCCCAGTCCAATGGACAAGTAGAAAGAATTAACCAGATCTTGGGTGATTATTTGCGACATTTTGTTTCCTCCCGCCAGGATGACTGGGCAGATCTCCTCCCATGGGCCGAATTCTCGTATAACTTCAGGGTCTCTGAATCTTCCTCCAAATCCCCATTTTTCGTGGTGTACGGCCGTCACCCTCTTCCCCCCCTCCCTACTCCCTTGCCCTCTGGTCTGCCCGCTGTGGATGAAATTTCTCGTGACCTTTCCATCATATGGAGAGAGACCCAAAATTCTCTCTTACAGGCTTCATCACGCATGAAGAAGTTCGCGGATAAGAAAAGAAGAGCTCCTCCCGTTTTTTCCCCTGGAGACAAGGTATGGCTCTCCGCTAAATATGTCCGCTTCCGTGTCCCTAGCTACAAGTTGGGACCACGCTATCTTGGTCCTTTCAAAATTTTGTGTCAAATTAATCCTGTCTCTTATAAACTTCTTCTTCCTCCTTCTCTTCGTATCCCTAATGCCTTTCACGTCTCTCTTCTCAAACCACTCATCCTCAACCGTTTTTCTCCCAAATCTGTTCCTCCCACTCCTGTTTCCGGCTCCTCGGACGTCTTCTCTGTCAGAGAAATCTTGGCTTCCAAGAAGGTCAGAGGGAAAACTTTTTTTTTGGTGGACTGGGAGGGTTGTGGTCCTGAAGAGAGATCCTGGGAACCTGAGGACAACATCCTAGACAAAAGTCTGCTCCTCAGGTTCTCAGGCTCTAAGAAGAGGGGGAGACCCAAGGGGGGGGGTACTGTTACGCCGAGCGCTCCGGGTCCCCGCTCCTCCCCGGAGCGCTCGCTTCACTCTCCCCGCTGCAGCGCTCCGGTCACATCCTCTGACCCGGGGCGCTGCGATTCCGCTGCCAGCCGGGATGCGATTCGCGATGCGGGTAGCGCCCGCTCGCGATGCGCACCCCGGCTCCCGTACCTGACTCGCTCCCCGTCTGTTCTGTCCCGGCGCACGCGGCCCCGCTCCCTAGGGCGCGCGCGCGCCGGGTCTCTGCGATTTAAAGGGCCACTGCGCCGCTGATTGGCGCAGTGGTTCCAATTAGTGTGTTCACCTGTGCACTTCCCTATATCACCTCACTTCCCCTGCACTCCCTTGCCGGATCTTGTTGCCATTGTGCCAGTGAAAGCGTTCCTTGTGTGTTCCTAGCCTGTGTTCCAGACCTTCTGCCGTTGCCCCTGACTACGATCCTTGCTGCCTGCCCCGACCTTCTGCTACGTCCGACCTTGCTTCTGCCTACTCCCTTGTACCGCGCCTATCTTCAGCAGCCAGAGAGGTGAGCCGTTGCTAGTGGATACGACCTGGTCACTACCGCCGCAGCAAGACCATCCCGCTTTGCGGCGGGCTCTGGTGAAAACCAGTAGTGGCTTAGAACCGGTCCACTAGCACGGTCCACGCCAATCCCTCTCTGGCACAGAGGATCCACTACCTGCCAGCCGGCATCGTGACAGTTACACTTACCCCAGTCCCTGGCGTCCCTTGTATGGACTCAGCGTGCGGCATAAACACAGGAAGCCGTGGGTCTGCTTTAATGGCCGCAGGACCGGAAGCGTAAACGCCGGTGAATGAGTCACCACGCACGACCGATGTTGTTGGAACGCAGTGCGCTTCAAACGGAGCGTGCGTAATCCAACGAGGACCAAAGCGAGGCTTGGATGTAATGTGTGTCACCCCGCGCATGCGCCCGTGACTAAGCGCCGAGTAAGTCAGTATACGGAACGTATTAGAGGCTGAAAACTTAGCTCATAGCCAAAGGATAATGTACATATATTAATATATATATATATATATATATATATATATATATATATATATATATATACTGGGATTGGGCCTATGTGGAAATATTGATAAATAATAATAAAAAATATATATTAAAATGATAACATAAGATAGAGTTAAGCAAACAGTTTGATGTCAAGTAGATGGCAGGTGAGTATAGACACTAGATTAAATGAAAAGGTGTTTGACAATAAAGGTAGGGAATATCAAATGATTGATCCTCAATAAGAAATCAAATAGGTAAAACTGTATTAAATAAAAGCACAGAAGGACAGTTGTTCATTGAGACCATAAGGGGTGGTAGTTTTTAGCCGGTATATCCAGCGTGTTTCGGCTTGTAGTAGTCTTTTGTCAACGTCATTGCCCCTAATATCGGGTTTGAGAACTTCAATGACCTGAAAGGCTAAATTGAAGGGGATTTCCACATGGTGCCTAAGCATATGGAGCGACACCGGTTTCTATCTCTTGTGTCTGATGTCACTGATATGTTCAAGTATCCTACGTCTTACCTCCCTTATGGTCTTGCCCACATAACCCAAGGGGCAGGGACAAGTAGCCAAATAGATGACCCTACTCGTTTTGCAGTTCGCGTAGTCAAAGCACTTAAAGGTCTTATTAGTGCTATAGCTATGGAAATCCTTAGAAACTTGCATGTATTTACATGCCATACAAGAACCACATTTAAAAGACCCGGTTATTTTGCGGTCCAGCCAGGTACCTGGATATCTTGGGGGGGTGAACTAGGTAGGGTTGGTCAGGTCAGGTTATTCACCTGTACCCTACACCCCTCTCCTGGTTTTGTGTTCATTATTTAGTGCTATATCTGTTTTGACACCTTTTGAGCACTTTATTGTGAGGCATTGTCTTTTTTTTTTTTTTTTTGTGTTATCTGTAATAAAAATAAATATTTTAGCCTAACGTGCATATTTGTGGCCTCATTGGTAGATTTCAGTTGATTTATTGCTTTGCCAATTGTCTCCAAGGGCGTATATATCATTGGTTGAAGGACCATGTATTTTCTCTTCCTGGCTTTTTGATGCTGGGAGTTTTGCAACAACTGGAGGCACCCTGTTTGGGGAACACTGCCGTGTCCACCCCTATGCAAATCCCTAATTTAGGCCTCAAATGTGCATGGGGCTCTCTCACTTCGGAGCCCTGTCGTATTTCAAGGCAACAGTTTAGGGCCACATATGGGGTATTTACGTACTCAGGAGAAATTGCCTAACAACTTTTGGCTTTGTAAACGCACATGGCCCCCTACTTCTATTCCAACCAAATTCTCTTTCCAAAAGCCCAATGGCGCTCCTTCTCTTCTGAGCATTGTAGTTTGCCCACAGAGCACTTTACATCCACATATTGGGTATTTCCATACTCAGAAGAAATTGTGTTGCAAATTATGGGGGGCTTTTTCTCCTATTACCCCTTGTAAAAAGGAAAAATTTGGCATAACAGCAGCATTTTAGTGAAAAAATAAAACTTTTCATTCTCACGTCCAATTTTAGCAAAAATCCGTCAATCACCTGTGGTGTGTTAAGGCTCACTGTACCCCTTCTTACGTTACATGAGGGGTGTAGTTTGCAAAATCATGTGCCATGTGTTGTTTTTTCTGCTGTTATGGCACCATGGGGGCTTCCTCAATGTGACATGCCCCGCTCCTTCCCTTCTGAGCCCTCTAATGCACCCACAGAGATCTTTACATCCACATATGAGGTATTTCCTTATTCAAGATAAATGGGGTTACAAATTTTGGGGGACATTTTTACCTATTACCTAACACCTTTGGGGTGTTACGGCTCACTGTACCCCTTGTTACATTCTTTGAGGGGTGTAGTTTCCCAAATAGTGTGCCATTTGTTTTTGTTTTTTTTGTTTTGTTTTTTTGCTGTTCTGGCACCAATAGGAGCTTCCTAGATGTGACATGCCCCCCAAAAACCATTTCATCAAAATTCACTCTACAAAATCCCATTGTCGCTCCTTCCCTTCTGAGCCCTCTACTGCGCCCACAGAGCACTTAACATCAACACATGAGTTATGTTCTTACTCGAGAGTAATAGGGTTACAAATTTTGGGGGACATTTTTACCTATTACCCCTTGTAAAATGAAGAAAAATGGTTTTACAAGAACATGTTAGTGTAAAAATTAAAAGATTTAGAATTTGCTCCTCCACTTTGCTGCTATTCCTGTGAAACACCTAAAGGGTTAACAAACTTTCTGAATGTCATTTTGAATACTTTGAGGGGTGCAATTTTACTTATGGGGTCCATTATAGGGTATTTGTAACATAAAGAGCCTCAAATTCACTTTGAAACCGAACTGGTCCCTGAAAAATTCAGATTTTGACATTTTCATGAAAAATTGGAAAATTGCTGCTAAACTAAAAAGCCCTGTAATGTCTTCAAAAAGTAAAAACATGTCAACTTTATGATGCAAACACAAACTAGACATATTGTATATGTGAATCAACATATCATTTATTTGAAATGTCCACTTTCCTTACAAGCAGAGAGCTTCAAAGATCGAAAAATGCTAAATTTTTCATGAAATTTGGGATTTTTTCACCAAGAAATTATGCAAGTATCGACCAAAAATTTCGCATTAACAGAAAGTAGAATATGTCACGAAAAAACAATCTCAGAATCAAATTCATAAGTAAAAGCATCCCAGAATTATTAATGCTTAAAATGACAGTGGTCAAATGTGCAAAAAACGGCTACGTCCTTAACCCCTTAAGGACGCAGGACGTAAATGTACGTCCTGGTGAGGTGGTACTTAACGCACCAGGACGTACATTTACGTCCTAAGCATAACCGCGGGCATCGGAGCGATGCCCGTGTCATGCGCGGCTGATCCCGGCTGCTGATCGCAGCCAGGGACCCGCCGGCAATGTCCGACGCCCGGGATCTCGCGGGCGTCCGCCATTAACCCCTCAGGTGCCGGGATCAATACAGATCCCGGCATCTGCGGGAGTTCGCGATTTAAATGAACGATCGGATCGCCCGCAGCGCTGCTGCGGGGATCCGATCATTCATAACGCCGCACGGAGGTCCCCTCTCCTTCCTCCATGCGGCTCCCGGCGTCTCCTGCTCTGGTCTGTGATCGAGCAGACCAGAGCAGGAGATGACCGATAATACTGATCTGTTCTATGTCCTATACATAGAACAGATCAGTATTAGCAATCATGGTATTGCTATGAATAGTCCCCTATGGGGACTATTCAAGTGTAAAAAAAAATGTAAAAAAATGTAAAAGTAAAAGTAAAAAAAAAGTGAAAAATCCCCTCCCCCAATAAAAAAGTAAAACGTCCGTTTTTTCCTATTTTACCCCCAAAAAGCGTAAAAAACATTTTTTATAGACATATTTGGTATCGCCGCGTGCGTAAATGTCTGAACTATTAAAATAAAATGTTAATGATCCCGTACGGTGAACGGCGTGAACGAAAAAAAAATAAAAAAGGCCAAAATTCCTACTTTTTTAATACATTTTATTTAAAAAAAATTATAAAAAGTGTATTAAAAGTTTTTATATGCAAATGTGGTGTCAAAAAAAAGTACAGATCATGGCGCAAAAAATTAGCCCCCATACCGCCACTTATACGGAAAAATAAAAAAGTTAGAGGTCATCAAAATAAAGGGATTATAAACGTACTAATTTGGTTAAAAAGTTTGTGATTTTTTTTAAGCGCAACAATAATATAAAAGTATATAATAATGGGTATCATTTTAATCGTATTGATCCTAAGAATAAAGAACACACGTCATTTTTACCATAAATTGTACGGCGTGAAAACAAAACCTTCCAAAATTAGCAAAATTGCGTTTTTCGTTTTAATTTCCCCACAAAAATAGTGTTTTTTGGTTGCGCCATACATTTTATGATATAATGAGTGATGTCATTACAAAGGACAACTGGTCACGCAAAAAATAAGCCCTCATACTAGTCTTTTGATGAAAATATAAAAGAGTTATGATTTTTAGAAGGCGAGGAGGAAAAAATGAAAACGTAAAAATTTAATTGTCTGAGTCCTTAAGGCCAAAATGGGCTGAGTCCTTAAGGGGTTAAAGGGGTAATCCGCTCCTAGACATCTTTTCCCCTATCCAAAGTATAGGGGATAAGATGTTAGATGGCGGGGGTCCCGCCGCTGAGGACCCCCGGGATCTCGGCAGCAGCACCCACCTGTTGCAGCTTCCGGAAACGCTGGAGGCTTCGGCTCCCGACCACGGTGACGTGAGATTGTGACATCACGACTCCACCCCGTGTGACATCATGCCCTGCCCCTCAATGCAAGTCCATGGGAGGGGGCATGAGGGGGCGTGGCGTGACATCACATGGGGCGGAGTCGTGACATCACGATCTCACGTCACCGTGGTCGGGAGGCGTTAGGATGAGAGCCTCCAGCGCTGTCGGAAGCCACAACAGGTGGTTGCTGCAGCCGAGATCCCGGGGGTCCCCAGTGGCGGGACCCCCGCAATCTGACATCTTATGCCCTATCCTTTGGATAGGGCATAAGATGTCTAGGGGAGGAGTACCCCTTTAAGGTCAAATGGGCTGCGTCCTTAAGGGGTTAATATGCAAATAGCTGCCAGGGGGAGCTTTCAGAGAGCAGAGCACTCACTTCGACATTCATTAGCATATTAACCCCTTAAGGACCCGGGTTTTTCCGTTTTTGCATTTTTGTTTTTTCCTCCTTACCTTTAAAAAATCATAACTCTTTCAATTCTTCACCTAAAAATCCATATGATGGCTTAATTTTTGCACCACCAATTCTACTTTGTAATGACGTCAGTCATTTTACCCAAAAATCTACGGCGAAACAGAAAAAAAATCATTGTGAGACAAAATTGAAAAAAAAAAAACGCCATTTTAACTTTTGGGGGCTTCCGTTTCTACACAGTACATTTTTAGGTAAAAATGGCACCTTGTCTCTATTCTGTAGGTCCATATTGTTAAAATGATACCCTACTTATGTAGGTTTGATTTTATCATACTAATGGAAAAAAATCAAAACTACATGCAGGAAAATTTATATGTTTAATATTGTCATCTTCTGACCCCTATAACTTTTTTTATTTTTCCGCATATGGGGCGGTATGAGGGCTAATTTTTTGCGCCGTGATCTGAAGTTTTTAGCAGTACCATTTATGCATTGATAGGACATATTGATCGCTTTTTATTCATTTTTTTTATGATATAAAAAGTGACCAGAAATGCACTATTTTGGACTTTGGAATTTTTTTGCGCGTACGCCATTGACCGTGCAGTTTAATTAACTATATATTTTTATAATTCGGACATTTCCGCAAGCGGTGATAACACATATGTTTATTTTTATTTTTATTTACACAGTTTTTTTTTTATGGGAAAAGGGGGGTGATTCAAACTTTTATTAGGGGAGGGGTTAAATGATCTTTATTCACTTTTTTCACTTTTTTTTGCAGTGTTATAGCTCCCATAGAGACCTATAACACTGCACACACTGATCTTTAACATTGATCAGTGGTTTCTCATAAGAAACCACTGATCGATGATTTTGCCGCTTGACTGCTCCTGCCTGGATCTCAGGCACTGAGCAGTCATTCGGCGATCGGACAGCGGGGAGGCAGGTAGTAATCCTCCAGCTTTCTTGTAAGCTGTTCGGGATGCCACGATTTCGCCGCGGCGATCCCGGACAGCTCCCTGAGCTAACTGGCATGGTTTCACTTTCATTTTTGACGCGGCGTTCAACTTTGTACGCCGCGTCTAAAGGGTTAATAGCACGCTGCACCGCTATCAATGTCGCGCTCTATTAGCCACGGGTCCCGGACGTTGTTAGAGGCCAGGCCCGACCCACTATGATGCGGGGCCACGCCGTGGTCCCCCGTTATAGAATGGGAGCGGACTCAGGACATACAGGTACGCCCTGGGTCCTTAACAGGTTAAGGATGGAGGCAGCGGGATCGCCATACAAAGTAGAGAACAGATGTAAGAAATGTGATCAGCACCAGATTTATCACATGCCCTGCACCATGTAATAAATTTGGTGCAGGTACATAGTTTCCACCATACAAATTAATGGGGTAAAACGACGTTCACCTACAACATAATACAACAAAATTTACCCCCAATATGTATAATCAAATGCCATCGCCAAAAGTAGAGGTTACTGGGGTTAGAATCTTGCTCTCCCAATAAGTGTCAGTGTTATTAATGCACTGTCAGACCTCTTAACCAGAGTCAACTCATTCGCCTGATGAATGACCAGTTTAATAAGCTGCAACATAAATAATAAACAACTACTTAGACGCTGGTCTGAAAACTCCCGGCTATATAAATGAAATATCCATTGTTTCTGAAATCCAATTATTAGTGCAACGTTGGCAAACTCACTTATCATACTTTTTCTCTCTGAAAGAAACCTCACTCTCATCTCCCAACCAGGAACAGGTCAATGAATGTTGACATCATCCAATATAACTTTACTGGCTTCAAATCTTGGCAGTGGGTCTAATTCATTTACATGAGAATAGCTTACTGATCAGTTATTATCCAAAGAGCAAGCCCTGCTGTGGCTACTGGAGGATGGGATAAAGAAGCAGCCATCCAAGAAAAAACTCTATAATGTATTTTATCTCTGACATTTTTCTACGTATACGGAAAATGAAAACACAAAGAGAAATGACTCCATAGATTTTTCCCTATCTTTCGAATTTTCATCCTCCTGTGAATGGCCACTAATGTACTAGAGGTTAATTAGAAATATATATCTTCCATATGTGTCATCTGAGTATTTCTTGCTGAAAGTTTAAGCAGTTTGTTGACTTTACGATTGCATCTATTTATCTTTCAAAGTATTTGAGATAGGAAAGTTGCCGTTCCTCATTATGAATTGATTCCAGATTGTGATGAAGTCATGGATATTCAGAAACTCGGGAGCTTTGGAATATTTGTTTCTTTTTTTTTTCTCTTTTATTCATTTTGGAGTCTTGGTGGATGAGAAATCTATTTTACATAATTTGTATGAAGGAGTCAAATTAACATGACATCTCCCTCCTAATACTGAACTATAGGGCACAAATGGAATTAAAATGATGTCCTTTTGCACCGCACATTTCAATTTAATATTAATCTGCTGTAGGGATTCTTTAATGATAAATGACTAAGTGAAGGATATGATCTTCAGCCCTATGTCTTTAGCACAGTGATATAAATTAATCATTGGCCAAATAAAAGTGACTAAGGCAGACAAGTTGACTTATTGAGATGTAGGGAAATTTGTCTCGCAGTTCACATGTCTTCTTCGGTAAAAAATATTTTGTTAACAATGAAGCAAAATCAGTGCTGTAATTTTAGTAAAGAAAGTAAGGAATACAAGTGGTCCAGCTTAATGCACACTATGCCATGGTGTTTTGGGGCTCAGTATATTTCTTACTATGCATTCCCTGGGGTCTTGGGGCTCAGTATAATACACACTATGGGGGAGATTTATCAAAACCTGTGCAAAGGGAAAAGTTGACCAGTTGGCCATAGCAATCAATCAGATTGCTTCTTTCCTTTTTCAAAGGCCATGGTGCCTTTTGGCTCAGTATAATACACAATATGCCCTGGTGTTTTGGGGCTCAGTATAATAAACAATATGCCCTGGTGTTTTGGGGCTCAGTGTAATACACAATATGACCTAGTGTTATGGTGCTTAGTATAAAACACAATATGCACCGTTGTCTTGGAACTGAGTATAATACGCAAGATGTCCTGGTGTCTTGGGGCTCAGTATGGGGGAAATTTATCAAGACCTGTCCAGAGAAAAAGTTGCTGAGTTGCCCATTGCAACCAGTCAGATCGCTTCCTTCATTTTTGAAAAGGCTTCTGAAAAATGAAAGAAGCGATCTGATTGGTTATAATGGGCAACTATTGCTCTGGAAAAATTTTGAGAAATCTCCCCCAATATGCCCTGGTGTCACAAAGAGAATAAATACCCCTCTGCCCCATAAGTAGACACTAGTATTATATATTGAACATACTAGGTGTTACAGGTTTTGCATTCTTGTCTGGCAACTTTAAGTGACACCTCTGAGTCTGCTAGGTACTCTGTGGGGATGTCTACTTTGCTACGCATTATATCAATTACCCCATGTAAATATATGTCCATATGTTCCTTTACCATTTGGTTGACATATCCTGAGGTGTGTTGCACAAGATGACCAGGTTTAACAAAGAAACAAATGATTTCCAATTCCCTCTTGAGAGGAGTTCATGCTATCTGTTTCTCTATTTGGCCACCCTGTGGTTGCAATGCAAATTGCAGCCTGTTCAGAGTTTTGATACCAGGTGACAATGAAAAATATAGATCATTAACAAAATTAAAGGGAGGGTAGGGGAGAACACATGTGTAGCACACATAAAGTATAACCCATGTACAGCAACAGTAATCACTGGAAGATACTTAAGTGTCATACAGTAAGGGTCATGCTCATTGAGGATCTGTGCTTATGTTGGTGGTAAATGGCCGTGTCCTTTGTCCACCATCATGCTAATTTCTTGTTTTGTGAGATGGCTACTTCCTGTTTCTGTGGCTCCCCTCAGACTACAATCCCCAAGATGCTTTGTTTCAAGGTGGGAAGTGACTTATTTCCCTCCCACACATCTGTTGTCCCACCAATTTCAGCACAGCACAACCTGACACGCCGGTAACATCATCAGGGGGCTGGCTTCACACACAAAAGACAAAGCAGCCGAAGTCCTCTTTTGGCACCTTCCTTGTGTTCTATTGACTCGAGCCACACAGCAAGCTGGGAAGGATCCAAGACAACATTTATTTGGTAGGCTCCAGAAAATGAACTTCAGAGCAGGAGAGGTTTCTGAAGGGGATTTGCTCCTGCTCTGGACAGTTCCTGACATGAAAATTGTTTCCACCTGCTACATACAACCTGTGGTTTACAAGAAAGGACATTAATATTATCCACACAAATTACATGATAGACATGGTATAAATAGCTGTGTTAGGTACATATATAAATATGAGAGATGATTAGGATCAGGGCTTTTAGTGAGCAGTAATCCACCTGCACCTTATTGGTGTTTAAATAAGTGGTTTGGAATAACTGCAACCTGGTCATGTGAGATGTTTGAGACAAGCACCCCTCCTGTCTCGCAACAGTATACTTCCGAGAGTACCTGCAAGTGGAGTGCTGGGAAGCAGAACAGGTAGGACCTTTCCAGTGGCATAGCTTTATAGGTCACAATTAGAGATGAGCTAATCTAATCGGATTCGTTCTTAATTTCATGAAAAATTTTATTCGGACCGAATCTAAACTTCAACTCGATTCGAAATAACAAATTTTTCCATTAGCGACACCCGCTGTGATCATCCTGTATAATGCATAGATGTGAGCGGCTTTCTCCTGCACTCGCATCTCTGCAACAGAAAGGACGATAGCAGTCGTTGTCAATTAACTGCAAATACTACTGCTCCCAACATGGAGCACACTCTGCTCCATGCTGGGAGCTGTAGAACCTGCATTGCAAATTGTCTATTAATGCAGGTTCTACAGCTCCCAGAATGGAGCATAGTGTGATCCATGTTGGGAGCAATAGTACCTGCAGGTAAGGAAAGATCACAGCGGGTGTCAGTCGAAAATTCTGCTCCATGCTGGGTGCAGTAGTACTACCTAAAAAAGTGAAACACACACTTTATTAAACACAATATTAATTATTAAAGATTAATTATATAAATATATTATTTTTACATATAAATGGCCCCTTTCTACATTTTTATTATTGTCGGCTACATTTTTAGGTCTTTAAATTTTTGGGAGCGGGCAGGGACCAGGAAATTAAGCGCTCAATATTAAATATGAATGAGTGCATTTCATAATTTTTTTTCTAGTTTTTGTTCTAAATCATCATTTTTTTTTCTCTTTACTTTTTTAGCCCCATTTATTAAAGTTTTTTTCGGGCATTAAGATGTGCTGCCATGAATATTTGCAGGGGTCAGAGACAAGCTGAGGACAGGGACATTAGTAATATGTATGATACAGTAGGCAAAAAAAAGGTTGAGTTTCCCTAATTTACCAAAAATCCATAAATTTACAGAGGTCTTCTATCAGAAATCAAAGATACTTCAAATTATAATTTGCGGAGGCAGATGGCCGGGACAATAATGTATGTATGCATTTAATGTAATTATGAAGGACGATATCATTGTAATTATACAGTATGAGCTGTTTAAATGACAAATTGCTGCAAAACTCTTCTTGTAATTCCAATGTCTCTGCATATGCAGGAAGACATGGATCTATAGCTATAATTTCACTAGGATGGAAAGTGTAGAAATTGCTGTAAACTGTAGAAGGGAATATGTAACCATGGATGTGGGATTAACTTTTTATATATGTGAAACATCTTTTATTTTTTATGTAGGGGATCATGGGAGTTGTAATTCTTGAATTCCAGTTGTCCCCGCTTGCAATCACAGTGGTTGCAGCGAGGACTGGCAGGGAGTCACTGGGGCTGTATGAATGGAAGAAAAAAAGTTTTGAAATATACAGTAGCTGCCCTAATTTGAGCAAATTGAGTAATGAGACCACTGCCAATTGAGGTCAAATAGGTAATGGAACATCAAAGGAATGTAGGTCAAGTGGTTTGACCTTAATTGCTTGTGGTCCCATTATTTAATTAAGGTCTTTCCCTCCTATTTCCTGTTCTTCATTCATCTGTCTGCTGTGTGAGCGAAGAAAAAGAATTTATATATATATATATATATATATATATATATATGTATATATATATATATATATATATATATATATATATATATATATGTATATATATATATATATATATATATATATATATATATATATATGACAAATACATAAATATAAATAAATATATATATATATATATATATATATATATATATATATATGTGTGTTTATTTATTTTGATATGACAAATGCATATATATATATATATATATATATATATATATATATATATATATATGATATAATGTGTATGTTTACATCTACATTTACATGAGCAGAAAAAAATAAATATATATATATATATATATATATATATATATATATATATATATATATGATTTATATATCTATATACACTGCTCAAAAAAATGTAAGGGAACACTTAACACAATGTAACTCCAAGTCAATCACACTTCGGTGAAATTACACTGTCCACTCAGGAAGAAACACTGATTGACAATTAATTTCACATACTGTTGTGCAAATGGGACAGACAACAGGTGGAAATGATAGGCAATTAGCAAGACACCACCAATAAAGGAGTGGTTCTGCAAGTGGTGACCACAGACCACTTCTCAGTTCCTATGCTTTCTGGCTGATGTTTTGGTCACTGTTGAATGCTGGCGTTGCTTTCACTCTAGTGGTAGCATGAGACGGAGTCTACAACCCACACAAGTGACTCAGGTAGTGCAGCTCATCCAGGATGGCACATCAATGTGAGCTGTTGCAAGAAGGTTTGCTGTGTCTGTCAACATAGTGTCCAGAGCATGGAGGCGCTATCAAGAGATAGGCCAGTACATCAGGAGACGTGGAGGAGGCCATAGGAGGGCAACAACTAAGCAGCAGGACCGTTACCTCCGCCTTTGTGCCAGGAGTAGTAGGAGGAGCACTGCCGGAGCCCTGCAAAATGACCTCCAGCAGGCCACAAATGTGCATGTGTCCATGAGGGTGGTGTGAGGGCCCGACGTCCACAGGTGGGGGTTGTGCTTACAGCCCAACACCGTGCAGGATGTTTGGCATTTTCCAGAGAACACCAAGATTGGCAAATTTTCCAAAAGCAGATGGAAGCAGTTTCACAATGAGCACATGAGACAGATGTAACAGAGTCTGGAGATGCCATGGAGAACATTCTGCTGTCTGCAACATCTTCCAGCATGACCAGTTTGGTGGTGGGTCAGTAATGGTGTGGGGTGGCATTTCTTTCCTTCATGTGCTTTCCAGAGGTAGCCTGACTGCCATTAGGTATCGAGATGAGACCCCTTGTGAGACCATATGCTGGTGCGGTTGGCCCTGGGTTCCTCCTAATGCAAGACAATGCTAGACCTCATGTGGCTGGAGTGTGTCAGCAGTTCCTGCAAAAGACAGGCATTGATGCAATGGACTGGCCCGCCCGTTCCGCAGACCTGAATCCGATTGAGCATATCTGCGACATCATGTCTTGCTCCATCCACCAATGCCACGTTGCACCACAGACTGTCCAGGAGTTGGCAGATGCTTTAGTCCAGGTCTGGCAGGACATCCCTACTACCTCATTAGGAACATGCTCAGGTGTTGTAAGGAGGTCATACGGGCACGTGGAGGCCACACTCACTACTGAGCCTCATTTTGACTTGTTTTAAGGACATTACATCAAAGTTGGATCAGTCTGTAGTGTGGTTTTCCACTTTGATTTTGAGTGTGACTCCATATCCAGACCTCCATGGGTTGATAAATTGGATTTCCATTGATAATTTTTGTGTGGTTTATGAGACCCACCAACAGTCAGTTTGCAAACAGTGCGCAATATATGTTTGCAAACTGTTCGTGGTTACCGCCACTCCCGGAGCATATCTGACCTGGGTTGAAGGAACGAGACCCGCATCCTATTTGAGTACCCACGGACAGTTTGCAAACATATATTTTGCACTGTTTGCAAACTGACTGGCAGGACCTAGCATATCGAGTATATGCACCATATGGATAATATGTAATAATATATACTGTAGATGTATGCAGATGTAAACTTTCACATTAGATCATATATATATATATATATATATATATAGATAGATAGATAGATAGATAGATAGATAGATAGATAGATATAGCTATTAAAGATGAGCGAATCGAATCAGACAAATCAGAATGAGTTCTGAATTTCAGGAAAAATTTTATTCTGACCGAATCCGAATTTCCACTAAATTCTAAATGATGAATTTCTTCATTCACTCCATTTCGTTATTACTCTAAGGCTAAGATTCCGCTGAGTTTTTGCAGTAAAAAAAGTATTTAACGAAATTTTTATTTTCTATAACAAAATTTTAATTCATTTTTAAACAGAGACCAATTTATGTGGGCAGCAGGGACCATGAAATGTATCCGACAATTATAAAAATGTAGAAAGGGGCCATTTAAATATAAAAATAATATATTTTTTAGAAATCATTTTGTTAAACTTTTTATTAGTAATGTATTTTAAGAATGTGACACCCAGGGAGATCTGTCTATTAGCGCAGGTACTACTACTCCGATCATGGAACAGTCTGTTCCATGCTGGGAGTAGTAGTGCTACCTAAAAAAAATAAAAAAAAAATAGAGGGAAAAAAAGTGAAACACACACACACTTTATTAAACACATTATTAAAATACATATAAATACATATATACATATACTAATAAAAATTTGCCGCAAATTTATTCGGATCAAATCACATATTTTTGAAAAATTCGGGGCCAAATCAAATTTTTTAAAATGTTCTCATATCTCGTCACAATGGTAGGCCCCCCTGCCATTACACTAAAAGCTGCCTGTCTGTAAATCCATCAGTGGGTCACACAGAACCATTGATACAGAGCTGGACAACTTGCAGAAGAAATGGAGCTTGTGCCGGAGGGTGGAACAGGGGCATGCTTATTAAGATTACTTGCTGAAGATGGGGAACATGAAGGAAGTACATGGTGTGAACGGTGGGCCATGCTAATATGAGCACATGACATAGATTGGGTACATGCTGATGTAGATGGTGCAGCAGCAGTCATGTGCTGAAGCACATCGCACATTCATGCTGAAGCACATCGCACATACTGACAACGCCGGTCCTGCGGTCTGCATTTTGTTTAAGGTGTCTGGTCGGGGGTCTTTATTTTTTTAGTCTGTGGGCCACAATTTATTTCACTTATATATTAACAATGAGCTTTCTTTTTGACTGAATGTTTGCTTCCACAAAAGTCATGGATGAGATACAGCAGCATGCACAGAAGATAAGTCCGTTTTTTATTAGAATGCCAGATTTTGCCACCCAGGACAGAAAATCTAAGCATTTGCTTCACCCTGATTTTCCTATTTGCGACGCTTGGGCCTATCCTTTACCCGTTCTCTTGTGTATGTAGTTACCATAGAGTGGAGAGGCCTGCACAGGTTCTCCAGAAGAAATAAGATGAAACCAACCTAGGTTGTATTCTCCTCTCCAATGGCCCTGTAGCAGATTTATGGTTTTATGTACATCCTTAATAAGACATATAGAAATGATTTCTAAATGGGTATTCCAGGAAAAAAAAATTATATATCAACTGGCTCCAGAAAGTTAAACAGATTTGTAAATGACTTCTATTAAAAAATCTTAATCTTTTCAGTACTTATGAGCTTCTGAAGTTAAGGCTGTTCTTTTTTGTCTAGGTGCTCTCTGATGACATCTGTCTCGGGAAACGCCCAGTTTAGAGGAAGTTTGCTATGGGGATTTGCTTCTAAACTGGGCGTTTCCCAAGACAGATGTCATCAGAGAGCACTTAGACAGAAAATAACAACCTTAACTTCAGAAGCTCATAAGTACTGAAAGGATTATGATTTTTTCATAGAAGTAATTTACAAATCTGTTTAACTTTCTGGAGCCAGTTGATATATAAAAAAAAGTTTTTTTCCTGGAATACCCCTTTAATTTTGACCCTTATATAGAGACCCCGAAGATACATAAATATTTTTTTTCTCCATATAATACATTTTATTAAAGTGAATGCAATAACATAAATATTTTTTTTTATATATTCTTCTGAACAACATTTTTGATATATTTTACTTTTACTTTTATGAATTATCTACTGTGATCTTTTTGTAACCTGATTCATGAATTTGTTACATCATGTAAACCTAATTGTTATGCATAGTACAGTATATCTTGCAGAACATTACTGTAGTCCAGTAGGTAACAGTAAATGTTCAGACGAAAGCCTGGTGGAAGTCAGAAAGGTTGCTTTACCCGTCTTTTGGCTTCTCACATAATTATTGATCTAATAAGAATGCACAAAGTTATATTTCCAAAGTAAGTTTCATTCTGTATCTGTCAGTTCTTTATGACATATTGATCTGCTTTGATCTATACAAATGAATTTGGCTTTTAAAGATTTATCTGTGAGTTAAAATGCAAATAGAGAGATGAGAAATTTTGAAAAAGACTTGTGGTTTATATGGAGAATGCTTTTTGTTCATGAAGTAAGTTAAGACGTGCATTAATATTCATGTATACATTTGTTGAGGTCATACATTAATTATTTAATTATAATAGCCAAACTACAGAGGTTCATCAAAATAACTTGAACACCTCTATTTTTACATAGTCAAGTGAACCCTTCCTGACTCATCTGTCAGCACTGATAATGCCCAATTTTTTTTTAGCTATGCAGCTTATATCACTTTCAATAAACTTTATAAATTGTGTCATTTAAAAAAAAAAAGTTTTAGGGGAGTGAACTGTCAGGCCTGTCAGAGCTCCAAAGGGGAATAGTCCTTAGTGAGCAGTTGCTGAGGTGATGGGTGTCAAGATCAGCTGTTTCTATGGTCTGTATTTTCCTTTTCAGTACCTTAGCAACACTTGGTAGTCACAGTCCATTGACTTTCCTTCTCCATAGACTTTACCTCTCTGTTTCCTTGATCGCAGTATGCAAAGCTCTCAGCAAAAACATTTTCATACAGAAGTAGCTGTGGTAGAAAGTCAAAGCTTGATGTTATGGACAGAAGAGCACATTGTTTAAATGTAGAGAAACAACAAAACTATGGCCTTTTAAACTACTGTAGGATTTTATGCAAGTTTAAAGGTACTCTGCAGTAATTTGAGGGGCAAAACTTTATCTACAAACAGTATCAAATAGAGAACAATTGGACATTGGTTAGTTTAAGTAGATTAGAATTCTAATCCTGATCCCTGTGTTTTAGAGAAATAATAGTTTAAAACTGACTCGGAAGAGGGGTTTGAGTCACTGAGGTGGGCCCTGGTGGCTTGTCACATCATTTCATATTAAGCCATAGCTTGTAGAAATAAGGGAGCCTGTCTCTGCTTAAGTAAGCTTGTTGTTAATCTCCCGACAGGTTCCCTTTAAAGAAATACTTTACTTTTCCTATCTTTACACAGTGGTGGCACAACATGCTTAACAGTTATCGTGT
This sequence comes from Hyla sarda, assembly GCF_029499605.1. Lineage (NCBI taxonomy): Eukaryota > Metazoa > Chordata > Amphibia > Anura > Hylidae > Hyla > Hyla sarda. The sequence goes on along the minus strand of NC_079189.1, from coordinate 71,065,976 downwards.
AAGATATAGAAGCTTGTTGGTTGCTTGGTTGGTTAGTTCTTAATGCTTTCCATGGATAGTCTATCCTAGACCACTACTGGTAGTGGCAATGGTTTTTAGGGTCAACTAATTGTCTACTCTTCATGATTTTTTAGGTATTTTGGGGGGATGTTTGGATGAAAGCTCTGCTTTATGGGTACCCCAAGTAGTATGAAAGAAAACATGCTGCCCAGTTTTCTTACTGGTCTCATGTCGCACAATTTGGCTTACAGCCCAATGCTTCCTCTGCAGTGCAAAAACAGCTCTGGCCTGACAACCCACCTGTATTCCTCCAGTGAACAAGCCTATGTCGTCCTCCAGTTCACACAGGCCCCAGTTCAGACAAGCCCCAGTCCTAGCAAATTTTATAAGCCAACCATGGGTCAAATTGACCATCTGCTTGGTCTCTTGCCACAAAAAAGACACCTTTAGGCCTAGTTGGATATGAAATGTTTACTGAAAATAAATTTCTAATCCTGAAGGATTTGTAAACAACTACATAGGAAATTGGTGGCCCAATAGGTCAAAGTAAAGTGTCCTTGAAGGGTACCTGTGCAGTTTTTATAGTAAACCTGACTAGGGCAGTCCTCTTAACAGTGAGCTGGACCCATAAGATAGTGTAAGGACTGGTAAAATGAGGTCCCTGTAAATAGGACCAGGTATCCCTTAGTTTTTGTGGAAAGAACACTGTAAGAAAACTGTACTAGTTTCGCTAGTAGTAGTAAGCCTACTAAGTAAGAAATTGGTAAGAAACTACATTTGGGTCCGTTTTCAGGGTGTGGTAGTGTGTGAACGAATATGAATATTGTGGTATTGTACCAGTTAGGAAATTGCACCAACTTGTGTAAAAAATAACTGGGCTTGAGGGTGTGTGTTTTCATACCAAGTGTATTTGAAGAAGTAGTGTGGGAATTTATGATGAAGGGAATTTAGATTCAGGGAGTTTAGAAGAGAGACAATTGTATAATTTTATTATTTACTGTCTGATTCTGTCTGTTTGATATCTGTGCTACCCCCATTACTAAATTGTTCTCCATGTTTGACATTGCTGTCCAGCTTACATCTTGCTGGATGTATGCAATCCTTAAACAGTGGTGTAAAGATGCATATTGCTGTGCGAGATGTGTGCAAGTTTTTCATTCATCATTTTTAAACTACGGTACATACAATAATAAGTTGTATGTTTATTATGTGTTACTTTTATTGTTGCCGTAGTGTTTCCAGCTCTAGTTATCTACTGCAACTACATGACTCACTCAAAATGCTCACATGTCCTGTTAGTGAAATCCTTTGATCTGAAATTGACAGTATTGATTGTATTCTAGCATGTGTATACAGAGGTTAAACTGCTATTCTTGTGTCTTCAACAAGCTTTCAAGTTTGAAACAATATATAGAACAATGATTGCCCTTAAAAGCCATATTTTGGAAAATAGAAGGAAATGGTTCAATTGAAGACAGAGATGATAAAAGAATAAAGGGCAGGAAAAGAAAGGGGATACTTCAATCTTCTAAGTGGCATTATTGAATTTAGTTGTGCACATTGTAAATCACTTCTAGCACATTTAAAGGATTCTGAAGTGAATATTGACCCAAATGACCACCCAATCAACATTTTCCTTGATATTTTCTAATACAGAAATGAATATTTACTTGTCTAAAGTAGTAATAGGAGTACTAAGGCTAGGGCCCAGCTACTGTTTTATTCATTTGGTATTCCATTATCACATTGGGGTGCAATTAGAGGACAGAGAGTGGACCCACTAACTTACTGCAACCTTGGCACAGTTGTAGCCCAGAATTAATTCCAGCTGGGGAGAGGGAACATACAGAAAGACTCCACCTTACAGAGCCACAGCCGGTCAATGTCAGGTGGGCTCAAGGGAACATGCTGGTGCACCCACATTGTCGAAGGCTGGGGCAAGGTGCTTGGGGGGACTGTACTATAGGTGATGGTCTTAGTTTCCCTAGGGAAACTCTCTAGTGTAGGTGCCAGGCATGGTGGAGATTAGGGCACCCTGATGATGTGAATAATAATGCCATGAGGTTTTGACGTAGAGAAAGTCTCTTTTTCAGCTGATCCAATAAATAAAAGTCAACTCACAATTTTGTGTAGATCAGGTAGCTCAGGAATACACAAGCAAGAAAGCAATCTGATCTAAAGCTGAGGTAGTGGGTGAGGTATATAGCTTCTTTCTGTTCTGTACCTTAGCAAGTCACAATCCATTTACTTTGCTTCTCCAAAGGGGGTTTAACTTGACTCCATCTGTCTCCTGGAGGTTCCTGAAACTTGCTGTACTACTTGACTCTCTGTAGTGTCCAAAGCTTTGAGGAGCAGGCACTTGAGTTGCTGCCCTCCCAACTACTGTGATGACTAGGGCTGGCTTGAAGTCCAAATGGTAAAGAGGCCCCTGTGATCCTTCTCCTCACTGTCTAAAGAAAGATATAGCTCTCTCTGCTTCTGGCAGGATTTGCCTTTGGATGTGCACAGGTAGACCTGGGAAAATTTGTAGACTTTTCAGGCTTAGGGTAGTCTTAAAGGGGTTATCCAGGAATAGAAAAACACAGCTAATTTCTTTCAACAACAGTTCCAGGTCTGTCTGTAGGTTAGGTGTGGTTTTACAACTTGGCTCCATTTACTTCAATGGAAGTGAGCTGCAGAACCACACCCAACCTGGAGACAGACGGGGAGCAATTTTTAAAATAAAGTAGCTCTGTTTTTCTAATCCTGGATAACTCCCTCAAAGCCTAGACTACAGGAGGGGACGTTGGACTACTCCTCATCACCTTTTGCCTCCATACAATCTTTTCAACATTAGACATTATGACATACATGTATATAAAATGTAAAAAATAGGGTAAAAGGGGACCCACTAATCGCCCTTTCTGGGGGTCCTTATGTGTATTCACTGCCCATATACACACAAAACCGTACAGATTAGCATTCCTGTGAATCTCTGTACAACAATTCTATTCTTCAACTCTCTCTAGATTGTAACTGATTAAGTTAGTGCAGAAGAATGCCTCAATGGACTGCTATATTTTGAAGAGCATAGGAGAGAGACACACTAAAAGCACAATGTAAAAATAAATTCAATTGTAATTCTTTTTTGATGAAGATAGCTTAGTAAAGGGCGATTACTACACGATCCACACAGAGCATTTCATTATATTTAAGTAAATGTTAAAAGAAAAGGCCATGTTTCTGCTGGATAATTTATGAAGGCAATATGTTTAATGTTCAGCGGCGAGAGCAAAGGCCAGGGGAATATTAGTGAGATATGGACACAGATATCATTTCAACTCTGGCATTAATTCTCCACAAAGATTTGGATTGTCTTCAAATGCAGTAAATGATGGTGGACAAGAGATAGAGAAAATCTCCAGAAAACATCTATTGTGAAGAATAGATACAAGTAAACTGAAGGTCATTCTGCAAACTGAACAACTAAAACATATGAATGTTTCTTTTAAAAAATGACATTTACTGGTATTAAAACATCTGCCCAGTTCTCCATTCCAGTTTTTGAGACTGGTAGGAATATCATCTGTAGCCTATCTATCATCCTACTACATATAGTTTGTGTTACGCCTAGCGCTCTGGGTCCCCGCTCCTCCCCGGAGCGCTCACGGCGCCTTTCTCCCTGCAGCTCCCCGGTCAGCGCTGACCGGGAGCGCTGCCCTGTCATGGCCGTTGGGGATGCGATCCGCACAGCGGGACGCGCCCGCTCGCGAATCGCATCCCAGGTCACTTACCCGTTCCCGTCTCCTGCGGTCATGTGCTGGCGCGCGCGGCTCCGCTCTCTAGGGCGCGCGCGCGCCAGCTCCCTGAGACTTAAAGGGCCAGTGCACCAATGATTGGTGCCTGGCCCAATTAGCTTAATTGGTTCCCATCTGTTTCCTGGCTATATCTAGTCTCCTCCCTTGCACTTCCTTGCCGGATCTTGTTGCCCTAGAGCCTAGTGAAAGCGTTTTTGTGTGTTTATACCCTGTGTACCAGAACTTTGCTATCTCCCCTGACTACGAACCTTGCCGCCTGCCCCCGACCTTCTGCTACGTCCGACTTTGCTTCTGCCTACTCCCTTGTACCTCGCCTATCTTCAGCAGCCAGAGAGGTGAGCCGTTGCTAGTGGATACGACCTGGTCACTACCGCCGCAGCAAGACCATCCCGCTTTGCGGCGGGCTCTGGTGAAAACCAGTAGTGGCTTAGAACCGGTCCACTAGCACGGTCCACGTCATCCCTCTCTGGCACAGAGGATCCACTACCTGCCAGCCGGCATCGTGACAGTAGATCCGGCCATGGATCCCGCTGAAGTTCCTCTGCCTGTTGTCGCCGACCTCCCCACACTGGTCGCCCAGCAAGCCCGACAGATTGCCCAACAAGATCACCAGCTGTCGTACTTGACCACCATGACTCAGCAACTCCAGTCGCAGCTACAGCAGATTCAGTCTCAGCTACAGCAGCAGCAACCATCTCCTCCGCCAGCTCCTGCACCTCTTCCGCAGCGAGTGGCCACTCCTAGCCTCCGCCTGTCTTTGCCGGACAAATTTAATGGGGACTCTAAGTTTTGCCGTGGCTTTCTTTCCCAATGTTCCCTGCATCTGGAGATGATGTCGGATCAGTTTCCTACTGAAAGGTCTAAGGTGGCTTTCGTAGTCAGCCTTCTGTCTGGAAAAGCCCTGTCATGGGCCACACCGCTCTGGGACCGTGATGACCCCGTCACTGCCTCTGTACACTCCTTCTTCTCGGAAATTCGAAGTGTCTTTGAGGAACCTGCCCGAGCCTCTTCTGCTGAGACTGCCCTGCTGAACCTGGTCCAGGGTAATTCCTCCGTTGGCGAGTACGCCATACAATTCCGTACTCTTGCTTCTGAACTTTCCTGGAATAATGAGGCTCTCTGCGCGACCTTTAAAAAAGGCCTATCCAGCAACATTAAAGATGTTCTGGCCGCACGAGAGACTCCTGCTAGCCTGCATGAACTCATTCATCTAGCCACTCGCATTGACATGCGTTTTTCTGAGAGGCATCAAGAGCTCCGCCAGGAAAAAGACTTAGATCTCTGGCCACCTCTCCCACAGTCTCCACTGCAATCTGCGCCTAGGCCTCCCGCCGAGGAGGCCATGCAAGTGGATCGGTCTCGCCTGACCCTGGAAGAGAGGAATCGCCGTAAGGAAGAGAATCTTTGTTTGTACTGTGCCAGTACTGAACATTTTCTGGTGGATTGCCCAATCCGTCCTCCACGTCTGGGAAACGCACGCTCACACTCAGCTCTCGTGGGTGTGGCGTCTCTTGATGCCAAGTCGGCTTCTCCACGTCTAACGGTACCTGTTCGGATTTCCACTTCAGCCAGCTCTCCCCTCTCAGCCGTGGCCTGTCTGGACTCTGGAGCTTCTGGAAATTTTATTCGGGAGTCCTTTGTGAATAAATTCCATATTCCGGTGACCCGTCTTGTCAAGCCACTCCGCATCTCCGCGGTCAACGGAGCCAGGTTGGACTGTACCATACGTTTCCGCACGGAGCCCCTTCTTATGAGCATCGGATCTCATCACGAGAGGATTGAACTTTTGGTCCTCCCCAATTGCACCTCGGAAATTCTCCTTGGACTTCCCTGGCTTCAACTTCATTCCCCAACCCTGGATTGGTCCACTGGGGAGATCAAGAGTTGGGGGTCCTCTTGTGCCAAGAACTGTCTAAAACCGGTTCCCAGTATCCCTTGCCGTAACTCTGTGGTTCCTCCTGTATCCGGTCCCCCTAAGGTCATTAAGGACTCTGCCTGCCACAGGAAATGCCCCTCCCCCCCTCCCAGGCAAGCTTCTGTGTCCCCTCATGGCCCTCGTCCTGGTGTCACACTGCCCCGTGCCAGGTCTCGCCCTCTGCCCTCTCTCCCCATTCCTACTCCTGCGGTTCTGCCTGCCGTTGAGGAATCCCTCCATCCTTTCCCGGTGTCCTCATCCCAGGGGAGGCAGTTACCCGATAAAGAGAAGGGGAGACCTAAGGGGGGGGGTACTGTTACGCCTAGCGCTCCGGGTCCCCGCTCCTCCCCGGAGCGCTCACGGCGCCTTTCTCCCTGCAGCTCCCCGGTCAGCGCTGACCGGGAGCGCTGCCCTGTCATGGCCGTTGGGGATGCGATCCGCACAGCGGGACGCGCCCGCTCGCGAATCGCATCCCAGGTCACTTACCCGTTCCCGTCTCCTGCGGTCATGTGCTGGCGCGCGCGGCTCCGCTCTCTAGGGCGCGCGCGCGCCAGCTCCCTGAGACTTAAAGGGCCAGTGCACCAATGATTGGTGCCTGGCCCAATTAGCTTAATTGGTTCCCATCTGTTTCCTGGCTATATCTAGTCTCCTCCCTTGCACTTCCTTGCCGGATCTTGTTGCCCTAGAGCCTAGTGAAAGCGTTTTTGTGTGTTTATACCCTGTGTACCAGAACTTTGCTATCTCCCCTGACTACGAACCTTGCCGCCTGCCCCCGACCTTCTGCTACGTCCGACTTTGCTTCTGCCTACTCCCTTGTACCTCGCCTATCTTCAGCAGCCAGAGAGGTGAGCCGTTGCTAGTGGATACGACCTGGTCACTACCGCCGCAGCAAGACCATCCCGCTTTGCGGCGGGCTCTGGTGAAAACCAGTAGTGGCTTAGAACCGGTCCACTAGCACGGTCCACGTCATCCCTCTCTGGCACAGAGGATCCACTACCTGCCAGCCGGCATCGTGACAGTTTGCTTAACCACCAGAAGCATCTTCCAGTGTTTTTGACAAAAAGTCAATTAGTTACATGATAAAAAATAAATACAGTCTTCACAAAAAAAACTTAGTTACAGCCTCCAGTCTTTTGGGTATAATGTTGCAAAGCTTCTACACCTGGATTTAAAGATTTTCTGCTATCGTTCTATGCAGATCTTCTCAAGCTCTGTCAGGTTGGATGGGGAACATCAATGTAAGCTCTTTTCAGGTTTCTCCAGAGATGTTCGATTGGGATCAAGTACGAGCTCTGGATGAACCTCTCAAGAAATTGTCCTAAGCCACTCCTGTATAACACAGTGTGCTTAAAGGGATGCTCAAAACCTAGACATCCTATCCCCTATCCAAAGGATAGGGGATAAGATGTCTAATCACAGGGGTCCCACCGCTGGGAACCCACATGATCTCTCTTGCAGCACCTCTATCATCTGGTGCACAGAGCGAGCTTTGCTCCGTATCTGATGACTGACAATTGTGGGGCCAGAGAATTTTGACGTCACACCCTGCCACCTCAATGCAAGTTTATGGGCGGGGGCGTGATGGCCACCACGCCCCCTCTCATAGACTTGCATTAAGGGGGCGTGATGTGATGTCTGGCAGAGTAAGTGCGCTCGCGGCCCGGGCACAGGGAGATGACATCACCAGCAGACACGCAGCAGACAGCGCCAAGACGAATGCAGGTGAGGACGGAGCGGAGGTTCAGGTGGGAAGGAGCTATGGAGACAGTGCTTTGTATAGAAGGAGCAAGTGGCCATCGCTGCAGCTACCAGGAGAGACCAGAAAAAAAGCGGTGAGTCCTGTACAAAGGGACGGAGGGCCTAATGCCATTAAGAACTGGCCTGGGGGATCTTGCATACCGGCCCTGAAGCACAGGGTTGTAATGAAACAATCATTTGGAGGAGTCTTAAAATGAAAATCCAGGATATGGAAGACCGCTCAAGGCGGAATAACCTTAGAGTAAGAGGAATTCCTGAGGCAGTTAAAGGAGTTGCTTATAATTCCCTTCCTGACAGAAAATCCAAGCAATTACTCCTAGATAAATCTACTATGGACCTCACATTAGATAGAGCACACTGCTTATCTAAACCAAAATTTGTCTCATCTTCGCTCCATAGACATATAATATTAAGGGTCCATTTTTTTCACATAAAGGAGAATACACTGATGGCAGCAAGGAAGCCACCACAGCTGCCTGAAAAATTTGCTAACTTGATGATTTTCCCAGACCTATCCCCGGGGACCATGGCAAAGCGAAGAGACTTCTCAGAGGGTGTCTTCTGAGGCATAATGAAATTATCTATAAATGGGGCTTCCCTGTTAAAGTAATAATTACACACAAAGGGGAAAGCATATTGTAAAAAGCCCACAGAATTTAATAAAACTTTGTGAAGAACAGGGGCTGCATCCTAAAGACTGGGGAAATGCAACACCAATAAGGGGAGCATCACAGAGACCATCCCTGGAATGGACAACAGTAACACATAAGAGGAGAACCTTTACAACACCTTCATGTGATATATAATGCATTATATATTTTGTTTCTTCCTCCAGTTTAAAAACTCTTTTTGATTAGTTATTTTTTTGATGTGCTATCCCTTTGTTTAGCCGGTTTAGCCAGCATATTGGTTTGCAAGAGAAAATACTGCAAATCCCCCTTAGGTGCTTAAGTCCAATATGTGTAGATTAGTTTTGATAATTAATAAATTATCAATGAGTGCAAGTATGGAAGTCTGGTTAAAAGGACAACTCATGGCACTCCATGAAAAACAAAATTATAATAGAAGGCTAGAACTTCAAAAAGAACTTACAGCCCTACACAGACAGAATAAAATAAAGTACAGTCGCCAAACAGCCTCTGCTATAAGCTCATTCATAATGGAAGGCATAATATTAACTTATACAGATATGACTTAGCAATGAAAAAACTAAAATTTGATTTTTACTGGATGGCAAATAAATCGGGTGCCTTTCTAGGGCATCAAGTTAAAATAAGAAAGATACAAAATAAAATCCCTTACCTGAACCTGCCTACTGGCGAGAGAGCACAAGACCCCCAGGGGATAGCAAATGAGTTTGAACAATATTATCAAGGACTATATAATCTGGGATAAAACAAAAGTATTCCACAAATAACAATTATAACAATAAAAGGAGCAAAGTGCTATTCTTCTATCTCCATTTGAAATAGAGGAAGTGGAAAAATGTATCCTAGCATTAAAATCTATGAAGGCACCTGGCCCAGATGGTATAATACAAAACTCATATAAAAAACCTATCCCCATTCTTAACAGAATTATTTAATAATATACTTGACACAGGTGGTTTAGAAAAAGAAGTGCTGGAAGCATCTATTATAACAATACCCAAACCAGGGAAGTCCCTATCTTATCCATCACATTTTAGACCAATTTCATTATTAAATAGTGATATAAAAATGTGTGCTAAATTACTAGCACAGAGAATAAATAAAGTCCTTCCTGCCTTGATAGATGCAGATCAGGTGGGTTTCCAATGAGGACGACAGTCACTGGACGGAACCAGGTGCTTTATAAATGTGATTGCAAGAGCTGTGGACGATCAAGTGCCTTCTCTGCTCCTATCCTTGGATGCGGAAAAGGCATTCGATCGGGTCCAATGGGGATATCTCACACTGATCCTAGAGAAGTGTAACCTCCCTATCAAATTGATATCAGTGATTATGGTTTTATATTCCTACCCATCTATTATGATCACACCCTATCGGTCCAGCCAAGATGCTAGAGAGAGTGTGATGGTGCAAGGGTTAAAAGCCACCAGACCTCTGGGTATCCACTACTAGTCCCAGCAAGTCACCAAATTAACCCTTTGATAAAAGTGTTTCACCAGAGCTTCCTTCAGAAAGGTAAGCTCCTATAAAACATTTAAACATTTAATCTGAAAAACGGTATCACAGTGCTACGCATAAAATAAACAAATGACATACAGGTACAAAAAAATAGAAAAGAGCTCAGCAAGACAAGTTCAGAAAACAAAAAGAAAAGGTATAGTAGTCCTTGTGAGTATATCTCCAGCTGTTGCTTAGGGTCGTTGTCCAGCTCTTAACTACAGGCTTGAACAAAGGTTTTGTCCGGCATCTCAGTTTTATAGTGGCTCTTTAGGAGGGGAAAAAACTCCATTCCTCCCCCTCCCCTCTGATCCCACCAGGTGGGTGCATATCTCTTGACTTCAAAAGAAGTATCACACAGGCATACAGACCCCCCAATAACCCCAATAAAACTGAAATGCACAAATACACAGTCTGAATGAACCCTCACCCATGCCTTAGATTATACACAAATACAATTATAATACACATGTATGATTCCATAATCTGGCCTTGGGCCTGACACCATCTGCAAGAGTATGTATTGAGGGATTTAACCTCTTAAGGACGCAAGGCATAGCTGTATACCCTGCGTCCGGTGTTTAAAACGGGGTCACGCCGTGACCCCACATCACACCGGGTCGGTCCCAGCTGCTAATGATAGCCGAGACCCTGCGCTAATAGCGCGCGGCACAGAACGATCAGTGCCATACGATATTAACCCTTCAGACACGGCAATCAAAGTTGATCGCCATGTCCAAAACGAAAGTAAAAGCTTCCCGGCAGCTCAGTCGCGATGTCCAGATCAGCTAGGACACGAGCGGAGGTCCCCTGTCTCCCTCGTGTCCGATCGGCGTTTGATTGCTCAAAGCCTGAGCTACAGGCTTGAGTAATCGAGCCCCTAGAACGCTGATCCATGCAAAGCTATGGCTTTGCAGGGATCAGGGTAAAAGATCAGTGAGTGCAGTGCTATAGCTATGGGAGCTATAACACTGCAAAAAAAAAAGTTTTAAAAAAAAGTTAATAAATGTCATTTAACCCCTTCCCTAATAAAAGTTTGAATCACCCCCCCCCCCCTTTTCCCATAAAAAAACTGTGTAAATAAAAATAAACATAAGTGGTATCGCCGCGTGCGTAAATGTCAGAACTATAAAAATTCCAAAGTCCAAAATATGGTATTTTTGGTCACTTTTTTTGGTCACTTTTTATATCATAAAAAAATGAATAAAAAGCAATCAAAAAGTCTGATCAATGCACAAATGATACCGATAAAAACTTCAGAACACGGCGCAAAAAATGAGCCCTCATACCGGCCCGTATGCAGAAAAGTAAGAAAGTTATAGGGGTCAGAAGATGACAATTTTAAACGTATACATTTTCCTGCATATAGTTATGATTTTTTTCAGAAGTACGACAAAATCAAACCTATATAAGTAGGGTATCATTTTAACCGTATGGACCTACAAAATAAAGATAAGGTGTCATTTGTACTGAAAAATGCACTGCGGAGAAACGGAAGCTCGCAAAAGTTACAAAATGAAATTTTTTCTTCAATTTTGTTGCACAATGAATTTGTTTTCCGTTTCGCCGTGGATTTTTTGGTAAAATGACTAATGTCACTACGATCACGGGTCACCGTTGGTTGCTATGGCAGCAGGAGGTCAGATCATGACCTCCTATATGCCTGCTATGGAGGCCTGTGAGATCCAGCCAGAGGCTGGATCGCACAGGCTGTAGTGTGTGCAGCTCATCAGGTCATACTGTGTTGCAGTACACATGTATTGCAGCATAGTATAACCTGTAAAAAGTGTAAACAATTTAATGAAAAGTTCTTCAATAAAAGTATGAAGTGTAAAAAAATAAAAATAAATAAAAAATGCCCCTTTCCCAATAAAAGCCCTGTATTTTCACCAAAAAAGATCAAAAACACAAATCATATACATAATAAGTATTGCCACATCCATAATGATGTGTACTATTAAACTATAATGTAAATTATCCCGCACGGTGAACGACGTAAAAAAAAAAGCGCAAAATTCGCCAATTTTGGTACAAATAGGGGAATAAAAAAGATCAAAAGGTAGCATGTTGCACAAAAATTATACCAATAAAAAGTACAGCTTATCCCGCAAAAAATAAGCCCTTACTCAATGGCGTCGGACGAAAAATAAAAAAGTGACTGCTGTTGGAAAATAAATGTCAGAAAAAGAATTTTGCTCAGAAAAGGAAAAAGAACATAGAAAGCTATATAAAATGGGTATCACCATAATCATACTGACCCACAGAATAAATATAACATCACTTTTACCGCACAGTGTACACCATAAAAAAACTGAAATTTTCCAGTTTTTCACAATATTTTGAAGTTTCAACAATATTTTGAAGTACAAAAAAAGCTGTATGTGTCAACAAAAATGCACCACTTATATAAAGTACAATATGTCAAGAAAAAACTATCTCAGAATCGCTCTGCTCAGAAAAAGCATTCTAAAGTTATTACCATTTAAAGAGATACATGTCAAATTGAAAAAAAAAAAAAAGAGCCTGGTCATTGAGGTAAAAATGGGTCCATCCTTAAGGGGTTAACTTCCTCTCCAAGGAAATCATTATTAATTAACATGAAGACACTTAGCACCACTTTACAGGTAGAGATTAAAACACACTCAAAATTACCAATCTCATGGCTGGGGAGAATCGTGTTGACAAAAAATGTTTTACTACCAAAAAGAATATATTTTTTTCCGCAATCTCCCTATAATTATGGTATCTCCATAATCATACTGACCCACAGAATAAATATAACATCACTTTTACTGCACAGTGTACACCATAAAAAATTTTTTAAATCTTCCAGTTTTTCACAATATTTTGAAGTTTTTCACAAAAAAAGCTGCATGTGTCAACAAAAATGCACCACTTATTTAAAGTACAATATGTCACGAAAAAACTATCTCAGAATCGCTCTGCTCAGAAAAAGCGTTCTAAAGTTACCATTTAAAGAGATACATGTCAAATTTAAAAAAAAAAGAGCCTGGTCATTGAGGTAAAAATGGGTCCATCCTTAAGGGATTAAGTTCCTCTCCAAGGAAATCATTATTAATTAACATGAAGACACTTAGCACCACTTTACAGGTAGAGATTAAAACATTCTCAAAATTACCAATCTCATGGCTGGGGAGAATCGTGGTGACAAAAAATGTTTTACTACCAAAAATAATATTTTTTTTCCCGCAATCTCCCTATAAAATTTCCGATAGGAACTATAAAAAAAAACTACAAAACATTCTATTAAACTATGTCCGGAAAATAATGGAGCAAGAGTTTTCTCACAAAATGTATGTAAAGATGTTAAAGAAGGGGGATTGGGATGTCCGGATCTCTTAAATTATTATTGAGCAGCCCATCTAAGGGTGCTTTCACACCGCGTTTTGTACTTACGGTTCCCGAATACGGCTGGGAGGAGGGGGGACGGGGCTTAATCGCGGCGCCCGCACTCAGCCGTATTCGGGAACCGTATTTAATGCATGTCTATGAGCCGACCGAAGTGAACCGCAGCCTCCGGTCGTCTGCGTTTTCGGCCGTATGCGGTTTCCCGACCACAGGCAAAAACGTGGTCAACCGCGTTTTTGCCTACGGTCGGGAAACCGCATACGGCCGAAAACGCAGCGGACCGGAGGCGGCGGTTCACTCCAGTCGGCTCATAGACATGCATTAAATACGGTTCCCGAATACGGCTGAGTGCGGGCGCCGTGATTAAGCCCCGCCCCCTCCTCCTAGCCGTATTTGGGAACCGTAAGTACAAAACGTGGTGTGAAAGCACCCTAACACAGCTCCAGAGGTGGTGGAATCATGATAGATCAGCAAAACGGATAGATATAGAAACATGGTTAATAAGAACTGTTACACTTCGTGCTTTGTCCCTTTCTCCCCTGCTGCCGGCGGGGATCCCAGTGCCGCCTGCATGCGTATCCCAGCCTGTCACTTACCTCAGTCCTCTGCCGCCTCTTTCTCTGCCTCTCAGCACCGGCGCACGTGTCCCCGCCTCTTAGGGCGCATGCACGCCGGAGCTCTGAAATTTAAAGGGCCAGTACACCCATAATTAAGTGTAACACCTTACACTAGTCTATGTAGTCCCTGCACCTCTCACTCTTCCCTGCCTTGCGGAAGGCTCTGGTGGAGACCAGTGGCACCTTAGACTCCGCTCCCCGATATGGCCCGTGTCATCAGCCACACAGGTCAGTGGATCCACATTCAGCAACGTTACAGCAAGATCAGGCCATGGATCCCGATGGAATCCAGATCTCGCCACTATAGTGGCTCTCCAGTCGCAGGAGTTGGCCCAGCAGGTGCAACAGTTAAACCAGTTGTCCGCCATGATGCAGCAGTTGCTGACTGCCCAGGAACAACCGCAGCAGCCTCAGCCTCCTCATGCTCCGGTTATGCCTCCCGATCCTGCAGTAACCACGGGATCCAAGCTCTGTTTGTCTCTTACCGAGAAGTATAAAGGGGATCCCAAGTCCTGCTGTTTATTTGTGTCACAGTGATCCATGCACATAGAGCTTATGGTGGAACAGTTCCCTACGGAACAAGCGAAGGTGGCCTTTGTCACCTGGAAGGGCTCTGGCCTGGGCAGATTGTTCCCATAATTCCTTATTTGCAAGTGTGAGGTCATTTTTCTTCCTCCCACACATCAGCCACCCCACCCATTGAAACACACCTGTGCTCCCTTCAATGCAATAGAGCAGTGTTTTGAGACTAATTTTGTATGCTGTTAAAAATAAACACTGGGCCAAAAATCACAGAGGAATTGTGAGATTATCATCAAACACAAGTACAGGCACTATATTATGAACTACACATAGCATAGTCAAATAAAAAAAAAATCCTGGAATACCCCTTTAAGCTCTTCTGTGGTTCTCAGCTTCATAAGCATAGTGTGTACACAGTCCAATAATTCAAATAGAAAATGAGGCAGCACTCACCTGCTCCATTGCAGAGCATTTTAATATGTTCAGTGCAGTGTCAAATAAAAACAGGGAGACAACAACACCAGTGCCAGTGTTGTTGTCCCCATATTTTTCTGTGACACTGCACTTAAGATATTAAATTGCTCTGCAACGGAACCGGTGGGTGCCGCCTCATATTCTATTTGCATTACTTTCCCTGTGGATATACTACTGCATGCTGAATACATCAATATACCATTCTTCTGGTGACTTGTACCCTATCAGCTATCATATTTTAACATAGCCTAGAACAGAATCTGAAACAAAGGTGTAGGCGCCCTCTGATGAAGCACAACGCGAAACGTACGTTGGGGTTGAGTGGGCAGGTATATTCAATTTGTATATTTTGCATGCATTTTTCCTATAGGCAATATCTATGTGATTTTGTGGTCCACTGCTTCTCTTTATGCCTTGTGGTAATACCACTTATATTTTTCTCAGTAGTGTTACTGGCATTATCTGTAAAAAATTTCATTTCCCTGAATTCCATGTTATTGCTCCCACCATACCGCCTCCACTTCTCTGTAGTTGTCAACTCAGTGCCTGTTTTTTATGCTCTTTGCTATATTTTAAATGTATGCCTATTTTAAAGTGGTAACTTTTACATTACTAAAATACAAAAGACAAAAGTGCTCCCTCGTGTGACACTTTCAGCATAAGAATTTAAAAATAGGTGAGCCAAGGGTTAACTCACCTAAAACGGTTGTGCAAATTCCGGCACAACACGTATATGCACTAGTTAATTTAAGGCTGCTGCACATTCCACTACACGCTCACAAGCATGAATAATAGATTCCAATACCACTCCAAACTCCACGGAGGATAATAGGCGCTGCCAGTAGGTGATCCAGGGGTGATAATAAAAACATATTTTATTAAAACATGCTACGCGTTACGGAATCGGACAGGTTTCTTCTTCAGGCATTGCCTGAAGAAGAAACCAGTCCGGTTTCATAACGCGTAGCATGTTTTAATAAAATAAGTTTTTATTATCACCCCTGGATCACCTACTGGCAGCGCCTATTTTCCTCCGTGGAGTTTGGAGTGGTATTGGAAACTTTTACATTACTGGCTCTTTTGTTGGTGCATACGATATGAACAGAGCCTTACTGTTTTTCGTCAGTTCATTTGCATGGTGCAATATTTAGTGTGAAAGATAAATTAAATACAAAACCTATCTGTAAACTCACTACTGTACATTGGCTGTGTATACAATGTAGGCAATAAATGTCCAAAATTCATCCATGACCTATGTCTGAATAATGAAAATTAAATAATGTTAAAAAAAAAAAAAAAGATAAAATTAGGGTGTAGATATTAGTGTAATTGAAGGGATAATATTAATTTCCATAGCTTCATGTTAAGCTGTCTGCAGATCTTCTATTATATATCAAATCTCTCCCAGCTGTCTGTGGCAACTGGTGGTATGAGTGTAATTGTGTTTTGTCTCTCTTGGCATCCATACAAATCCCAGGCAGAGTAAACCTACACAGACAGTATAACACATCACCGCATCCAAAATGATTGTACCCTTGTGGGACATCATTCTTCTAAGCCAGGTCACTCCAGTGCAAATTGGGAATTCTTGCTTTTGAAAGGGCAATGTAAGATCAGCAGAGAGAGAAAAACCCATGAACTGAAAATGGTAAAAATATTTTACTCTATATATTGTGGACTAAACAATGTCATGCCTTCAGGGATAGCATTGGAGAGATTTCAGACAGTTATGGCACAGTTTACATCCATTTCTTTGTCCGTGGCGTCCTTGTAATAACTGTTGACCCCAATTACAGAGTTCATGTAATCCCATATAATAGTATCTGCATGGAAATGCGGTGTCAGGCAGATAACTTGTATTTCTGTACCCAATAAAACAAAGATTCAAAATCTAGATATTCAATTGTAAAAAAAACGGGTAAGCTATGTCCACCAAAGCCCTGAAATGAAAAATAGACAGCTAACAATACACCATATAATAAATAGTGTGGGGCGTATCGCAAATATTGCATATTCGCGAATTAGCGAATATTGTGAATATAGCGCTAAATATTCACAATTATGAATATTCACATTTTTTTTTCCACAGTACACATCACATTGATCATCCCTCCCTTCTTCCAGCTTGTGGGGTAAACAAGGCTCCAATACTAGTTACTGTGTCAGACTGGTGGGCACCCGAATTTTCGCGCATTTTGACCCCTCCCTTCTTTTAGTTCTTTTATCACGCGATATTGTGCATGCGCATGCAAATTTTATGGTGAATGCGCATGCAAATTTTATGGCGCATAGAAAAAATAGGCCACGAATATGCGAATTTTGCGAATATATGATGAATATTCAGCCATATATATTTGCAAAATATTGCAAATTCGAATACGGCCTATGCCTCTCAACACTAGTAATAAACACCTGCAAGGTGGCTGTCTAGACTCCCCCTTTAAAACACAGATGATTGTGAAAAAAAAATTATATTTTTTTATTGAAAACAATACAACAAGTTTAAAGGGGTACTCCACTGGTCAGCGTTTGGAACATTTAGTTATTTGTGGGTTGGCCATGCCCCCTCTTGATGTCATGCCCCACCCCCTCAATACAAATCTATGGGAGGGGCGTGGCAACCACATGGAAACCACGCCCCCTCCCATAGACTTGCATTGAGGGGACGTGGCGTCACATCACAAGGGGGCGTGGCCGACCCCTGCAGCTCGAGCACAGCATTTGGAACTTAATGTTCAGAACACTGGCCAATAGAGTACCCCTTTAGTGTCCCCATCTTTAAACATTTTTTTACATATCACAGATATTTGTCAGAGTCTCAGTTCTGTCATTCAGGAGTGGGGATAAGTATGCAGCAGCATGCTCTGCTCCCCAAATCTTATTGCTCTTGGTCTTGCTGCCTCATAAACTTGTGATGCAGCAGAAAAACAAAGATTACTGAGAGCAAGGGAATAAAGCGTGCCCCCACATACTTAGTCCAGATGTTTGGTAGAACCTCCAAGATTCTCACTGTTCACATATAAAGAGGTTATCCATTGCGTTCAATGAAACCGCCATATCAACCCTCGGTAATAGGGCCATTCTTCTTCGATGGTAGCTTGATGTCGGGTAAAGAACAACACTGTACCTTGTTATCAAATACATTGACTATCATTACATGCAGTGTTTTAGTTGATATGACTTACCATTTCTTGAAGATATATAACCTCCAGCAATGTTAACCCAGGAAAAGTGCATTTTTTCTGTTTTGTGAACCAAAACTAAAGTTTTTGATCAATGCTTTGTCGTCCAAGTTTCTAAAACCCTAGAGCTTTGAAACAGAAAGCAATGGAAAGCATTGCATGTAATTGTCAGCTTCAGGCCAGTTGAAATGTAGGAATTATTCATTGTAGAGGGAACGGAGAGCACAGTATTTGTATTATACTATAAAATGTGTGGGACACATAGTTATTTCCTGCCTTTTAGGAATATATCAGGTCTTCTTATGTATTGAGATGATTGCATTGCTGAAGAACGTACTGTAAAACACTCACATTTGCTTTTGTTAGATTGTTGAGGCTGTATAGCTCGAAGCCTCCAACTCATCTGCCTTTCTCTGTGTAGTGTACAGAATGGGATGAGTTTTTGACTATTGCATACAATTTAGTAAAACTTGTCTTTAAGAGAGTTTTTTTGTGACTGAAATCAACCAGAAAAGAATATACTGTTCGATATTCATCATATTAAAATGAGCTTTTATTATTAAAGGAACAAAAATGAAACTTTCAATGTTGTCCTTAAGATGTATGACTTGCTGTGTCCGCCTCTAGGTGCTGAAGCTTCTGGGCCCCAGTGAAAAATCTATAACCGGGCCCCCACCTACCATGGGCCATTTGTCTTCTCATGTCCCAGGAGGAGTGTCGGGACCCTACAGAAACCAGGGCAGTATGCAAAAGAGGAACTCCCCTGCCCTGGTTACCTGGTTAACCCTTTTTCGGATGCAGAGAAAAAAAAAAAAAAAATCTATTATTATCATAGTTGCTGGGGTGGAGTGGGGAAAAAACACAGTTACACCGTTACACCATAGTGTTTCGGGTTCCACATGCAGTATAAATGACTTGTTCCTTTTCTTTCTTTCTGCTCTCCTCTTCCAGTCCTGCATCGGTGCTTTCTGCTCTCTTCTTCCAGTCCTCCATCGGTGCTTTCTGCTCTCTTCTTCCAGTCCTGCATCGGTGCTTTGTTTCCCCTTTGTGCTACTTTTCCCTTACCTTGATCATGTGCTATCCTGCTTCCCCTTTCCATATTCTGCAGTAGGTTTAGAACATCATCAGCAGAGCAGGGAGAGCGCTGTATCAATGTAAGTAAACAGAAGCATTAGGGAGAAATGGAGCACACATGCTAAATAAGGATAAATAAAAATTTCACAATTATTTATTTTACACCTCTAGCCGACCGCTTATTTTTTACCAGTAACATCTAAATATAGTATAAATATAATAACATGATACAATTATATATATATAGATATATATATGTATATATACAAATTATATGTGACCAGTCCTCAAAGGTATACAAGAGAAGAAGATAGTTAGATCCAGTACAATGAAAATGCAATGTATTACATAGAATAACTAAAATCTAGCGCAGGGCCCTTGGGCATACTCCAGATAATTATTGTAGATATAGGTACAATAGAAAACAATAATAGCAAGCCAATATAATATTTGTTCCTCACTATTAGTTTGGGGTATAATAGATAAGGCTAAATGATACAGGTGGAGATAAAATGATTAGGGATAAGTATAAAAAATAGTATTAAAATGGTTCACTATAGTTCTCTATATTGCAAAGTCCTTTGGTGCAAAGTTCGCTGTAGTTCTCTATCTTAATTCCGCTGGAGTAACATAGTAGAATTTACAAGAAGATGATAGAAATAAAAGAAGGTATTATTGGTGAACCGCACCACTCACCACCCTATTCGGTCTGGGGGCTCCTTAGATCAGCATCGGATGCGGGCTGGCATGGACTGGCATCCAGCCTGATGGTAGCAGTGCCCATTGGAGGATGTGCTGGACAGTCGTGGTGAGCTCTGTGTGGCAAAAGCGGTAAAAGTGATGATCTCCAGTAAGGTGTTGTGGCCGCGGTTTGGCACGGATGGCAGCCGACCTCAGAGATAGTGATGTCCGCGGTTGGATGTTATCAGATCGTGTGGATGCGCTGTGTCAGAGTCTTTTCAGTGTGCAGGCTGTAACAGTGGTACTGTAACGGGGGGAGGGGGGGGGGTTCCAGCTGTTGCGAGTGGTTAAGCAATAGAATGGATAATATTTGCGGTAAATGTCTTTTGCACAATATGGATGTAAGTAAAACCAGGCTAAACGTGTTTCAAGATCTCAGGTCTTTTCTTCAGTAGCCAAAATTAAGGATTAAGGATCCTTAATTTTATGGATTCTAAATTAAGGAAAATTAAGGATCCTTAATTTTGGCTACTGAAGAAAAAGCACCTAAAGCTCGTGACATCACGGCCACGCCCCCTCAACGCAAGTCTATGGGAGGGGGTGTGACGGCCTTCACTCCCCTTACCATTGACTTGCATTGAGGGGGCATGGCCGTGACAACATTAGTGGGGCGTGACAGCCTCCCCGCATCACCAGTCATCCGGCTTGAAGCAAAGTTCACTCCGTGTACCTGATGTCTGGGGTGCGGTAACCGAGATTGCAGGGGTCTCCAGTGGCGGGAACCCCACGATCAGACATCTTATCCCCTTTGGATAGAGTGATAAGATGTCTAGGGGCGGAGTATCCCTTTAAGCATTCAAAATAGTTTTTTAAGCTTTTTAAATGAATTCCTGAATGCAAAGTGAAGCAATTTTCTAAATGGTCTTTTAATTAAAAAATTCTTACCATCTAGCTCATAAGATAAATCCGTCAGATGGACTTTCTGCTCTGTCAGTGTTAAAGATAAAAGCAGAAAGGGGGGAATAAGATACACCCTTGCCCAAAGAGTTCAGAGAAAGAAAAACACTTGGAGGTTAACTCACACAGGCTGCATACATACAAGACAGTGAGCAAGGGATACTCATCCAGACTGTGTGCAAGTATGAAGAGAAAGTCAAACTTACACATCAAGCTGCAGAGGTTATAAATGAATAAATAAGCAATATTTTTAATAAAGAAATGTTTTTTTTTTTTTTGCACCAAAATAAGTATAAAGCGAGAATACAAAAATGTTCAAAGATGTCCATATCCATTAGAATCCTTTGTTATGGTGGTCAATGTCTGTCTTAGCCCTTCCACCAAGTAAATGTCTCTATGTTTTTGTTTGTAAATGATGGTACACATTAAAAGTAACATCATTTCCCAGTAATATTCATTGTACTATCTGACCACAATAATATCAGTTTGATGTAATGCTGACAAAGCTGACATGGGATTTTCCATTAACATATGACAATTTAGCTTCTCCATATATTATATAAAGCATAGCCATAGTGAAGTTGTATTACATACAGTTCATTTTATATTATTATTACGTATACTCCTTTCTTTAATACAGATAGTCACTTTAAATTATGACAAATCACTGTCATAGTAAACTGTCAAAGTAAAGATTGTCACTTAAGTCTCAGTACGTTCCATTCTTTACCAACCCCTACTATGTTTAAACAGTACTAATCAATAAATGGAAAAAGTTCTAAATGTTGACACATAAAGTGCTATAAATATCTACAGCCACTAATGCCAAAAATCAACATAAAAAGGAATTGATCCGGAGAAATGAGATGCTGCCTCCTTAAGCGCATGCACGGCTTCCTCGTAACTATAAAACTGCTTGTCCAGGTGAAGGCGCAGACTTAAATATCATTGCACATTTAATTATTACACAAGACCTCAGAAAACGGTATTATGAAGGATTTTAATTGAGCTTTAAAGATTTAGTGATATGCTTCCTTTGTAGGTCTCTGGCACTTAAATTCTTGATTTTTTTTTTTTTAACGAATAATGATCCCGGTAAATTTATAATTGAACAAGGAGTCCTGACCTCATCGATCACGCTATAATGCACTGAAACTGCCAATATGCATTTAAAACAAGGAGAATTTGTGGAGTTTGTTTCAAACTTACCACAGTCTTGAGTCTAGAATCCAAATATCGTGGGAATTGCATAGATTTCCCTTAGGAAGGCCATTTTCAGCTGCCATTGTCTATACATGTCAGTATTCACCAATCAACCATTACATTAAATGGTTAAGTGAATAACTTCTGACAATGGTGCCTGTCAAGAGGTGGCATATATTAGGATATATATCTACTGTATACATTTTGCTGCGCCGCAGCTGTTCACTGTTCTAAAGCAGCCACGGCGCATAATAGTGCAGCGGGCACTTTAGACAGTGAGTCTGCAGCCGACCAACCTGGGTCTGACGAGGGACGTCGCACAAGTGACGTACTTCCCCAGATCCGCGCAGGAGGATGTCAGTGACATCACTTGTCCGGCTGCCGCCGGAGAGGAGAAGTGCTGCGCAGGCCAGGTAAGTGTGTCTATGTGTGTGTGTGTCAGAGTGTGTTTCTGTGTGTGTATCTGTCTGTCTGTGTTGGAGGGAGGGGCTATGCTACCTAATGTGGGGAAACTGCTACCTAATGTGGGGAAGCTATGCTACCTAATGTGTGGGATTTATGCTACCTAATGTGCGGAAACTATGCTACCTAATGTGGGGAAACTATGCTACCTAATGTGGGGGTACTGCTGTCTACCTAATGCTGCAGATGAATGTGAGTTGCAATGCAATTTTATGGCATAGTACTTTTTTTCCTTTTTTTTTTTTGAGGGGTAGCAGGCACATTCTTTGCACATGGGACCCTCTGCTTTCTGTGTCAACCCCTGGTATGTACAATTGTAATAAAAAGTATGTGAACCCTTTGGAATTATATGTATTTCTGCACAAATTGGTCGTAAAATTTGATCTGATCTTCATCTAATTCACAATAGACAATCACAGTCTGCTTAAATTAATAACACACAAATAATTAAATGTTACCATGTTTTTATTGAGCACACCATGTAGACTAATTACATCTCCAAGAGCTAATTGAAGGTGTCATCCAACTGGAGTCCAATCAATGAGATGAGATTGGAGGTGTTGGTTACAGCTGCCCTTGACTATAAAAAACACCCACCAGTTCTGGGTTTGCTTTTCACAAGAAGCATTGCCTTATGTGAGTGATGCCTCGCACAAAAGAGCTCTCAGAAGACCTACGATTAAGAATTGCTGATTTGCATAAAGCTGGAAAGGGTTATAAAAGTATCTCCAAAAGCCTTGCTGTTCATCAGTCCATGGTAAGACAAATTGTCTATAAATGGAGAAAGTTCAGCACTG
Organism: Hyla sarda; assembly: GCF_029499605.1. NCBI lineage: Eukaryota > Metazoa > Chordata > Amphibia > Anura > Hylidae > Hyla > Hyla sarda. The sequence goes on along the minus strand of NC_079189.1, from coordinate 71,043,021 downwards.
TTGCTACTATCCTTAGGAGTGGCCGACCTGTAAAGATGACTGCAAGAGCACAGTGCAGACTGCTTAATGAGGTGAAGAAGAATCCTGGAGTGTCTGCTAAAGACTTACAAAAGTCTCTGGCATATGCTAACATCCCTGTTAGCAAATCTATGATACATAAAACACTAAACAAGAATGGATTTCATGGGAGGATACCACAGAGGAAGCCACTGCTGTCCAAAAAAAAAAAACATTGCTGCACATTTACAATTTACACAGCAGTACGGGCAAAATATTCTGTGGACAGATGAAACCAAAGTTGAGTTGTTTGGAAGAAACACACAACACTATGTGTGGAGAAAAAGAGGCACAGCACACCAACATCAAAACCTCATCCCAACTGTGAAGTATGGTGGTGGGGGTATCATGGTTTTGGGCTGCTTTGCTGAGTCAGGTCCTGGACAGATTGCTATCATCGAAGGAAAAATGAATTCCCAAGTTTATCAAGACATTTTGCAGGAGAATTTAAGGCCATCTGTCCAGCTCAACAGAAGATGGGTGTTGCCACAGGACAACAACCCAAGGCCTTCTGGATTGGCCCAGTCAGAGTCCTGACCTCAACCCGATTGAGATGCTGTGGCATGACCTCAAGATAGCGATTCACACCAGACATCCCAAAAATATTACTGAACTGAAACTGTTCTGTAAAGAGGAATGGTCAAGAATTACTCTGACTGTTGTGAACGTCTGATCTGCAACTGCAGGAAGCATTTGGTTGAAGTTATTGCTGCCAAAGGAAGTTCAACCAGTTATTAAATCCAAGGGTTTACATACTTTTCCCACCTGCACTGTGAATGTTTGCATGGTGTGTTCAATAAAAACATGGTAACATTTAATTCTTTGTGTGTTATTATTTTAAGTAGATTGTGATTGTCTATTGTTGTGACTTGAGTCTTAGTAGGATGAAGATCGGATCACATTTTATGACCAATTTGTGCAGAAATCCATATCATTCCAAAGGATTCACTTTTTCTTGCAACTGTATAAATACACTGCTCAAAAAAATAAAAGGAACACTAAGATACCACATCCTAGATCTGAGTGAATGAACTAATCGTATGAAATACTTTCGTCTTAACATTGTTGAATGAGCTGACAACAAAATAACACAAAAATGAGCAATTAGCAATGGAAATCAAATTCATCAACCCATGGAGGTCTGGATATGGAGTCACACTCAAAATCAAAGTGGAAAACCACACTACAGGCTGTCCAACTTTTGATGTAATGTCCTTAAAACAAGTCAAAATGAGGCTCAGTAGTGTGTGTGTCCTCCACATGCCCGTATGACCTCCCTACAACCCCTGGGCATGCTTCTGATAAGGTGGACATAAGCATCCGCCAACTCCTGGACAGTCTGTGGTGCAACATGTTGGTGAATGGAGCGAGACATGATGTCCCAGATGTGCTCAATCGGATTCAGGTCTGGGGAACGGGTGGGTCAGTCCATTGCATCAATGCCTTCTTCTTGGCGGAACTGCTGACACACTCCAGCCACATTAAGGGTCTAGCATTGTCTTGCATTAGGAGGAACCCAGGGCCAACCACACCAGCATATGGTCTCACAAGGGGTCTGAGAATCTCGTCTCGGTACTAATGGCAGTCAGGCTACCTCTGGCAAGCACATGGAGGACTGTGCGCCCCCCCCCTCCCCAAAGAAATGCTACCCCACACCATTACTGACCCACTGCCAAACCGGTCATGCTGGAGGATGTTGCAGGCAGCAGAAAATTTTCCACGGTGTCTCCAGACTGGACATGTCTGTCACATGTGTGAATCTGCTTTCATCTGTGAAGAGCACAGTGCACCATTGGCAAATTTGCCAATCTTGGTGTTCTCTGGCAAATGCCAAATGTCCTGCATGGTGTTGGGCTGTAAGCACAACTCCCACCTGTGGATGTCAGGCCCTCATACCACCCTCATGGAGTGAAAGCACCGCCAGCATTCAAAAGTGACCAAAACATCAGCCAGGAACCATAGGAATTGAGAAGTGGTCTGTGGTCACCACCTGCAGAATCCCTCCTTTATTGGGGGTGTCTTGCTAATTGCCTATAATTTCCACTTATTGTCTGTGTCATTTGCACAACAGCATGTGAAATTGATTGTCAATCAGTGTTGCTTGGTGTGTGGACAGTGTGATTTCGCAGAAGTGTGATTGACTTGGAGTTACAGTGTGTTGTTTAAGTGTTCCCTTTATTTTTTTTGAGCAGTGTTTATTTATTTTTAAAGTTGTGCTGAAAACAGAAAGCATAAGGATCTGAGTGGTATGCAATGTTGAGCATGTTTTATGAGAATGTGTTACATAGCTGCTATGCAACTGCCTCCAGTGGATCGATTACTGTGGATCAGCTGATCATGATACTCAACTCAGGGCCTGCTTGGGGGTAGGAGTTGGTTAGCTTCTCTTTAAATATTCCTGACTTTTGCAGTGGGGTGCGGATTATAGTGTATGCTCTCTGCATTTGAACCCAGTATTCCGTGTATTACTCTGCTTCCTTGTTTTAGTTTAGTTTTGTTTCTAGTCAGTTCAACTGTTTCTTGCCCAATTATTGTGTAGTCCTGATTTTTGTATTTGCATTTGATTTCACAATTTTATCTTGCTGTATTTGTTTTTTGTCCAATACTGCTCAGCCTTTATTTTCGTCTTTGGATTCTAGAGCCCTTCTGTTTTATTTCTATTATTTTATATAAGCCCAGATTGAAGATTATCATCATTATTTTTTTATCAGTGACATATTCAGGAACAGTGAAAGTTACCTGTCAAGTGTTTATATCTAGGGAAAGAGTCAGAGTAAGCAAGATATGGTCCAATTTTTAAGTTTGTTTCTGTTCATCACCCCAGTTCTTCAATTTCTGACTGCCATCTTCAGAACTTCCAATCAAAAAATGTTGAGAGGAGTGGTGGGGACGATAAGAAGAAGTTTGATAATGATGATGTTGTGTTGGACAGGATGTGGGAACCAGGTGAGGAGGAGAAGGTGTGTTAAAAGCAGGAGGGTAGTGGTCCTGTCAGCAAAGAAGAATTTAGCCAAGGTGGGACCAGAACACCAGTCAAATGTACCAGATGTAGGCTTGCTGGGCTGATCAGCTCAGGAGCTGGTGACGGGGATGCTTCTATATCTGTGGTCCCTAGAGAAAAACCTTCCAAAGGAGGGGCATGAAGGTAATGGTGTACCTGTCCGATATTCTGCTGTATGGAAATTCTGTTTTATCTTACCAGATGCAGATTGCATGGTACTAGGACATCTCTGTATGGAGTTTTAGGTCACCAGACCTTTGGCCTTTGGCCAGAACATGCTACGTTTGCCATGGGTGTTTGATCTTTTCCATCCTCCAGTGTCGTATCAGAAAGAGTGTTCATTGAGCTAGGTGCCGTTGTCACCCCTAAGCGAACAAGACTGGCTGGTAGCAACGTGGAAAAACTCACATTTGTTAAAATAATTCAGGCTTGAATTGGTGAGGAATTAAAAACTTTGCCATATGCCATATTAGATTACTACAACTATCCCTGCTGTCCACTGGCTACTACAACTCCCACCAGTCTACCAATGCTTGCTGTCCACTGGATTTGACAACTCCCACCAGTCCATCAATGCCTGCTGTCCGCTGTCTACTACAACTCCCACAAGTCCCCCACTTCCTGCTGTTCCCTGGCTACTACAACTCTCACCAGTCCACCACTGCCAGCTGTTCGGTGGCCACTACAAGTCACACCAGTTAAACACTACCTGCTGTCCTGTTTTCTGGCAACTACAACTACAGTCAATCCATCACAATTTGCTGTCCGCTGTCTACAACTACCACAAATCCACCACCCTTGATGCTGCAACTACCAGCCAGGCCTACATATGCACAAACCATGATCCCCCCCAAAAAACTGAAACTCACAAATGGGAAATTTTTTTGAATGTTTGAAAAAATCCATGGCATCTTCACTTTCCAGACTCAAAACATGTTGCTTCTACCAAAAAGAGATAATTTTTAGAACACTTGGAAAAATCTATTGTGTGTGTGTTGTGTACATGTTATTATGAGCAGATATCTGCCAACAAACAGGGATATTTTATGCACTTTTATTTTAGTGTTAAAATGCATACAAAATCAGTTAGCGCAGTGTGTTTTTAAACAAGCTGTTAGTTACAATGGTTTACCGCATGAAGACATAACTTTGACGTTTACTTAGTCTTAAAACCACTTTAAAACAACTTTAATACATTCCTAGGCAGTGTTTTACAGGGCAGTGTTGTATAGGGCAGTGTTATAGAAGTGTTTTGAAGCTTAGTTCATTGCCAGTTCATGGAGAACCCCTTGCTGCAAACTAAACTTTTTCGAAAAGTGGACAATTGCGACAGGACAACTTCAGAGGTCTTGAGGAGTCCATGCCTGGAAGGGTCAGAGCTGCTTTGGCAGCATGGGAGGGGGGGGGGGGATCTACACATTAAGCAGATAGTTTTAATGTTATGGCTGGTTTGTTTATTTATCCTGTTTATTATAAATTTTTACATTAAGAAACATTGCATCCTTTTCCATTGGCTACGTCTAGTTGCAGTTTAGCCCTATTAACAAAATCAGGTTGATCACTATTTGTTCCCCAATCAGTGTTTTACTTAAATAGCTTATCCTATTCAGGTATAAAATAATCTATGTGAAGGTCTGACCGCTGAGACCATCATGGTTGCGGAAAACCAGAGAATTCTTTATTAGCACTGGTATGTGTATTGTTTTCATTACTGGTCAATGGGAACATTGGAAACAGCTAATTGGTTTCATTCAACAGTTTTCAAGGCTTATTAGTGATGGAAACAAACAAGTTATCTCCTTTATATCACAGAGACAGTTATACTCATTCTCATCAACAATAAGACTCACAGAGGAGGGACCTCACCTATCATATTATTATGGCCTATGTAATTGATAAAGGACTATCTCTTTATGTATTGTGTTGCACTCTGCAAGCACCTGTTGTCGCTTCCGCCTCTATTTTATACATTTTCTCGATTAAAGTTAACCTGAAACTCTGCTACAAAGTTGTACAGGAGCATTTAGCATGAAGAAATCAATAAGTGTTTTAGAACTTGCTCCTGTGCATTTCCTAATTACGCTTTAGGGTGTGAATTTGCATAAGCAATCAAATATACCTTAATTGGTCAAATGCCTACTGACATATCCAACCAACATGTTACCAAGCCAAGGACTGTCAGATTAGAGTTTAATTCTAATTTAAAGTTCACTGCATGATGCTGAGAATTCACTTTGCAGACAGTCATACAGTAGAGGAAAGACAACTTTACTTAGTCGGTATTCGGATGACTACAATACTGTCATGTTTTTGAGTCAGCAATAAGACCAAACTACCCGAAACTTTTATGGTTTTAGTGAACTGAACTTAGTTCACTATAAAATGATCACCATGGTGATCACTTCCAGAAGCGGCTCTAGAATTTGTGAGGCCTTAGGCAAAACTCGATCATGAGGCCCCTGCCCCTCTTCTTGGCCTGTGAATATAGAAGAGAGAGAAAGCATATAGTGTATTCAGCGATGCTCATCCGGGGAGCATGCAGGGGTTTCTTAAGAGTAATGCTAAGTCTCCACTTGGTTTTTTGCACTGCATTTTTAGGGATTAAAAAAACACCTGAAAAATCGCCAGTGAAAGTGGCATCATCATGCATTTTTTCTGGCGTGTTTTCCTGCGTTATTTTCATTTGTGTGGAAATTGCACCTTGGCGTTTTTTTTTTTGCTACCTAAAATCTCTTGGGTACCAAAAAAAAAAGGATGCAGTAGTGATGGAAATTTTTTTTATTAAACGCAATGTATATATTTTATAACCCAATTTTTATTATTTTTTAATAAAGTGTGTACATTTTTAACATTTTTTATGTAGTACTACTACTCCCAGCATGGAACAAACTGTTCCATGCTGGGAGTCATAGTACCTGTACTATAGACATATCGCCCCGGGTGTCAGTTCTGACACCCGATGTGATCGTCCATAATATAGCAGAGAAGCGAACAGGTCTGCACTATACTCCGGCCACTGATGTCAACAGAAATTCATATTTCCCACCCAGAGCTGTGATTGGCCGGATGATTGCAGCCAATCACAGCTCTGAGGAAAAGATGTGGTTGGCCCGGAGTATAGTGCAGAGCAGGAATGTGAGCGATGTATACAGCCGCTCCATCTCTGCTATAGACAGGACGATCACAGAGGGTGTCAGTAGTGACATCCACTGTGATGTGTCCTTAAGCAGGCACTACTACTCCCAACATGGAGCACACTCTGCTCCATGCTGGGAGCTGTAGTAACTGTATTAATAGACAGATCGCAGCAAGTGTAACTTCTGACACCCGCTGCGATCTATCTATTAATGCAGGTACTACAGCTCCCAGCATGGGGCAGAGTGTGCTCCATGTTGGGAGTAGTATTACCTGCAGTTATGGAAAGATTACTGCGGGTATCACTTCTGACAGCCGCTGTGATGCTCCTGTATAATGTATAGAAGCGGCCGCTCTCCTATGGTCCCCTGCACGGCCGTATATATACATATATTCCTATTTCTCACAGAGAGCTGCGATTGGCTGGAACCATCTGGCCAATCACAGCTCTGTGGGAAATATGAATAAGTGTAAATATACGTCAGGGCAGGGGACCATAGAAGAGCGGCCGCCGCATCTATTTATTATACAGAAAGATCGCAGAGGGCAGGTAGTACTACTCCCATCATGGAACAGTGTGTTCCATGCTGGGAGTAGTAGTACTAACTAAAAAAAATTTTAAAAATAAAGCAAAATGGGGAAAAACACACACAATAAATTTTTATAATTGTCGGCTACATTTTTATTTCCCCCGCACACATAAATTGATCCCTGTTTAAAAAGTAATAGCTTTTTTTTTTTTTCAATAATATACATTTCGTTAGATACAATTTTTTCCTTCACTACTGTATATTTTTTAACAAAAAATTTTAATGGTACCCTACGAAATTTTATTAAAAACAGCTATCTACATCACTTTTTTGGATCGCTAAAGTCCAAAAAAGATTAAAAACCGCCTGCAAAAACGCCAAAGTTAAAATCCACATAGTGTTTTTCTTGGCATTTTCTTACTCCCATAGACTTCTATTGGAGCAAAACGCCACGATTTTTACAAAAAACGTCAGTTTGAGGGAACTACAGCGTTTTTTTCAAAAACGCCAAAGAGCGGAAAAAAATGCAGAAAAAGTGAAAAAACGCCAAAAGAATTAAAAAAATGCCAAAGTGAAAAAACGCAAAGTGGAATTCGAAATTTGCGACTTCTCATTGACTTACAGCTAACATCTGGCCGCAGTGTTTTTTGACCAAAAAAAACGCCATGCGGCAGAATTGGCGTTTTTCTTTTCATTTTGCAAAAAAAAAAAAAGCAAGTGGAGACTTAGCCTTAGGGTTTTAAATAATACCTCTAGACCAGGACAACATACTACTACAGCAGTGACTAATATCATGATACTGTTAGTATATAAAAACCACTATATAGACACCAATATCACCAGTATATAACCTGTTGGGGACCGAGGGCGTACAGGTACACCCTCCATATTTCCAATCACCGCCGCTTGCCGGGTGGTGATCGGAATGGGATGCCTGCTGAAATCATTCAGCAGGCATCCAGTGACATTGCCCAGGGGGGTCCTGAGACCCCCACCCCCCCATAATGGCGATCGCTATGATTGGACGGTAATTCTGACCGTTCAATGACGGCTTTTCCGGGCTTATCGGGTCTCTGGTGACCCGATCGCCCAGAAAATAAGGATGATTGGAGCTGTCAGAGACATCCCCGATCATCCTAAAGGATAGGAGCAAGGTGGCAGGGGTTCCAACTCCTCCTTTCCCCTGCCATTGGTCAGTTAGGACTGACCGGCTAATGACAGGAGGGGGTGGGGGGCAAAAGTCAAGATTCCACCAATAGAAGTCTGGGAAGAGCGAGGTTATCGGAGGATGTGTCATCACTTACCGCTGGCGGCAGCTGCAGGATGTCAGAATGACAATCGCGTGATCTTCCCCTTTGGCCCTCAAGAAGTTGTAAAACTACAACTCCCAGTATGCCCAAAAAGCCTTTGGCTGTCTGGGCATGCTGGAATTTGTAGTTTTGCAACATCTGGAGGGCCACAGATTGGAGACCACTGTGCAATGGTCTCCAAACTGTGGTCCTTCTGATGTTGCAAAACTACAACTCTCAGCAAGCCCAGACAGTTCAGGCATGCTAAGAGTTGTAGTTCTGTTACATCTGGCCCTTCAGATGTTGCAGAACTACAACTCTCGGCATGCCTGGACAGTTTTGGCATACTGGGAGTAGTAGTTTGCAACATCTGGAGAGGCATAGCTTGGAGACCACTATACAGTTGTCTCCAAACTGTAGAACTCCAAATGTTGCAAAACTACAATTCCCAGCATGCCCAAACTGTCAGGCATGCTGGGCGTTGCAGTTCTACAACATCTGGCTCTTCAGATGTTGCCAAACTACAATTCCCAGCATGCCTGGACAGTCTGGGCATGCTTGAAATTGTAGTTTTGAAACATCTGGAGGTCCACAGTTTGGGGACCACTAAACAGTGGTCTCCAAACTGTTATCCTCCAGTTGTTGCATAACTACAACTCCCAGCATGCCCTTTGGCTGTCAGTGTATGCTGGGAGTTGCAGTTTTGCCAGAGCTGTAGGCACACTTGTTGGGAAACACTGAGTTAAAGTCTGTTTCCTAACTCAAAGTTTCCCAACCAGTGTGCCTCCAGCTGTTGTAAAACTACAACTCCCAGCATGCACTGACAGACCATGCATGCTGGGAGTTATGATTTTGCCACAGCTGGAGGCACACTGGTGGTAATTTAGTCTGTTACCTCTTTTGGTGTTTCCCCACCAGTGTGCCTCCAACTGTAGCAAAACTACAACTCCCAGCATGCATGATCTGTCAGTGCTGGCTGGGAGTTGTATTTCTGCAACAGCTGGAGGTTTTAAGGGTACATTCACACAGGTGGGGATTTAGAGTGAATTTCAGGGTGCAAGTTTGAGCTGCGGCAAATTTACCGCTGCTGCTCAAACTCCCAGCGGGAAACTCGCTGTAAACCCCCGTCCATCTGAATGTACCCTTAAAACACTACACTACACGAACATGAAATAAAGAGTAAAACACTACATACACACCCTAACACTGGCCAATCAACCCCCCCACCCCCGCCACCCAATAAAAATGAAACATTGTACGCCACTGTTTCCTTAACGGAGCTTCCAGCTGTTGTGAAACAACTCTCAGTATTGCCAGACAGCCATTGATTGTCCAGGCATGCTGGGAGTTTTGCAACAGCTGGAGGCACCCTGTATGGGAAACACTGCCGTAGGGTATTTGTAGTGCAGGAGGCAAGCGCCATGCTTCCGTCCAGGTCCGTCCCCATGCAAATCCCTAATTTAGGCCTCAAATGTGCATGGCGCTCTCTCACTCCTGAGCCCTGTCTTATTTCAAGGAAAAGGTTTAGTGCCACATATGGGATATTTCTGTACTCGGGAGAAATTGTTTTACTAATTTTGGGTGGCTTTTTCTCATTTTATCACTTATGAAAAGGAAAAGTTGGGGTCTACACCATCATGTTAGTGTAAAAAAATTTAATGTTTTACTCTAACATGCTGGTCTTGTCCCCCCATACTTTTCATTTTCACAAGAGGTAAAAGGAGAAAAAGACCCCCAAAATTTGTAACGCAATTTCTCCTGGGTACGGAAATACCCCATATGTGGACGTGAAATGTTCTGTGGGCGCACAACAGGGCCCAGGAGTGAGAGCGCCAAGTACATTTGGGGCCAAAATTGTTAATTTGCACAGGGGTGGCTGATTTTACAACGGTTCTGACATAATCACAAAAAGGAAAACACCCACATGCGACCCCATTTTGGAAATGACACCCCTCAAGGAACATAACATAGTGAGCCTTTACACCCCACAGGTGTTTGACGAATTTTCATAAAATTTGGATGTGAAAATGAAAATGTTTATTTTTTTCACTGAAATGCTGGTGTTTCCCCAATTTACACCCCACAGGTGTCTGGGGTCTGACGTGCTGCAATGGGTATGTGACTTGTGGCGGGCAACTGCTCCTCCTTAGTGCTGTGGTAAATTCTTCTTTCTGCTTCCAAGCGAACCTATTTGCGGATGTGGCTGGACTTCTTTCCCCCCAAACCCATAGGTCTCTATATTACCAAGCCTACAGGTAGAACAAATGCCCACGTGATTTTATACAATATCTATTTTGTCACTTTGGGATATGTGCAATATATTTTGACAATTGCCTCTTCATTGAAGTGTTTACATTGCTTACATCTATTGCATGCTGCACTTTGGTAGCCTTATAGATAGCATTAGTTACTGTAATATACTTGCATCCCCTTTCGTTTACAAATGCCATGTACGTGTAGCAGTCGGAATTTTTCTGTTTGTTGCCTTTTTAAATGTTTTTTTCTATGCATTTTCAATAAAGTATTAACAATGTTCAATATATTTAATTGTCCTGGTGTGTTTATGGGTATCCCACAGGTGTTTGAAAGATTTTTTTGAACAGTCATCCGTAAAAATGAAAAAAATAATTTTTCATTTGCACAGCCCACTGCTCCAAAGATTTGTCAAACGCCAGTGGAGTGTAAATGCTCACTGCACCCCTTATTACATTCCGTGAGGGGTGTAGTTTCCGAAATGGGGTCACATGTTGGGGGAGGGTCCACTGTTCTGGCACCATGGGGGCTGTTTAAGTGCACATGGCCCCCGACTTCCATTCCAAACAAATTCTCTCTCCAAAAGCCCAATGGTGCTCCTTCTCTTCCGAGACCTGTAGTGCACCAGCAGGGCACTTTACGGCCACATATGGGGTATTTCCTTACTTGAAAAATTGGGCTTAAAATTTTTTGGGCCTTTTTCTCCTATGAAAAATTTTGGGTAACACCAGCATTTTGATGTTAAAAATCTAATTATTCTTTTTTACGGTCCACTGTTCAAAAAACCTGTGAGTACTCACTTTAACCCTTTTTATGTTCCTTGAGGGGAGTAGTTTCCAAAATGGTGTCACATGTGGGGGGTTTCTGCTGTTCTGGTACAATGAGAGCTTTGCAAACGCACATTGCCCCCAACTTAAATTCCAGCCAAATTCTCCAAAAGCCCCATGGCGCTCTTTCTGCTCTGAGCCTTCTATTGCGCCAGCAGAGCACTTTACGACCACATATGGGGTATTTCCTTAATTGGGAGAAATGGAGTTTAAAATGTTTTTTTGGGGGGGCATTTTCTCCTATTACCCCATGTGAAAATAAAAAATGTGGGGTAACACCAGTATTTTAATGTTAAAAATGTTCATTTTCAAGTTCAACTTTAATGAAAAGTCGTCAATCACCTGTGAGGTGTTAAGGCTCACTGTACCCCTTGTTGCATTTCTTGAAGGGTTTAGTTTCCCAAATGGTGTGCTATGTGTTTTTTTGTTAATGTTCTGCACCCTGGGGATTTCCTAAATGCAACATGCTGTCACGATGCCGGCTGGCAGGAGGTGGATCCTCTGTGCCAGAGAGGGATTGGCGTGGACCGTGCTAGTGGACCGGTTCTAAGTCACTACTGGTTTTCACCAGAGCCCGCCGCAAAGCGGGATGGACTTGCTGCGGCGGTAGTGACCAGGTCGTATCCACTAGCAACGGCTCAACCTCTCTGGCTGCTGAAGATAGGCGCGGTACAAGGGAGTAGACAGAAGCAAGGTCAGACGTAGCAGAAGGTCGGGGGCAGGCGGCAAGGTTCGTAGTCAGGGTGGATAGCAGTAGTACTGGTACACAGGCTTTGGACACACAAAACGCTTTCACTGGCACAAGGCAACAAGATCCGGCCAGGAAGTGCATGGGAGGAGGTCAGATAAAGGCAGGGAGCAGATGGAAGCCAATCAAGCTAATTGGGCCAGGCACCAATCATTGGTGCACTGGCCCTTTAAGTCTCAGGGAGCTGGCGCGCGCGCGCCCTAGAGAGCGGAGCCGCGCGCGCCAGCACATGACAGCAGGGGACGGGAACGGGTAAGTGACCTGGGATGCGATTCGCGAGCGGGCGCGTCCCGCTGTGCGAATCGCATCCCCGACGGCCATGACAGTGCAGCGCTCCCGGTCAGCGGGACCGACCGGGGCGCTGCGGAGAGAGACGCCGTACGCGCTCCGGGGAGGAGCGGGGACCCGGAGCGCTAGGCGTAACAGTACCCCCCCCCTTAGGTCTCCCCTTCTCTTTGTCCGGTAACTGCCTCCCCTGGGATGAGGACACCGGGAAAGGATGGAGGGATTCCTCAAAGGCAGGCAGTACAGCAGGAGTGGGAATGGGGAGGGAGGGCAGAGGGCGAGGCCTGGCACGGGGCAGTGTGACACCAGGACGAGGGCCATGAGGAGGCACCAAGGCTTGCCTGACTGGACTGGGAGGGGGGGAGAGGCACTTCTTAAGGCGGGCAGAGTCCATAACGACCTTAGGGAGACCGGATACAGGAGGAACCACAGGGTCACGGCAGGGAGTACTGGTAACCGGTTTAAGGCAGTCCTTGAAGCAAGAGGTACCCCAGCTCTTGATCTCCCCTGTGGACCAATCCAGGGTTGGGGAATGGTGTAGAAGCCAGGGTAGTCCAAGGAGAACTTCAGAAGTGCAATTGGGGAGGACCAAAAACTCAATTTTCTCATGATGAGGTCCGATGCACATTAGGAGGGGCTTCGTGCGGAAACGCACGGTGCAATCCAACCTGGCTCCGTTGACCGCGGAAATGTGGAGTGGCTTGACAAGACGGGTCACCGGGATGCGGAATTTATTCACCAAGGACTCCCGAATAAAATTCCCAGAGGCACCAGAGTCCAGGCAGGCCACGGCTGAGAGGGAAGAGCTGGCTGAAGAAGAAATCCGTACAGGCACCGTGAGACGTGGAGAAGCAGACTTAGAGCCAAGAGACGCCACACCCACGTGAGCTGGGTGCGTGCGTACGTTTCCCAGGCGTGGAGGACGGATAGGGCAATCCACCAAGAAATGCTCGGTACTGGCACAGTACAGACAAAGATTCTCTTCCTTACGGCGATTCCTCTCTTCCAGGGTCAGGCGAGACCGATCCACTTGCATGGCCTCCTCGGCGGGAGGCCTAGGCGCAGATTGCAATGGAGACTGTGGGAGAGGTGTCCAGAGATCTAAGTCTTTTTCCTGGCGGAGCTCTTGATGCCTCTCAGAAAAACGCATGTCAATGCGAGTGGCTAGATGAATGAGTTCATGCAGGTTGGTAGGAGTATCTCGTGCGGCCAGAACATCTTTAATGTTGCTGGATAGGCCTTTTTTAAAGGTCGCGCAGAGGGCCTCATTATTCCAGGAAAGTTCAGAAGCAAGAGTACGGAATTGTATGGCGTACTCGCCAACGGAAGAATTACCCTGGACCAGGTTCAACAGGGCAGTCTCAGCAGAAGAGGCTCGGGCAGGTTCCTCAAAGACACTTCGAATTTCCGAGAAGAAGGAGTGTACAGAGGCAGTGACGGGGTCATTGCGGTCCCAGAGCGGTGTGGCCCATGACAGGGCTTTTCCAGACAGAAGGCTGACTACGAAAGCCACCTTAGACCTTTCAGTAGGAAACTGATCCGACATCATCTCCAAATGCAGGGAACATTGCGAAAGAAAGCCACGGCAAAACTTAGAGTCCCCATTAAATTTGTCCGGCAAGGACAGGCGGAGGCTAGGAGTGGCCACTCGCTGCGGAAGAGGTGCAGGAGCTGGCGGAGGAGATGGTTGCTGCTGCTGTAGCTGAGACTGAATCTGCTGTAGCTGCGACTGGAGTTGCTGAGTCATGGTGGTCAAGTACGACAGCTGGTGATCTTGTTGGGCAATCTGTCGGGCTTGCTGGGCGACCAGTGTGGGGAGGTCGGCGACAACAGGCAGAGGAACTTCAGCGGGATCCATGGCCGGATCTACTGTCACGATGCCGGCTGGCAGGAGGTGGATCCTCTGTGCCAGAGAGGGATTGGCGTGGACCGTGCTAGTGGACCGGTTCTAAGTCACTACTGGTTTTCACCAGAGCCCGCCGCAAAGCGGGATGGACTTGCTGCGGCGGTAGTGACCAGGTCGTATCCACTAGCAACGGCTCAACCTCTCTGGCTGCTGAAGATAGGCGCGGTACAAGGGAGTAGACAGAAGCAAGGTCGGACGTAGCAGAAGGTCGGGGGCAGGCGGCAAGGTTCGTAGTCAGGGTGGATAGCAGTAGTACTGGTACACAGGCTTTGGACACACAAAACGCTTTCACTGGCACAAGGCAACAAGATCCGGCCAGGAAGTGCATGGGAGGAGGTCAGATAAAGGCAGGGAGCAGATGGAAGCCAATAAAGCTAATTGGGCCAGGCACCAATCATTGGTGCACTGGCCCTTTAAGTCTCAGGGAGCTGGCGCGCGCGCGCCCTAGAGAGCGGAGCCGCGCGCGCCAGCACATGACAGCAGGGGACGGGAACGGGTAAGTGACCTGGGATGCGATTCGCGAGCGGGCGCGTCCCGCTGTGCGAATCGCATCCCCGACGGCCATGACAGTGCAGCGCTCCCGGTCAGCGGGACCGACCGGGGCGCTGCGGAGAGAGACGCCGTACGCGCTCTGGGGAGGAGCGGGGACCCGGAGCGCTAGGCGTAACACATGCCCCCCAAAAAATAAAGTGCAATATTCGTTCTCCAAAACCCCAAAGTTTCTCCTTCCCTCCTGAGCCATGTCGTGCGCTCCCAGAGCACTTTACATGCACATATAAGGTATTGCCATACTCAAGAGAAATTGGGTTACAAATTTTGTGGGATTTTTCTCCTTTTACCCCATGTAAAAACAAAAAAAAAAAAAAATGGGGCTACAAGAAAATTGGAGATTTTGAGTTTTCTCCTCCACATTGCTGCTAGTTCTGTGAAACACCTAAAGGGTTAACAAACTTTCTGAATGACATTTTGAATACTTTCAGGGGTGCTGTTTTAATATTGGGGTTCATTATAGGGGATTTCTTACAGAAATGCCTCTCAAATCCACTTTAAACTGAACTGGGCCCTGAAAATTTCAGATTTTGAATTTTTTATGAAAATTTGGAAAATTGATGCTTTACTTTGAAGCCCTCTAATGTCTTCAAAAAGTAAAAACTTATCAATTTTATGATGCCAACATAAAGTAGACATATTGTATATGTGAATAAATATATAATTTATTTGGTATGTCCATTTTTCCTTACAAGCAGTGAGTTTCAAAGTTGGAAAAATGCTAAATGTTCTAATTTTTCATGAAATTTTTGAATCTCTCACAAGAAATGAAGCAAGTATCGACAAATCAAATTCAAGTAAAAGCATCCCAGAGTTATTAATGCTTACAGTGACAGAGGTCGGATTTGCTAAAAATGTTCCCGTCCTTAGGGTCAAAATAATCTCCGTCATCAAGGGCATAAGGGACAAATAAATGCACCATACCATGAACACATATTACCACCACATAGTGACTGGATAATATTATCATACTGATATTAAATAAAGCCATTATACACAGTCATCAGCTTCTTGATCATTATTGTCACCTTGGGTAGGTTCCTCTTCCCTGTCCCTTCAACGATTGCCTCTCTTAATCTGTTGTCAGCCAGATGTGAACCTACCTCTATCCCTCCTTGCTCATTCATTACCGTGAGCATATGCCCTAGAAGGGGTATCAGGGATATCAATAACATCTGTTATTCAATGGTTGTCCTTGCTGACAAATCTTATTGACTCTTTAAAAGGCCTGAGCAGGCAACAGGTGTCTCTGATTAGCTGCCTGTGCCTCAGCTGAAAGTCACACTGGCTCCAAAAACTGTCTGTATGCTGTATTAGAAAGACTGTCACTGATTTGAGCTGAATCATGTTGAGATTCACCTTGTATTGCAACATGAGGGGGAGTAGGACATGTTTATAAGCTAAACCGTAGGCTAACTTTCCTGCACATCACTGAGACCTACACAATTTTTAAGAACAAGATTTAGCACAGGTTCCATACAAAGTGAGTGTGTCATGTGTCCTAGATGCAGCACAGCCACAATGTTTGTGCTGTTAACAGTGAGCCTGCTTCCCAGCCTTAGATTAGGAGCAGAGAGCCAGTGTGAAACTTCCTGTTGCAGACAGAGCAGAAACTCCAACAACTTGCCCAGGATTAGTAGATTTAATATAGTGTGGCAGCAATTGACTTTGCACAGATGAACGGAGGAAAATGGAGGAGGGTAAGCTCCACTCTTTCCAGAGATGGACTGTAAAATGTATGTGGAGAGGGATAGTCGGCAGGTGTCAGAAGTTGAACCAAATCAGCGTAATCGTAGAGGTGTCACTACGATTTCCTGGCCTTGTTTTGGTGGAGCCTCATTCCGCAAGATGTTTACCCAGAGGGCCGTAAAAGAAATGTAGTGGCCCTGCCACAGCTACTACACCAATTATGCATAGTGGCATGAATGGTGTTGCATCAACTGCATTCACCACATGATTGTGCAAAGCGAGAATGGCTTATTTGGTTAAATAATGCAACTAGGTATGTGCCACCTAGGCTGGGCACACCCCATTAGTTGCCTTAAAGTTGTGGAGTCAAAAAAATAGTACGGTAGTGCCTGCACCACCACCAACTTGACCAGGTGTGAATTAAGGCGCACTACACATGGCTGGATGAATACTGTTGTCCGTAAGACATAGACTCCCCAATAGATAACTAATGGGATAGAGGAGGACACGACAGTGATGAGGACAAGACAGAGAATGTGATTCTTGTTGATGATGCTAGACAGATGAGAGGAATCTGGAGGACCAGCAGAAGAAAATACTTTGGCCTTAGATGGCTATGCCAGGTTTGTTTACTCTCAACACTTTTAAGTGCTCAGGTTGAAATGCTATATGTTTGATTAAATTCAGAAATTACAGATAACATGGCGTAAGATGCCTATTCCATGTTCACTCCCAATGCTTTTTCATGCCTATTTATGTTAAACCCAGGTATAATTGTTATATGTTTAATTAAACCCATAGAATACAGATAACTTGGCCTGAGATGCCTATAACACGTTCTCTCACAATATATTTTCATATTTATGTCAAAATAAAGGTCAGTTCACTGCTTTGTATTGTATTGTGATAGCTTTCTATGGGCTCGTTCATGCAGTTCTGCGGTCTGCCCACTGCACAATGCTTTGCTCAGCTTTCATTGTGTTGTATTGTTATGCTGTATATATATATATATATATATATATATATATATATATATATATATATACACACATTATATAATGAGCTGCTCTACTGCCATCCTTGTACCCATTATAATTTATACAGCAGTCCTTGTACCCAATTTAATGAATACTACAATCCTCATACTCATTATAATGCATACAGCAGTTGTTGTACCCACTATAATATATACAGCAGTCCTTGAACTCATTATTATGTATACTGCAGTCCTTGTACCCGATTTAATGTATACAGCGGTCCTTGTACCCATTATAATGTATACGGCAGTCCTTGTACCCATTATAATGTATACGGCAGTCCTTGTACCCATTAAAATGTATACAGCAGTCATTGTACCCATTGAAATATATACAGCAGTCCTTGTACCTAATTATAATGTATACAGTAGTACTTGTACCCATTATAATATATACAGCAGTCCTTGCATCCATTATAATATATACAGCAGTCCTTGTACCCATTATAATATATACAGCAGTCCTTGTACCTATTATAATGTATACTGCAGTCCTTGTACCCATTATAATATATACAGCAGTCATTGTACCCATTATAATATATACAGCAGTCCTTGTACCTATTATAATGTATACTGCAGTCCTTGTACCCATTATAATATATACAGCAGTCCTTGCATCCATTATAATGTATACAGCAGTCCTTGTACCCATTATAATATATAAAGTAGTTCTTGTACCTATTATAATGTATACAGCAATCCTTGTAAAATGTTATCATGCGTACTACAGTCCTCATACCCATTATAATGTACACTACAGTCCTCATACCAATTAAAATATACACTACAGTCCTTATACCCATTATAACGTACACTACAGTCCTCATACTCATTATAATGTACACTACAGTCCTCATACCCATTATACTGTATACAGCAGTTCCACATACACATTATATTGTACAGTGCAGTCTTCATATACATGACATTGTATATAGCAGTCCTTATACCCATTATAATGTACACTACAGTCCTTATACCAATTATGTACCTATTATAATGTATACTGCAGTCCTTGTATCCATTATAATATTTACAGCAGTCCTTGTACCCATTTTAATATATGCAACAGTCCTAGTACCTATTATAATGTATACAGCAGTCCTCATACAGCAATTAAAATGTTATAATGTATACTACAGTCCTCATACCCATTATAATCTATACAACAGTCCTCAAACCCATTAACGTATATTACAGTTCTTTTACCAATTATAAGGTATAGTGCATCTCTTATACCCATTACAATGTATGCTACAGTCCTCACACCCATTATACTGTGTACATCAGTCCTCATACCCTTTATAATGTACACTACAGTCCTCATATCCATTATAATGTATACAGCAGTCCTCATACCCATTATACTGTATACAGCAGTCCTCATACCCTTTATAATGTACACTACAGTCCTCATATCCATTATAATGTATACAGCAGTCCTCATACCCACTGTATACAGCAGTCTCACATACACATTATTTTGTACAGTGCAGTCTTCATATACATGACATTGTATACAGCAGTCCTCATACCCATTATAATGTACACTACAGTCCTTATACCAATTATAATGTACACTACAGTCCTCATACCAATTATAATGTACACTGCAGTCCTCATACCAATTATAATGTACACTACAGTCCTCATAAGTAGCGATGAGCGAATTTACAGTAAATTCGATTTGTCACGAACTTCTCGGCTCGGCAGTTGATGACTTATCCTGCATAAATAAGTTCAGCTTTCAGGTGCTCCGGTGGGCTGGAAAAGGTGGATACATTCCTAGAAAAGAGTCTCCTAGGACTGTATCCACCTTTTCCAGCCCACCGGAGCACCTGAAAGCTGAACTAATTTATGCAGGATAAGTCATCAACTGCCGAGCCGAGAAGTTTGTGACGAATCAAATTTACTGTAAGTTCGCTCATCTCTACTCATAAGTATACAGCAGTCCTTATTATCATTATAATGTATGCAGCAGTTCCATACTCTCTACTACACACATCATGTTGTGTACGGTATAAAATGATACAGTGACTGTATACAGCCTTACCTTCCCCTTTAATTGAAACGCCTGAGCTGCAATGTCAGCAAGTGTAAAACATAAGATATATATCAACCTTCTCTATAGTAGCAAAGTCTTGTCCTCTTTCCTTTGACATTTCATTCTTTGCCTACAATGCTAAATTCTGAATGCCATAAGATGTATACCCAGTTTAGCCTTAATACTAGTAATATCGCAACCTTGGTCTTTAACACTTCAAACATATCACCTGTGCAAGAAAATATCATTCATCTCAGATGCCCAGACCTTTCACATTGCTGGCAATAAAACAAAACTTTATTTTTTTTTCATCTGAAATATTGCTTATGGTTTTCAATACCTTCAATGCAATATTTCCAGATGAGTCAGCATATCTGCTTGAAATTCCCCAAAAAAGCCAAAATATTCTTTCCTTCTTTTCTATGTACATCTTTTGACCTTTTGGATTAGATGGAGCAGTCATGTTGTACTGTATCAGATTTACATGGAGTTAAATGATAACATAAATATTTGGGTTATTCGACATTGAACTTTAACATTGGGATATGAGAATCGTATTAAAACACCTATCAAATAAAAGGTAACCCCTAAAATATAATAAAAAGGCAAATGACGAAGCTCAAGAGAAAATGTGTACCCTGGGCCCTATTTATAACATGTCATTTGGTGGTCTTATATGTGGCAGAAGAATTGTTGGGCCTTCTGAGGCGCTAAGATGCTTATATTCTACTGACGAAAGTAAAGAGATACCCCTATTTAATGTTCCTATTTTATAAACTGATGGTATATTTTTGGGATATGCAATCAATTTATGATCGGTGGAGGTCCCATCTCCGGGACCCCCACCGATCCTGAGAAGAAAGGGTCCGTGGCGCTGTTATAAAGTAGTTAATCTTAAAATACTAAGCAATCCATGTTTAACTTCAGTGGCTGCTGTTTTTTTTATTGTATTTTAGGACAAAAATTTGAAAAGGGAAATGTTTTCTATCATCCGGAAAAGTTTATTAATTGGCAAAACTCGGCATGTTTAGCAGGTGCATCCGATCACTAACAGCTGCTGCATGTATCCGAAAATCTGTGTTTCCCTCCTTTTATTGCAGTATGTAATGACAAAGTGTTTTGGTTCAGTTTTACTCGTTATATTTAGGTCATACAGTCGTGTTTTTGGAATCCACGGCTAGTGCTGTGCACTTTTTCTGCTCGTATGATGGTACATAATCAAATTTAAGCTTTCGGTTATTGTAACATAGTGAAGAAAAAAACCCTGTTAAACTATAAAACTGTATTTTGTACCGAGTTTTGGAACTTTTCCTTCTCTATGTGTGCTGAAACTGCCCACTGTATAAGGCTGGAAAAAAAGTCTCTTACATGGCATGATCTATTTGGTATTTAACCCCTTAAGGACTCAGGGTTTTTCCGTTTTTGCACTTTCGTTTTTTCCTCCTTACCTTTTAAAAATCATAACCCTTTCAATTTTCCACCTAAAAATCCATATTATGGCTTACTTTTTGCGTCCCCAATTCTACTTTGCAGTGACATTAGTCATTTTACCCAAAAATGCACGGCGAAACAGAAAAAAAAATCATTGTGCGACAAAATCGAAAAAAAAAACCACGCCATTTTGTAAGTTTTGGGGGCTTCCGTTTCTACGCAGTGCATATTTCGGTAAAAATTACACTTTATCATTATTCTGTAGGTCCATACGGTTAAAATGATACCCTACTTATATAGGTTTGATTTTGTCGCACTTCTGGAAAAAATCACAACTACATGCAGGAAAATTTATACGTTAAAAAATGTCATCTTCTGACCCCTATAACTTTTTTATTTTTCCATGTACAGGGCGGTATGAGGACTCATTTTTGTGCTGTGATCTGAAGTTTTTATAGGTATGATTTTTGTTTTGATCGGACTTTTTGATCACTTTTTATTCATTTTTTAATGGTATAAAAAGTGACCAAAATACGCTTTTTAGGACTTTGGAAGTTTTTTTGCGCGTACGCCATTGACCGTGCAGTTTAATTAATTATATATTTTTATAGTTCGGACACTTACGAACGCGATGATGCAACATATGTTTATTATTTTTTTTTACACTGTTTTATTTTTTTTATGGGAAAAGGGGGGTGATTCAAACTTTTATTAGGGAAGGGGTTAAATGACCTTTATTAACACTTTTTTTAACTTTTTTTTTGCAGTGTTATAGGTCCCATAGGGACCTATAACACTGCAAACACTGATCTCTCATCCTGATCACAGGCGTGTATTAACACGCCTGTGATCAGTGTTATGGGTGCTTGACTGCTCCTGCCTGGATCTCAGGCACGGAGCAGTCATTCGTCGATCGTACACCGAGGAGGCAGGTAAGGGCCCTCCCGGTGTCCGGTCAGCTGTTCGGGACGCCGCGATTTCCCCGCAGCGGTCCCGAACAGCCCGACTGAGCAGCCGGTCACTTTCACTTTAGAAGCGGCGGTCAGCCTTGACCGCCGCTTCTAAAGGGTTAATACCGCACATCGCTGCAATCGGCGATGTGTGGTATTAGCCGCGGGTCCCGGCCGTTGATGAGCGCCGGGACCGACGTGATATGATGCGGGATCGCGGCGCGATCCCGCTTCATATCGCGGGACCTGGTGCAGGACGTAAATATACGTCCTGCGTCGTTAAAGGGGTATTCCAGGAAAAAAAACTTTTTATTTTTATATATCAACTGGCTCCAGAAAGTTAAAAAGATTTGTAAAATACTTCTATTAAAAAATCTTAATCCTTTCAATAAATATCAGCTGCTGAAGTTGAGTTGTTGTTTTCTGTCTGGCAACAGTGCTCCCTGCTGACATCTCTGCTTGTCTCGGGAACTGCACAGAGTAGAAGAGGTTTGCTATGGGGATTTGCTTCTAAACTGGGCGGTTCCCGAGACACGTGTCATCAGAGAGCACTTAGACAGAAAAGAACAACTCAACTTCAGCAGCTCATAATTACTGAAAGGATTAAGATTTTTAAATAGAAGTAATTTACAAATCTGTTTAACTTTCTGAAGCCAGTAGATTTATAAAAATAAAGTATTTTCCTGGATAACCCCTTTAAGCAGGACAAATGTGCTTACTGCTATACAAGAACATACAATGGAGTAGGGGCAGGTGGGGAGATCAGGTAGCAAATAGATTTGGTTTGCCCAAGCACCAGGGAGAGAGATACCTGGGTGCTTCTCATAGTGCACATATTGTACTTCATATTGCCTAACAGTGTAAAAGTAGCCACATGTAAGTTTGGAACCTATAGATACACCACAGTATACAAGTGAATACCTGGTACTCTTACATATACAAGGTGTATAAAGGATTTCCTGATATGAACTTATTCTAAGACTGATGTTACTATAGGGAGAATTCAAACTAAAAGTCAGTCATCGATCCAAAACGAACGAAACAGAGGGAGCACTCACCATTTGGGAGATTTGCAGTTGGTGGCTTTTATTCAGTAAACGGTGGGTGTACAGACTTCATGCAGCGGGACGCCACGGACCCTCGAACGACCAACTGCACTGGACCTCAGCAAAGACCTAGAGAAAGTGCAGAAGCTCCACCCAGGGCTTATATGGGGGAGGCTCTGGTGGGGTCCCATTGGTCACCCCTAGGTCGCCTGTTCACTGATACCTCCTGGGTAACAATCACATGACAGATCACATGGTAAACAGTCTTAAAGATATAACACTCTTACATATATAACATAGGGATTATATACAATTACAATAAACAGATGCAAGGGGGGGGGGGGCAGGGGACACTGCAGGAGGCTGCCTGACAGGGCACCAAGGGTACGGGGTAGCACCTCCTGTGGGCCACCGCACCTTCAAAATAATAAACTAGATGAGTATGTACACTACCTATACAGCCCCCATACCAGACAAACAATAGTGACTGTATCTGATGCCACATCATATGGATAGACTGGAGATGAGAGGCAAATTCATACCTCCCTGTGGTCTTGCATTACAGCCATTTCTAGAATATAAATAAGAGGCAAGGCTGTTCTGGCAGTGCAATAATAAACTTGTTGCAAGAATGGTTTTATTGCACCCTAAACGTAGAAAATTCAGAATGAGCCTTGTATTGTGTCTGTAAGCGGCACAATAGTAATTCCATAGAGCCCCACTTAACACATCAGGATATAGTAATGGCTGTCAAATAAAATTAATTAACTAGATTAGATATTCTACTGAGCAGCAATAAAACAATGAAAGCGCTTTAAGTGAATAGCTGATAAAGAAGTAGATTTGTTTGAAAAGTAGTTTTTATGCTTTATCGCAGTCCCGGAATAGTTTGCCTACTGGTGATATTCCCTTTGTGGCTGCGTCTAGTATTTATCTCACTAGTGTAAATATGTCATCGGACAGTCTAATAAGAGTCAGATAAAAACTGCTTAGCCTTACGTAGGAGATTTAAAGCATATATCTTTTATTCCTTTTCTATACATATTCATAGGCACAATGATGGAATTTGTTGCGACATTTAATCTGCAATGAGTTTCAAAGTACTTTAATCAGCCGCCTCGTAAAAGTCGGCAAAAAGGTTCATCATTAAAAAGGAGCTACACTCAGAAAACGGCAAAACTTTGTTTATGAAGACAACAATGGAGACGAGGCTTTTACACAGCGCCAAATATTGTGCAATCAATATATGATTAAATCTTAATATCTCGCCGAACGCAGCCTGTCATTTTACTACTCAGCTGAGGGGGCTGTTAAAGGTATTTTAGTGTTGTACTAAATATATTTATAGAGGAATTTTAGTATTGTTGCTATTTTGTATTACACTTGAGGAAGTGCGTTTGATGCAGAATAATCGAGTGGTTATGAAGTTTGGGGGAACAGAACCGCAGGACATCTACATCCATTCTGCTATCTATGACAACCTGGGAAATTGGGCTTATCTGTCCCTGGATAAAACTTATGCAAATGATAGAATAACTATAGGAGCTGTAGAGATTGCAATTATATATAGTGTATACAGTGCTGTAATGATAAGTATAGAGCATATAGGACTGTATTGAGTAGTATAGTACATATAGCGCTGCAGTGAGTAGTATAGTGTGTATAGAGCTGTAGTCAACAGTATAGTACATATAGTACCATAGTGAGAAGTATAGTGTGTATAGCACTGTATTGAGTAGTATAGAACATATAGTGCCGTAGTGAGTAGTATAGAACATATAGTGCTGTAGTGAGTAGTATAGAACATATAGTGCTGTAGTGAGAAGTATAGTGTGTACAGGGATGTAGTGAGTAGTATAGAACATATAGTGCTGTAGTGAGTAGTATAGAACATATAGTGCCATAGTGAACAGTATAGAACATATAGTGCTGTAGTGAGTAGTATAGAACATATAGTGCTGTAGTGAGTAATATAGAACATATAGTGCTGTAGTGAGTAGTATAGAACATATAGCGCTGCAGTGAGTAGTATAGTGTGTATAGGGCTGTAGTGAGTAGTATAGAACATATAGTGCTGTAGTGAGTAGTATAGAACATATAGTGCTGTAGTGAGTAGTATAGAACATATAGCACTGCAGTGAGTAGTATAGTGTGTATAGGGCTGTAGTGTACAGTATAGTACATATAGTGCCATAGTGAGAAGTATAGTGTGTATAGTGCTGTAGTGAACAGTATAGTACATATAGTGCCATAGTGAGAAGTATAGTGTGTATAGGGCTGTAGTGAACAGTATAGTACATATAGTGCCATAGTGAGAAGTATAGTGTGTATAGGGCTGTAGTGAGAAGTATAGTGTGTAAAGGGCTGTAGTGAACAGTATAGTACATATAGCGCTGTAGTGAGTAGTATAGTGTGTATAGGGCTGCAGTGAACAGTATAGTACATATAGTCTCATAGTGAGAAGTATAGTGTGTATAGGGCTGTAGTGAACAGTATAGAACATATAGTGCCACAGTGAGAAGTATAGTGTGTATAGGGCTGTAATGAACAGTATAGAACATATAGTGCTGTAGTGAGAAGTATAGTGTGTATAGGGCTGTAGTGAGTAGTATAGAACATATAGTGCTGTAGTGAGTAGTATAAAACATAAAGTGCTGTAATGAGTAGTATAGAACATATAGTGCTGTAGTGAGTAGTATAGAACATATAGGGCTGTAGTGAGTAGTAGAGAACATATAGTGCTGTAGTGAGTAGTATAGAACATATAGTGCTGTAGTGAGTAGTATAGAACATATAGTGCTGTAGTGAGTAGTATAGAACATATAGTGCTGTAGTGAGTAGTATAGAACATATAGGGCTGTAGTGAGTAGTATAGAACATATAGTGCTGCAGTGAGTAGTATAGAACATATTGTGCTGTAGTGAGAAGAATAGAACATATAGTGCTGTAGTGAGTAGTATAGAACATATAGTGCTGTAGTGAGTAGTATAGAACATATAGTGCTGTAGTGAGTAGTATAGAACATATAGTGCTGTAGTGAGTAGTATAGAACATATAGTGCTGTAGTGAGTAGTATAGTACATATAGCGCTGCAGTGAGTAGTATAGTGTGTATAGAGCTGTAGTAAACAGTATAGTACATATAGTGCCATAGTGAGAAGTATAGTGCATATAGCACTGTATTGAGTAGTATAGAACATATAGTGCCGTAGTGAGTAGTATAGAACATATAGTGCTGTAGTGAGTAGTATAGAACATATAGTGCTGTAGTGAGTAGTATAGAACATATAGTGCTGTAGTGAGTAGTATAGAACATATAGGGCTGTAGTGAGTAGTATAGAACATATAGTGCTGTAGTGAGTAGTATAGAACATATAGTGCTGTAGTGAGTAGTATAGAACATATAGTGCTGTAGTGAGTAGTAGAGAACATATAGTGCTGTAGTGAGTAGTATAGAACATATAGTGCTGTAGTGAGTAGTAGAGAACATATAGTGCTGTAGTGAGTAGTATAGAACATATAGTGCTGTAGTGAGTAGTATAGAACATATAGTGCTGTAGTGAGTAGTATAGAACTTATAGTGCTGTAGGGAGTAGTATAGAACATATAGTGCTGTAGTGAGTAGTATAGAACATATAGTGCTGTAGTGAGTAGTATAGAACATATAGTGCTGTAGTGAGTAGTATAGAACATATAGTGCTGTAGTGAGTAGTATAGAACATATAGTGCTGTAGTGAGTAGTATAGTACATATAGCGCTGCAGTGAGTAGTATAGTGTGTATAGAGCTGTAGTCAACAGTATAGTACATATAGTGCCATAGTGAGAAGTATAGTGCATATAGCACTGTATTGAGTAGTATAGAACATATAGTGCCATAGTGAGTTGTATAGAACATATAGTGCTGTAGTGAGTAGTATAAAACATAAAGTGCTGTAATGAGTAGTATAGAACATATAGTGCTGTAGTGAGTAGTATAGAACATATAGGGCTGTAGTGAGTAGTAGAGAACATATAGTGCTGTAGTGAGTAGTATAGAACATATAGTGTTGTAGTGAGTAGTAGAGAACATATAGTGCTGTAGTGAGTAGTATAGAACATATAGTGCTGTAGTGAGTAGTAGAGAACATATAGTGCTGTAGTGAGTAGTATAGAACATATAGTGCTGTAGTGAGTAGTATAGAACATATAGTGCTGTAGTGAGTAGTATAGAACATATAGTGCTGTAGTGAGTAGTATAGAACATATAGTGCTGTAGTGAGTAGTAGAGAACATGTAGTGCTGTAGTGAGTAGTATAGAACATATAGTGCTGTAGTGAGTAGTATAGAAAATATAGTGCTGTAGTGAGTAGTATAGAACATATAGTGCTGTAGTGAGTAGTATAGAACATATAGTGCTGTAGTGAGTAGTATAGAACATATAGTGCTGTAGTGAGTAGTATAGAACATATAGGGCTGTAGTGAGTAGTATAAAACATATAGTGCTGTAGTGAGTAGTATAGAACATATAGTGCTGTAGTGAGTAGTATAGTACATATAGCGCTGCAGTGAATAGTATAGTGTGTATAGAGCTGTAGTCAACAGTATAGTACATATAGTGCCATAGTGAGAAGTATAGTGCATATAGAACTGTATTGAGTAGTATAGAACATATGGTGCTGTAGTGAGTAGTACAGAACATATAGTGCTGTAGTGAGTAGTATAGAACATATAGCGCTGCAGTGAGTAGTATAGTGTGTATAGGGCTGTAGTGAACAGTATAGTACATATAGTGCCATAGTGAGAAGTATAGTGTGTATAGGGCTGTAGTGAGAAGTATAGTGTGTATAGGGCTGTAGTGAACAGTATAGTACATATAGTGCCATAGTGAGAAGTATAGTATGTATAGGGCTGTAGTGAACAGTATAGTACATATAGCGCTGTAATGAGTAGTATAGTGTGTATAGGGCTGCAGTGAACAGTATAGTACATATAGTGCCATAGTGAGAAGTATAGTGTGTATAGGGCTGTAATGAACAGTATAGAACATATAGTGCCATAGTGAGAAGTATAGTGCTGTAGTGAGTAGTATAGAACATATAGTGTTGTAGTGATTAGTATAGAAGATATAGTGCTGTAGTGAGTAGTATAGAACATATAGTGCTGTAGTGAGTAGTATAGAACATATAGTGCTGTAGTGAGTAGTATAGAACATATAGTGCTGTAGTGAGTAGTATAGAACATATAGTGATGTAGTGAGTAGTATAGAACATATAGTGCTGTAGTGAGTAGTATAGAACATATAGTGCTGTAGTGAGTAGTATAGAACATATAGTGATGTAGTGAGTAGTATAGAACATATAGTGCTGTAGTGAGTAGTATAGAACATATAGTGCTGTAGTGAGTAGTATAGAACATATAGTGCTGTAGTGAGTAGTATAGAACATATAGTGCTGTAGTGAGTAGTATAGAACATATAGTGCTGTAGTGAGTAGTATAGAACATATAGTGCTGTAGTGAGTAGTATAGAACATATAGTGCTGTAGTGAGTAGTATAGAAAATATAGTGCTGTAGTGAGTAGTATAGAACATAAAGTGCTGTAGTGAGTAGTATAGAACATATAGGGCTGTAGTGAGTAGTATAGAACATATAGTGCTGTAGTGAGTAGTATAGAACATATAGTGCTGTAGTGAGTAGTATAGTACATATAGCGCTGCAGTGAGTAGTATAGTGTGTATAGAGCTGTAGTCAACAGTATAGTACATATAGTGCCATAGTGAGAAGTATAGTGCATATAGCACTGTATTGAGTAGTATAGAACATATAGTGCCGTAGTGAGTAGTATAGAACATATAGTGCTGTAGTGAGTAGTATAGAACATATAGTGCTGTAGTGAGTAGTATAGAACATATAGCGCTGCAGTGAGTAGAATAGTGTGTATAGGGCTGTAGTGAACAGTATAGTACATATAGTGCCATAGTGAGAAGTATAGTGTGTATAGGGCTTTAGTGAACAGTATGGTACATATAGTGCCATAGTGAGAAGTATAGTGTGTATAGGGCTGTAGTGAGAAGTATAGTGTGTATAGGGCTGTAGTGAACAGTATAGTACATATAGTGCCATAGTGAGAAGTATAGTGTGTATAGGGCTGTAGTGAACAGTATGGTACATATAGTGCCATAGTGAGAAGTATAGTGTGTATAGGGCTGTAGTGAGAAGTATAGTGTGTATAGGGCTGTAGTGAACAGTATAGTACATATAGTGCCATAGTGAGAACTATAATGTGTAGAGGGCTGTAGTGAGAAGTATAGTGTGTATAGGGCTGTAGTGAACAGTATAGTACATATAGTGCCATAGTGAGAAGTATAGTGTGTATAGGGCTGTAGTGAACAGTATAGTACATATAGCGCTGTAGTGAGTAGTATAGTGTGTATAGGGCTGCAGTGAACAGTATAGTACATATAGTGCCATAGTGAGAAGTATAGTGTGTAAAGGGCTGCAATGAACAGCATAGAACATATAGTGCCATAGTGAGAAGTATAGTGTGTATAGGGCTGTAGTGAGTAGTATAGAACATATAGTGCTGTAGTGAGTAGTATAGAACATATATTGCTGTAGTGAGTAGTATAGAACATATAGTGCTGTAGTGAGTAGTATAGAACATATAGTGCTGTAGTGAGTACTATAGAACATATAGTGCTGTAGTGAGTAGTATAGAACATATAGTGCTGTAGTGAGTAGTGTAGAACATATAGTGCTGTAGTGAGTAGTATAGAACATATAGTGCTGTAGTGAGTAGTATAGAACATATAGGGTTGTAGTGAGTAGTATAGAACATATAGTGCCGTAGTGAATAGTATAGAACATATAGTGCTGTAGTGAGTAGTATAGAACATATAGTGCTGTAGTGAGTAGTATAGAACATATAGTGCTGTAGTGAGTAGTATAGAACATATTGTGCCGTAGTGAGTAGTATAGAACATATAGGGCTGTAGTGAGTAGTGTAGAACATATAGTGCTGTAGTGAGTAGTATAGAACATATAGTGCTGTAGTGAGTAGTATAGAACATATAGGGTTGTAGTGAGTAGTATAGAACATATAGTGCTGTAGTGAGTAGTATAGAACATATATTGCTGTAGTGAGTAGTATAGAACATATAGTGCTGTAGTGAGTAGTATAGAACATATAGTGATGTAGTGAGTACTATAGAACATATAGTGCTGTAGTGAGTAGTATAGAACATATAGTGCTGTAGTGAGTAGTGTAGAACATATAGTGCTGTAGTGAGTAGTATAGAACATATAGTGCTGTAGTGAGTAGTATAGAACATATAGGGTTGTAGTGAGTAGTATAGAACATATAGTGCCGTAGTGAATAGTATAGAACATATAGTGCTGTAGTGAGTAGTATAGAACATATAGTGCTGTAGTGAGTAGTATAGAACATATAGTGCTGTAGTGAGTAGTATAGAACATATTGTGCCGTAGTGAGTAGTATAGAACATATAGGGCTGTAGTGAGTAGTATAGAACATATAGTGCTGTAGTGAGTAGTATAGAACATATAGTGCTGTAGTGAGTAGTATAGAACATATTGTGCCGTAGTGAGTAGTATAGAACATATAGGGCTGTAGTGAGTAGTATAGAACATATAGTGCTGTAGTGAGTAGTATAGAACATATAGTGCTGTAGTGAGTAGTATAAAACATATAGTGCTGTAATGAGTAGTATAGAACATATAGTGATAGTGCTGTAGTGAGTAGTATAGAACATATAGTGATGTAGTGAGTAGTATAGAACATATAGTGCTGTAGTGAGTAGTATAGAACATATAGTGCTGTAGTGAGTAGTATAGAACATATAGTGCTCTAGTGAATAGTATAGAACATATAGGGCTGTAGTGAGTAGTATAGAACATATAGTGCTGTAGTGAGTAGTATAGAACATATAGGGCTGTGGTGAGTAGTATAGAACATATAGGGCTGTAGTGAGTAGTATAGAACATATAGTGCTGTAGGAGTAGTATAGAACATATAGTGCTGTAGTGAGTAGTATAGAACATATAGTGCTGTAGTGAGTAGTATAGAACATATAGCGCTGTAGTGAATAGTATAGAACATATAGGGCTGTAGTGAGTAGTATAGAACATATAGTGCCGTAGTGAATAGTATAGAACATATAGGGCTGTAGTGAGTAGTATAGAACATGTAGTGCTGTAGTGAGTAGTATAGAACATATAGTGCCGTAGTGAGTAGTATAGAACATATAGTGCCGTAGTGAGTAGTATAGAACATATAGTGCTGTAGTGAGTAGTATAGAACATATAGTGCTGTAGTGAGTAGTATAAAACATATAGTGCTGTAATGAGTAGTATAGAACATATAGTGATGTAGTGAGTAGTATAGAACATATAGTGCTGTAGTGAGTAGTATAGAACATATAGTGCTGTAGTGAGTAGTATAGAACATATAGTGCTGTAGTGAGTAGTATAGAACATATAGGGCTGTAGTGAGTAGTATAGAACATATAGTGCTGTAGTGAGTAGTATAGAACATATAGGGCTGTAGTGAGTAGTATAGAACATATAGGGCTGTAGTGAGTAGTATAGAACATATAGTGCTGTAGTGAGTAGTATAGAACATATAGTGCTGTAGTGAGTAGTATAGAACATATAGTGCTGTAGTGAGTAGTATAGAACATATAGTGCTGTAGTGAGTAGTATAGAACATATAGTGCTGTAGTGAGTAGTATAGTGTGTACAGGGCTGTAGTGAACAGTATAAAACATATAGTGCCATAGTGAGAAGTATAGTGTGTATTGGGCTTTAGTGAACAGTATAGTACATATAGTGCCATAGTAAGAAGTATAGTGTGTATAGTGCTGTAGTGAGTAGTATAGAACATATAGTGCTGTAGTGAGTAGTATGGAACATATAGTGCTGTAGTGAGTAGTATAGAACATGTAGTGCTGTAGTGAGTAGTATAGAACATATAGTGCTGTAGTGAGTAGTATAGAACATATAGTGCTGTAGTGAGTAGTATAGAACATATAGTGCTGTAGTGAGTAGTATAGAACATATAGTGCTGTAGTGAGTAGTATAGAACATATAGTGCTGTAGTGAGTAGTATAGAACATATAGTGCCGTAGTGAGTAGTATAGAACATATAGTGCTGTAGTGAGTAGTATAGAACATATAGTGCTGTAGTGAGTAGTATAAAACATATAGTGCTGTAATGAGTAGTATAGAACATATAGTGATGTAGTGAGTAGTATAGAACATATAGTGCTGTAGTGAGTAGTATAGAACATATAGTGCTGTAGTGAGTAGTATAGAACATATAGTGCTGTAGTGAGTAGTATAGAACATATAGGGCTGTAGTGAGTAGTATAGAACATATAGTGCTGTAGTGAGTAGTATAGAACATATAGGGCTGTAGTGAGTAGTATAGAACATATAGGGCTGTAGTGAGTAGTATAGAACATATAGTGCTGTAGTGAGTAGTATAGAACATATAGTGCTGTAGTGAGTAGTATAGAACATATAGTGCTGTAGTGAGTAGTATAGAACATATAGTGCTGTAGTGAGTAGTATAGAACATATAGTGCTGTAGTGAGTAGTATAGTGTGTACAGGGCTGTAGTGAACAGTATAAAACATATAGTGCCATAGTGAGAAGTATAGTGTGTATTGGGCTTTAGTGAACAGTATAGTACATATAGTGCCATAGTAAGAAGTATAGTGTGTATAGTGCTGTAGTGAGTAGTATAGAACATATAGTGCTGTAGTGAGTAGTATGGAACATATAGTGCTGTAGTGAGTAGTATAGAACATATAGTGCTGTAGTGAGTAGTATAGAACATATAGTGCTGTAGTGAGTAGTATAGAACATATAGTGCTGTAGTGAGTAGTATAGAACATATAGTGCTGTAGTGAGTAGTATAGAACATATAGTGCTGTAGTGAGTAGTATAGAACATATAGTGCTGTAGTGAGTAGTATAGAACATATAGGGCTGTAGTGAGTAGTATAGAACATATAGTGCTGTAGTGAGTAGTATAGGACATATAGTGCTGTAGTGAACAGTATAGTACATATAGTGCCATAGTGAGAAGTATAGTGTGTATAGGGCTGTAGTGAGAAGTATAGTGTGTATAGGGCTTTAGTGAACAGTATAGTACATATAGTGCCATAGTGAGAAGTATAGTGTGTATAGGGCTGTAGTGAACAGTATGGTACATATAGTGCCATAGTGAGAAGTATAGTGTGTATAGGGCTGTAGTGAGAAGTATAGTGTGTATAGGGCTGTAGTGAACAGTATAGTACATATAGTGCCATAGTGAGAAGTATAGTGTGTATAGGGCTGTAGTGAGAAGTATAGTGTGTATAAGGCTGTAGTGAACAGTATAGTACATATAGTGCCATAGTGAGAAGTATAGTGTGTATAGGGCTGTAGTGAACAGTATAGTACATATAGCGCTGTAGTGAGTAGTATAGTGTGTATAGGGCTGCAGTGAACAGTATAGTACATATAGTGCCATAGTGAGAAGTATAGTGTGTATAGGGCTGCAATGAACAATATAGAACATATAGTGCCATAGTGAGAAGTATAGTGTGTATAGGTCTGTAGTGAGTAGTATAGAACATATAGTGCTGTAGTGAGTAGTATAGAACATATAGTGCTGTAGTGAGTAGTATAGAACAT
Source organism: Hyla sarda (assembly GCF_029499605.1). Lineage (NCBI taxonomy): Eukaryota > Metazoa > Chordata > Amphibia > Anura > Hylidae > Hyla > Hyla sarda. The sequence goes on along the minus strand of NC_079189.1, from coordinate 71,009,565 downwards.
ATATTGCTGTAGTGAGTAGTATAGAACATATAGTGCTGTAGTGAGTAGTATAGAACATATAGTGCTGTAGTGAGTACTATAGAACATATAGTGCTGTAGTGAGTAGTATAGAACATATAGTGCTGTAGTGAGTAGTATAGAAAATATAGGGCTGTAGTGAGTAGTATAGAACATATAGTGCCGTAGTGAATAGTATAGAACATATAGTGCTGTAGTGAGTGGTATAGAATATATAGTGCTGTAGTGAGTAGTATAGAACATATAGTGCTGTAGTGATTAGTATAGACATATAGTGCCGTAGTGAGTAGTATAGAACATATAGGGCTGTAGTGAGTAGTATAGAACATATAGTGCTGTAGTGAGTAGTATAGAACATATAGTGCTGTAGTGAGTAGTATAAAACATATAGTGCTGTAATGAGTAGTATAGAACATATAGGGCTGTAGTGAGTAGTATAGACATATAGTGCCGTAGTGAGTAGTATAGAACATATAGGGCTGTAGTGAGTAGTATAGAACATATAGTGCTGTAGTGAGTAGTATAGAACATATAGTGCTGTAATGAGTAGTATAAAACATATAGTGCTGTAATGAGTAGTATAGAACATATAGTGATAGTGCTGTAATGAGTAGTATAGAACATATAGTGATGTAGTGAGTAGTATAGAACATATAGTGCTGTAGTGAGTAGTATAGAACATATAGTGCTGTAGTGAGTAGTATAGAACATATAGTGCTGTAGTGAGTAGTATAGAACATATAGGGCTGTAGTGAGTAGTATAGAACATATAGTGCTGTAGTGAGTAGTATAGCCCATATAGGGCTGTAGTGAGTAGTATAGAACATATAGGGCTGTAGTGAGTAGTATAGAACATATAGTGCTGTAGTGAGTAGTATAGAACATATAGTGCTGTAGTGAGTAGTATAGAACATATAGTGCTGTAGTGAGCAGTATAGAACATATATTGCTGTAGTGAGTAGTATAAAACATATAGTGCTGTAATGAGAAGTATAGAACATATAGTGATGTAGTGAGTAGTATAGAACATATAGTGCTGTAGTGAGTAGTATAGAACATATAGTGCTGTAGTGAGTAGTATAGAACTTATAGTGCTGTAGTGAGAAGTATAGAACATATAGAGCTGTAGTGAGTAGTATAGAACATATAGGGCTGTAGTGAGTAGTATAGAACATATAGGGCTGTAGTGAGTAGTATAGAACATATAGGGCTGTAGTGAGTAGTATAGAACATATAGTGCTGTAGTGAGTAGTATAGAACATATAGTGCTGTAGTGAGTAGTATAGAACATATAGTGCTTTAGTGAGTAGTATAGAACATATAGTGCTGTAGTGAGTAGTATAGTGTGTATAGGGCTGTAGTGAACAGTATAGAACATATAGTGCCATAGTGAGAAGTATAGTGTGTATTGGGCTTTAGTGAACAGTATAGTACATAGAGTGCCATAGTAAGAAGTATAGTGTGTCTAGTGCTGTAGTGAGTAGTATAGAACATATAGTGCTGTAGTGAGTAGTATAGAACATATAGTGCTGTAGTGAGTAGTATAGAACATATAGTGCTGTAGTGAGTAGTATAGAACATATAGAGCTGTAGTGAGTAGTATAGAACATATAGTGCTGTAGTGAGTAGTATAGAACATATAGTGCTGTAGTGAATAGTATAGAACATATAGTGCTGTAGTGAGTAGTATAGAACATATAGTGCTGTAGTGAGTAGTATAGAACATATAGTGCTGTAGTGAGTAGTATAGAACATATAGTGCTGTAGGGAGCAGTATAGTATAGTATATAGTATAGTATATATAATGAGGTAGTGAGAAGTATAGTTTATATAGCACATGTAGCACTGTAGTGAGCAGTATAGTATAGTATATAATATAGTATATATAATGAGGTAGTGAGACGTATAGTTTATATAGCACATGTAGCACTGTAGTGAGCAGTATAGTATAGTATATAGTATAGTATATATAATGAGGTAGTGAGATGTATAGTTTATATAGCGCATGTAGCACTGTAGTGAGCAGTATAGTGTAGTATATAGTATAGTATATATAATGAGGTAGTGAGAAGTATAGTTTATATAGCACATGTAGCACTGTAGTGAGCAGTATAGTATAGTATAGTATATAGTACATATAATGAGGTAGTGAGAAGTATAGTTTTTATAGCGCATGTAGCACTGTAGTGAGCAGTATAGTATAGTATATAGTATAGTATATATAATGAGGTAGTGAGGAGTATAGTTTATATAGCGTATGTAGCACTGTAGTGAGCAGTATAGTATAGTATATAGTATAGTATATATAATGAGGTAGTGAGACGTATAGTTTATATAGCACATGTAGCACTGTAGTGAGCAGTATAGTATAGTATATAGTATAGTATATATAATGAGGTAGTGAGACGTATAGTTTATATAGCACATGTAGCACTGTAGTGAACAGTATAGTATATATAATGAGGTAGTGAGTAGTATAGAACATATAGTGCTGTAGTGAGTAGTATAGAACATATAGTGCTGTAGTGAGTAGTATAGAACATATAGGGCTGTAGTGAGTAGTATAGAACATATAGTGCTGTAGTGAGTAGTATAGAACATATAGTGCTGTAGTGAATAGTATAGAACATATAGTGCTGTAGTGAGTAGTATAGAACATATAGTGCTGTAGTGAGTAGTATAGAACATATAGTGCTGTAGTGAGTAGTATAGAACATATAGTGCTGTAGTGAGTAGTATAGAACATATAGTGCTGTAGGGAGCAGTATAGTATAGTATATAGTATAGTATATATAATGAGGTAGTGAGAAGTATAGTTTATATAGCACATGTAGCACTGTAGTGAGCAGTATAGTATAGTATATAATATAGTATATATAATGAGGTAGTGAGACGTATAGTTTATATAGCACATGTAGCACTGTAGTGAGCAGTATAGTATAGTATATAGTATAGTATATATAATGAGGTAGTGAGATGTATAGTTTATATAGCGCATGTAGCACTGTAGTGAGCAGTATAGTGTAGTATATAGTATAGTATATATAATGAGGTAGTGAGAAGTATAGTTTATATAGCACATATAGCACTGTAGTGAGCAGTATAGTATAGTATATAGTATAGTATATATAATGAGGTAGTGAGAAGTATAGTTTTTATAGCACATGTAGCACTGTAGTGAGCAGTATAGTATAGTATATAGTATAGTATATATAATGAGGTAGTGAGTAGTATAGTTTATATAGCGTATGTAGCACTGTAGTGAGCAGTATAGTATAGTATATAGTATAGTATATATAATGAGGTAGTGAGACGTATAGTTTATATAGCACATGTAGCACTGTAGTGAGCAGTATAGTATAGTATATAGTATAGTATATATAATGAGGTAGTGAGAAGTATAGTTTATATAGCGCATGTAGCACTGTAGTGAGCAGTATAGTATAGTATATAGTATAGTATATATAATGAGGTAGTGAGTAGTATAGTTTATATAGCGTATGAAGCACTGTAGTGAGCAGTATAGTATAGTATATAGTATAGTATATATAATGAGGTAGTGAGGAGTATAGTTTATATAGCGTATGTAGCACTGTAGTGAGCAGTATAGTATAGTATATAGTATAGTATATATAATGAGGTAGTGAGACGTATAGTTTATATAGCACATGTAGCACTGTAGTGAGCAGTAAAGTATAGTATAGTATATATAATGAGGTAGTGAGAAGTATAGTTTATATAGCGCATGTAGCACTGTAGTGAGCAGTATAGTATAGTATATAGTATAGTATATATAATGAGATAGTGAGACGTATAGTTTATATAGCACATGTAGCACTGTAGTGAACAGTATAGTATATATAATGAGGTAGTGAGAAGTATAGTTTATATAGCGCATGTAGCACTGTAGTGAGCAGTATAGTATATAGTATAATATATATAATGAGGTAGTGAGGAGTATAGTTTATATAGCGCATGTAGCACTGTAGTGAACAGTATAGTATATTGTCTAGTATATATAATGAGGTAGTGAGTAGTATAGTTTATATAGCACATGTAGCACTGTAGTGAGCAGTATAGTATATTGTCTAGTATATATAATGAGGTAGTGAGAAGTATAGTTTATATAGCACATGTAGCACTGTAGTGAGCAGTATAGTATAGTATATAGTATAGTATATATAATGAGGTAGTGAGAAGTATAGTTTATATAGCACATGTAGCACTGTAGTGAGCAGTATAGTATAGTATATAGTATAGTATATATAATAAGGTAGTGAGGAGTATAGTTTATATAGCGCATGTAGCACTGTAGTGAACAGTATAGTATAGTATATAGTATAGTATATATAATGAGGTAGTGAGGAGTATAGTTTATATAGCACATGTAGCACTGTAGTGGGCAGTATAGTATAGTATATAGTATATAGTATATATAATGAGGTAGTGAGACGTATAGTTTATATAGCACATGTAGCACTGTAGTGAGCAGTATAGTATGGTATATAGTATAGTATATATAATGAGGTAGTGAGAAGTATAGTTTATATAGCGCATGTAGCACTGTAGTGAGCAGTATAGTATATAGTATAGTATATAATGAGGTAGTGAGAAGTATAGTTTATATAGCACATGTAGCACTGTAGTGAGCAGTATAGTATGGTATATAGTATAGTATATATAATGAGGTAGTGAGAAGTATAGTTTATATAGCGCATGTAGCACTGTAGTGAGCAGTATAGTATAGTATATAGTATAGTATATATAATGAGGTAGTGAGGGGTATAGTTTATATAGCACATGTAGCACTGTAGTGAGCAGTATAGTATAGTATATAGTATAGTATATATAATGAGGTAGTGAGAAGTATAGTTTATATAGCACATGTAGCACTGTAGTGAGCAGTATAGTATAGTATATAGTATAGTATATATAATGAGGTAGTGAGACGAATAGTTTATATAGCACATGTAGCACTGTAATAAGCAGTATAGTATAGTATATAGTATATATAATGAGGTAGTGAGAAGTATAGTTTATATAGCGCATGTAGCACTGTAGTGAGCAGTATAGTATAGTATATGGTATAGTATATATAATGAGGTAGTAAGACGTATAGTTTATATAGCACATGTAGCACTGTAGTGAGCAGTATAGTATAGTATATAGTATAGTATATATAATGAGGTAGTGAGAAGTATAGTTTATATAGCGCATGTAGCACTGTAGTGAGCAGTATAGTATATAGTATAGTACATATAATGAGGTAGTGAGAAGTATAGTTTATATAGCACATGTAGCACTGTAGTGAGCAGTATAGTATAGTATATAGTATATAGTATATATAATGAGGTAGTGAGAAGTATAGTTTATATAGCGCATGTAGCACTGTAGTGAGCAGTATAGTATAGTATATAGTATAGTATATATAATGAGATAGTGAGAAGTATAGTTTATATAGCACATGTAGCACTGTAGTGAGCAGTATAGTATAGTATATAGTATAGTATATATAATGAGGTAGTGAGACGTATAGTTTATATAGCACATGTAGCACTGTAGTGAGCAGTATAGTATAGTATATAGTATAGTATATATAATGAGATAGTGAGACGTATAGTTTATATAGCACATGTAGCACTGTAGTGAGCAGTATAGTATAGTATATAGTATAGTATATATAATGAGATAGTGAGAAGTATAGTTTATATAGCACATGTAGCACTGTAGTGAGCAGTATAGTATAGTATATAGTATAGTATATATAATGAGGTAGTGAGAAGTATAGTTTATATAGCGCATGTAGCACTGTAGTGAGCAGTATAGTATAGTATATAGTATAGTATATATAATGAGGTAGTGAGACGTATAGTTTATATAGCACATGTAGCACTGTAGTGAGCAGTATAGTATAGTATATTGTCTAGTATATATAATGATATAGTGAGAAGTATAGTTTATATAGCACATGTAGCACTGTAGTGAGCAGTATAGTATAGTATATAGTATAGTATATATAATGAGGTAGTGAGAAGTATAGTTTATATAGCGCATGTAGCACTGTAGTGAGCAGTATAGTATAGTATATAGTATAGTATATATAATGAGGTAGTGAGACGTATAGTTTATATAGCACATTTAGCACTGTAGTGAGCAGTATAGTATGGTGTATAGTACATATAATGAAGTAGTGAGAAATATAGTTTATATAGCACATGTAGCACTGTAGTAAGCAGTATAGTATAGTATATAGTATAGTATATATAATGATATAGTGAGAAGTATAGTTTATATAGCACATGTAGCACTGTAGTGAACAGTATAGTATAGTATATAGTATAGTATATATAATGAGGTAGTGAGGAGTATAGTTTATATAGCACATGTAGCACTGTAGTAAGCAGTATAGTATAGTATATAGTATATAGTATATATAATGAGGTAGTGAGTAGGATAGTTTATATAGCGCATGTAGCACTGTAGTGAGCAGTATAGTATAGTATATAGTATAGTATATATAATGAGGTAGTGAGGAGTATAGTTTATATAGCGCATGTAGCACTGTAGTGAGCAGTATAGTATAGTATATAGTATAGTATATATAATGAGGTAGTGAGGAGTATAGTTTATATAGCACATGTAGCACTGTAGTAAGCAGTATAGTATAGTATATAGTATATAGTATATATAATGAGGTAGTGAGTAGGATAGTTTATATAGCGGATGTAGCACTGTAGTGAGCAGTATAGTATAGTATATAGTATAGTATATATAATGAGGTAGTGAGGAGTATAGTTTATATAGCACATGTAGCACTGTAGTGAGCAGTATAGTATAGTATATAGTATAGTATATATAATGAGGTAGTGAGACGTATAGTTTATATAGCGCATGTAGCACTGTAGTGAGCAGTATAGTATAGTATATAGTATAGTATATAATGAGGTAGTGAGAAGTATAGTTTATAAAGCACATGTAGCACTGTAGTGAGCAGTATAGTATAGTATATAGTATAGTATATATAATGAGGTAGTGAGACGTATAGTTTATATAGCGCATGTATCACTGTAGTGAGCAGTATAGTATAGTATAGTATATAGTATATATAATGAGGTAGTGAGACGTATAGTTTATATAGCGCATGTAGCACTGTAGTGAGCAGTATAGTATAGTATATAGTATAGTATATATAATGAGGTAGTGAGACGTATAGTTTATATAGCACATGTAGCACTGTAGTGAGCAGTATAGTATATAGTATAGTATATATAATGAGGTAGTGAGGAGTATAGTTTATATAGCACATGTAGCACTGTAGTAAGCAGTATAGTATAGTATATAGTATATAGTATATATAATGAGGTAGTGAGTAGGATAGTTTATATAGCGCATGTAGCACTGTAGTGAGCAGTTTAGTATAGTATATAGTATAGTATATATAATGAGGTAGTAAGACGTATAGTTTATATAGCACATGTAGCACTGTAGTGAGCAGTACAGTATAGTATATAGTATATATAATGAGGTAGTGAGACGTATAGTTTATATAGCGCATGTAGCACTGTAGTGAGCAGTATAGTATAGTATATAGTATAGTATATATAATGAGGTAGTGAGACGTATAGTTTATATAGCACATGTAGCACTGTAGTAAGTGTCACGATGCCGGCTGGCAGGAGGTGGATCCTCTGTGCCAGAGAGGGATTGGCGTGGACCGTGCTAGTGGACCGGTTCTAAGATACTACTGGTGTTCACCAGAGCCCGCCGCAAAGCGGGATGGTCTTGCTGCGGCGGTAGTAACCAGGTCGTATCCACTAGCAACGGCTCAACCTCTCTGACTGCTGAAGATAGGCGCGGTACAAGGGAGTAGACAAAAGCAAGGTCGGACGTAGCAGAAGGTCGGGGCAGGCAGCAAGGATCGTAGTCAGGGGCAACGGCAGGAGGTCTGGAACACAGGCTAGGAACACACAAGGGAACGCTTTCACTAGGCACAAGGGCAACAAGATCCGGCGAGGGAGTGCAGGGGAAGTGAGGTATACATAGGGAGTGCACAGGTGAACACACTAATTGGAACCGCTGCGCCAATCAGTGGCGCAGTGGCCCTTTAAATCGCAGAGATCCGGCGCGCGCGCGCCCTAGGGAGCGGGGCCGCGCGCGCCGGGACAGGACCGACGGAGAGCGAATCAGGTACGGAAGCCGGGGTGCGCATCGCGAGCGGGCGCCACCCGCATCGCGAATCGCATCCCGGCTGGAGGCGGTATCGCAGCGCACCCGGTCAGTGGATCTGACCGGGGCGCTGCCGTAGCGAGGATGTTGCGAGCGCTCCGGGGAGGAGCGGGGACCCGGAGCGCTCGGCGTAACAGTACCCCCCCCCTTGGGTCTCCCCCTCTTCTTAGAGCCTGAGAACCTGAGGACCAGACTTTTATCTAGGATATTGTCCTCAGGTTCCCAGGATCTCTCTTCAGGACCACAGCCCTCCCAGTCAACCAGAAAAAAAGTTTTTCCTCTGACCTTTTTGGAGGCCAGTATCTCCTTTACGGAAAATATGTCCGACGAACCAGAGACAGGAGTAGGAGAAATAAGTTTGGGAGAGAAACGGTTGATGATGAGTGGTGTAAGAAGAGAGACGTGAAAGGTATTAGGAATACGAAGAGAAGGAGGAAGAAGAAGTTTGTAAGAGACAGGATTAATTTGGCACAAGATTTTGAAAGGACCAAGGTAGCGTGGTCCCAATTTGTAGCTGGGAACACGGAAGCGGACATATTTAGCGGAGAGCCATACCTTGTCTCCGGGGGAAAAAATGGGGGGAGTTCTTCTTTTCTTATCGGCAAACTTTTTCATGCGCGATGAAGCCTGTAAGAGAGAATTTTGGGTCTCTTTCCAGATGGTGGAAAGATCACGAGTTATTTCATCCACAGCGGGCAAACCAGAGGGCAAGGGAGTAGGGAGGGGGGGAAGAGGGTGACGGCCGTACACCACGAAAAATGGGGATTTGGAAGAAGATTCAGAGACTCTGAAGTTGTACGAGAATTCGGCCCATGGTAGAAGGTCTGCCCAGTCATCCTGGCGGGAGGAAACAAAATGCCGTAAGTAATCACCCAGGACCTGGTTAATTCTTTCTACTTGCCCATTGGATTGAGGATGATAAGCAGAAGAAAAGTTTAATTTAATCTTGAGTTGTTTACAGAGAGCCCTCCAGAATTTTGACACGAATTGGACGCCTCTATCCGAGACGATCTGCGTGGGCAACCCGTGAAGACGAAAAATGTGTACAAAAAATTGTTTTGCCAACTGAGGCGCTGAAGGAAGACCAGGAAGAGGAATAAAATGTGCCATCTTGGAAAATCGATCAACGACCACCCAAACCACAGTGTTGCCACGGGATGGGGGTAAGTCTGTAATAAAGTCCATACCAATCAGAGACCAAGGCTGTTCGGGGACAGGCAGAGGATGAAGGAGACCAGCAGGCTTCTGGCGAGGAGTCTTATCCCGGGCACAGACAGTGCAGGCCCGCACAAAATCAACAACATCCGTCTCCAGAGTCGGCCACCAATAGAAACGAGAGATGAGTTGCAAGGATTTCTTGATGCCCGCATGGCCTGCGAGATGGGAGGAGTGACCCCATTTGAGGATTCCGAGGCGTTGGCGTGGAGAGACGAAGGTCTTCCCTGGAGGAGTTTGCCTGATGGAGGCTGGAGAAGTGGAGATCAGGCAGTCAGGAGGAATGATGTGTTGCGGAGAGAGCTCTATTTCCGAGGCATCCGAGGAACGAGAGAGAGCATCGGCCCTAATGTTCTTGTCGGCAGGGCGAAAGTGAATTTCAAAATTAAACCGGGCAAAGAACAGAGACCACCTGGCCTGGCGAGGATTCAGCCGTTGGGCAGACTGGAGATAGGAGAGATTCTTGTGATCGGTGTAAATAATAACTGGAAATTTTGATCCCTCCAGCAGATGCCTCCATTCCTCAAGTGCTAATTTAATGGCCAGTAGCTCTCGATCCCCGATGGAGTAGTTCCTCTCCGCCGGAGAGAAGGTCCTAGAAAAAAAACCACAAGTAACAGCATGCCCGGAAGAATTTTTTTGTAGAAGAACCGCTCCAGCTCCCACTGAGGAGGCATCAACCTCCAATAGGATGGGTTTAGATGGGTCAGGTCTGGAGAGCACGGGAGCAGAAGAAAAGGCAGACTTGAGCCGTTTAAAGGCGTCTTCCGCTTGAGGAGGCCATGACTTAGGATTGGCATTCTTCTTGGTTAAAGCCACGATAGGAGCCACAATGGTGGAAAAATGTGGAATAAATTGTCTGTAATAATTGGCGAACCCCAAAAAACGTTGGATAGCTCGGAGTCCGGAGGGACGTGGCCAATCTAAGACGGCAGAGAGTTTATCTGGGTCCATTTGTAGTCCCTGGCCAGAGACCAAGTATCCTAGGAAAGGAAGAGATTGACATTCAAACAGACATTTCTCCATTTTGGCATAAAGTTGATTGTCACGAAGTCTCTGAAGAACCATGCGGACATGCTGGCGGTGTTCTTCTAGGTTGGCAGAAAAAATCAGAATATCGTCCAGATACACAACAACACAGGAATATAAGAGATCACGAAAAATTTCATTAACAAAGTCTTAGAAGACGGCAGGGGCGTTGCACAGGCCAAAGGGCATGACCAGATACTCAAAGTGTCCATCTCTAGTGTTAAATGCCGTTTTCCATTCGTCCCCCTCCCTGATGCGGATGAGATTATAAGCACCTCTTAAGTCCAGTTTGGTAAAGATGTGGGCACCTTGGAGGCGATCAAAGAGTTCAGAGATAAGAGGTAGGGGGTAGCGGTTCTTTACCGTGATTTTATTAAGTCCGCGGTAGTCAATGCAAGGACGTAGGGAGCCATCTTTTTTGGACACAAAGAAAAATCCAGCTCCGGCAGGAGAGGAGGATTTGCGGATAAACCCCTTTTTTAAATTTTCCTGAATGTACTCGGACATAGCAAGAGTCTCAGGGGCGGACAGAGGATAAATTCTGCCCCGGGGTGGAGTAGTGCCCGGGAGGAGGTCAATAGGACAGTCATAAGGTTTGTGAGGAGGTAAAGTCTCAGCTTGTTTTTTGCAAAATACGTCAGCATAGTCCATATAGACCTTAGGGAGACCGGTTACAGGGGGAACCACAGGGTCACGGCAGAGAGTATTGGGAACCGGTTTAAGGCAGTCTTTGAAACAAGAGGTACCCCAGCTCTTGATCTCTCCTGTGGACCAATCAAGGGTTGGGGAATGGCGTTGAAGCCATGGTAGTCCAAGGAGAATTTCGGAAGTGCAATTGGAGAGGACCAAAAACTCAATTTTTTTGTGATGAGGTCCGATGCACATTAGGAGGGGTTCCGTGCGGTAACGCACGGCACAGTCCAATCTTTCATTGTTAAAGCAATTGATGTAGAGGGGTCTGGCGAGACTGGTCACTGGGATGCTGAACTTGTTGATGAGAGAGGCCAAAATAAAGTTTCCTGCAGATCCGGAATCCAAGAAGGCCTTAGTGGAGAAGGAGAAGGTAGAGGCAGATATCCGCACAGGCACAGTAAGACGTGGAGAAGCAGAGTTGACATCAAGGACTGTTTCACCTTTGTGCGGAGTCAGCGTACGTCTTTCCAGGCGGGGAGGACGGATAGGACAATCCTTCAGGAAGTGTTCGGTACCGGCACAGTACAGGCAGAGATTCTCCATGCGGCGTCGTGTCCTCTCTTGAGGTGTCAGGCGAGACCGGTCAACTTGCATAGCCTCCACGGCGGGAGGCACAGGAACGGATTGCAGAGGACCAGATGAGAGAGGAGCCGGGGAGAAAAAACGCCTCGTGCGAGCAAAGTCCATATCCTGGCGGAGCTCCTGACGCCTTTTGGAAAAACGCATGTCAATGCGAGTGGCTAGATGAATGAGTTCATGTAGGTTAGCAGGAATTTCTCGTGCGGCCAGAACATCTTTAATGTTGCTGGATAGGCCTTTTTTAAAGGTCGCGCAGAGGGCCTCATTATTCCAGGATAGTTCAGAAGCAAGAGTACGGAATTGTATGGCGTACTCGCCAACGGAAGAATTACCCTGGACCAGATTCAGCAGGGCAGTCTCAGCAGAAGAGGCTCGAGCAGGTTCCTCAAAGACACTTCGAATTTCCGAGAAGAAGGAGTGTACAGAGGCAGTGACGGGGTCATTGCGGTCCCAGAGCGGTGTGGCCCATGACAGAGCTTTTCCAGACAGAAGGCTGACTACGAAAGCCACCTTAGACCTTTCAGTAGGAAACTGGTCCGACATCATCTCCAAGTGCAGGGAACATTGTGAAAGAAAGCCACGGCAAAACTTAGAGTCCCCATCAAATTTATACGGCAAGGATAGTCGTAGGCTGGAAGCGGCCACTCGCTGCGGAGGAGGTGCAGGAGCTGGCGGAGGAGATGATTGCTGAAGCTGTGGTAGTAGCTGCTGAAGCATCACGGTCAGTTGAGACAGCTGATGGCCTTGTTGCGCTATCTGTTGTGACTGCTGGGCGACCACCGTGGTGAGGTCGGCGACAACTGGCAGAGGAACTTCAGCGGGATCCATGGCCGGATCTACTGTCACGATGCCGGCTGGCAGGAGGTGGATCCTCTGTGCCAGAGAGGGATTGGCGTGGACCGTGCTAGTGGACCGGTTCTAAGATACTACTGGTGTTCACCAGAGCCCGCCGCAAAGCGGGATGGTCTTGCTGCTGCGGTAGTAACCAGGTCGTATCCACTAGCAACGGCTCAACCTCTCTGACTGCTGAAGATAGGCGCGGTACAAGGGAGTAGACAAAAGCAAGGTCGGACGTAGCAGAAGGTCGGGGCAGGCAGCAAGGATCGTAGTCAGGGGCAACGGCAGGAGGTCTGGAACACAGGCTAGGAACACACAAGGGAACGCTTTCACTAGGCACAAGGGCAACAAGATCCGGCGAGGGAGTGCAGGGGAAGTGAGGTATACATAGGGAGTGCACAGGTGAACACACTAATTGGAACCACTGCGCCAATCAGTGGCGCAGTGGCCCTTTAAATCGCAGAGATCCGGAGCGCGCGCGCCCTAGGGAGCGGGGCCGCGCGCGCCGGGACAGGACCGACGGAGAGCGAATCAGGTACGGAAGCCGGGGTGCGCATCGCGAGCGGGCGCCACCCGCATCGCGAATCGCATCCCGGCTGGAGGCGGTATCGCAGCGCACCCGGTCAGTGGATCTGACCGGGGCGCTGCCGTAGCGAGGATGTTGCGAGCGCTCCGGGGAGGAGCGGGGACCCGGAGCGCTCGGCGTAACAGTAAGCAGTATAGTATAGTATATATTGAGAGGTCACGTGTAAGCGCTCTGTGTAGCGCGAAACCGGTCAACTTACCTGTCGTTGTTGTTGCGTGGACCAGCGATCCCGAATGAAACTTCTTGCTGTTTCCGTAAGTGCCGTCTGCGATCTCTTCTTTCAAGTATATAGTATAGTATATATAATGAGGTAGTGAGGAGTATAGTTTATATAGCACATGTATTACTGTAGTAAGCAGTATAATGTAGTATATAGTATAGTATATATAATGAGGTAGTGAGTAGTATAGTTTATATAGCACATGTAGCACTGTAGTGAGCAGTATAGTATAGTATATAGTATAGTATATATAATGAGGTAGTGAGAAGTATAGTTTATATAGCGCATGTAGCACTGTAGTGAGCAGTATAGTATAGTATATAGTTTAGTATATATAAAGAGGTAGTGAGACGTATAGTTTATATAGCACATGTAGCACTGTAGTGAGCAGTATAGTATAGTATATAGTATAGTATATATAATGAGGTAGTGAGACATATAGTTCATATAGCACATGTAGCACTGTAGTGAGCAGTATAGTATAGTAGATAGTATAGTATAGTATATAGTATTGTATATATATAATGAGGTAGTGAGGAGTATAGTTTATATAGCACATGTAGCACTGTAGTGAGCATTATAGTATAGTATATAGTATAGTATATGTAATGAGGTAGTGAGAAGTATAGTTTATATAGCACATGTAGTACTGTAGTGAGCAGTATAGTATAGTATATAGTATAGTATATATAATGAGGTAGTGAGACGTATAGTTTATATAGCACATGTAGCACTGTAGTGAGCAGTATAGTATAGTATATAGTATAGTATATATAATGATATAGTGAGAAGTATAGTTTATATAGCACATGTAGCACTGTAGTGAGCAGTATAGTATAGTATATAGTATAGTATATATAATGATATAGTGAGAAGTATAGTTTATATAGCACATGTAGCACTGTAGTAAGCAGTATAGTATAGTATATAGTATAGTATATATAATGATATAGTGAGACGTATAGTTTATATAGCACATGTAGCACTGTAGTGAACAGTATAGTATATAGTATATATAATGAGGTAGTGAGAAGTATAGTTTATATAGCGCATGTAGCACTGTAGTGAGCAGTATAGTATAGTATATAGTATAGTATATATAATGAGGTAGTGAGACATATAGTTTATATAGCGCATGTAGCACTGTAGTGAGCAGTATAGTATGGTATATAGTATAGTATATATAATGAGGTAGTGAGATGTATAGTTTATATAGCACATGTAGCACTGTAGTGAGCAGTATAGTATGGTATATAGTATAGTATATATAATGAGGTAGTGAGAAGTATAGTTTATATAGCGCATGTAGCACTGTAGTGAGCAGTATAGTATATAGTATAGTATATAATGAGGTAGTAAGACGTATAGTTTATATAGCGCATGTAGCACTGTAGTGAGCAGTATAGTATAGTATATAGTATAGTATATATAATGAGGTAGTGAGACGTATAGTTTATATAGCACATGTAGCACTGTAGTAAGCAGTATAGTATGGTATATAGTATAGTATATATAATGAGGTAGTGAGAAGTATAGTTTATATAGCGCATGTAGCACTGTAGTGAGCAGTATAGTATAGTATATAGTATAGTATATATAATGAGGTAGTGAGACGTATAGTTTATATAGCACATGTAGCACTGTAGTGAGCAGTATAGTATAGTATATAGTATAGTATATATAATGAGGTAGTGAGAAGTATAGTTTATATAGCACATGTAGCACTGTAGTAAGCAGTATAGTATAGTATATAGTATAGTATATATAATGATATAGTGAGAAGTATAGTTTATATAGCACATGTAGCACTGTAGTGAACAGTATAGTATAGTATATAGTATAGTATATATAATGAGGTAGTGAGGAGTATAGTTTATATAGCACATGTAGCACTGTAGTAAGCAGTATAGTTTAGTATATAGTATATAGTATATATAATGAGGTAGTGAGTAGGATAGTTTATATAGCGCATGTAGCACTGTAGTGAGCAGTATAGTATAGTATATAGTATAGTATATATAATGAGGTAGTGAGGAGTATAGTTTATATAGCACATGTAGCACTGTAGTGAGCAGTATAGTATAGTAAATAGTATAGTATATATAATGAGGTAGTGAGAAGTATAGTTTATATAGCGCATGTAGCACTGTAGTGAGCAGTATAGTATAGTATATAGTTTAGTATATATAATGAGGTAGTGAGACGTATAGTTTATATAGCGCATGTAGCACTGTAGTGAGCAGTTGTTACGCCTAGCGCTCCGGGTCCCCGCTCCTCCCCGGAGCGCTCACGGCGTCCTTCTCCCTGCAGCTCCCCGGTCAGCGCTGACCGGGAGCGCTGCTCTGCCATGGCCGTTGGGGATGCGATTCGCACAGCGGGACGCGCCCGCTCGCGAATCGCATCCCAGGTCACTTACCCGTTCCCGTCTCCTGCGGTCATGTGCTGGCGCGCGCGGCTCCGCTCTCTAGGGCGCGCGCGCGCCAGCTCCCTGAGACTTAAAGGGCCAGTGCACCAATGATTGGTGCCTGGCCCAATTAGCTTAATTGGTTCCCACCTGTTCCCTGGCTATATCTAGTCTCCTCCCTTGCACTCCCTTGCCGGATCTTGTTGCCTTAGTGCCAGTGAAAGCGTTCCTTGTGTGTTCAATAGCCTGTGTACCAGTACCTTTGCTATCTCCCCTGACTACGAACCTTGCCGCCTGCCCCCGACCTTCTGCTACGTCCGACCTTGCTACTGCCTACTCCCTTGTACCTCGCCTATCTTCAGTATCTTCAGCAGCCAGAGAGGTGAGCCGTTGCTAGTGGATACGACCTGGTCACTACCGCCGCAGCAAGACCATCCCGCTTTGCGGCGGGCTCTGGTGAAAACCAGTAGTGGCTTAGAACCGGTCCACTAGCACGGTCCACGCCAATCCCTCTCTGGCACAGAGGATCCACTACCTGCCAGCCGGCATCGTGACAGTAGATCCGGCCATGGATCCCGCTGAAGTTCCTCTGCCAGCTGCCGCCGACCTCCCTACATTGGTCGCCCGACAAGAGCACCAGCTGTCGTACTTGACCACCATGACACAGCAACTCCAGTCGCAGCTACAGCAGCTCCAGTCACAGCAACAGCAGCAACAGTCGCAGCTACAGCAAGTTCAGTCTCAGCTACAGCAGCAACAACCATCTCCTCCGCCAGCTCCTGCACCCCTTCCGCAGCGAGTGGCCACTCCTAGCCTCCGCCTGTCTTTGCCGGACAAATTTAATGGGGACTCTAAGTTTTGCCGTGGCTTTCTTTCCCAATGTTCCCTGCATCTGGAGATGATGTCGAACCTGTTTCCCACTGAAAGGTCTAAGGTGGCTTTCGTAGTCAGCCTTCTGTCCGGAAAAGCTCTGTCATGGGCCACACCGCTCTGGGACCGCAATGACCCCGTCACTGCCTCTGTACACTCCTTCTTCTCGGAAATCCGAAGTGTCTTTGAGGAACCTGCCCGAGCCTCTTCTGCTGAGACTGCCCTGTTGAACCTGGTCCAGGGTAATTCTTCCGTTGGCAAGTATGCCGTACAATTCCGTACTCTTGCTTCAGAATTGTCCTGGAATAATGAGGCCCTCTGCGCGACCTTCAAAAAAGGCCTATCCAGCAACATTAAAGATGTTCTGGCCGCACGAGAGACTCCTGCTAACCTGCATGAACTCATTCATCTAGCCACTCGCATTGACATGCGTTTTTCTGAGAGGCATCAAGAGCTCCGCCAGGAAAAAGACTTAGATCTCTGGCCACCTCTCCCACAGTCTCCACTGCAATCTGCGCCTAGGCCTCCCGCCGAGGAGGCCATGCAAGTGGATCGGTCTCGCCTGACCCTGGAAGAGAGGAATCGCCGTAAGGAAGAGAATCTCTGTCTGTACTGTGCCAGTACTGAACATTTTCTGGTGGATTGCCCAATCCGTCCTCCACGTCTGGGAAACGCACGCTCGCACTCAGCTCTCGTGGGTGTGGCGTCTCTTGATGCCAAGTCGGCTTCTCCACGTCTCACGGTACCTGTTCGGATTTCCACTTCAGCCAGCTCTCCCCTCTCAGCCGTGGCCTGCCTGGACTCTGGAGCTTCTGGGAATTTTATTCGGGAGTCCTTTGTGAATGAATTTCGTATTCCGGTGACCCGTCTTGTCAAGCCACTCCACATTTCCGCGGTCAACGGAGCCAGGTTGGACTGTACCATACGTTTCCGCACAGAGCCCCTTCTTATGAGCATCGGATCTCATCACGAGAGGATTGAACTTTTGGTCCTCCCCAATTGCACCTCGGAAATTCTCCTTGGACTTCCCTGGCTTCAACTTCATTCCCCAATCCTGGATTGGTCCACTGGGGAGATCAAGAGTTGGGGGTCCTCTTGTGCCAAGAACTGTCTAAAACCGGTTCCCAGTAACCCTTGCCGTAACTCTGTGGTTCCTCCTGTATTCGGTCCCCCTAAGGTCATTAAGGACTCGGCCTGCCACAGGAAATGCCCCTCCCCCCCTCCCAGTTCCATCAGGCAAGCTTCTGTGTCCCCTCATGGCCCTCGTCCTGGTGTCACACTGCCCCGTGCCAGGTCTCGCCCTCTGCCCTCTCTCCCCATTCCTACTCCTGCGGTTCTGCCTGCCGTTGAGGAATCCCTCCATCCTTTCCCGGTGTCCTCATCCCAGGGGAGGCAGTTACCCGATAAAGAGAAGGGGAGACCTAAGGGGGGGGGTACTGTTACGCCTAGCGCTCCGGGTCCCCGCTCCTCCCCGGAGCGCTCACGGCGTCCTTCTCCCTGCAGCTCCCCGGTCAGCGCTGACCGGGAGCGCTGCTCTGCCATGGCCGTTGGGGATGCGATTCGCACAGCGGGACGCGCCCGCTCGCGAATCGCATCCCAGGTCACTTACCCGTTCCCGTCTCCTGCGGTCATGTGCTGGCGCGCGCGGCTCCGCTCTCTAGGGCGCGCGCGCGCCAGCTCCCTGAGACTTAAAGGGCCAGTGCACCAATGATTGGTGCCTGGCCCAATTAGCTTAATTGGTTCCCACCTGTTCCCTGGCTATATCTAGTCTCCTCCCTTGCACTCCCTTGCCGGATCTTGTTGCCTTAGTGCCAGTGAAAGCGTTCCTTGTGTGTTCAATAGCCTGTGTACCAGTACCTTTGCTATCTCCCCTGACTACGAACCTTGCCGCCTGCCCCCGACCTTCTGCTACGTCCGACCTTGCTACTGCCTACTCCCTTGTACCTCGCCTATCTTCAGTATCTTCAGCAGCCAGAGAGGTGAGCCGTTGCTAGTGGATACGACCTGGTCACTACCGCCGCAGCAAGACCATCCCGCTTTGCGGCGGGCTCTGGTGAAAACCAGTAGTGGCTTAGAACCGGTCCACTAGCACGGTCCACGCCAATCCCTCTCTGGCACAGAGGATCCACTACCTGCCAGCCGGCATCGTGACAGCAGTATAGTATAGTATATAGTATAGTATATATAATGATATAGTGAGAAGTATAGTTTATATAGCACATGTAGCACTGTAGTGAACAGTATAGTATAGTATATAGTATAGTATATATAATGAGGTAGTGAGGAGTATAGTTTATATAGCACATGTAGCACTGTAGTAAGCAGTATAGTTTAGTATATAGTATATAGTATATATAATGAGGTAGTGAGTAGGATAGTTTATATAGCGCATGTAGCACTGTAGTGAGCAGTATAGTATAGTATATAGTATAGTATATATAATGAGGTAGTGAGGAGTATAGTTTATATAGCGCATGTAGCACTGTAGTGAGCAGTATAGTATAGTATATAGTTTAGTATATATAATGAGGTAGTGAGACGTATAGTTTATATAGCGCATGTAGCACTGTAGTGAGCAGTATAGTATAGTATATAGTATAGTATATATAATGAGATAGTGAGAAGTATAGTTTATATAGCACATGTAGCACTGTAGTGAGCAGTATAGTATAGTATATAGTATAGTATATGTAATGAGGTAGTGAGAAGTATAGTTTATATAGCGCATGTAGCACTGTAGTGAGCAGTATAGTATAGTATATAGTATAGTATATATATAATGAGGTAGTGAGAAGTATAGTTTATATAGCACATGTAGCACTGTAGTGAGCAGTGTAGTATAGTATATAGTATATATAATGAGGTAGTGAGACATATAGTTTATATAGCGCATGTGGCACTGTAGTGAGCAGTATAGTATAGTATATAGTATAGTATATATAATGAGGTAGTGAGACGTATAGTTTGTATAGCGCATGTAGCACTGTAGTGAGCAGTATAGTATAGTATAGTATATAGTACATATAATGAGGTAGTGAGACGTATAGTTTATATAGCACATGTAGCACTGTAGTGAGCAGTATAGTATAGTATATAGTATAGTATATATAATGAGGTAGTGAGGAGTATAGTTTATATAGCACATGTAGCACTGTAGTGAGCAGTATAGTATAGTATATAGTATAGTATATATAATGAGGTAGTGAGGAGTATAGTTTATATAGCGCATGTAGCACTGTAGTAAGCAGTATAGTATAGTATATAGTATATAGTATATATAATGAGGTAGTGAGTAGGATAGTTTATATAGCGCATGTAGCACTGTAGTGAGCAGTATAGTATAGTATATAGTATAATACATATAATGAGGTAGTGAGGAGTATAGTTTATATAGCAAATGTAGCACTATAGTGAGCAGTATAGTATAGTATATAGTATAGTATATATAATGAGGTAGTGAGGAGTATAGTTTATATAGCGCATGTAGCACTGTAGTGAGCAGTATAGTATAGTATATAGTATAGTATATATAATGAGGTAGTGAGAAGTATAGTTTATATAGCACATGTAGCACTGTAGTGAGCAGTATAGTATAGTATATGGTATAGTATATATAATGAGGTAGTAAGACGTATAGTTTATATAGCACATGTAGCACTGTAGTGAGCAGTATAGTATAGTATATAGTATAGTATATATAATGAGGTAGTGAGACGTATAGTTTATATAGCACATGTAGCACTGTAGTGAGCAGTATAGTATAGTATATAGTATAGTATATATAATGAGGTAGTGAGGAGTATAGTTTATATAGCACATGTAGCACTGTAGTAAGCAGTATAGTATAGTATATAGTATATAGTATATATAATGAGGTAGTGAGACGTATAGTTTATATAGCACATGTAGCACTGTAGTAAGCAGTATAGTATAGTATATAGTATATAGTATATATAATGAGGTAGTGAGACGTATAGTTTATATAGCACATGTAGCACTGTATTGAGCAGTATAGTATAGTATATAGTATATATAATGAGGTAGTGAGAAGTATAGTTTATATAGCACATGTAGCACTGTAGTGAGCAGTATAGTATAGTATATAGTATAGTATATATAATGAGGTAGTGAGAAGTATAGTTTATATAGCGCATGTAGCACTGTAGTGAGCAGTATAGTATAGTATATAGTATAGTATATATAATGAGGTAGTGAGAAGTATAGTTTATATAGCACATGTAGCACTGTAGTGAGCAGTATAGTATAGTATATAGTATAGTATATATAATGAGGTAGTGAGAAGTATAGTTAATATAGCACATGTAGCACTGTAGTGAGCAGTAAAGTATAGTATATAGTATAGTATATATAATGAGGTAGTGAGACGTATAGTTTATATAGCACATGTAGCACTGTAGTGAGCAGTATAGTATAGTATATAGTATAGTATATATAATGAGATAGTGAGAAGTATAGTTTATATAGCACATGTAGCACTGTAGTGAGCAGTATAGTATAGTATATAGTATAGTATATATAATGAGGTAGTGAGACATATAGTTTATATAGTTCATGTAGCACTGTAGTGAGCAGTATAGTATAGTATATTGTCTAGTATATATAATGAGGTAGTGAGACGTATAGTTTATATAGCACATGTAGCACTGTTGTGAGCAGTATAGTATAGTATAGTATATAGTATAGTATATATAATGAGGTAGTGAGACGTATAGTTTATATAGCGCATGTAGCACTGTAGTGAGCAGTATAGTATAGTATATTGTCTAGTATATATAATGAGGTAGTGAGACGTATAGTTTATATAGCACATGTAGCACTGTAGTGAGCAGTATAGTATATTGTCTAGTATATATAATGAGGTAGTGAGAAGTATAGTTTATATAGCGCATGTAGCACTGTAGTGAGCAGTATAGTATAGTATATAGTATAGCATATATAATGAGGTAGTGAGTAGTATAGTTTATATAGCACATGTAGCACTGTAGTGAGCAGTATAGTATATAGTATAGTATATATAATGAGGTAGTGAGAAGTATAGTTTATATAGCGAATGTAGCACTGTAGGGAGCAGTATAGTATAGTATATAGTATAGTATATATAATGAGGTAGTGAGAAGTATAGTTTATATAGCGCATGTAGCACTGTAGTGAGCAGTATAGTATAGTATATAATATAGTATATATAATGAGGTAGTGAGACGTATAGTTTATATAGCACATGTAGCACTGTAGTGAGCAGTATAGTATAGTATATAGTATAGTATATATAATGAGGTAGTGAGACGTATAGTTTATATAGCGCATGTAGCACTGTAGTGAGCAGTATAGTATAGTATATAATATAGTATATATAATGAGGTAGTGAGACGTATAGTTTATATAGCGCATGTAGCACTGTAGTGAGCAGTATAGTATAGTATATAGTATAGCATATATAATGAGGTAGTGAGTAGTATAGTTTATATAGCACATGTAGCACTGTAGTGAGCAGTATAGTATATAGTATAGTATATATAATGAGGTAGTGAGAAGTATAGTTTATATAGCGAATGTAGCACTGTAGGGAGCAGTATAGTATAGTATATAGTATAGTATATATAATGAGGTAGTGAGAAGTATAGTTTATATAGCGCATGTAGCACTGTAGTGAGCAGTATAGTATAGTATATAATATAGTATATATAATGAGGTAGTGAGACGTATAGTTTATATAGCACATGTAGCACTGTAGTGAGCAGTATAGTATAGTATATAGTATAGTATATATAATGAGGTAGTGAGACGTATAGTTTATATAGCACATGTAGCACTGTAGTGAGCAGTATAGTATAGTATATTGTCTAGTATATATAATGAGGTAGTGAGACGTATAGTTTATATAGCGCATGTAGCACTGTAGTGAGCAGTATAGTATAGTATATTGTCTAGTATATATAATGAGGTAGTGAGACGTATAGTTTATATAGCACATGTAGCACTGTAGTGAGCAGTATAGTATAGTATATAGTATAGTATATATAATGAGGTAGTGAGAAGTATAGTTTATATAGCGCATTTAGCACTGTAGTGAGCAGTATAGTATAGTATATAATATAGTATATATAATGAGGTAGTGAGACGTATAGTTTATATAGCACATGTAGCACTGTAGTGAGCAGTATAGTATAGTATATAGTATAGTATATATAATGAGGTAGTGAGATGTATAGTTTATATAGCGCATGTAGCACTGTAGTGAGCAGTATAGTATAGTATATTGTCTAGTATATATAATGAGGTAGTGAGACGTATAGTTTATATAGCGCATGTAGCACTGTAGTGAGCAGTATAGTATAGTATATTGTCTAGTATATATAATGAGGTAGTGAGATGTATAGTTTATATAGCACATGTAGCACTGTAGTGAGCAGTATAGTATATAGTATAGTATATATAATGAGGTAGTGAGAAGTATAGTTTATATAGCACATGTAGCACTGTAGTGAGCAGTATAGTATAGTATATAGTATAGTATATATAATGAGGTAGTGAGACGTATAGTTTATATAGCACATGTAGCACTGTAGTGAGCAGTATAGTATAGTATATAGTATAGTATATATAATGAGGTAGTGAGAAGTATAGTTTATATAGCGCATGTAGCACTGTAGTGGGCAGTATAGTATAGTATATAGTATAGTATATATAATGAGGTAGTGAGAAGTATAGTTTATATAGCACATGTAGCACTGTAGTGAGCAGTATAGTATAGTATATAGTATAGTATATATAATGAGGTAGTGAGACGTATAGTTTATATAGCACATGTAGCACTGTAGTGAGCAGTATAGTATAGTATATAGTATAGTATATATAATGAGGTAGTGAGACGTATAGTTTATATAGCGCATGTAGCACTGTAGTGAGCAGTATAGTATAGTATATTGTCTAGTATATATAATGAGGTAGTGAGAAGTATAGTTTATATAGCACATGTAGCACTGTAGTGAGCAGTATAGTATAGTATATAGTATAGTACATATAATGAGGTAGTGAGAAGTATAGTTTATATAGCACATGTAGCACTGTAGTGAGCAGTATAGTATAGTATATAGTATAGTATATATAATGAGATAGTGAGAAGTATAGTTTATATAGCACATGTAGCACTGTAGTGAGCAGTATAGTATAGTATAGTATATAGTATAGTATATATAATGAGGTAGTGAGACATATAGTTTATATAGTGCATGTAGCACTGTAGTGAGCAGTATAGTATAGTATATAGTATAGTATATATAATGAGGTAGTGAGACGTATAGTTTATATAGCGCATGTAGCACTGTAGTGAGCAGTATAGTATAGTATATAGTATAGTATATATAATGAGGTAGTGAGACGTATAGTTTATATAGCACATGTAGCACTGTTGTGAGCAGTATAGTATAGTATATAGTATAGTATATATAATGAGGTAGTGAGACGTATAGTTTATATAGCACATGTAGCACTGTTGTGAGCAGTATAGTATAGTATATAGTATAGTATATATAATGAGGTAGTGAGACGTATAGTTTATATAGCACATGTAGCACTGTAGTGAGCAGTATAGTATATTGTCTAGTATATATAATGAGGTAGTGAGAAGTATAGTTTATATAGCGCATGTAGCACTGTAGTGAGCAGTATAGTATAGTATATAGTATAGTATATATAATGAGGTAGTGAGTAGTATAGTTTATATAGCACATGTAGCACTGTAGTGAGCAGTATAGTATATAGTATAGTATATATAATGAGGTAGTGAGAAGTATAGTTTATATAGCACATGTAGCACTGTAGGGAGCAGTATAGTATAGTATATAGTATAGTATATATAATGAGGTAGTGAGACGTATAGTTTATATAGCACATGTAGCACTGTAGTGAGCAGTATAGTATAGTATATAGTATAGTATATATAATGAGGTAGTGAGAAGTATAGTTTATATAGCACATGTAGCACTGTAGTGAGCAGTATAGTATAGTATATAGTATAGTATATATAATGAGGTAGTGAGAAGTATAGTTTATATAGCGCATTTAGCACTGTAGTGAGCAGTATAGTATAGTATATAATATAGTATATATAATGAGGTAGTGAGACGTATAGTTTATATAGCACATGTAGCACTGTAGTGAGCAGTATAGTATAGTATATAGTATAGTATATATAATGAGGTAGTGAGATGTATAGTTTATATAGCGCATGTAGCACTGTAGTGAGCAGTATAGTATAGTATATTGTCTAGTATATATAATGAGGTAGTGAGACGTATAGTTTATATAGCGCATGTAGCACTGTAGTGAGCAGTATAGTATAGTATATTGTCTAGTATATATAATGAGGTAGTGAGATGTATAGTTTATATAGCACATGTAGCACTGTAGTGAGCAGTATAGTATAGTATAGTATATAGTATAGTATATATAATGAGGTAGTGAGACATATAGTTTATATAGTGCATGTAGCACTGTAGTGAGCAGTATAGTATAGTATATAGTATAGTATATATAATGAGGTAGTGAGACGTATAGTTTATATAGCGCATGTAGCACTGTAGTGAGCAGTATAGTATAGTATATAGTATAGTATATATAATGAGGTAGTGAGACGTATAGTTTATATAGCACATGTAGCACTGTTGTGAGCAGTATAGTATAGTATATAGTATAGTATATATAATGAGGTAGTGAGACGTATAGTTTATATAGCACATGTAGCACTGTTGTGAGCAGTATAGTATAGTATATAGTATAGTATATATAATGAGGTAGTGAGACGTATAGTTTATATAGCACATGTAGCACTGTAGTGAGCAGTATAGTATATTGTCTAGTATATATAATGAGGTAGTGAGAAGTATAGTTTATATAGCGCATGTAGCACTGTAGTGAGCAGTATAGTATAGTATATAGTATAGTATATATAATGAGGTAGTGAGTAGTATAGTTTATATAGCACATGTAGCACTGTAGTGAGCAGTATAGTATATAGTATAGTATATATAATGAGGTAGTGAGAAGTATAGTTTATATAGCACATGTAGCACTGTAGGGAGCAGTATAGTATAGTATATAGTATAGTATATATAATGAGGTAGTGAGACGTATAGTTTATATAGCACATGTAGCACTGTAGTGAGCAGTATAGTATAGTATATAGTATAGTATATATAATGAGGTAGTGAGAAGTATAGTTTATATAGCACATGTAGCACTGTAGTGAGCAGTATAGTATAGTATATAGTATAGTATATATAATGAGGTAGTGAGAAGTATAGTTTATATAGCGCATTTAGCACTGTAGTGAGCAGTATAGTATAGTATATAATATAGTATATATAATGAGGTAGTGAGACGTATAGTTTATATAGCACATGTAGCACTGTAGTGAGCAGTATAGTATAGTATATAGTATAGTATATATAATGAGGTAGTGAGATGTATAGTTTATATAGCGCATGTAGCACTGTAGTGAGCAGTATAGTATAGTATATTGTCTAGTATATATAATGAGGTAGTGAGACGTATAGTTTATATAGCGCATGTAGCACTGTAGTGAGCAGTATAGTATAGTATATTGTCTAGTATATATAATGAGGTAGTGAGATGTATAGTTTATATAGCACATGTAGCACTGTAGTGAGCAGTATAGTATATAGTATAGTATATATAATGAGGTAGTGAGACGTATAGTTTATATAGCACATGTAGCACTGTAGTGAGCAGTATAGTATAGTATATAGTATAGTATATATAATGAGGTAGTGAGAAGTATAGTTTATATAGCGCATGTAGCACTGTAGGGAGCAGTATAGTATAGTATATAGTATAGTATATATAATGAGGTAGTGAGAAGTATAGTTTATATAGCACATGTAGCACTGTATTGAGCAGTATAGTATATAGTATAGTATATATAATGAGGTAGTGAGAAGTATAGTTTATATAGCACATGTAGCACTGTAGTGAGCAGCATAGTATAGTATATAGTATAGTATATATAATGAGGTAGTGAGAAGTATAGTTTATATAGCGCATGTAGCACTGTAGTGAGCAGTATAGTATAGTATATTGTCTAGTATATATAATGAGGTAGTGAGACGTATAGTTTATATAGCACATGTAGCACTGTAGTGAGCAGTATAGTATATAGTATAGTATATATAATGAGGTAGTGAGAAGTATAGTTTATATAGCACATGTAGCACTGTAGTGAGCAGTATAGTATAGTATATAGTATAGTATATATAATGAGGTAGTGAGACGTATAGTTTATATAGCACATGTAGCACTGTAGTGAGCAGTATAGTATATAGTATAGTATATATAATGAGGTAGTGAGAAGTATAGTTTATATAGCACATGTAGCACTGTAATGAGCAGTATAGTATAGTATATAGTATAGTATATATAATGAGGTAGTGAGAAGTATAGTTTATATAGCGCATGTAGCACTGTAGTGAGCAGTATAGTATAGTATATTGTCTAGTATATATAATGAGGTAGTGAGGAGTATAGTTTATATAGCACATGTAGCACTGTAGTGAGCAGTATAGTATAGTATATAGTATAGTATATATAATGAGGTAGTGAGAAGTATAGTTTATATAGCGCATGTAGCACTGTAGGGAGCAGTATAGTATAGTATATAGTATAGTATATATAATGAGGTAGTGAGAAGTATAGTTTATATAGCGCATGTAGCACTGTAGTGAGCAGTATAGTATAGTATATAGTATAGTATATATAATGAGGTAGTGAGATGTATAGTTTATATAGCGCATGTAGCACTGTAGTGAGCAGTATAGTATAGTATATTGTCTAGTATATATAATGAGGTAGTGAGACGTATAGTTTATATAGCGCATGTAGCACTGTAGTGAGCAGTATAGTATAGTATATTGTCTAGTATATATAATGAGGTAGTGAGATGTATAGTTTATATAGCACATGTAGCACTGTAGTGAGCAGTATAGTATATAGTATAGTATATATAATGAGGTAGTGAGAAGTATAGTTTATATAGCACATGTAGCACTGTAGTGAGCAGTATAGTATAGTATATAGTATAGTATATATAATGAGGTAGTGAGAAGTATAGTTTATATAGCACATGTAGCACTGTAGGGAGCAGTATAGTATAGTATATAGTATAGTATATATAATGAGGTAGTGAGAAGTATAGTTTATATAGCACATGTAGCACTGTAGTGAGCAGTATAGTATATAGTATAGTATATATAATGAGGTAGTGAGAAGTATAGTTTATATAGCACATGTAGCACTGTAGTGAGCAGTATAGTATATAGTATAGTATATATAATGAGGTAGTGAGAAGTATAGTTTATATAGCACATGTAGCACTGTAGTGAGCAGTATAGTATAGTATATAGTATAGTATATATAATGAGGTAGTGAGAAGTATAGTTTATATAGCACATGTAGCACTGTAGTGAGCAGTATAGTATAGTATATAGTATAGTATATATAATGAGGTAGTGAGACGTATAGTTTATATAGCACATGTAGCACTGTAGTGAGCAGTATAGTATAGTATATAGTATAGTATATATAATGAGGTAGTGAGAAGTATAGTTTATATAGCGCATGTAGCACTGTAGGGAGCAGTATAGTATAGTATATAGTATAGTATATATAATGAGGTAGTGAGAAGTATAGTTTATATAGCGCATGTAGCACTGTAGTGAGCAGTATAGTATAGTATATAGTATAGTATATATAATGAGGTAGTGAGAAGTATAGTTTATATAGCGCATGTAGCACTGTAGTGAGCAGTATAGTATAGTATATAGTATAGTATATATAATGAGGTAGTGAGACGTATAGTTTATATAGCACATGTAGCACTGTAGTGAGCAGTATAGTATAGTATATAGTATAGTATATATAATGAGGTAGTGAGACGTATAGTTTATATAGCGCATGTAGCACTGTAGTGAGCAGTATAGTATAGTATATTGTCTAGTATATATAATGAGGTAGTGAGACGTATAGTTTATATAGCGCATGTAGCACTGTAGTGAGCAGTATAGTATAGTATATAGTATAGTATATATAATGAGGTAGTGAGAAGTATAGTTTATATAGCACATGTAGCACTGTAGTGAGCAGTATAGTATAGTATATTGTCTAGTATATATAATGAGGTAGTGAGACGTATAGTTTATATAGCGCATGTAGCACTGTAGTGAGCAGTATAGTATATAGTATAGTATATATAATGAGGTAGTGAGAAGTATAGTTTATATAGCACATGTAGCACTGTAGTGAGCAGTATAGTATAGTATATAGTATAGTATATATAATGAGGTAGTGAGACGTATAGTTTATATAGCACATGTAGCACTGTAGTGAGCAGTATAGTATATAGTATAGTATATATAATGAGGTAGTGAGAAGTATAGTTTATATAGCACATGTAGCACTGTAGTGAGCAGTATAGTATAGTATATAGTATAGTATATATAATGAGGTAGTGAGAAGTATAGTTTATATAGCGCATGTAGCACTGTAGTGAGCAGTATAGTATAGTATATTGTCTAGTATATATAATGAGGTAGTGAGGAGTATAGTTTATATAGCACATGTAGCACTGTAGTGAGCAGTATAGTATAGTATATAGTATAGTATATATAATGAGGTAGTGAGAAGTATAGTTTATATAGCGCATGTAGCACTGTAGGGAGCAGTATAGTATAGTATATTGTCTAGTATATATAATGAGGTAGTGAGATGTATAGTTTATATAGCGCATGTAGCACTGTAGTGAGCAGTATAGTATAGTATATAGTATAGTATATATAATGAGGTAGTGAGATGTATAGTTTATATAGCGCATGTAGCACTGTAGTGAGCAGTATAGTATAGTATATTGTCTAGTATATATAATGAGGTAGTGAGATGTATAGTTTATATAGCACATGTAGCACTGTAGTGAGCAGTATAGTATATAGTATAGTATATATAATGAGGTAGTGAGAAGTATAGTTTATATAGCACATGTAGCACTGTAGTGAGCAGTATAGTATAGTATATAGTATAGTATATATAATGAGGTAGTGAGACGTATAGTTTATATAGCACATGTAGCACTGTAGTGAGCAGTATAGTATATAGTATAGTATATATAATGAGGTAGTGAGAAGTATAGTTTATATAGCGCATGTAGCACTGTAGGGAGCAGTATAGTATAGTATATAGTATAGTATATATAATGAGGTAGTGAGAAGTATAGTTTATATAGCACATGTAGCACTGTAGTGAGCAGTATAGTATATAGTATAGTATATATAATGAGGTAGTGAGAAGTATAGTTTATATAGCACATGTAGCACTGTAGTGAGCAGTATAGTATAGTATATAGTATAGTATATATAATGAGGTAGTGAGAAGTATAGTTTATATAGCGCATGTAGCACTGTAGTGAGCAGTATAGTATAGTATATTGTCTAGTATATATAATGAGGTAGTGAGACGTATAGTTTATATAGCACATGTAGCACTGTAGTGAGCAGTATAGTATAGTATATTGTCTAGTATATATAATGAGGTAGTGAGACGTATAGTTTATATAGCACATGTAGCACTGTAGTGAGCAGTATAGTATATAGTATAGTATATATAATGAGGTAGTGAGAAGTATAGTTTATATAGCACATGTAGCACTGTAGTGAGCAGTATAGTATAGTATATAGTATAGTATATATAATGAGGTAGTGAGACGTATAGTTTATATAGCACATGTAGCACTGTAGTGAGCAGTATAGTATAGTATATAGTATAGTATATATAATGAGGTAGTGAGAAGTATAGTTTATATAGCGCATGTAGCACTGTAGGGAGCAGTATAGTATAGTATATAGTATAGTATATATAATGAGGTAGTGAGAAGTATAGTTTATATAGCGCATGTAGCACTGTAGTGAGCAGTATAGTATAGTATATAGTATAGTATATATAATGAGGTAGTGAGATGTATAGTTTATATAGCGCATGTAGCACTGTAGTGAGCAGTATAGTATATAGTATAGTATATATAATGAGGTAGTGAGAAGTATAGTTTATATAGCACATGTAGCACTGTAGTGAGCAGTATAGTATAGTATATAGTATAGTATATATAATGAGGTAGTGAGATGTATAGTTTATATAGCGCATGTAGCACTGTAGTGAGCAGTATAGTATAGTATATAGTATAGTATATATAATGAGGTAGTGAGAAGTATAGTTTATATAGCACATGTAGCACTGTAGTGAGCAGTATAGTATAGTATATAGTATAGTATATATAATGAGGTAGTGAGACGTATAGTTTATATAGCACATGTAGCACTGTAGTGAGCAGTATAGTATAGTATATAGTATAGTATATATAATGAGGTAGTGAGAAGTATAGTTTATATAGCGCATGTAGCACTGTAGTGAGCAGTATAGTATATAGTATAGTATATATAATGAGGTAGTGAGAAGTATAGTTTATATAGCACATGTAGCACTGTAGTGAGCAGTATAGTATAGTATATAGTATATATAATGAGGTAGTGAGAAGTATAGTTTATATAGCACATGTAGCACTGTAGTGAGCAGTATAGTATAGTATATAGTATAGTATATATAATGAGGTAGTGAGACGTATAGTTTATATAGCGCATGTAGCACTGTAGTGAGCAGTATAGTATAGTATATAGTATAGTATATATAATGAGGTAGTGAGAAGTATAGTTTATATAGCACATGTAGCACTGTAGTGAGCAGTATAGTATAGTATATAGTATAGTATATATAATGAGGTAGTGAGACGTATAGTTTATATAGCGCATGTAGCACTGTAGTGAGCAGTATAGTATAGTATATAGTATAGTATATATAATGAGGTAGTGAGAAGTATAGTTTATATAGCGCATGTAGCACTGTAGTGAGCAGTATAGTATAGTATATAGTATAGTATATATAATGAGGTAGTGAGACGTATAGTTTATATAGCACATGTAGCACTGTAGTGAGCAGTATAGTATAGTATATAGTATAGTATATATAATGAGGTAGTGAGACGTATAGTTTATATAGCGCATGTAGCACTGTAGTGAGCAGTATAGTATAGTATATAGTATAGTATATATAATGAGGTAGTGAGACGTATAGTTTATATAGCGCATGTAGCACTGTAGTGAGCAGTATAGTATAGTATATTGTCTAGTATATATAATGAGGTAGTGAGACGTATAGTTTATATAGCGCATGTAGCACTGTAGTGAGCAGTATAGTATAGTATATAGTATAGTATATAGAATGAGGTAGTGAGACGTATAGTTTATATAGCATATGTAGCACTGTAGTGAGCAGTATAGTATAGTATATAGTATAGTATATATAATGAGGTAGTGAGACGTATAGTTTATATAGCGCATGTAGCACTGTAGTGAGCAGTTCAGAATATTCAGTGACGTAGGGAGCAGAAAAGTCTAGTACATGTAGCACTGCAGCAAGCAGTATAGTATATTTATTTAGTATAATAAATACATAAAACCTTAATAGGTACTGTTCTCTTTATAATAAAGGATTCTGTAGTGAGACAATAGCCATCTCCAGGATGATTCAGTTTAGTCTACATTAAACAATAACAGGTCTTATGTAGAACATTATTACATTGTTCCGTAATAACAATAATAGTCATTTTATCAGTATGAGATTCCATTTTTTCCAAGACTTAATGGTCTTTTTATTTCAATAATACAAAATATGTATCAACAGGAAAAAAAAGTAAAATTTAGGTTGTTGGATTCCAATTTCCCTTTAATGTAAATGACACAATTCCTATGAATTATTAATCCATTTGTCCATTTTTGTAATTACCTCCAATTATTTTCAATCATTTCAATTTGTTGTTGAATTGTGCTTTTTATCACGTTAATTTAGGCTTGCTCTTTAATTATGTCGTAATTGTTTCTAATAAGAAGGCATTCAAATGTTTAAACAATATTTATTGTGTAATGAATTAAGGCTCTCAAGTTGAAGTCAGCAATTCTGCGCCTCAGATTAGTTTTCTGTTGCTTTACTGTTCTTCTGTTAATGTGCTATAAGTGCTGTAAAACTGGTTATT
The DNA here is from genome assembly GCF_029499605.1 of Hyla sarda. Classification (NCBI taxonomy): domain Eukaryota; kingdom Metazoa; phylum Chordata; class Amphibia; order Anura; family Hylidae; genus Hyla; species Hyla sarda. The sequence goes on along the minus strand of NC_079189.1, from coordinate 70,976,723 downwards.
ATTCAAACAAATACTTTTCTTTGGTAATTTATTCTACTTCCCGTGAATGGTTTAAGCAGAAGCATTAGTGAGGCTGAGACATAATGTTGCAGTTTATTATGCTCTTTGCAGCCACGATACCATATTATTGGAAATCCTAATGACATGTTCAGTCACTCTTGTTATGGTGTTGTCTATTATATTTTTTACTTTTATTTATGCCTATGGATAGAAGACAGAACCCAGTAATAAACTTCTTCAATTGGCCAAAAATTTGGAGGACGCAAAAAAAAATATATACTTTATTTATATAGTGTTTATGTACAGTATGTTTTATATTTTTTATTTTTTTATTTTTTTTTATGTTCTGATTTCTTTCCAAAGTTTTGGTATTTTTTTAAATGGGAATGGGAGGTTAGCTATCAATGATTGTTATTATTATACTAATACTATTTAGAAGATTACTTAAATTATTTTTATCTTACAATTCGTTCCAAGCATCTACTACTCTTTCAGTAAAATAATGTTTCCTTTTTTGGTGCCATTCACACAATATTTTGGCAACACATTACAGATTAATGTTGCCAGTGTATAAAAAAACAAAAAGCATACACTATTAGTACAGTGACCCCCCCCCCCGACCTACGATGGCCCCAACATACGATCATTTCAAGATACGATGGCCTCTCAGAGGCCATCGCATGTTGGAGGCAGCATCAACATACGATGCTTTTGTATGTCGGGGCCATCGCATAAACGGCTATCCGGCAGTGCAGACTGCTTCAGCTGCCACCGTCTAGCCGTTTACGGTCACTTACCTGTCCTCGGGGCTCCGGCGCGTCCTCTTCGGGATCCCCTGCATCGTCGGCGCTCTCCATCGTCGTCATAACGTTGCTGCGCACGCCGTACCGTGATCCAATAGGAGCAGTGTGCGTAGCGACGTGATGGCGGTGACGGAGAGCGAGGATGCCGGGGAAGCAGAGGCCTTGCCGGAGCGTCGGGGACACCTCGGGGACGCGACGACAGTGATGGATGGCGACATCCCGGGCAGCGGTGACGAGTGGTGACGGTCTGGAGCGGCGGGGACAGGTGAGTATAACTTCCTATACCAGTGGTCTTCAACCTGCGGACCTCCAGATGTTGCAAAACTACAACACCCAGCATGCCCGGACAGCCAACAGCTGTCCGGGCAAGCTGGGTATTGTAGTTTTGCAACATCTGGAGGTCCACCGGTTGTAGACCACTGTCCTATACTTTATATTGCACGGATCCCTCAACATGTGATGGTTTCAACAAACGATGGTCCGTTTGGAACAGATTACCATCGTATGTTGAGGGACCACTCTAGTTGGTGACATTTTATTATTGGTCTGCTTTGCACCTTTCCCTTGGTCCTATCCACATTATGGTCCTATCCACAAATAACTTTTTGGGAGGTGCTGCCATGTTCGCTTTGCACTTGAAAAATAAAGATAAGTTAAAATTATAGGTAGGTTTTGCACCATTAAACATAGAAAATTGACCAGTACACCCTGCAATTTACGGTATCCTAGCTCAGTTCTTTGTCTGGGTAAGGCTCAATACTTATCACACCACCTTATAGAGTAGGCAATTTCTTATGACTTATCTACATTTTTGTGTTCTTTTAAGATACCTGACATTCACCATCTGCACATATATTAGCAAACCTCAAGCATCTAAACTAGAAATAAGAACTACAATACCATAGAAAACAAACTCTAGGAAAAATAGCTTGTACGTAACCTGACATTTCCCAGCTTCTACACTTAAATAAATACATATATTTTTCACATCCCTCTAATAAATGTATTGTTGATAAATGGTCTACCTTTATCTCTCTTGCTTTGCTATATATTTGATTCATAGATGGGATCATTAAACATTGTCTACCCATGAATACAAAGCAGTTATAAAATCCAGGGAAAATAAGCATAGTGTCAGTTTTATTGATAAGACTGGAACCATAGAAGTAGACATCCTGTGTGTGACTGTGTACTGGTAGGGAAATGTGTTTTTCAACAAGATAGTCCCATTTATCATTCCATTTTAAGGCTGAATTTTCTTATTCTCTTGAAAAACACCATGTCTTCTGTCACTGCTTCAACTTATTCGAAGACTGAAGTTAGTTGTTTCTATAGTATTTTTAAGAACATTACAGATATAATTCTATGTAAAATGTTAGATTAAATAAATAAAATCTATATTTTATAATTAAATTAATAGTGTTGAAGGCACAGTTGTAAAATATATAATATTTTTGTCATGAAAGGAAGCAGAAGGGAGTTAGTGAGCCCTAATTGTCCCTACAACCGCTGTCCCTTCCGATTGCCCATCCGCCCTAAACTACAGATCGACAACCACGAGGACGGACCCTATACTGCGCTAAAGTGCGTAAATGTCAAGCAAAACAAAATGGATACCAGCCAAGGAGGAATCATAAATTAAAATACATGAAAAATGGGCACAGACACAAACATATTCCTAGATAGACGGATTAGCACAAAGCTCAGAACAGGATTCTATCCTAGGAGATCCAGGATCCAACAAGGTCAAACAGGACTGATATGAGGGCATAAACAAGGAACACTAAACATCTGCAATGCAAGAATACTAAAACCCAACAAGGTACTAAACAAAGCAGAATAAAATCCAGATATCAATAACATAGAAAGTACAGATAAGCATGGTCAAACTCAGGAAATGTGCTCAGACAGACAAAGGTGCATAAAGAAATTAGACCAGAGAATCAGGTGAAATTACCAGCCCAAATCAGCACCTGAAGAGGCCATAAATACACTCCCAGTGCTCAAGGGTTGGAAGGTTAACTTTTCACAAACCAGGGAGAATAAACACAGAAACATAATGTCTGAACAGGACCCAAAGCAGAAAAATGCAAAATACAGATAAATGGACATTACAATATCACAAAAAAACAAACAAAAAAAACAAACAAGATAAACAAGAACCATGCCAAAAAGAAAGTCAAAAAATAATTTTCCTATAGTATTAAAACAGAACCTTTAATATCATACTTAATTAAAACATATATATATATATATATATATATATATATATATATATACCAATGCAGAGTAGCCCTCCACGCAATTACGTTAACTATACAGAATGGGAAAGGTCTTCATAGTATGCCAATAGATGTATTAACCAGGCCATGGATAAGTGCAGAAGCCTATAAACTTTTGCCTTAATAGAAAAAACAGTAAGGAGGTCTAAAACAGTACATATATTACAGGCTCCTAAAATGCTTGTAGAGACAAATCAACAAATCATCCAGTATAAAATGTAATATCACATAAGGTGCTAGATACATAACATGCACCATTTGTACTAGAAATAGAAGTCCCTACATGTTTCACTAGGATGGTGCTGGCTGGGATCATCAGGGGACAAACTGAGGACAAAAACCATATACAATTATAATCAAGTTACATTTGACTTTTTTTGCAATTTTGTCCATCACTTATCACTTTTTCAAAAGTGACAAGAAATTGGGATTAGACTTTAAAGGGGTAATCAACTGGTGCCAGAAAGTTAAACAGATTAGTAAATTACTTCTAGTGAAAAATCGTAATCCTTCCAGTACTTATCAGCTGCTGTATGAGCCACAGGAGGTTCTTCTCTTTTTGAATTTCCTTTCTGTCTGACCACAGTGCTCTCTGCTGACACCTCCTGTCTGACCATAGTGCTTTCTGCTGACACCTCTGTCCATATCAGTAACTGTCCAGAGCAGGAGAGGTTTGCTGTGGGGATTGGCTCCTGCTCCGGACAGTTCCTAAAATGGACAGCGGTGTCAGCAGAGAGCACTGTGGTCAGACAGAAAGGAAATTCAAAAAGAAAAGAACTTGATGTGGATCATATAATAGCTGATAAGTACTGGAAGGATTAGGATTTTTAAATAGAAGTAATTTACAAATCTGTTTAAATTTCCAGTGGAGTACCCCTTTAATGAGAGGAGTCTTGTCACAGACTTTGCTGACAACTTTTACCATATTTACCATACAATGGTGTAAATTATATTAGAATTATGTTATGCGCTCAGCAGGCATAGATTTGCCTTTATGATGGATGGACAACCAAAGGATGCAAAAAATCTATGAAGAGCCATGAACAATTTAATCAATTTGGTGAATTTTAGTGCAGTGCATTGTGCTTTATTGGAACACCTCTGCAGTACTTTGCTTTTTACTACTAATAGTACTGCAGGTACAGTATAAGGATTGGTAAGCATAAAAAAAAAAAAAAAGCTGCGGTGCTCGCACAAATGCCTCTGCCCCTTCAGTCTGTTCAGTGCTAATAGGAAGGAATAGACTGAAGCCATTTCTTTTAGTCTCTTGTGTACAGTACCAAGGCATCTCGGGAAAAGCCACATACACATTAATGAAAATGTGTCTGAACCCACTATTTTGGTGGACCTACTGTCCAATGTGTATGGAGGACTCAGATAATTTCAAGGAAGAGAAGGGTCAGGCATGCTGAATTTCATCTTGCTTGTTCATTTTGATTTTTGTCTGGCAGCAGCTTACCTCTTCTTTCCCCCATTCAGAACACATGAATGCTTGGCCAAGCCAAACGTTTATGTGTATGGGTTAATGGGAGCATTTAGCCAGCTGCTATTGAAGGTGTATGGGCTGTTAAAAAGCCTCTTTCAATCTATAATAAAGAATGAGACTCCACTGTTCTATATGAAAGCCTGGTATTCAAAGTCTATGCTACATACTTTTCATTGAAATTAATGTAAAAGTTGTCACCAATTGGTTATTAACAAAAAAAAAATGCATGTAGGTTTCAGTTGCAACGTGTGGGAGAGACTGTATAAAATCCTATGCAATACATTGTGTGGGCACATCATACCTGTGTTCAAGTGTTTTTCTTTCTTTTATTCATTACTTTTGACTGATTGCTTGGAATGATTGACAATTATGTCCATTCATTTCTAAACTATGTTCTTTCCACTATGGTCCTTTGGTAAAATGTAGTCCACCGTTTCCAAAATGATTCCTAATCATATTTCCTGACTATTAGGTTGAAAGATAAAAAAAAAAATCAGAAGCAAATGTAAAAACGCTGCTTTCTATGATGACTCAATTACCATTCATTTTACAACCTTTCAATGGGCAATGTTGACAGATTCAGCAGATGGGTTGACACAGAACCAAAAACGTGGTATATAGCACAGTGTGGGACCCAAGGAAAAATGAAGGAATGAATCTGATGGAACTGAAATATTCACATTTTAGGAATAATTGGCACCAGTGACAAAGATCTATAGAATAATTTTAGTGGGTAGTTATAGTAAGGGCCAGAGAATCTGACAGCTAATTCACCCACACTAAACCCAGCATACTGGGTTACAGTGTGGGGGAAAAGCTGTAAAATGATGGGTTAAAGGGGTACTCCTCCACTAGACATCTTATCCCCTATCCAAAGGATAGGGGATAAGATGTCTGATCGCGGGGGTCGTGCCACTAGGGACCCCGCACGATCTCGGCTGCGGCACCCCAGACAGAACTTCGCTCAGAACTTCGCTCCATGCCAGAAGACTGGCGATGCGGGGGAGGCTTGTGATGTCATGGCCCCACTCGTGATGTCACGGCCACACCCCCTAAATGCCAGTCTATGGGAGGGGACATGATGGCCGTCATGTCCCCTCCCATAGACTTGCATTGAGCGTGTGTGGCTGTGACATGATGAGAGGGGCGTGGCCATGACGTCACAAGCCTCTGGCGCTGCACCCGACACTCTAAGCTACTTTAAGCTACTATATCACTCAAAATAAAAAGCCCAATGCAAGCCTTATAGAAAAATTACTTTTACAATTGGAGAAAAATGTTGACTGTAGAAAAATTATGTGCACATTGTTTCCAGAAAAAATGGAAAAAGAAGGTAAATGTACTGTGGTCAGGATACAAACATATTAAAGCAGGTAAGACATTGAGCCCACCAATATTTTAAAGCAGCCAGGATCCTCTCCCCTCCACTTCCCTCCCAGATCAATGCATTAATCATACAGAGCTATATAGCTCTCCACTTACACATATAAAGGTAAAACCCCTTTATTAGGTCTCGGTGCATGTGAATAGAAGTTTCCCGTATTCACATAGGTGAGAGAGATGGTGCTATTACATCCAATCCATCGGTTTCACATAAAACATACCGTGTATACTCGAGTATAAGCCGAGTTTTTTAGCGCGATTTTTCGTGCTGAAAACGCCCCCCTCGGCTTATACTCGAGTGAACTCTCTGCCTGTCAATCCCTTCTCAGTGGTCTTCAACCTGCGGACCTCCAGATGTTGCAAAACTACAAGTTGTTGTTTTGAAACCTCTGGAGGTCCACAGGTTGAAGACCACTGCGGCCTACGTCATCATTCAGACCCCCCCCCTTTAATTTTCTACTCACCTCCCCTTGGTGGGAAGGAAGGACGGTCCCTGCAGCATAGATGGCCCGGACAAGCTCACCCTTCCTTCCCACCGAGGGGAGGTGAGTAGAAAATTAAAGGGGGGGGGGGGTCTGGATGATGACGAAGACCACTGATGAAGGGATTGACAGGTAGTGATGATGAAGGAGGGGATGATTACGGGTGTCTCGATGATGACGGGGGTCTGGATGATGACGGGGAAAATGATGACATGGGGGGATGATATATTTCCCACCTTAGGCTTATAGTTGAGTCAATAACTTTCCCTGGGTTTTTGGGGTGAAATTAGGGGCCTCGGCTTATATTCGGGTCGGCTTATACTCGAGTATATACAGTAATACTAAAATTACTTTACTTGTAGTGTCAGCTAGAAGTAGAGATGAGCAAACATATAGATGGACACACTTTCTTAGTATCCAACAAAATATTTTATTGAGACATAAGAAACAAGGTACAAGCTTCTCAATGTGTAATCCTGTACAGGATACCATCAAGTGTGACAACAGTATATATAAAAAGATGTACAGAAAAATCCAACAAGGAATAAAAAACAAGGGGAAAGGGCATGGTTACACCAATATAAAGGGGTATGAAGGGAACCAGAGTACAACAGAGATCTTATCATATGACAAGCATCTAAAGTTATCACTGTCCACAGTATCCGTCTGGGTAAGTAGGACCCATAGGAGCATAGGGGAAGTCGCATAGACTACAAACGTAAATAGAATGATACATCCGCAGTATGGGGGGAGTCTAGCCATGGTTGCCAGATTTTGTAGAACAGGTCCAGCCTATCCTCTCTCACCGCGGCCATTTTTTGGACACACTTTCTTAAAGTGGCCAGTAAATTAGAGTAAATTAAAAAAAGAAACATGACACGTAAAAAAAAAAAAAAAAAAAAAATTTAAATATATATATATATATATATATATATATATATATATATATATAACAAAAAAGATTCCCCCCCCCCCAAAAGAAAAACAAAACAAAATAAAACAATGGCAATCGTTGTAGTCCTTGAATCTGTCACATCCCTCTTCATACACATATCTAAAAGATCTAAAAGAAGAACACACAAATGGGTTTGTACATTAAGGCAGTATGTTTCCTAACATTCCCGTCACCTGCATTACTGTGTCCAGTTGGTTCACTACAAATTCCAGCGGTCTATCTACAGAAGAGCCCATAAAAGCTATCACATTACAATACCTAGAAAGCTGAGAATAGCAGTTGGCAAACCATTATATATCATAAATTCTTCAGTACAATATAGCTGCCTAAACAGTTGTTACAGGAATACAAGGTTAAATCCTCCTGACAATACACATGCAGATAACTTACTGGCACCAGACACTAGAAAAGTCTTGAGATTTTGAACCTCCAGATGTCTCAAAACTACAACTCTGGAGGTCCACAGTTTTGAGACCACTGTCCCAGACATTTGTGGGCTTTCACTCTCCTGCCAGGACATTGTTATGAGTTGTATTTCAGCACTCTGAAATGTGGACAGCGCCATTCATTAGCGAGGGAAAAGTCTTCTGTACAATGATATGCTGTCAGGTGCAAGACATTGCAACAGGGGCACTATGGGAAGAAAGCAAGCTGCTCTGGGCAAGGTCCTGCTGGTTAACCTTGGATTCTGGAATTCATGTGAATGTTAATTTGGCACGTACCCAGGGCCGGTGCAAGGATTTTTGTCTACACAAGTGAAGGTCCATTTTGATGGCCCCCTCCCCCCATCCCTGACATAGTATGGGCTGGAAGTACCCAACCAACGCAGAATATTGTGCATTCCCCTTGACCTGTGAATAGAGATGAGCGAATATTTGGAAGATTCAATTCGGCCGATTCGGCGAATTTCCCTGAAAAAATTTGGTTTAGTCTGAATTTATTCTCGGCAAATCACTATTAAAAACGTCTATTTCTGGGCTACAGAGAGCCTCAATAGGGGTGTAGAACACTTTGCCTTGCCGTAACACTCATAGGGAGTGTGCTGGGTTAGTGAAATAATACTGTTATTCAGTATGACATTCAAATTGTTTTGGAAATGTCCTTCATGCCATGAGAATGTAGTGACAAGAGTTACCTTCCATTCAGTACTTCTTATCTAGCTTTTATGTATCAAAATTATTTATTAAAATTCTATTAAATTTTTCATCAATTATAAAATGAAAACGTCTTTAACCCCTTAAAGGGGTACTCCACTGGAAAACATTTTTTTTTATCAACTGGTGACAGAAAGTTAAACAGATTTGTAAATTACTACTATTAAATAATCTTAATCCTTCCAGTACTTATCAGCTGTTATATGATCCACAGGAAGTTATTTTCTTTTTGAATTTCCTTTCTGCCTGACCACAGTGCTCTCTGCTGACACCTCTGTCCATTTTATGAACTGTCCAGAGTATGAGCAAATCCCCATAGAAAACCTATCCTGCTCTGGACAGTTCCTAAAATGGACAGAGGTGTCATAAAGAGAGCACTGTGATCAGGCAGAAAGGAAATTCAAAAAGAAAATAACTTCCTGTCGATTATACAGTAGATGATATGTACTGGAAGGATTAAGATTTTTTAATAGAAGTAATTTACAAATCTGTTTACTTTACTGGCACCAGTTGATTTAAAAAAAAAATGTTTTCCAGTGAAGTACCCCTTTAAGGACTCAGCCCATTTTGGCCTTAAAAAAAAAGCATCAGCTTTCTCCCCCCGCACTACCAGCGGTACTGGCTGGTAGTGCGGGGGACGCTGATCAGTTTGATGCTTACTGTTCCCGGATCCGCCGCGCCGTTCAGCCGTAATCTTCTATCTTTGGGATATGGTAATGAGGTGCTAACTGGCACTGGCCAGGCTAACTGGCACTCTGATGTCAGTGCTGCTGGTCGCAGCGCCGCCCAGCTCATCAATATTCCTCCCCTCTCTATTCATAACAGAGCGGGGAGAAGAGGGAGAGGCGGAGGGAGGGGACAAATATTGATGAGCTGGGCGGCGCTGCGGCAGGCGGAACTGATGTCAGAGTGCCAGTTAGTCCAGCTGGTGCCAGTTAGCACCTCATTAGCATATCCCAAAAATAGAGGATTAGGGCCGAGCGGTGCGGCAGATCCGTGCATGGTAGGCATCAAACTGATCAGCGTCCCCTGCACTACCAGCCAGTACCGCTGGTTAGTGCGGGGGAGTGCCCCCTCCCTAACACATTAGTAACAGCAGATCTTCACTCCCAAGACCCCGCCCCCCCCTTATAACAGGTCTACCCTCACCAGCCCCCTCCCCCTCACATACAGCAGGACTCTCAGCCCCCTCCCCTCCACATAAGAGTCCCCACTATTCAGCCCCTCCTCACACATAGCAGGACTCTAAGCCCCCCTCCCTTCCACATAAGAGCCCCCCCTATTCACTTCCCCCCTCACACATGGCAGGACTATAAGCCCCTCTTTCCTCCACATAAGAGCCCCCCCTGTTCAGTCCCCCCTCACACAGCAGGACTCTCAGCCCCCCTCCTCACATAGTAATAAGATCAGGTTCTCCTCTTACCCAGTGTAGCAGATCTTCCCCTGAGCAACTTCTCTTCCTGTGTGCCGTCAGCAGGAGGAGCCAGAACTAGTGAGGAGAAGGCAGACAGTAGAGGCTGCAGTGAGCGTCCTGTCAGTACAGTATGTAGTACGGACTCTGTAGCCTCTGGACCTCCTGTCACTGTGTCAGCTGTCAGTCTCAGGACCTGTGTGTGCTGCTGTAGCTGCGGTGCACAGGTCCTGAGTTCGCAGACTGACACACTGACTGATCTATATGTGTGTTGGGACTCCTAGCCTCCAGCCACTACCAATGTTCTGATCCTGGCTGCTACAGAGGGGTACAGTGGGATGGGCCCCCTTGGGAGCTCGGGCCCTGAAACAAATTGTAAAGAAATTTTATAAGATCATCTACTAAAAGAACCATTATATCACTTGTATATATCATCCTAGGAACCAGTCTGCATACCGGCATGATGCCGCTTACCCTGATCAATATATAGGTACTGTTTATAGCAAGAGAAAACAAAACAATATCATTCATATTTTGCTTTTTCCAATAAAAATATAAATAAAAAAATAATTTTTAATTATATTTGTATTTTAAAGTCCCTCTGCTTCTGTACTTTGCTGTGCCACCATATGATGCCCTTGTACAGCACTATAATATAGAAAAAAAGGCATCACATACTCACACATTACACATACATGCATAATACATACACACACCATACATACCTACGCACATCATATATACATGCACACATTATACACACATACATACACCCACCACACATCATTCATACATACACATATAACAATTCATACATGCACACATCATATATACCCATTATTCATACACAGGATAAATATACACACATAAACACAACACATCATACACACACACACATCAATTATAAACACACAATATAAAGACATCATGCATAAACACACATCATACATAACCAAGCACCCCAGGACCCCCGCCCCACTGCATTCCCCCCTATGTCCTCCTCACCTTACATGAGGGTAAATCAATGCCGCTGATTAGGTCCCGGGATACATGATGGAGGCAGCTCTCAGGCATCTAGCAGACAGCTAGGCCGCACAAACTCCTTCTTCCCCTGTATGGCCATTCAGCGCTGTCTCCTGCATACAAGGACACCTCTAGGCTATGAGCAGATGTGCGTGCCTGTGCGGGGCACATCTGTATGTCTGCTCTTAACAACCACTACAGCCTCTGAAGCTATAGAGCCATAGGTTGGCAGACGGCCCGTGCTACTGCAGCGTGGCCCAATCGCGCAAGGGGGGCGAGGGGTTGGGGGGATGTTTGTTCAGTGGGACAGGTTGCATGTGATCCGAATCACCTGCCGGTGGCAGGGAATTCAGATTTTTGCGCCCTCACCACCAGTGCCATAAGGCAGCCACTTTGGCTGCCTTAGGCTAGCACCGGTCTTGCACATACCTCCAGCCAAAACAAGTACACCGCTTGACGGCAGAGATATTCCCTAATGACAGTGGCCTCTTTAAGCAGAATAATGCTAAAGTGTTCACTGAAACAAGAACTGACAATATGGGGCAGTTTCTATGCATAGGACTTCTCATTAAGTTATACTCTCTTTAAAGATCCATGACTTGTGCAGTATAGTGCAGATTAAAGCATATGCTCTATGTATTCAGCATTTTTTTTTCAGTACAGATATGAATATCCTGTTTATCATATTGTACTTCATTTCCTGATCGCATCATCATTTGCTTCTGCTATCATCCAACCCATTGTCATTCTGTTTCCATCATCTATTGCTGAGTTCCTAATCTAATTGAATTGTTACATGCTTTTTTTTTACATATGTTTTTCTTACCAATGGTTTAGCCATAATGTAAGTCCTGGGGGTATCTGAGTACTTGGAACCACTGTTAGGACCCATTAAAGGTGACTGTTATATGCACAGTTTTGTGGCCTTGGGGCCAGCAGGTGACATCACACATGATAGTTAACTCATTGTTATCTAATGTTTAATTGTCAAAGGAAATAGTCTTCCTATCTTTCCCACCACACCTTCAGGGAACCCAGGAACTATTGTTTTTATTACTTCTGCCAAACCTTACATCTAACACTGGCCCCGTGTGCTGTTTGGAATAAATATCACTCTATAGCAGAGCGATTTATCATTGCCCACAGTTATATAAAAAGAAGTCTATTAAGATTCTCTGTCAGTCTTTGTTCCAATGAATCACCTAACTTCCAGTGATATCTAACTGATGCCTCGGCGTACCTTAGGGATTTGGGATTTCAAACATTCTGTCGGTGAAATAATTCTCTAAGTCCGATACACTTAAGAGGAGTAAAGACAGCTTGGAAGTCTCCCCTCCCTGCCCCAGTCCCACTTCCAAAAACCAGCATAGCACGAAAAAAAAATGTTAAAAATAAATATCTACAAACAGAATGTCTTGTATAATAATGTTTTGCATCCTTTAGGATTAAAACTTCACAGGCTCCCAGGAATCATTGTCCTTTGTAGTTACTTTTTGTACTTGCATACTCCAGTTTTAATACACTTTCCATTAGGCAAATCAAAGGGAGCTTTAGTGTGTGCCCGGGCCCTTTGTAGTGGCTCACAGCCAGGTGCAGCAATGTATATACACATCATAGCTGCTAACTCCGACTGTTTATTTATTACAAGCAGGATGTTCACACTGTATGATGATCTACAGATGAAAGGGAGAAGACTGCACGGGAAATCTGCTGTAAATTTAGGCCGCTATAGTTTTTACAAGAACAGCAATTTTTCTCAGTGATCATACATTTGCTTTGAGTTATAGCTCTGGAATCCAGAATTGATGATAGGTTGGTTTAATATAGTCCTTACCTTTGACTGCTGGAATTCAAGATAGCATGTGAAAGATTCAATGCCACGGAGCCTCGGTATCTGTACACTAAAATAAATTCTAAAGCATCATAATAAGTAATATGTGGGCAACAAAATCTAGGAATATCCAAGACATTGCTGTGTTTGTTATCAGTATAAATGTTATTCTGCAACTTAAGTGACATTTTCATGGTGCTCTGGAGTTGGGAATTGTGCGGTTTATTAAACCGGCATGTAGTGATATTACTCTATATGGCAATAACCCAGAACGATATGCTAAGAACTAATACAGCAACCATGAGTAGTATTTATGTATAAGTAGAAGGTTTAATATTATCTGTATAAAAGAAATAGCAGGACATGTTTTTTTTTTTTTTGTTGTTGAAATTTTATCATGCACCATCCGTTTTAAAGTATATTATTTTCTGTATGTAAAAACAAGAAATACATTTTAATGGGGTTGCGTGGATAACAGATGTGAACGGATAAAATATTGTAGCAGGTGTTATGTTTTGGAATAGCTGAATGGCCTAAAAACTATTGTATTGACTGAGCACTAGAGAGACTGGGCTTTCTCTATATCGCCAAAACAAACACAAATATGAAAGAAATCAATGTAAGTAAAGTAAATATAATACAAGCAGTGTAATAGATAGCGTTATAACAGTGTGGTAATAAATGTTCAAATATAGAATAAGTCCAGGAGCTCCTCAATGGCCATAATTTAGATATGTGAACAAATTTACTGTTCAGAAGACAAGTGTTTCAGCTTATATAATAGAAAATAGTACAGTATATTTGCACTTAGGGTATCTCGTGCGACCTAAAAGATGGGAGTTTACTCCATATTCAGACATGTAGAACAATGACGCTGCACACGATTTGCATTTAAAAAACTTTTTTTTAGTAGTATTAACCATCCGGTCAAGTATTAGATCATAATACAAACAAATTCACCCAAGTGCTCACTGTACTGCGCGACTGTCCATTCGGTCTCCGGATCTTATTTCACCCCTTTCAAGGGCATTCCAGAGTCCATGAGGTTCACCTTCCTCTCACGAAGGAGAAGCTTGCTGCTCTCCTTCTCTTATGTCTGTCACCTCAATAAACCTAGCTCTAGTGTATTGTATTAGTCATTGTAAGGCAAGATAATGCAGATGGAGTCCAGTAGAGCCCAGTCTCCAATAAATTTATAAATGGCGGTCAGTTCCAAACTACTTGCCCACATTGACTTTCATTAGAGATACTTTCAGACCCAGATAGAAAAGGGTTTGATAACTGTAAAGGAAGTGAGGATTTATTTTATTATAATAAAACCTATAAAAAAGGTAAAGGCACAAAAGGAGAGAATGCAGAGAGGTATCATACTTTAACTGTTTCATCTGTACGAATGGTTTTACTATTATAGTTTGGTCAATGGCTAAAAGGGCTATCCAGGATTAGGAAAACATAGCTTGCTTTCTAAACACAACACCACTCCTGTCCTCAGATTATATGTGTTATTATTACATTTAGACTCTAATCACTTTTGTTGTGGCGAGCACTCCGGCCATGAGCGCTCTAATCCTCCTGCCCCCAGTGGGTCCGGGATTCGCATCCCTCGGGCCATCTCTTTCCCCTGCTCCTGCTGGCTTCTCCACTGGTTCTGTTCCCCAGTGCGCACGCTTCTGCCTCCGAGGGCGCGCACGCGCCGGAACTATGACATTTAAAGGGCCAGTGTGGCCTTAATCATTGTTTGCACTTCTCCCTTCCTTATAAGTATGTGCATCTCCCTCTACCTCTTGCCGTATCTTTGTGTGCCATGAGCCCAAGAGAAAGCGTTTCTGTGCATAGCCTTGCCTCTGACCTTCCGCTCCGGGACCTAACCTTGCTTCTGTGCCGCCTGCCTGCTGACTTCCTGCTACGTTTCCTGACCATGCATCTGTGCTGCCAGCCCTGACCTTCTGCTAGTCCTAACTATGTGTTGCCACATCCTTCCTGTGCTTCGTTTCATCTCAGCAGCCTGTGTGGAGGAGTTGTGCCAGGGGTATTGACCTGGGTGCCACCTGTCGCAGCAAGTCCATTCTGCTTTGCGGCAGGCACCTTAGACTCCGCTCCCTGGTATGGCCCACGTCATCTTCCACACAGGTACAGCGGATCCACTACCTCCGTGGGTGTTAAAGTAAGATCCGCCCATGGATCCCGCTGGGGTTCCTCTGCCTGAGGTCTCGGATCTTTCCACTGTTGTGGCTCAACAATCACAACAGTTGGCACGTCAGGCTCAACAGTTGAACCAGTCGTCTGCCATGATGCAACAGCTTCTTGCTGCTCAGCAGCCACAACAGCAGCCGCAACTAGCTCCAGTGCCAGTGTCTTCTCCAGTGCTAGCAGCTTCTTCCAGGTCCAAGCTTCATTTATCTTTACCTTCCAAGTATGAGGGAGATCCCAAGCTGTGTAGAGGCTTAGAGCTCATGGCAGATCAGTTTCCTACGGAGCGTGCTAAAGTAGCCCTTGTATTCAGTCTATTGTCCAGTAAAGCCCTGGCCTGGGCTACTCCTCTCTGGGATCGTAATGATCTGGTGTCTTCAAACCTGCAGGCCTTCCTCTCAGAATTTCGCAATGTCTTTGAAGAACCCGCATGGTCCTCCTCGGCCGAGACGGCACTTCTGAACCTCAGTCAAGGGAATTCCTCTGTTGATGACTATGCGGTTCAATTACTCATTCTTGCCTCAGAACTGTCTTGGAAAGACCAGGCCTTGTGTGCTACATTTAAAAAAGGACTGTCTAGTAGAATCAAGAATACTCTCGCTACTCATGATCCGCCGTCTACCCTGAGTGAGTTTATCCATTTGGCCACACAAATTGATGTGCATTTTGCCGAGAGGCAGGAAGAAAGTCTGGAAAGTGAACCTGTCCAAACAGGCACCCGTGTTCCAACATCCACCTATACCGTCTCCTTTGCCTCCTGCTGAAGAGGCAATGCAGATGGAAAAATCCCATCAACGCATATATTGTGCTAGTCCGGAGCACTTTCTTAAAGACTGTTCTATGCGTTCTGTCCTCCAATGTGGTAGGATTGGACTCCGCTCCAAGGCATATTGTTCCTCCAGAGCGTCTGATTCCTGCAGCTACTGCCATTCTTCAGAAAGTCTCACCTGGAAATTTTTTGTGCCTATTAAACTGAGATGCAGGGTCATTAATTGGGGACATTATTCTTTGCTGGCTGGTCATTCTGGAGTACGGAAATCCATTCAATTTATCTTTCGGTGTTACTTGTGCCGTGACAAAACTCCACAACAGAAACCAACAGGTCTCTTACAACCTTTGCCCATCCCATTGCTCCTTGGTCTCACATAGCTATGGTCTTTGTTACCGATCTTCCCCTTTTCTGTGACCTTGCTTCTGAGCCGCCTGCCTGCTGACCTCCTGCTACATTTCCTGACCAAACAACTGTGCCACCAGCCCTGACCTTCTGCTAGTCCTGATTGTGTGTTGCCTCATCCTTCCTGTGCTTCATTTCATTTCAGCAGCCTGTGTAGACGAGTCGTGCCAGGGGTAGCGACCTGGGTGCCGCCTGCCGCAGCAAGTCCGTCCCGCTTTGTGTCAGACTCTGGTAAAAACCAGCAGCACCTTAGACTCCGCTCCCTGGTACGGCCCAAGTCATCTTCCCACAGATACAGCAGATCCACTATCTTGAGAGTTATAGCTTTAATGGAATACAGCTGTTAAACCCTCACCAGAAATAAGTGTAAGTATGTTGCACATACATACCCACACCAGATATCTAAATAAATACAAGACAACATGACGAAATATACCAGACCAGGCCCCATAAATAAATCAAACAAAAGGCCCATTAATTCAGACTCCAGACCAGACATAAAAAATAAAAAAAAATTGACCCAGTATGAGACCCCTAAATTCAGTCAATTACGGAGCAAAAAAAAAATAAAAATAAGACCTCCTTATACTATGCCCTTGTTGATCCATGGTTCTTTTCTGTTCCAGTCACCGTTGTACACAAGGTTCTGATGCCAGGTAACATCAGGACATTGTGGGGACATTTATAATTTTTGGTGTGTGGTGGGCTTTTTTTTTTTTTTTTAACCCCATTTCTACTGGTTTGTACTTTGCACAGTTGTGCCAAATTTATCATACATGCGCACACAGATGACTTATACACATCTGACACATTTCTGCGTGTTCGGTGTATGGTGTATGGTTACGCAAAATAAAGCTGCAGTGCGCAAAATTAGTGCACGACTTGTGAAAAAGTGCACATGATAAATTGCTATCCACTGCAAAAAAGTAACTATCTACCAACCACTATACCACGGAAAATAAATGGAAATGCTCTATCCAAAAAAATGTTCACAAAATAAAAGTGAAAAAAAAAACTGTCCAAAAAAAAAAAAGTGAAAAATAATAGAACAGAAAACCAGTCTACATACAATGATAAATGTCCCAAATTGTATGCAGTGCACAGTTTGGCGTTCCGGGAGAAGATGTGCAAATGCAACAAATATTGCAATAAATTAAATAAAATATGTAAATTCCAGGAAAAAAACATCAACACTGCCTGTCAGGCAAAATTTTACCTGATTTTTTTAATAAAAGATTTTAAAAGGGTAATACTGAAAATATCCTTGAACGCCGCGAGCTAAGTCCCATCAGTGTCAGGAGGATTAGATGTTGTTAGTTTAATTGATGGGTTTAATGTGTTGCTGGGCTGAACATACAAAACAAAATTGATGTATGGATTGTGGGAATTGTTCTCTTCTGCTCGGGTATTTCTCATCCTCCTTTAGATATTTCTCACATATTTTGTATTGTTGCTGTAAAGTTTTGTTCTGATGATAAATGATGAACTTGGTTTCATGATCAATTGCTCTTCTAAATCAATATTTTCATTTATTTGCAGATTTCATATGGAATGGATAGCTACAATATTGGCCTCACCTCCAAGGTAAACTGGCACTCTCCCGCTGTGGTATACAATCTGCATAATTTGTATTGTTGTTGATGTTACTCATCGATAACTGCGGCAATAAGACTGTGTCATTTAAGGAGAAATGTTTATTAGTTACAGGAGAATCTCCTATTGATGGGGAACTTTATTCTATCTATATACCACTTCAATAAGGAGGACACTTTGTCTGCACGTTTTATGGAAAGATTATATTTGCATATTTGGAAAAACTTTTGTACAATGTTGATGATCATGTGTCAGTTAACTGATCACCAATGAGTAATAGGGTTAATTGAAGAATAGCAAGAGATAAATAGATAGATAGATAGATATGAGATAGATATGAGAGATAGATAGATAGATAGATAGATAGAAATGAGATAGATAGATATGAGATAGATAGATAGATATGAGATAGATAGATAGCATCCACTTGCACATGGCTGAATAAAGGCACTATTGAATTGCATCCCTGGTGTGCTGCTGGATATTTTCTGTACGCTGTATCTACCATCTGGTCTGCGACTGGGACCGGTTTATATCTGCGTGCACCCACCTACTCTGGAGTACTTATTGCCTTTGGGTTGTGCGGCTTCTATGGTGTTTTGCTAGATAGATAGAAAGATAGATAAAGCAAATATGATGCAGCACTCCACAGGTAGCAAAGAAGGTGGTTTTTATTCCATCATGTGCATAGACAACGTTTCACCAGTCTCACACTGGATTTTTCAAAGTGTGAGACTGGTGAAACGTTGTCTATCCACATGATGGAATAAAAACCACCTTCTTTGCTACCTGTGGAGTGCTGCATCATATTTGCTTTGTATGGATTAAGGAACTGGCGGACCCAGGTTCCAGATATGCGGGCACCCCGAATTTCTTCTTTACTCTGGATATTGGTTGTGCCGTTTTTATTTGCTCTAGATAGATAGATATGATAGATAGATAGATATGAGATAGATATGAGATAGATAGATATGAGAGATAGATAGATAGATATGAGATAGATAGATAGATATGAGAGATAGATAGATATGAGATAGATAGATCGATATGAGAGATAGATAGATAGATAGATAGATATGAGAGATAGATAGATAGATATGAGATAGATATGAGAGATAGATAGATATATATGAGACAGATATGAGAGAGAGAGAGAGAGAGAGAGAGAAGGAGGTGGGAGATAGAGCAGAGGATAGACAGTATGAAAGAGGAACCTCCCGTGCAAGTGACCAACCAGGCAGCCAATCTAGTCAAAGATACAGCAATGTCCAAAAATCACAGCACCAAGCAGGTTCAGGATCTTGTGTAAAAAGCTGGAGTCTTTTATTTACCCACAAACAATTGCAACATTTTGGCAGCAGTAGAATGCTTGACAAAGGCTACTACTGCCGTAGATAGATAGATACATACATAGATATGAGATAGATAAATAGATATGAGATAGATATGAGATAGATGCAGTGATCCCCCAACCTACGATGGCCCCGACATATGATAATTTCAACATACGATGGCCTCTCAGAGGCCATAGCATTTTGAAAGCAGCATCAACATACGATGGTTTTGTATGTCGGGGCCATCACATAAACGGCTATCCGGCAGTGCATACTGCGCAGAGTGATGATCACTCACCTGTCCCCGGCATTCTGGACAGTTCTCTTCAGGATCCCTGCATCGCCATCGCTCTCCTTCGTTGTCATCATGTCACCGCGCACGCCATCCCGTCAACCAATAGGAGTGGTGACGTGATGACGGCGATGAAGAGCGACAATCCCAGGCAGCAGAGATGGTCCGGAGCGGCGGGGACACCCCGGAGAACGTGGCAAAAGCGATGGAGGGCAATATCCAGGGCAGCGGTGATGGTCCGGAGCGGCAGGGACAGGTGAGTATAACTTCCTATACTTTTCATTGCACGGATCCCTCAACATACGATGGTTTCAACTAATGATGGTTCATTTGGAACGAATTACAATCATATGTTGAGGGACCACTGTATGAGATAGATATGAGATAGATAGATAAAGGAAAGCCCAGGGTGAGTGGCACCTTGGTGTAGAAGCGTAGTTTGGTGCAGAGCAGCAAAAAAAAAGCCCAAGTCAGGGGCCCACAGCTATCCACAAAAAAGAGGAAGGTTGGCTACAGCACACAAAAGTAGAATTTCAATTGGTTTTATTCCATTCCATAGCAAAGATTCAGCCGCCCATGTGGCTGAAACGTTGCTATGGAATAAAACCACTTGAAATTCTACTTTTGTGTGCTGCAGCCAACCTTCTTTTTTTTGTGGATGGATGGATGGATAGATGGATGGATAGATAGATAGATAGATAGATAGATATGAGATAGATAGATAGATAGATATGAGATAGATAGATAGATATGAGATAGATAGATATAGATCGATAGATAGATGATAGATATGAGATAGATATGAGATAGATAGACAGATATAATATTATAAGTCAGTTGCATTAATTGTTTTTTACTTGATGACAGTTACAATTGGTTAATTATTTCTTGTTGTTTTTGCTCTAGGTATAGTTTGTTTTATTTTACTTTACTACAATATTCTAAATGTTCCTATTGTTCTTTTTCTTGGTTCATTGCTGGAGGCTTCCCTCTCATGGCTGGTTTTGCAGACATCAAGGACAGCCTTAGGGAAGTTTTACTTGTTCAGGGAAGTTGCTATTGAAAAGGGCTTCACTGTCCCAGATGATACCCTGAGCTTAACCTCAACCCAATACCTTGTATAAATACATATGGCAGCTACTTTGAACATCGTTAGTGTTATTTAGATAACCATATGGCAATCTTAATTATCATTATATGTCAGTAGTATAGTAGTTTTATTTGTACACTGTATGGCTATGTACACACAGTTTGATCCATATTTTTATACCCAACCAAAAACTTTTCATTTTTATGTAATTTCATTGTGTTTTTTTTAAACCATTTGGAAACAGATTTTTTGAATCCTTTTTTTAATTTTTATTTTGCTATTAGCAAACCAATTATTGTTTCGGGAGAAAAATGGCTGAATAAAAGTATAGTGGAGCAAAGAATTACAAAACAAGGCTGTATTTGGTTTTCGTCATTTTTGGGCCTTTTGAAATATAAAAAAAAAACTAAACAAAATACTGTATACCTGTACTGTATAACATAGCCTAGAATTGAATTATTTGAGCACGATATGGTACCCCAATGAGCACCATCCATTCTGAGGCAAGCCCTGGCTGGAAGCCTTCCATTACGTTTGCTCAGTCACCTTGACAATAGGATAACGCATGGGCATAGTAGGCATAGTATCAGTGTTGAAGGTTAAGTATCTACAGTATAGATGGGGTACTAGTTTCACACACCTAGCAATAAAACTATTTTAAAAAATGATCTTCTTTTAGCCTAAGTTGTCCATATGCAATAAATCTCTGTATTTATGCAACTTTGAATTCCATATTCCCTTCCACAGATATGTTAATACCTAGGAATTCTGTATGCAAAATAAGTATGCCTTGAGACAAAATAGAATATGTGGTTATGGGAAAAGAAACCATTGTACAGCTCAAGTGTGCCGTTAAAATAAGGTGTTGCCGCCAAATGATTTTAAATATACAAGAGCTCGGCACAATTATCTTTCCCAATTACATTTCCCAATAGGATCTTCCAGCACTTATGCTGAGAAGCTGGGTTCTGATCAATTTTCTGGAAATGTAAAAAAAAAAAAAAAAGAACAAAATACCAGAGGGAGTGCAACTAAAATATGGAATTTATTTATATTATTGACAATAGCCCCTGAGGACCCTAAAGCGGTGCTCACAGTAGTACCCAAGAGCAATGAAATAGCAATTTTCCTGCTACTGACTATGAACTATGTGCACTCCTGTGCATTGAATCCTCTCATATGCAAAAGCTCTTGGCTGGAGCTTTGAAGAGTCATTATCCAGTTCTTGTGATATTGCTGTAGTCTATCCCTTCCAATCATAGCACTATCTGTTTCCTCAATGGCTTCTAGAATAGATTATATGAATAGGAAGGCTACCTGTTAATCTTCCATCTGTAAACCCGACAGGTCTCTTTTTACCGAAGTCCATTTCCTTGTAATACGGTTATTTATGGGATGAAAATTATCATAATATTACGCCGCTTTTTTTAAACAAAATTTTTGAATCCCGGCCATAGAATTTCTGAACTCATTTATTTTTTATAGTGAGCTGTAGAGCGGCAAGATGTTCCTTTGGCTTTTAGTCTTGAACACAATACAGAGAATTGTGAAATGTATCAAGGAAATATATTACATAGGAAGACAAAGTCTCATTAATGTTATTTATAGCATTCTCCAACCTCATTAGAGCAACGTTTGGTAGATGCAAAAATGCATTACAAGCAATGTTTTCTTTCGAGAGGGAAAGAGCCCAGTCTATTCAGTTCCTGTGTCTGGATTAGCGGGATCCGGTGGTTGTGGGAAGATAAAAAGGAGATCTTGTATATATATATCACAAAGGTATATACAAAAACTGTAAATAAAAACAACAGAGAGAACCTGTAGGGGGCACAAATGCTTAATATACACCTTAGAAGTTTTGTATTAGATTTTTGGGTTATGAATAGATATTTACCGACAATACAGTCAAATCTCTTGGAGCAGACAGACATAGTTTCACAGAATTATGTTGTTTTCATAGTAGAAGTCCTCTGAAAAAGTGATACATCACGGGGGTAAAAATTACTAATAAAATCAGCAAAAATGTAGAACACACAACAAGACACAAATAGTGATGAAATGGATTTCAATGGTAATCCCTCTAAAACATTTGCTCGTAAAGAGAGATTTGGTTGTATACACGGAGGGCTGCTTATAGATGGCCTGTATCTAGTGACTATGATGAGAGGGGAAATCGGTCACCCCCAAAAAATTGGTCTAGATTAAAGGGTTGGTCTTCTAGAGAGTTTTTGTTGTGTGTAAAATATTTAGACTACAAAAAAAAAAAAAAAAAAAAAAAATATATATATATATATATATATATTTCTGCAAAAAGGCCATCAAAACTGTATCAAATAATCAAATATGGTCGCTATACTGTGCATATAATTAGGCCAAACATTTTAAGATAACTCTAGTTTATGCTCTAAATCTTGACTTTACATACTCTATGACCACTTTTACTTTTTCAGTAAAATATCCTCTTTAAGATGAAGCTTTAATTGGCTGTGATTGGAGATGCCATGGGACCTCTGTGCTTTATGCGTAGGGGTAAGCACGTGACTGTGTCTTTGCTGCTTCATTTCTACTTGGGTAATGCATTTGCACTTTAGCTGTATTGTTTTGCTACTTAGTGACTGCACTTACACTTTATTGTCTAGTCTCAGCATAGTGCCGATGGTTACCTACCTTGATGAACCAATGTTCTGGTGTCTATACACCTATTTTTAAAGGGGTACTCCACTGGAATACATTTTCTTTTAAATCAACTGGTGCCAGAAAGTTAAACAGATTTTTAAATTACCTCTATTAAAAAATCTTAATCCTTCCAGTACTTATCAGCTGCTTTTATGATCCACAGGAAATTATTTTCTTTTTGATTTTCCTTTCTGCCTCATCACAGTGCTCTCTGCTGACACCTCTGTATATTTTAGGAACTGTCCAGAGTAGGAGCAAATTCCCATAGAAAACCTATCCTGCTCTGGACAGTTCCTAAAACGGAGAGAGGTGTCAGCAGAGATCACTGTGGTCAGGTAGAAAGGAAATTCAAAAAGAAAAGAACTTCCTGTGGATCATAACAGCACCTGATATTTACTGGAAGGATTAAGATTTTTTTTAATTGAAGTAATTACAAAACTCAGCAGAAAGAAATCTGAGTGGCACCACTACTAATCTGGACATTTATATAACCACTTTTCACAGAACAGTAAAGCATACACTCGGTGGGCAACAGACATAAACTTGTCCTGTGGTGGTGCTAGGATCAATGAAATAAGGATAAGAGTGTGCAATAAATAAAGTACAAAAGGCAATCCTGCACTCACCACTCAGGTACACTGTATTCGGCTCCTCTCACAGACGCAACATCCGACACGCAGGTGTGTTTGGCGTGGGGCGCTCAGAGGCCTCTGAGCGCCCCACGCAAAACACACCTGTGTGTCGGATGTTGCATCTGTGAGAGGAGCCGAATACAGTGTACCTGATCGGTGAGTGCAGGATTGCCTTTTGTACTTTAGTAATTACAAAACTGTTTAACTTTCTGGCACCAGTTGATTTAAAAATGTTTTCCAGTGGAGTACCCCTTTAAAGGGGTCATCTACCATAAGGTGATTTTAGTATGTACCTGACAGACAGTAATGGACATGCATAAGAAGGATCTGTGCTTGTCTTGGGGCTAAATGGCTATGTTGTAAGATTACAATAACACTGTGGCTAGCTTTTTGTGAACTGGTATTTCCTTTTTGAGTTTTCTTTTTTGCCTACAAATCCCATAATTCCATTTTCCTCCCTCCCACACATCAGCCACCCAGCCCTTTGAAGCAAAATGAGCTGCGTCCATTCAAAAGACCTGTGGTTTTTAATCAGGGTGCCTACAGCTGTTGCATTAGTTACAGATTGATCTCTCTCGCACCAAGTGATCGCTCCAGCCATTGAAGCAGACAGGCTCCCTGTCATCAGCTGACTAGATAGTCAGGTCTCGGCCGCATTGCAAGCTGGGAAAAATCTGAGACAACAGTCATTTTGTATGCAGTTAAAAAAAAATATCGATGTGAAAATCACATAAGAATTGTGAGAAAATCATCACACACAGGTACAGACACTATATTATGAACTACACTAACTTTACAGCCCCTGTAGCATAGTCAAATAAAAAAAAATTCTGGAATACCCCTTTAAGTAACTGATATTTACATATATAATGTGTTGAGAATAGAGATCTCATTGTGTCTCCTTTTTAGTGGGCACCTTGTCTATATATGTTTTCTTATATTTTTTTGTTTTTAATGTATACCTAATAAAATGTATCTTTTTATATTGCTATCTGCTGCAACGTGTGTTTATGTAGATATAATATGGTGGTTTTACATTGGTAATTGAAGGTTAAATACGTGTCCAAGTTATAACCAGCCTTGGTACAAATTATTAACACTAGCTTATTTATACATATACGGTAATACCTTCCGCATCTGTAGATAATTTTTTGTGCTCTTTTATAATGTCACACAATGTAATGTTGCCTGAGTAATCTGACATATGAATACCTTCTTTTCTGCACTTGAAGTGGCTATATCTGTATCTTTGGTATCACAAACCATGGTGTTATTGATATTTTTGAGGGTCCAAATTTTAGGCTGCAGCAACATATGGATTGTTCACTAATGTTGTACAGGAATCTATTTTCTACAAAGAGATGCTTTAACTCTGAAAGCTGCAAATAACAAGTGAAGCCCAACATATTGTGAAACTGTTACACCTCTTTACTAAATGATCATAATTCATATTTTATTTTTAAATAGAAAGCAATAAAGGCATTTAGTAATACAAATGTGGCTTGCCTGTTGGCTTCTTCCAGGGTATTAATAGGGTTCCTTGCATGACTGATAAAAACTAAGAATAAGAATCAAAACCAAAATAACAATGTCTTAAAGAGTATCTGTCATATACCACAAAAAAATTAATCTTATATGCTGCTCAGTACCTAATCCTGATCATGTACCTATTTTTGTGTCCAGCACCTATACTCTCTCACAAATACCTTCTATCTGTTGCTTACTTCATTTGTCCTTCTGTTCTATGTAGGGGGTGTGTCCTCACTCTGGATGACTCTTCTTCCTCCCTGAGTCTGCTGATCTGTGCTGTATCTCTTCATCCAATCACTGCATGATGTTCTTTAAACCTCTTCTCTCTGTTTTCAATATATAAAAGAAGAGAGCGCTCCATAGCGTAAAACCGCCTGGGTGAATGGGCATAAAATTGAAATAGCTTCTTACCACAGGTGGTTGTGTGAGCTCACACACAACAATGGTCAGCGTGAGTGATAAGGCCCGGTCTGCAGCCTCCCAATCAAATGAGTAGCAGTAGATATCGACTTCCAGAGGGTGGTGGGTTACCACGGTGCTGACCAGGGACAGGCCCATCAGGTAAGTAGAAAAGGGTTTTATTAAAAAAAAATGCTTTGTTTTAATAAAACCCTTTTCTACTTACCTGACATGCCTGTCCCTGGTCAACGCTGTGGTAACCCACCACCCTCTGGAAGTCGATATCTACTGCTCTCTGTTTTCAGACAGGAATCAGATTGGACAGGAGTTAGTACAGGGGAGTGCTAGTCCCGCCCTAACTTACTGGACATTGTCCATGCCTGTGCTTTAGCTTGGACATGGATGACGCTACAGCCAGAAAGGATTATGTTCTGGACAGTATGGGGACCCCTAGTGGTGTTTTTTTTTGCTTTTTTAATGTATTAAGCCATGATTACTATAAAAAGGAAATAAAATTGAAGTATATTAGAAATGTTAATGTTTTGCCAAATTGTACAACATTGAAAATGTTTTTTAATCTGACCGTGCCCATTTAAGTATTACTAGATCCTCATGAAAGTATATATCATATAATGCAATCTTATTTGTCTGAGGTAATGTTTAAAGGAAATCTGTCACCAGTGTCACCTGCACTAATCTGTCAGTACCAACAGATAGTGCAGGTGACACTGATGACAGCGGTACTCACCTTGTCCCGTTCTGTGGTGGGGATCTTCGGTAATCTTCTCCATTAGCTCTGCTCTGGGCACCTGGCTTGGGGCACGGTCAGAGCTTACTGATGTCTCCGCTGCTTTTCTCTCACAGAGGAACCCAGCAAGGAGCAGCACTAAGCTCCGCCCATGCCCCAAGCCGCTGCTGCTCTCTGCAGGGTCTCGCAGCAGCGGTGACATCAGTAAGCCCCGCCCAGCTGCCGGGACTGGAGCTAACGGAGGAAATTACCGAAGATCCCTCACCACAGAACAGGATAAGGTGAGTACCGTTGTCATCAGTGTCACCTGCTCGGTACTGACAGGCTAGTGCAGGCAACACTGGTGACAGATTTCCTTTAAGAGAAAAATCATAGAACCCAGAAAATGTCCATTGTTATAATAGCCATATGGAAGTATTTTTGTTGTCCTGAAAGATTATTGTTTTCCACATTCTTTGGACTTGAATGTAAACGTGTTCTTCATTTTGTTCCAAGGAGACTATTTTGCTCCCTCATCTATTTCCAAGGCTAACATGCTACCATCTTTCCTCATTATAACAATGTGAATATAATAACATGCAATGAAACGAAGGCTCTGGCTCACATGAATTGCTTAGAATTAGTGTTCCATTTAAATGCAGATGGAGATGAGTAAGTGAATTTTTGCAGTGTTGTGAGTTTTATGCTTATTTATTTATTTTTATGGGGGAAAAAACATGTTATCTTGTTCTATGTAACTGCAATAAAGGGAAGAAGAGATCCTTCTGAATATGCCGCTTCGGGAAAAAATATAACACCTGACATATTGTTCGAGGGTGAGTCATCAGCTATGCAAAACTATTCCTTCTGACATACAGGAGGAGATCATTATATTATTTTTTATGTCTATGAATGGAGATTGTGCAATGTTTTGTGTTGAGATGATGTGAAAATTTTAATGGCTGGTATTTTATTGGTACCAAAGATTAAAAGATACAAAAATTTGAAAACAAATGAGAACATGAACTAAAAGGGGTAAGGACATTTTTTTTTTTCACATCAACCGGTGCCAGAAAATTATACAGATTTGTAAATTATTATATTATTTACTTAAAAATCTCTAGCCTTCCAGTACTTATCAGCTGTTGTATGTTCCACAGGAAGCTGTCTAGTTCTTTCCAGTCAGACAACAGTGCTGTCTGTTGCCACCTCTTGTCTGTGCCAGGAACTGTCTGGAGCAGGATAGGTTTGCTATGGGGATTTGCTTATGCTCTGAACAATTTCGACAAAGACAGAGGTGGCAGCAGAGAGCACTGTGGTCAGACTAGAAAGACCTACATCATATGCAAAAAAAATGTAATCTAAAAACTGTACCTGTCAGATGTGTAGTAGTACATTTTCAAAAAATGTTTGGACATTAAAAATAAATAAATAAATTGTATCCATTTTTATGTCTTGATCTTTCTACACAATTTCTAAGCTGCTGTGCATGTGTAAAAAAAAAATCTGTATGATTAAGTGGATCAATATGTACAGTAATATGATTCAATATCATTTCCACAGCCAGTAATGCTAAAAAAATATTGATACAATTTAAATGCGTTTTGAATCGGGGCAGAAAAATCTTGGACGACATTAATTTTCCACCCATCAAAAAATCGTGCAAAATGTAAACGGACCAAAATGTGTTGTATATGAGTTGTCAATAAAAGACAATAGATTTGGGTAAATATATGTTTTTTTTTTTTTTATGGACAGAAACATATGAATTTGACAGATGCAGAAACTGTGATTTGAATGCAGTCTTAGCTTTACTGTGTAGACTAGAACAGAGGAGATGTCAGCAGAGGATATGTGCGAAGTTATGACAGATGCATTAGTGTTTCTTCACTGCATTCCTGTTTTAATGTCTCTGTTGGACCAGTAAACAGGTTTTTAAGGTATAAAGGAAGGGCATGGCTGTATAGGGCTTTGCCTCTGAATCTGTAAAAAGAAAAAAAACTCTCATTAGTTAATTGATCCCTTCATTGCTGTTTCGAGGGGTTGCCCCTCGACAGTACAGAGCAGGGTGTTTTGGCTTGGCCGGTGAGTGGCTGGTGGAAATATATAATATTATTAAAGCTAAAATTATATGCATGAGATGTTCTTTAAGTATTTAACACAGTACATTTAAGTTAAAGGGAATCTGTCAGCTCTATATTATGCCCAGGGTTAAACTGTCACAGAGGCAGTGCTGAGATGTAGCATGCAAGCCTCCTTCCCCCCACCTGTCCCTGCTATGCATTATAAAGGTATAAGGCTTGGCTTCCAGCACTGGTTCATGTCTTTTAATCAGTCAAGGGTGGGAAAGGGGGAGGGAGTGTGCATGCTATGGCTTGTCACTACATCCTTGTAACTTCAGCTCTGAACATGATATATAGATGGCATAGTACCTTTAATAGGCTATTCACATAATGCACTGGTGCTGTCTATCCTCCAGAGTAAGAGGCCCTCTTCATAGTTGTTCCCCACTATGACTGATAGATTAGATAAGAGACTGGATGGCAGACCACCCTACGTTAACTTAGAATTCCCTAACAGGGAGTTTATTATCCTTATTGCGCATACCATGTCATCATTTTTTGAGCATATCTAATACTGTGAACCTATCCTAACAAAAAAACTTACAAGATCAATGTTATACCTACAATTTTATTCTCCTCAGACCAGGGCTATGAGGACTCCTAGAAATAGAGGCCAACCCATCTATTATATTAATTATTGCACTGTATCTGTTATGGATGACTGTATTATATATGGGAGTAAGCCTTGCTGAATCTAATGAAAAATTACATTGACTTTCAATGTACAAATTAACAAGTTGTTTTACTGTATATTCTCCATATATTCATTTCCGTTTCATAAAAAAGCATTTGACCCTGTACTTAATGCAAATTGCTTTAGTGAATCAGTGGCGAGGTGGGTAAATATAATTGCTTCTTTTGTGCTGTGTAGTTCAGGTTTGTGTTGATTAAAGGTCTAAATAATTAAAAATACAAAAGACGTGGTATTTAATGTCAAAATGTGTATAGTTGACTTCACTTTCAATTAACTTTTAGTTGGAAAATGATTACTACTTTTTATGTAGCAAGACAATGTTGATTCCTTGCTCAAATTAAATGGGGCTTAAATAAAGGGCCACTAAGATTACCGAATGCAGATGATGTAGGCTTTCCAGCATTTAGGTCTCATGCAAATCCTGTAGATGCATGGGACTGTAACATGGTGGCTATAGAAGTCTAGAAGCACTGTTTTCAGTAAAGAGAGTACAGTACCATCAGTTTGCCACTGTAGAGGTTTTATATTTGCTGTGTGCATATGTGCATGAATCCCAAGATATACACAGTACACAATGCTCTGCCTTCCCAATATGCAAAGAGTCAAGTCTAAAGACCCATTTTGGGTGTGCAGGTGCAAACTGAACTAAAGAGAAGGGGTTGCCACAAAAGGCCTAATACCTGGAGATTGAAGAAGTATTTTCTAGTGCTAAATGGCTGTTACCTTTGCTTCTCTGCCTGTTACCTAGCCTATCATGTATATACATTTTGGATTAATACAGTGCAACCGAAAGGCATTGCTTGATTAGTTTCACTCTCTTCTACTATTGTAGAATATTTAAATTTATTAGACAGCTGAAAAAAAGGTTTCATAGTTACAAATCCCCATTAAGAGTACAAATCCCCATATAAGGAGGTACAGACAACATACATGTGGTCGTAGTGTAATATCAGTCATAGAAATGTCCAACCACATATACTTACCAAAAAAAAAAAAAATAATATACCAAAAACATATAATTGTAAGAAGGCAAAACTCTAGCTCTGATCTTCACCATTCACTACTGCGCATTGACTAGCCAGCAGTGCCAGCAGCAACAAAATCGGTGCCGACTTGTGACCCTTAGTCATGGCCATGACTAAGGGTCACTAAGACTCAAAACAAATCGGTATCTGTCTCTGTACAATGTTACGTGGCTCTAATAAAGAGGCATCCTGCATTTCGCTTGCTGCTGCTTGATTATTCCTTCTTCAATAACATATAATAATTTATGTAATAGTACTACACTTTCTAGTGTTCCTATAATAGTAAGAGTTATATACATGACCATATAATTACCATTTGATATATAAATACCATTCATGGTGGCAATCTAATAATAACATTAATGATACCTATACTATCTAATAATATATATGGTAATACAGTGTTTATATAGAACAACCTATGTGATCGTTTTATCTGTAGTTCTTGTTTAAATGAAATATGTATAATGTAATTAAAGGAGATGTCTGGTGCAGACTTTTTCTATTCCATCCTGCCCAGGCTGCAAAAAAAGAGAAAACAAACTTTCACTTACCTTCCTACGTTACCCCGGAGCTCCGCAACAGCTGTTTGGTTGGCCAGGCTGTCTACTTCCTACTTCCCTTAACCCGGTACGTCACACTTTGCTTCATCGTATCACCGGCCGTGGCGGGACATCGCTGCAGCCGGTGATAGGCTGAAGCGCCGTGTGACGTCCCGGGCTAAGGGAAGTAGGAAGTAGACAGCCCGGCCGACCGATGAACTGTTGCGGAGCTCCAGGGGAATGTAGGAAGGTAAGTGAAGGTTTATTTTCTCTTTTTTTGCACCCTGGGCTGGATGCAATAGGAAAAGTCTGCACCGGACATCTCCTTTAAATATGTTAAATAATACTTTTAGCTGTGGTGTTCTTATTGTAGAGCCAACCATAGTGGGCAAATAATATTGCCAGCCACAGTGCTCATAAAATAGTTAATATCAACATTGTGCATATAACAGATCACGCCATGATTCATGTAATGGTGTAACTGAATGTTGCAACATAATAGTACAAAACAATATGGCCATATAACAATGGCTCATATAACAGTGCTAGCCACACGACCCACTTAACCCCTTAAGGATACAGCCCATTATGACCTTAAAGTCCAGAGCATTTTTTGCAGATCTGACCACTGTCACTTTAAAAATTAATAACTCTAGTATGCTTTCCTAATAATTCAGATTCTGAGATTATTTTTTCGTGACATATTCTACTTTATGTTAGTGGTAAATTTCCGTTGATACTTGCATTATTTCTTGGTGAAAAATTTGAAAATTTCATGAAAAATTTGAACATTTTGCATTTTTCTAACTTTGAAGCTCTCTGCTTGTAAGGAAAATAGACATACCAAATACATTTTATACAATATGTCTACTTTATGTTGGCATCATAAAGTTAACATGCTTTTACTTTTAAAAGACATCAGAGGTCTTCAAAGTTTAACAGAAATTTTCTAATTTTTCACAAAATTTTCAAAATCCAAATTTTTCAGGCACCAATGAAGTTTTGGAGTGGATTTAAGGGGCCTTCATATTAGAAATACCCCAATTATAACAACTGCGCCCCTCAAAGTATTCAAAATGACATTAAGAAAGTTTTTTCAAGAAAGAAAGGTGTTTCACAGGAATAGCAGTAAATTAAGGAGAAAATTCAAAATCTTCATTTTTTACACTTGCATGTTCTTGTAGACCCAGTTTTGAATTTTTACAAGGGGTAAAATAAGAAAAAGCCCCCTCCCCCCCAAATTTGTAACCCAATTTCTCTCGAGTAAAGAAATATATCATATGTAGATGTAAAGTGCTCTGTGGGTGCACTAGAGGGAAACTATTTTGGAAACTACACCCCTCAAGGAAGATAACAAGCAGTACAGTGAGCCTTAACACTCCCAGGTGTTGGATAAATGTTCATTAAAGTGGGATGTGAAAAGGAAAAAAATTGTTTTTTTACACTAAAATGCTGGGGTTACCCCAAATTTTTCGTTTTCACAAGTGGTAACAGGAGTAAATGTCCCCCACATTTTGTAAATACATTTCATTGGAGTAAGGACATACCTCATATTTGGATTTTAACTGCTCTGCAGGTGCACACCAGGTCTCAGAAGAGCAGGTGCGCCTTTCAGCTTTTGGAGAATTTAGCTGGAATCGGTCAGGGGCCTTGAGCGTTTACAGAACTACCATTGTGCCAGAACAGCGGGACCTCCCCTCAAGTGCCATAATTTTGGAAACTACACCCCTCAAGGTACATAACAGTGGGCCGTAAAATGACAAAATAGTTTTTTTTTTCACAAAAATGCCGGTGTTACCCCAAATTTTTCATTTGCACAAAGGGTAATAGGAGAAAATGCCCCCCAAATTTTGCAACCCCATTGCTTCTGAGTATGGATATTCCCTATATGTGGACATAAAATGCTGTGTGGGCGCACTACAGGGCTCAAGAGTCATAGAGCTATGTTTGCATTTGAGTTTACATATATTCAGCAGAAAATAACAAAAAGAAACAACACATGTGACCCTATTACAGATAGTACCCCCCTTCTGGGGAAGGTGTATAGGGGGACTTGACATTTGGAAAGGACGGGTGTTCCTGAAATTTATTTTCCAGGAATGGATGAAGTATACTATGGGAAATATGAAAATTTCTATTTTACTACTGATATGCCAATTATGTTCCCAGAATGATGACCCAGAGCATAACAAAAAGTAAAAAATATGCCTGCCCCAAACCCTATGCCCTGAATCATCATTCTGGGAATGTAATGTGTGTGGCTGCGTATTTGAGGCAACATAAAAAGTCCCCGATGATAGTGACTCAGTGACCCATGACCCATTTTTTTTTAAATACCCCCAGAGGTCTTATCAGGTTTTTTTTTTTTTTTTTTTTTTCAGTTTTTTGGGGCAATTTAGTGGTTTATTGAGTTAAAACTTGGAATGTACTCTGGACTTTGTAGATTGTGGTCAAATTATGAAAAATTTAAATGAATAGGGAAAATTTAGTACTCCATGCAATTGTGATACTCCCTGAAGCATTCCTTAATGCAGAGGCCCGGATGATTGGGGCAAGTGTCACATTAAGTGGCGGTGTCCTTCCGTATCCCCCTCCTGTTACACACTCTGCATTTTTTCTGGGATCATTCTTACTTTAAAGTGTGGGGGACCTCACCTGGAAAGTGCTGGCCTGGGACAATCCTGGCACCTATAACTCCAGTTCCTTGGGAACTCCTGCCTGTTCTTTCCCAATCACCAAAGATCAGGACCTTTAGGACTTCTTCTTGGAACTGGAGGTATGTCCCTGTATTGCCACCGTACTGGGACAGTACAAAAGAGTTGTACATAGCAACCTGTACCAAGTAGACCGCAACATTTTTGTGATCAGCATAAGGACATCCCTCGAATCCTTATACCTGAACAGCAACAGGTTTTCATGGGTAAGGGCATGGGACTCACCCTTGAGAATAGATGTCTGCAGAAAATTTAGAGGGAGGCCTCTCTGGTTCTTCCGAATGGTCCCGTAAGCGGACGTGGATCTGGCAGCAAGGGATGTGAACAGAGGGATACTGGTATAAAAGCTGTCCACGTAAAAGTGGTAACCTTTATCCAGCAATAGGTGCACAAGGTCCCAAACGAGTTTCCCGCTAACACCCAGAGTGGGGGGATATTCTGGTGGTTCAATACGGGAATCCCGTCCCTCATATACTCTAAACTTGTGTCCCTGGAAGTACTTTCACAAAGTTTGTAGAGCTTCACGCCATACCGCGCCCGCTTCGAGGTAATATACTGGCGAAAGATAAGTCTCCCCTTAAAACTGATAAGAGACTCATCTACATAGAGCTCCATGAGGGGTGCGTAGTGACTTCAGAGACCTTAGGGCTTGCTGTAACTTATAGTGGGCTTGGACAATTTGGATGCAGACCATGCTGAATTGAGACCGGATGACTTGGACTGACTTGACTGTGACAGACTATGACTGACTTCACCCCTTCTGTAGTCTACCAGGCTTTGACTTGATCTGTGGGGAAGGACTTGGGGATCCGTGGCTGCTTGACTGACTTTAGGCTTCCTCTGGACTCCAGACACACATCTAGGACTTGACCTCACTGCAACTCAGCATGCAAGAAAGTCAGAGCTAAGAGAGAGAGAACTAGCTCCTCCCAGGGATTATATGGGGGAGACTCTGGAGGGGTCCCATACATCACCATTAGGTCACATGGTCACTGACACCTCACCGGGTTACAATCACATGACATCAGGTTAATCATATGTCAACTATTCTTAAAGCTATAAAACATTACAGATATGTTACAGGAGATAACACACACACAAATGAATATGCAAGGGGAACAGATACAGGGGGGCCCAGGGGACACTGTAGGGAGGCTGCCTGACAGGGCAGCAATGGTACAGGGTGGAAACTTTTGTACTGGGCCACCACAAATGGTTAAGTAGAGAAGCTATTTTGCAGATGAAATTATATTATAGTTACTATAGATGTACCTCATTGAGGCAATGCCAACAGCCGAGCTTCATTTTAGCAGTATTACGTACTGAGTACCATACCGATAGATGTAAATATTATTTTTGACATGTTTGGCAGTACTGTACATATGTATTCCTTAGAGAGACGAACATTTCTGTAGGGTTATTACATTGCAGAAAATAGTTCCAATAATTATACCTTCCCATGCAGTATGGCTTTAAAAAGTCATCAGTCATGTGCTCTGTCACGATGCCGGCTGGCAGGTAGTGGACCCTCTGTGCCAGAGAGGGATTGGCGTGGACCGTGCTAGTGGACCGGTTCTAAGCCACTACTGGTTTTCACCAGAGCCCGCCGCAAAGCGGGATGGTCTTGCTGCGGCGGTAGTGACCAGGTCGTATCCACTAGCAACGGCTCACCTCTCTGGCTGCTGAAGATAGGCGCGGTACAAGGGAGTAGGCAGAAGCAAGGTCGGACGTAGCAGAAGGTCGGGGCAGGCAGCAAGGATCGTAGTCAAGGGCAACGGCAGAAGGTCTGGAAACACTGGCAAGGGACACACAAGGAACGCTTTCACTGGCACTAAGGCAACAAGATCCGGCAAGGGAGTGCAAGGGAAGTGAGGTAATATAGGGAGTGCACAGGTGATAACTCTAATTGGAACCACTGCGCCAATCAGCGGCGCAGTGGCCCTTTAAATCGCAGAGACCCGGCGCGCGCGCGCCCTAGGGAGCGGGGCCGCGCGCGCCGGGACAGAACAGACGGGGAGCGAGTCAGGTAGGAGAGCCGGGGTGCGCATCGCGAGCGGGCGCTACCCGCATCGCGAATCGCATCCCGGCTAGCAGCAGGATCGCAGCGCCCCGGGTCAGAGGACGTGACCGGAGCGCTGCAGCGGAGGAGGTGAAGCGAGCGCTCCGGGGAGGAGCGGGAACCCGGAGCGCTCGGCGTAACAGTACCCCCCCCCTTGGGTCTCCCCCTCTTCTTGGAGCCTGAGAACCTGAGGAGCAGACTTTTGTCAAGGATGTTGTCCTCAGGTTCCCAGGATCTCTCTTCAGGACCACAACCCTCCCAGTCTACTAAAAAAAAATTTTTTCCTCTGACCTTTTTGGCAGCCAAAATCTCCTTGACCGAGAAGACGTCCGAGGAGCCGGAAACAGGAGTGGGAGGAACAGATTTGGGAGAAAAACGGTTGAGGATGAGTGGTTTGAGAAGAGAGACGTGAAAGGCATTAGGGATACGAAGAGAAGGAGGAAGAAGAAGTTTATAAGAGACAGGATTAATTTGACACAGAATTTTGAAAGGACCAAGATAGCGTGGTCCCAACTTGTAGCTAGGGACACGGAAGCGGACATATTTAGCGGAGAGCCATACCTTGTCTCCAGGGGAAAAAACGGGGGGAGCTCTTCTTTTCTTATCCGCGAACCTCTTCATGCGTGAAGAAGCCTGTAAGAGAGAATTTTGGGTCTCTCTCCATATAATGGAAAGGTCACGAGAAATTTCATCCACAGCGGGCAGACCAGAGGGCAAGGGGGTAGGGAGGGGGGGAAGAGGGTGACGGCCGTACACCACGAAAAATGGGGATTTGGAGGAAGATTCAGAGACCCTGAAGTTATACGAGAATTCGGCCCATGGAAGGAGATCTGCCCAGTCATCCTGGCGGGAGGAAACAAAATGTCGCAAATAATCACCCAGGATCTGGTTAATTCTTTCTACTTGTCCATTGGACTGGGGATGATATGCAGAGGAAAAATTTAATTTAATCTTGAGTTGTTTACAGAGAGCTCTCCAGAATTTAGACACGAATTGGACCCCTCTATCCGAGACAATCTGCGTAGGCAACCCGTGAAGACGAAAAATGTGTACAAAAAATTGTTTAGCCAACTGAGGCGCAGAAGGAAGACCAGGAAGAGGAATGAAATGTGCCATTTTGGAGAATCGATCAACGACCACCCAAATAACGGTGTTGCCACGGGAAGGGGGTAAATCAGTAATAAAATCCATACCAATCAGAGACCAAGGCTGTTCGGGGACAGGCAGAGGATGAAGAAAACCAGCGGGCTTCTGGCGAGGAGTCTTATCCCGGGCACAGATAGTGCAGGCTCGCACAAAGTCCCCAACATCCGTCTCCAGAGTCGGCCACCAATAGAAGCGGGAGATGAGTTGCACAGATTTCTTGATGCCCGCATGACCTGCGAGATGGGAGGAGTGACCCCATTTGAGGATTCCGAGGCGTTGGCGTGGAGAAACAAAGGTCTTTCCTGGAGGGGTCTGTCTGATGGAGGCAGGAGAAGTGGAGATCAGGCAGTCAGGTGGAATGATGTGTTGCGGAGGGAGATCAACCTCTGAGGCATCCGAGGAACGAGAGAGAGCATCGGCTCTAATGTTCTTATCGGCAGGACGAAAGTGAATCTCAAAATTAAATCGGGCAAAGAACAGAGACCACCGGGCCTGGCGAGGATTCAGCCGTTGGGCAGACTGGAGGTAGGAGAGGTTCTTGTGGTCGGTGTAGATAATAACAGGAAATCTTGATCCCTCCAGCAGATGCCTCCATTCCTCAAGTG
The DNA here is from genome assembly GCF_029499605.1 of Hyla sarda. Lineage (NCBI taxonomy): Eukaryota > Metazoa > Chordata > Amphibia > Anura > Hylidae > Hyla > Hyla sarda. The sequence goes on along the minus strand of NC_079189.1, from coordinate 70,939,368 downwards.
CTAATTTAATGGCTAGAAGCTCTCGATCCCCGATGGAGTAGTTCCTCTCCGCTGGAGAGAAGGTCCTAGAGAAAAAACCACAAGTGACAGCATGCCCGGAAGGATTTTTTTGTAGAAGAACAGCTCCAGCTCCTACTGAGGAGGCATCAACCTCCAATAGGAAGGGTTTGGAAGGGTCAGGTCTGGAGAGCACGGGAGCCGAAGAAAAGGCAGACTTGAGTTGTTTAAAGGAGTCTTCTGCTTGAGGAGGCCAGGACTTGGGATCAGCATTTTTCTTGGTTAAAGCCACGATAGGAGCCACAATGGTAGAAAAATGTGGAATAAATTGCCTGTAATAATTGGCGAACCCCAAAAAGCGTTGGATAGCACGGAGTCCGGAGGGGCGTGGCCAATTTAAGACGGCAGAGAGTTTGTCTGGATCCATCTGTAGTCCCTGGCCAGAGACCAAATATCCTAGAAAAGGAAGAGATTGGCATTCAAACAGACATTTCTCAATTTTGGCATAGAGTTGGTTGTCACGAAGTCTCTGAAGAACCATACGGACATGCCGGCGGTGTTCCTCTAGATTGGCAGAAAAAATTAGGATATCGTCCAGATATACCACAACACAGGAGTATAATAAATCACGAAAAATTTCATTGACAAAGTCTTGGAAGACGGCAGGGGCATTGCACAGTCCAAAGGGCATGACCAGATACTCAAAGTGTCCATCTCTGGTGTTAAATGCCGTTTTCCACTCGTCCCCCTCTCTGATGCGGATGAGGTTATAGGCGCCTCTTAAGTCCAATTTAGTGAAGATGTGGGCACCTTGGAGGCGATCAAAGAGTTCAGAGATGAGGGGTAAGGGGTAGCGGTTCTTAACCGTGATTTTATTAAGACCGCGGTAGTCAATGCAAGGACGTAGGGAGCCATCTTTTTTGGAGACAAAGAAAAATCCGGCTCCGGCAGGAGAGGAGGATTTACGGATAAAGCCCCTTTTTAGATTCTCCTGGACGTATTCGGACATGGCAAGAGTCTCTGGGGCAGAGAGAGGATAAATTCTGCCCCGGGGTGGAGTAGTACCCGGGAGGAGGTCGATAGGGCAATCATAAGGCCTGTGAGGAGGTAGAGTCTCAGCTTGTTTTTTGCAGAAAACATCCGCGAAGTCCATATAGGCCTTAGGGAGACCGGTTACTGGAGGAACCACAGAGTTACGGCAAGGGTTACTGGGATCCGGTTTTAGACAGTTCTTGGAACAAGAGGACCCCCAACTCTTGATCTCCCCAGTGGACCAATCCAGGGTTGGGGAATGAAGTTGAAGCCAGGGAAGTCCAAGGAGAATCTCCGAGGTGCAATTGGGGAGGACCAAAAGTTCAATCCTCTCATGATGAGATCCGATGCTCATAAGAAGGGGCTCCGTGCGGAAACGTATGGTACAGTCCAATCTTTCATTATTTACACAATTGATGTAGAGGGGTCTGGCGAGACTGGTCACTGGGATGTTGAACCTGTTGACGAGAGAGGCCAAAATAAAATTTCCTGCAGAACCAGAGTCCAAGAAGGCCACTGTAGAGAAGGAGAAGGCAGAAGCAGACATCCGCACAGGCACAGTAAGACGTGGAGAAGCAGAGTAGACATCAAGGACTGTCTCACCTTTGTGCGGAGTCAGCGTACGTCTTTCCAGGCGGGGAGGACGGATAGGACAATCCCTCAGGAAGTGTTCGGTACTAGCACAGTACAGGCAGAGGTTCTCCATACGGCGTCGTGTCCTCTCTTGAGGTGTCAGGCGAGACCGGTCGACCTGCATAGCCTCCACGGCGGGAGGCACAGGAACAGATTGCAGGGGACCAGAGGAGAGAGGAGCCGAGGAGACGAAACGCCTCGTGCGAACAGAGTCCATATCTTGGCGGAGTTCCTGACGCCTTTCAGAAAAACGCATGTCAATGCGAGTGGCTAGGTGAATAAGTTCATGTAGATTAGCAGGAATTTCTCGTGCGGCCAGAACATCTTTAATGTTGCTGGATAGGCCTTTTTTGAAGGTCGCGCAGAGGGCCTCATTATTCCAGGACAATTCTGAAGCAAGTGTACGGAATTGTACGGCATACTCGCCAACGGAAGAATTACCCTGGACCAGGTTCAACAGGGCAGTCTCAGCAGAAGAGGCTCGGGCAGGTTCCTCAAAGACACTTCGGATTTCCGAGAAGAAGGAGTGTACAGAGGCAGTGACGGGGTCATTGCGGTCCCAGAGCGGTGTGGCCCATGACAGGGCTTTTCCGGACAGAAGACTGACTACGAAAGCCACCTTAGACCTTTCAGTGGGAAACAGGTCCGACATCATCTCCAGATGCAGGGAACATTGGGAAAGGAAGCCACGGCAAAACTTAGAGTCCCCATCAAACTTATCCGGCAAGGATAAGCGTATCCCAGGAGCGGCCACTCGCTGCGGAGGAGGTGCAGGAGCTGGCGGAGGAGATGACTGCAGCTGTGGTAGCAACTGTTGTAGCAAAACGGTCAGTTGAGACAGCTGTTGGCCTTGTTGCGCAATCTGTTGTGACTGCTGGGCGACCACCGTGGTGAGGTCAGCGACAACTGGCAGAGGAACTTCAGCGGGATCCATGGCCGGATCTACTGTCACGATGCCGGCTGGCAGGTAGTGGACCCTCTGTGCCAGAGAGGGATTGGCGTGGACCGTGCTAGTGGACCGGTTCTAAGCCACTACTGGTTTTCACCAGAGCCCGCCGCAAAGCGGGATGGTCTTGCTGCGGCGGTAGTGACCAGGTCGTATCCACTAGCAACGGCTCACCTCTCTGGCTGCTGAAGATAGGCGCGGTACAAGGGAGTAGGCAGAAGCAAGGTCGGACGTAGCAGAAGGTCGGGGCAGGCAGCAAGGATCGTAGTCAAGGGCAACGGCAGAAGGTCTGGAAACACTGGCAAGGGACACACAAGGAACGCTTTCACTGGCACTAAGGCAACAAGATCCGGCAAGGGAGTGCAAGGGAAGTGAGGTAATATAGGGAGTGCACAGGTGATAACTCTAATTGGAACCACTGCGCCAATCAGCGGCGCAGTGGCCCTTTAAATCGCAGAGACCCGGCGCGCGCGCGCCCTAGGGAGCGGGGCCGCGCGCGCCGGGACAGAACAGACGGGGAGCGAGTCAGGTAGGAGAGCCGGGGTGCGCATCGCGAGCGGGCGCTACCCGCATCGCGAATCGCATCCCGGCTAGCAGCAGGATCGCAGCGCCCCGGGTCAGAGGACGTGACCGGAGCGCTGCAGCGGAGGAGGTGAAGCGAGCGCTCCGGGGAGGAGCGGGAACCCGGAGCGCTCGGCGTAACATGCTCCTTGTGTGCATACTAAAGCAAATGTAAGGCTGAATGCACCTGATGAATTGTACTGTACATCCACTTATTATACAGAGAGAAGTGAAGGGGTCAGCACTTTTAAATTAATCTCTGGGTGCAAAACATTGCATATTTATCCTCTCTGCAAGCCTCAGAGCGTTGAAATACATTGCATGTACTGTAATAACATGGAGTCAGGTCGGCTATGTCGTGCAAAAGAGCCATGAGATTTAACAGCACAAGTCTAAAAGAATGGATCTTATTATATAAAATGCATATGACGATATACAAACCTCTAAATGTCACACAATATACAACCTTTAACCATTGAGCTCCTTATAGATATATTCTGATGGATTAAGCATCTTCTCCATATATCTAAAACCAAAGGCCATCACATAGTTCTACAAGCCGGGCGTTCAATCGGTAACATTTAGACTAAGTTCACTCGGTGTAAAAAATACCAAAAATACAGCAGTAAATAATGGGGGAGATTTATCAAAACCTGTGCAGAGGAAAAGTTGATCAGTTGCCCATAGCAACCAATCAGATTGCTTCTTTCATTTTGCAGAGGCCTGGTTAAAAATGAAAGAAGCGATCTGATTGGTTGCTATGGGCAACTAGTCAAATTTTTCTCTGCACAGGTTTTGATAAATCTCCCCCACTGTGTTCCATTAAAGGGGTACTCTGGTGCTCCAGAATTCTGATCATTTTGTTCAGAACCCTCGAAGCCAGAGGCCGTGATCGTGACATCACGGTCACGCCCCTTGTGAAGTCACACCAAGCCCCTCCATTCATGTCTATGGGAGGGGGGGTGTCGGCCAACACGCCCCTTCGCATAGACATGACTGAAGGAGGCGTAGTGTGACGTCATGAGGGGCATGACCATGACGTCGCAACAACTGCTGCGGGAACCTGGTATTTGTTTAGAACGCCTTGTGCTGTGGGAGATTGCGGGTCCCCCAGATGCGGAACCCCCGCGATCAGATATCTTATCCCCTATCCTTTGGATAGGGTATAAGATGTCAAGCAGCGGTGTACCCCTTTATATTCTATGGAAAAACGTCCATCAGTGCAGGCATTGTATAAAAAACTACAGTTCTAACAGAGTTGGAATTACTGCAGATTTTTTCATACAATGTGTGCACAGTCGCTTTTCCAAAGAGCATCTGTCACGAGTTTGGTGGTAGTAAAACATCTGACTGCTCTAAATAGCGACAGGAAATGCAAGTGCATACATATCTGTGAAAACACCATTTTAATGTCCCGGTGGCAGCTGTTGTACAGTGAGAGAGGCGGGCTCTTCCCCCAAATGTTTCTCCACTCACCAATGATTGACAGTCCTGGGTGTTTTCTGACTGGACGCTAGAGCTGTCAATCATTGTGACAGACAGGACTTTCCTATTACAGAGAGCATCGGGGAAAGAGCCCACCTCTCCCACTGTTCAACAGTTGTGGCAGGGTTTTCTTGGTCAGGCAAAGTGCAGGACAGAGAACACAGATATGTACAGTGTGCACAGACCTTTCCTGTGGCTATTCAGAGCTGGTCCACTTTAATAGAACATGTTATTTATTTATTTTTTATTTTTTTACTTTAATTTTGCAATTTGTTAGCCCAGCCTAAGGCTTTATTCACATGGGCAGGATTTTCACTAAGGCTTTGCACATGGGCATTTTTTTAAATCATCTATAGCAGAAAACCGCAATATAGGCTTGTATTTTGTCATGAGTTGATATTTAGATCTACACACTGAGTAGAAATAATGAAGGTTAATGGACCTTATCCACAGTTGTTGTTTCGTTATCAAAATTCTGCTCCAATGTTAAGCATGATGTTGCTATTATTCTGTGCATATTTTTTCATGCATGTAAAACGGGAAGAAAAAATTGTCAAAATTTAAACACCATCTAAGCAAAGTAGTTCAGCCTTCAGTTCACCCAAGACTTTAGTCACCCTCTAAACTCAATAGATACAACAATAAACAGGGCAACACAGTGTATAGCAACATTTATAAAACATTTATTTTCAATGAAACATAACAGCACATTTTATAAGAGATAAAACTCTACAGTCAACCATTCGAATTTTCTATTGGATATCATGGGCCCTGTTGTGTTAAAGGGGAATTCCTATCTCAGCTTGTTATCCCCTATGCATAGGGTATTAGTGGGGGTCCCACCACTGGAACTTCTGTTGATCCCAAGAATGAGAACACCATTTTCCTAAAATGAATGGAGTTAAGCAATTTTAAATGTTCATATTCAGCATAGAGAGAAAATTAAGTAATCTTGGGATTGGCGGGGGTCTCCATGCGTGGACCATCACCAGTCAGCTTCCTATCCCTCTTATGGAAATTAAATAATCAGTTTTATGGTTATGCAACCTTCCAATTTGTGGCATTAGAGGGCTAGCTTTTTATTGTCTGGAGGAGAGTTACTTTTCAAAAATTTTGGCCTAGAGGACTCCCAAAGAGAACTTTTCTCCTCTCAGACCAACAAACAGTTTTATGGTCAATAATATCTATCTATCTATCTATCTATCTATCTTCCTTACGTCACCTCTCTCTTGTCTTACTTTACCCCGAATATTTTGCATGAAACTTATGGTGTATTTCACTAAATAATTGTGTATTTTCCAATTCCACTCAATCACACCCCTTTAATAGACATGTTGTAAAACTTGTGTGGCTTAAAATGTGTCTAAAACACATAACACATTTGGCAACAACATTAGTTTTTCCCATCAATTTGAATTTGATTTCTGGCACACTTTGCTTATTTATTTATTTTTGTAATTTTGACACTACCTGGCAAAAACAGATTTTTTATTATCTTAGAGGTGAATGATGACTTTCAAAACAAAGATGGGAACGGTTAAAGTGGAAATCAACTGAGATTAGAAAGACTGATCTATTTAGCAGGGTCATAGAGCAATAGAAAGTGATGGACCTTGATGACCTTTTTAATTAAATGCAGAAGGTGCCCTTTACTCAATGCTTTGGTAAATGCCTTTCATAGGAGACCTGTGAAAGTTACAGAATAATGTGACCAGAAGGAGTAACGAATAAATTGCTGTATAGTATGCAGAGGCGATTCAGGATGTTCCTTAAATGTATATTAATTGTGTTATCTGCCTTCTATTGCCATTAACTTGTGCTCTGAATATGGATGAATGCAATCATGCTCCAAAGTAATTTAGGAAATTTTTGTTTTATCAGAAGAAATTGCAAATTATCAGAAACATTATAATTAGTATAGAATACAAATCCTATTTATGATCAATAAAAAAAATTAAAAGGATCCTCTGGTCAGATAAATGTGGAGATAGTAACATAGCAACATGGTATCATAGTTCATAAGGTCGAAAAAAGACCAGAGTCCATCAAGTTCAACCTATAACCCTAATGAGTCCCTACTGAGTTGATCCAGAGGAATGCAAAAAAAAAAAAATCATACTCGAGGTAGAAATTAATTCCCGACTCCAAATATGGTAGTCAGAATAGATCCCCGGATCAACCTCCTGTCCATATAGATCTAGAATCCATAATCTGTAATGTTATTATTCTCCAAAAATGCATCCAGACCCCCTTTTAAATTATTTTAGAGTTCACCATGACCACCTCCTTAGACGGAGAATTCCACAGTCTCACTGCTCTTACAGTAAAGAACCCCCGTCTGTGCTGGTGTAGAAACCTTCTTTCCTCAAGATGTAGAGGATGCGCCCTTGTTAAAGATACAGTCCTGGGTATAAATAGATCATGGGAAAGATCTCTGTAAGGTCCCCTGATGTCTTTATACATAGTTATTTGGTCTCCTGTAAGCCTTCTTTTTTCTAAACTAAATAACCCTAATTCTAATAATACTGTACTGTAGTCCTCCCATTCCCCATATTACCTCGGTTGCCCGTCTTTGAACCCTCTCCAGCTCCACTATATCGTTCTTGTACACTGGTGCCCAGTACTGTACACATTATTCATTTTCCCCCAGTCCAAGCATTCTCATTTTATGCACCAACCTTTTATGTGGCACCATATCAAATGCTTTGGAAAAATCCAGATATACAACATCCATGAGATTTCTATTGCATATGTTCTGTCAATTGGACCCCTGGTTTAGGGGTTTATCATCAGTGTCCTACAAGACATCAGGCATGGTAAAACCTTAAATATAACACTATGGGGGTCATTCATCATCTGCAATGATTTGGTGTGCCTCACATAAATAAAGCTCTATCTATTTTTGGTCCGCGAGATCTACTAAGAGGAGTACGCTTATTAGATAACCCAGCAGATTTTCGACTGTTGTTGTGCCCTGCTGTTACGCCTAGCGCTCCGGGTCCCCGCTCCTCCCCGGAGCGCTCACGGCGTCTCTCTCCCTGCAGCGCCCCGGTCGGTCCCGCTGACCGGGAGCGCTGCACTGACATGGGCGTCGGGGATGCGATTCGCACAGCGGGACTCGCCCGCTCGCGAATCGCATCCCAAGTCACTTACCCGTCCCGGGCCCCTCCTGTCATGTGCTGGCGCGCGCGGCTCCGCTCTCTAGGGCGCGCGCGCGCCAGCTCTCTGAGACTTAAAGGGCCAGTGCACCAATGATTGGTGCCTGGCCCAATTAGCTTAATTGGCTTCCACCTGCTCCCTGGCTATATCTGATCACTTCCCCTGCACTCCCTCGCCGGATCTTGTTGCCTTGTGCCAGTGAAAGCGTTTAGTGTTGTCCAAGCCTGTGTTACCTGAACTCTTGCAATCCATCTTGACTACGAACCTTGCCGCCTGCCCCGACCTTCTGCTACGTCTGACCTTGCCTCTGCCTAGTCCTTCTGTCCCAAGCCTTCTCAGCAGTCAGCGAGGTTGAGCCGTTGCTAGTGGATATGACCTGGTTGCTACTGCCGTAGCAAGACCATCCCGCTTTGCGGCGGGCTCTGGTGAACACCAGTAGCCTCTTAGAACCGGTCCACCAGCACGGTCCACGCCAATCCCTCGCTGACACAGTGGATCCACAACCTGTAAGCCGAATCGTGACAGTAGATCCGGCCATGGATCCCGCTAAGGTGCCGCTGCCAAGTCTCGCTGACCTTCCCACGGTGGTCGCTAGGCAAATCGCAGCAGATTGCCCAACAAGGACAGCAGCTGTCGCAGTTGACCACCATGTTACAGCAACTTCTGCCTCTGCTACAGCAGCAACCATCTCCTCCGCCAGCTCCTGCAACCCCTCCGCAGCGAGTGGCCGCTCCTAGCCTCCGCTTGTCCCTGCCGGACAAATTTGATGGGGACTCTAGACTCTGCCGTGGATTTTTGTCTCAATGTTCCCTACATATGGAGATGTTGTCGGACTTCTTTCCTACAGAACGGTCTAAGGTGGCGTTCGTAGTGAGCCTTCTTTCAGGAAAGGCCTTGTCTTGGGCCACACCGCTCTGGGACCGCAATGATCCTGCCACAGCCACAGTCCAGTCCTTCTTCGCTGAAGTCCGGAGTGTCTTCGAGGAACCAGCCCGAGCTTCTTCTGCCGAGACTGCCCTGCTGAACCTGGTCCAGGGTAATTCTTCAGTGGGCGAGTACGCCATCCAATTTCGTACTCTTGCTTCCGAATTATCATGGAATAATGAGGCTCTCTGCGCGACCTTTAAAAAAGGCCTATCCAGTAGCATCAAGGATGTGCTGGCCGCACGAGAGATTCCTGCCAACCTGCAAAAACTTATCCATTTGGCCACCCGCATTGACATGCGTTTTTCTGAGAGACATCAGGAGCTCCGCCAGGAAAAAGACTTAGATCTCTGGGCACCTCTCCCACAGCATCCTTTGCAGTCTACGCCTGGGCCTCCCGCTGAGGAGGCCATGCAAGTGGATCGGTCTCGCCTGACCCAGGAAGAGAGGAATCGCCGTAGGGAAGAAAATCTTTGTCTGTACTGTGCCAGTACCGAGCATTTCTTGGTGGATTGCCCTATTCGTCCTCCACGACTGGGAAACGCACGCACGCACCCAGCTCACGTGGGTGTGGCGTCTCTTGGTTCAAAGTCTGCTTCTCCACGTCTCACGGTGCCCGTGCGGATCTCTCCTTCTGCCAACTCCTCTCTCTCAGCCGTGGCCTGCTTGGACTCTGGTGCCTCTGGGAATTTTATTTTGGAGTCTTTGGTGAGTAAATTCTGCATCCCGGCGACCCGTCTCGTCAAGCCGCTCTACATTTCCGCGGTCAACGGAGTCAGATTGGATTGCACCGTGCGTTACCGCACAAAACCCCTCTTAATGTGCATTGGACCCCACCACGAAAGGATTGAGTTCTTCGTCCTTCCCAACTGTACCTCTGAGGTCCTCTTCGGTCTGCCATGGCTCCGGCTTCATTCTCCCACCCTTGACTGGACCACCGGGGAGATCAAGAACTGAGACTCTGCCTGCCACAAGAGATGCCTCTCCCCCCCTCCCAGTCCCGTCAGGCAAGCCTCAGTGCCTCCTCATGGCCCCCGTCCTTGTGTCACCCTGCCCCGTGCCAAGCTTCACCCTCTGCTCTCCCTCCCCATTCCCACTCCTGCTGTACTGCCTGCCTTTGAGGAAACCCTCCATTCACTCCCGGTGTCCTCGTCCCAGGTAAAGCAGTTGTCGGACAAAAAAAGGGGGAGACCTAAGGGGGGGGGGTACTGTTACGCCTAGCGCTCCGGGTCCCCGCTCCTCCCCGGAGCGCTCACGGCGTCTCTCTCCCTGCAGCGCCCCGGTCGGTCCCGCTGACCGGGAGCGCTGCACTGACATGGGCGTCGGGGATGCGATTCGCACAGCGGGACGCGCCCGCTCGCGAATCGCATCCCAAGTCACTTACCCATCCCGGGCCCCTCCTGTCATGTGCTGGCGCGCGCGGCTCCGCTCTCTAGGGCGCGTGCGCGCCAGCTCTCTGAGACTTAAAGGGCCAGTGCACCAATGATTGGTGCCTGGCCCAATTAGCTTAATTGGCTTCCACCTGCTCCCTGGCTATATCTGATCACTTCCCCTGCACTCCCTCGCCGGATCTTGTTGCCTTGTGCCAGTGAAAGCGTTTAGTGTTGTCCAAGCCTGTGTTACCTGAACTCTTGCAATCCATCTTGACTACGAACCTTGCCGCCTGCCCCGGCCTTCTGCTACGTCTGACCTTGCCTCTGCCTAGTCCTTCTGTCCCACGCCTTCTCAGCAGTCAGCGAGGTTGAGCTGTTGCTAGTGGATACGACCTGGTTGCTACTGCCGCAGCAAGACCATCCCGCTTTGCGGCGGGCTCTGGTGAACACCAGTAGCCTCTTAGAACCGGTCCACCAGCACGGTCCACGGCAATCCCTCGCTGACACAGTGGATCCACAACCTGTAAGCCGAATCGTGACACCTGCACATAAATATACACCAACTACTGAGGTGGTGTATATTTTGTTGACTTTTGGGGCCGGAAGTCACATGGCATTTAAGATAATATACACACAGTATCTCCTAGATGTTTCTTTATATTGTGATTTTATTAAAGAACCAGATCTAGAAATGATCCCTGAAGCATAAGGCAGAGTTGTATTTCAAGGATCCTGTACATGAATTGTAGGCTCTCCATGCCACCATATGTTACCTATGTATGGCACAGTGTTTTTTTATTGGGTCCAATAAAACAATAAGAAAACAATCAAATACATTTTGTCACATATCGTATACATCCATAAAAAAAATCTAAGCCAAACATGGGTACAGATAGTTATCTAGATTCAATCTGTATAGTGGGCATGCCCACTCACTGAGCATAATAAGGGTGGTCACACATGCTCTGTTACATTCTTTGTAGGGCTAATTCATTAGAAAACATCTTCTTCTCTGCTGGTCAGAGAAGAAGTATTCCTGACAAGTAGAGAAGATACATCTCCTGTTAAGGGTGCACATCTTGTAATGTGGCTAGAGACTAACACATTAAGGAACATACAGGAGAGCCATCAGTTTGATCAGATGAGGATAGAACATGACCATACATTTCTGCTAACATACAGCTTCCAGCTCTCCTGCTAACTGAAACTGTTACTCAATTTTATCTATCACCATAAGTGTTAGTACATTTTTATTAGGCCACACATTTATTTATGCCATTATTTTGCTATCAATTATTTTAATGTTTCTAATAGTTCTAATAGTTTGTTTATTTCATTTAATTGTGAAACACAGGACATCTACTGTCATAATGATGGCATTTTCTTTCTTCTAGCCCTCTATTCTTTATTGATCCAATGAAGAAATAAACTCCAGTGTTAAGTTATATACTCTTTGTAATAAATGTGGTTTCCTCCACACATTTTTACTATATAGAAAGACGGCGCCTCACAGTTACTCCTTTGTTTCTAATGATGCATAGAGATCCAAGACTGATGATTGCATCACAGGACTGATGTTATCACAGGTGTGATGACATTTTTGGTAGGATCACATCATAGGTGTGATGACTTTAACATTGCGGTAAACTTTGACCCTGTGAGTCAGAGTCAGCAGACACATTACAGCCAATCAGCAGCAGTCCCTCCCTTCCAGACCCTCCTACCTCCTGCACAGACGCCATTTTACCTTCATTCGGCATGCTGCAGTCTTAGAAAGTGGAGGGACAGAGAAGCTGCTCCTGCTGTAATAGGGAAAGCGATAGCTAGGTTGCTGCTAGGTGGTGTATTCAGGGTCCACTTTACTCCTAAAGCACTAGTCTAACATCTACTTTAAGGACAGCACCCAAAAAAGCCCTTTTTAGGGCTCAAATATCAGTCCGTGTGTCTTGCAACAGCTGGAGGCACCCTGGTTGGGAGGGAACCGCTGGTTAAAAGGGGTACTCCGGTGTAAAACTTAATTCCCTTCAAGCAACTAACTACAGTATTAAAAGGGTTATAAGTTCAGTCCGTGTGTCTTGCAACTGCTGGAGGCACCCTGGTTGGGGACCTCTGCTTAAAAGGGGAACTCCGCTGGCAACCTTTTTTGCTAATTGTCACACTAGTGCAAATTACATTTGGTGTGACAGTTGTTCAAATAAAAAAAAAATAATTTGGGCTGTGAAATAAAACCAGTGCTGCCTAAAGGGGGTCTCTAACTATGTGCTGCCTAATATGGGGGAATCTATGTGCTACCTAAAGGGGCGATCTAAATATGTGCTGCCTAAAGGGGGCTCTATGTGCTGCCTAAAGGGAGGCTCTAACTATGTGCTGCCTAATATGGGGGGAATCTATATGCTGCCTAAAGGGGGGCTCTATGTGCTGCCTAACATGGGGGAATCTATGTGCTGCCTAAAGGGGAGATCTAATTATGTGATGCCTAAAGGGGGGATCTAACTATGTGCTGCCTAAAGGGGGCTCTATGTGCTGCGTAAAGGGAGGCTCTACCTATGTGCTGCCTAAAGGGAGGCTCTAACTATGGGCTGCCTAATATGGTGGAATCTATGTGCTGCCTAAAGGGGGATCTAAATATGTGCTGCCTAAAGGGGGCTCTATGTGCTGCCTAAAGGGGGGCTCTAACTATGTGGTGCCTAATATGGGGGAATCTATGTGCTGCCTAAAGGGGGGCTCTATGTGCTACCTAAAGGGGGGCTCTAACTATGTGCTGCCTAACATGGGGGAATCTATGTGCTGCCTAAAGGGGGGATCTAACTATGTGATGCCTAAAGGGGGGATCTAACTATGTGCTGCCTAAAGGGGGCTCTATGTGCTGCCTAAAGGGGGCTAAAGCACGTTATTCCAAAGAATTTAGGAATGTTAGGTGATTTATGCCCTTTATGGATTAAAACCAGACTCTGCATCAACTATGTCATTTTCCATGGGAGTTTTGCCATGGATCCCCCTCCAGCACACCACAGTCCAGGTATTAGTCCCCTTGAAACAACTTTTAAATCACTATTGTGGCCAGAAAGAGTCCCTGTGGGTTTTAAAATTCGACTGCCCATTGAAGTCAATGGTGGTTCGCCTGGTTCGCGAACATTTGCAGAAGTTCGCGTTCGCCGTTCGCAAACCGAAAATTTTATGTTCGCGACATCACTAGTGATGACAATTGTGGTGAGGTCACATCATAGGTCTCCAGTCAATATCTTATTTGTCACAAAGCTATTTAGCATTTTAAATTATAGACACATGTTTTTATTGGATAAAAAAGATTTTGTCAGTAGGACAGGATCGTAGAATGACCTGGTGTAGCAAGGTATATATGTCATTGGTGCTATGCCATTGGTGAATGAATTATGCTTCATTCGGTAAAATGAATTTCAAGGTCTAAAACTACGGTAGATTGTCATAAGAAGGTATAGCACCTACTTTAAATTTTTAACTAGGATACAATGATTAATTCATCTCATTGCATTAATTGAGACATCTGATAACCTCTCCATCATACAACAATCTTGGACACTAACAGACTGAGCTTTTGTTGTGGTCATCTGTCTGTGCCGATTGTCTGATCGTTCTGGTAGATATCATTTTAATGTGTCGTCTCCGTGTAGAATCTGGTCCGTTCTCTTCATTAAGTGCAGCTGTTGTGTCTCGCTGTGCAGTGCATTAGGAGTCAAGGCCATAATAATTGCCATATTTGTCCTCCTTCTGTCATATGTCAGGATTGGTATCAAAGTTATATCTGCCAGTCTTTTCGCCGAGCTGAGAATGAGAAAAATATTGCTTGTGATCTATAGCAAGCGAAGGGCGTTAAACAAGATTATAGACTGATTGTTTGATTTAGTACTTCAGGTGTCACCCAGATCTGTGAAGCTCTTCTGTGCTCTTCTGCTTTTCCATCATCCAGTTGTTGTTTTTTTCAGTTTTCTATTTGTTATTAACTTTATAAAGCCATAGCCGAACTCATGTAGTTTCCATGGAAAAATGACACCTTCACATAGCCGGCTAATCTTTTTAAAGCTTGTACTGTAAATTCTCATAAGTCACATGGCATGTAAGATAATATTCACACAGTATCTCCTAGGTGTTTCTTTTTATTGTGGTTTTATTAAACAACCAGATCTAGAAATGATCCCTGAAGCATAAGGTAGAGTTGTATTTCAAAGATCCTGTACATGAATTGTAGGCTCTCCATGCCAACATAAGTTACCTTTGTATGTCACAGTGTTTTTTATTGGGTCCAATAAAACAATAAGAAAATAATAAAAGAAAATGTGTCAGATATCATTTACATCCATAAAAAATCCAAGCCAAACATGGGTACAGATAGTTATATAGATTTTAAAGGAGTAGCCTTTTCCCTATCGAAAGGATGGTGTGCTTGTGTATCTCCAGCTCTCCCATAGAGATGCAATGCATGGAGAGGGCATGTCGATCTCCGCTCTGTTAGCGACTAGAGCTGGGCGTTGTGCAGGCGATTGCGGGGGGGAGGTTGTCACAGCGATCAGAGAGGGATAGACTTTCCTACCCGGATTACCCCTTTAATCCACTTGAATGTAAATGTCACCAATTGCAAATTTGGTAAAATACTAAAAGAGATAAGGAATACAAATTTTCCTGCAATGTTTACATTACAATGTTTGTGAATGGCGTCTGTTGGACTCCATTCACTTACATTGCATTCCTTTTTGTGGATTTTCAGTGATTCAGGACCTAAAAGTTTAATTTCAGAATAAATATATGATGTGTGAACCCAACTCTACCAATCTCTACAATTCAGTACTTGTACAGATCCATATTACAGAGATATGCATACAAAAAACTATGCACTTAAAGACTACATCTCACGGTCTTGTTAAATTTTATAATCCTCCCAGTTCTTTGACCCCATCATTATAAACCACCCCCTGCCTTTATTTTTTATTATTTTATAGTTTTCTACCTTGATATTGCTCTGTACTTTCTGCTCAGTCTCAGATTCAAAGACTAGAAAGGGATGTTACCCAGCAGGCTGTGACATCTTCTGAAGCCATACAGGGGAGAACTCCCTCCCTCCCTCTGCTACACACAGCCCAGAGCAGTTCAGTGTGAGATGAGCCATGATTGGATAAGGCTGCACACATAAAACCCTTAGCACTGCAGACTGCATTTCCTGATTTTTGACTGCTGGAAGGCCAGCAGGAGTCCTAAGTCTGTGCAAGAGATGGGGAAAATGTGCTCTGAACAAGTAGGGAGACACCTAGTGGCAGCTTTTTTAAACCCTTAAGGACCCAGGGCTTCCTGGAACTTAAGGACTCAGGGCGTACCTGTATGCCCGTGGGAATGACTGCTGACCTGCTGACTATCAGCAGGCATCCAGTGCAAATGCCCAAGGGGGGCGATCAACGCAAATTGCCGGTCAATTCAGAACGGGATTCAGAATGGCGATCTGCGGTGATTCCGGGTCATACGGGTCTCTGGTGACCCGGAGTATAAGAGGGATCGGGAGAGTCCAAGACACCCACAATCCCCCTGAAGGGATAGGAGTGAGCTGGCAGAGGTGCCACACCTCCTAACCCTGCTATTGGTTGTCTAGAAGCGACGACCAATAGCAGATCGGGGGCGGGGGTTAAAGTTCGGTTCCCCAGTTTTGCCAACCCACAGTAGTCCGGGCAGAACGGGGGAACTGTCCTGTGACCGACTCCAGAGGTCACTTACCATAGGAGGCAGTTTGCTGTTTGGGCATGCTGGGATTTGTAGTTTTGCAACAGCTGAAGGGCTACAGTTTGGAGATCACTGTGCATTGATCTCTAAACTGTGACCCTCTAGATCTTGCAAAAGTACAACTCCCAGCATGCCCACACAGCAGTTTGCTATCTGGGCAAGCTGGGATTTGTAGTTTTGCAACACCTGGAGGGCCACAGTATGGAGATCACTGTGCAGTGGTTTCTAAATCGTGGCCCTCTAAATCTTGCAAAAATACAACTCCCAGCATGAACGAACAGCAAACGGCTGTCTCGCCATGCTGAGAGTTGTAGTTGCGAACCTCCAGCTGTTGTATAAATACATCTCCCAGCATGCCCTTTGGTGATCAGTACATGCTGGGAGTTGTAGTTTTGCAAAAGCTGGAGGCACACTGGATGGAAAATACTGAGTTAGATAACAGAACTTAACTGAAGGTTTTCCAACTGGTGTGTCTCCAGCTGTTGCAAAAGTACAACTCCCAGCATGCACGGTCTGTCAGTACATGCTGGGAGTTGTAGTTTTGAAACAGCTGGATTTTTGCCCTCCCATGCAAATGTACAGGGTACATTCACATGGGCAGGTTTGCAGTGAGTTTATTGCTTCAAGTTTGATCTGCAGCAAATTTTCCACCGTAGCGCAAACTCCTAGCGGGAAACTGACCGTAAACCCCCACCAGTGTGAATGTACCATAAAAATTCTACACTACACTAACACATAATAAAGGGTAAAACACTACATATACATCCCCTTACACTGTCCCCCCAATAAAAATGAAAAACGCATCGTACGGCAGTGTTTCCAAAATGGAGCCTTCAGCTGTTGCAAAACAACAACTCCCAGCATTTCCGGACAGCCACTGACTGTCCAGGCATGCTGGGAGTTTAGCAACAGCTGGAGGCACCCTGTTTGGGAATCATTAGCGAAGAATAATATCCACCCCTATGCAATCCCTAATTTAGTCCTCAAATGCGCATTGTACTCTCTCACTTCGGAGCACTGTCGTATTTCAAGGAAACAGTTAAGGGCCACATAGGGGGTATTTCCGTACTCGGGAGCAATTGCGTTACAAACTGTGTTTTTCTTTTTCTCCTTTTACCCCTTATGAAAATGAAAAGTTGGGGTCTACACCAGCCTCTTAGTGTAAAAAAATTAAACATTTTACACTAACATGCTTGTGTTGCCCCATACTTTTTATTTTCATAAAAGGAAAAAAAAAAAGACCCAGAATATTGGTAATGCAATTTCTCCTGAGTACGCATAACAAGGCTCAGGAGTGAGAGCGCACTATGTAAATTTGAGGCCTAAATTGGTGATTTGCACAGAGGTGGATGATTTTACAGCTGTTCTGATATAAATGCAAAAAAAAAAATACCCACATGTGACCCCATTTTGGAAACTACACCCCTCATGGAACTTAACAATGGGTATAATGAGCCTTAACACCCCACAAGTGTTTGACGAATTTCCGTTAAAGTTGGATGGGAAAAATAAAAGAAAAAACATTTTTTAACTAAGATGCTGATGTTACCCTACATTTTTCATTTTCACAAGGGAAAATAGGAAAAAAAAGCCTCCCAAAATTTGTAACCCCATTTCTTCTGAGTAAGAACATACCCCATTTGTGGATGTAAAGTGTTCTGCTGGCGCAATACAATGCTCAGAAGAGAGGGAGCGCCATTGGGGTTTTGGCAAGAAAATCGATCCGGAATTGAAGGACACGTATGTTTACAAAGCCCCCATAGTGCCAGAACAATGGACCCCCGCATTTTGGAAACTACACCCCTTACGGAATATTATAAGGGGTACAGTGAGCATTTACGCCCCACAGGTGTCTGACAGATTTTCTGGAACAGTGGTCCGTGAAAATGAACAATTTAATTGGGGTGTAAATGCTCACTGCACCCTTTATTAAATTCTGTGAGGGGTGTAGTTTCCAAACTGGGGTCACATTTGGGTGGTCCACTGTTCTGGCACCATGGGGGCTTTGTAAATGCACAAGGCCCCTGACTTCTATTCCAACCAAATTCTCTCTTCAAAAGCTCAATGGCGCTCCTTCTCTTCTGAGCATTGTAGTTCGCCAGCAGAGCACTTGACGTCCACACATGGTGTACTCACTTACTCAGAAGAAATGTGGTTACAAATTTTGGGGGCATTTTCTCCATTTACCCATTTGGGAAAAACCAGCATTTTAGTGATTTTTTATTTTTTTTTCATTTACACTTCCGACAATAACGAAAAGTTGTCAAACACCGGTGGAGTTTTAAGGTTCACTGGAATCCTTGTTACGTTCCTTGAGGGGTGCAATTTCAAAAATAGTATTCCAAAAGCCAAATGTTACTCCTTCTCTTCTGAGCATTGTAGTTCGCCCGCAATGCACTTGGCATCCACACATGGGGTATTTCCATACTCAGAAGAGATAGGGTTACAAATTTTGGGGGACATTTTCTCCTATTACGCCCTGAAATTTGGGGAAAAACAGCATTTTAGTGAAAAAATTAATATTTACACATCCAACTTTAACGAAAAGTCATCAAACACCTGTGGGGTGTTAAGGCTCACTTGACCCCCTGTTACGTTCCTTGAGGGGTGTAATTTCCAAAATTATATGCCATGTGTTATTTTTTTTTTTTGCTGTTCTGGCACCACAGGGGCTTCCTAAATGTGACATGCCCCCAAGAAACATTTCAGAAAAACTCACTCTCCAAAATCCCATTGTCGCTCCTTCCCTTCTGAGCCCTCCAGTGCACCCACAGAGCACTTGACATCCACATATAAGATATTTACACTTACTCAAGGGAAATTGGGTTACAAATTTTAGGGTGATTTCTCAAGAGCATGCAAGTGTAAAAAATGAAAATTTTGTGGATTTACACACTTTCTGAATTTCATTTTGAATACTTTGAGGGGTACACTTTTTATATCGGGGTCATTTATGGGGTATTTCTAATATGAAGGCCCCTCAAATCCACTTCAAAACTGAACTGGTCCCTGAAAAATTCTGATTTTGAAAATGTTTTGAAAATTTGCAAAATTGATGCTGAACTTTGAAGCTGTCTAATGTCTTCCAAAAGTAAAAACATGTCAACTGAGTGCCACAACACCTGCGCTGATGCTGTGATCCAGCTCCCCATGAGCCAGACTCCCACACCGAACTGTCTCCGCTGAGCAGTGAGTGCACATACGTGCTTTCCTTTTTGTTTAGATTTGTAAATGACTTCTATTAAAAAACCTTAATCATTTTGGTACTTTTTAGCAGTTGTATGCTTAAAGAAAATTCTTTACTTTTTTTTTTTTTTTTTTAATTGTGTTGTCCACAGTGATCTCTGCTGACACCACTGTACATTTCAGAAACTGTGCAGAGCAGTATAGGTTTGCTATGGGGATTTTCTCCTGCTCTGGACAGTTCCAAATTTGGTCATCAGGTGTCAGCAGAGAGCACTGTAGACAAGACAAAAAAGAAATTTAAAAAATAAAGATTTTCCTCTGTAGCAAACAGCTGCTAAAAAGTACTGAAAGGATTATGATTTTTTATTAGAAGTAATTTACAAATCTCATGGTATCCGTGAAGAGAAATGAAAATATCGTCACTCACCAATGTGGCTGCAGGGTCTTCTTTATTGAGACATACTCACATGCGGGGTACAGAAGAGAGGGGAGTAGGGGCACAAGTGGTGGCGACCGAGCTCTAGTTTCGCACACTTGGTGTGCTTCGTCCGGCCATGACCCATACTGCCTATGACTGCCTTATATACAAGTGAACCTAGTGCTTCACCTATCACGCACCTGAACATCTCTCACATGATCAGGTGACGTGGTAGGGGGGAGGTGTGTTAAAAGCAAAGATAGTTAGAAGCATGCTGAGAGTTCCGTTTTGTCGTTTAACCCTATGTTGCCTGTGGCATTAGTTTTAATGATCCATAGTGTCTCCACTCGTAATAATTTTGATTCTATTCGTTCATACTTATTACATGACACTTTTTCTAAGCTTACAAAGCGTAGTACATCAGGGTTATTGTTATGGGCTTCTCTACCCCATTACAAACATCTATATTGTCACATGTAAAGGACACTAAGCATCTTCTTCAAATTCTAAAGGAAGTTCATGTAAAAGGAGGGAGTAGTCTATGCTCGATAGATGTCACTAGCCTGTATACCCGTATCCCCCATGAAGCGGGTATACAGGCAGTGAAAGAGTCTCTTACACAAGCTAATGTTTCTGAGAATATGATTGAATTCGTGACAGAGGGCCTTGATTTTGTACTTCATAATAACACCTTTATGCATGGCAAACAATGGTACAAACAGAAGACCGGCACCCCTATGGGGACACCAGTCTCCTGCGCCTATGCAAATTTATTTTTGAGTAGTTTTGAAAATCGGTTTATATACAGTACCACCAATCCATATCTCCCTTTCATAAAAATTTATTATCGCTATGTTGACGATATCATCCTAATATGGACCGGCACGCAAGCTTTATTTAATGAGTTTACAACATACTTGAATAATAATAGCTAGAATATGCATTTCACCAATAACTATGGAGGCAAGACTTTAGAGTTTCTGGATCTAAAACTCCTTATTGAAGGGAACTGTATAGTTACTGAAAATTACAGAAAAACAGTAGCTAAAAACACACTGCTACATTTTAATAGCTCCCACAGATTTATGACAAAGAAGAACATTCCATATGGGCAATTTATTCGCCTAAAAAGAAATAACAGTAAAAATGAGACTTATGTAACACAGGCTAATGAGTTAGCAACAAGGTTAAAAAAACGCAACTATCCTGATGATGTAATAAATTATGGTAGGAAAAAAGCAGAGAAAACTAATAGGGAAGATCTACTTGAAAATAAAAATCCACTTAATAAGTTGGAAAATCTCAAAGAAAGATTTAACTTTGTATTCCAAAACACTCCTATGAATCCAGTGATAGAGCGAGCTATACGTAGAAACTGGTTTCTATTGGAAGCCGATGAAGATTTGAAAAAAAGAGCAGAAAACAAACCGCGTATAACATACAGAAAGAACCTCACCATAGGAGATAAATTGAGAAATAAATCTAAGAGTAGCAATACATCAGCAAAAAAAGAAACCTGGCTTAGTGACATCACACCTAAAGGTACCCACCAGTGTAAGAACTGCAACCAATGCAGATATTGCTGGGAAACGAAACACTTAAGGCTAGGAGCAGTCTTTCATACTATTAAAGAGTTAATTACCTGTCGCACGAAAAATGTTGTCTATGCTATAATATGTCCCTGTGACTTCTTCTACGTGGGCCAGACGAAACGCCAGCTCCAGATGCGTATTAGGGAACATTTTTATACCATACGCGCTGGAAAGCCAGGAGCGTCCCGTCTGCAGGCCCACGTAAGAGAAGCCCATAATAATAACCCTGATGTACTACGCTTTGTAGGCTTAGAAAAAGTGTCATGTAATAAGTATGAACGAATAGAATCGAAATTATTACGAGTGGAGACACTATGGATCATTAAAACTAATGCCACAGGCAACATAGGGTTAAACGACAAAACGGAACTCTCAGCATGCTTCTAACTATCTTTGCTTTTAACACACCTCCCCCCTACCACGTCACCTGATCATGTGAGAGATGTTCAGGTGCGTGATAGGTGAAGCACTAGGTTCACTTGTATATAAGGCAGTCATAGGCAGTATGGGTCATGGCCGGACGAAGCACACCAAGTGTGCGAAACTAGAGCTCGGTCGCCACCACTTGTTCCCCCACTCCCCTCTCTTCTGTACCCCGCATGTGAGTATGTCTCAATAAAGAAGACCCTGCAGCCACATTGGTGAGTGACGATATTTTCATTTCTCTTCACGGATACCATGAACTTTGCTTGTATTATCTGAGCACCACCTGAGGCATTACAGCTACACCAACTCCCACCTGCCATTCCTAATCCAGCACACTCACGCAGTGCCGCACTAACTCCTATATAATTTACAAATCTGTTTAACTTTCTGGCACCAGTTCATTTAATAAAAAAGTTTTCCACCAGAGTACCCCTTTAAGGGGTTACACACAAATAAAACATAGAAACTTAATTTTTTTTAAAACAAAGTACAAGTAAAGCAAAAATTAGTTTTAATGAGAATGCCCATTTAAGAAATTTTGTCAGGTAGTCTAGGATTTCTGCTATATATTTTGCCTTTTTGCTATGTGGGTTATCCGCATTCATCGGGACTGAATCACATCCTATATTTTTTATACGTTTTCTGGCATACGGGTACAATAAGTGACATAAGCCAATTTGAAACGCAAGCTGAAAAAATATGCATGACAATTCACTTATTCCCATTGAAAACAGACACACATTACATGCATTTTTTGGCCCGGATGCAAATTACACACAGAAAATAGAGGTGACGTTGGCCTTCTAAGGCTACGTTCACATCATGGAATTTCCATCCGGAATTCCTCATTGGAATTCTGCACAGAAATTCCCCTGCAGCAGAGTCCTGTTGAATTCAACTTGATTCTGCTGCGCTGTGCACACAACAGAATTTCTGTGCCAGATGTTTCTGTCAGGAAAATTCTGATTTCTGTGGCCGCAGAAAGAACTCTGCGGACTCTGCACAGAATGCATAGCCGTCTATGAGATGTGCATTCCTGTGTGATCCTAGTCTGTGGAATGTTCGCATGAGGATTTTCAGTGCAAACCTTCAAAGATGTTAACATAGCCCAATACTAGTACCCAATCTAGCAGGGACACCTTTGGGCCCCCTTAGGCGTTTTCATCGGGTGCAGCTGCCCCATCTGTACTGCCTAACATCCAGCTAGTTATACCAACAGATTCTTATTACCCATCACAGTAAATGCTGAGATTTAACCTGATAACTTCCAGCAGAGAAGGTGCGTACATTGCAAACAGTATTTCTTCTGCAGCTGGCTTAGGGAACAGAATGGGAAGATCTTTTTTTTTTTTTTTTTTCTCCAATTGTGCATTTTTAATACTTAGGACAATTAGTGATGATCCAATTAGCTCCTGGGGTAAGACACCTTGTCATTCACTCGTGTTGTCTTCATAGGATAATTCTCCATGATGATTCCGCAATCAGGATACAAAGTGACATCAGATTACATAATGGGCTTTCTCCACAATTTGCATTTGATTGTATATGTTTTGTTTATACTCATTTTCAGCATCTTGAATTCATCAGTATTATCTCTTAAGTTGTAAGGGGCGGTTTGTTGTTTTCCCTTCAACAATGATCACAGAATGTAACAGATTAAAGGGGTACTCCACTGGAAAACTTTTTTCTTTTAAATCAATTGGTGCCAGAAAGTTAAACAAAATTGTAAATTACTTCTATTAAAAAATCCCAATTCTTCTAGTACTTATCAACTGCTGTATACTACAGAGAAAGTTCTTTTCTTTTTGAATTTCCTTTCTGTCTGACCACAGTGATCTCTGCTGACACCTCTGTTCATGTCAGGAAATGTCCAGACCAGGATAGGTTTGCTATGGGGAATTGCTCCTACTCTGGACAGTTCTTAAAATGGACAGAAGTGTCAGCAGAGAGCACTTGTGGTGAGGCAGAAGGAAAATTCTAAAATAAAAGAACTTTCTTTGGAGCATACAGCAGCTGATAAGTACTGGAAGGATTCATATTTTTAAATAGAAGCAATTTACAAATCTGTTTAACTTTTTGGCACCAGTTGATAAAAAAAAAAATGTTTTCCAGTGGAGTACCCCTTTAAACAGAAGACTTTATTTATTTTTTATTTATTTTTTTACATCCTTTGCATGAATGCTTAAATCGTTATGGACACTGATATAAACTTTTGACATGTCGTCCACATGTGTCAATTATAACCTGCATGACTTATAGCCTTCACTCCCCAACCAGCTGATTTGACTGATGCGCTCCATAGACTGGCTGGCTGGGGAGTAAATAGTGCTACAGGTTATGACACACAATCGCAGAAGGTTTTAGAACTGAGACCAAGTCTGGATGACATGTCAAAAAGATGATATAAATGACAGTAATGATTACACAAGTATGGAATGGCACTAATTCCTTTATTTACATGGCACCCACATATTCTGAAGTGCTGTACATAGCTTGTCATCATTCAAATTGGTACCTGTCTCCTCTAAGGTTCACAATCTAAATTCATCGATCAGTATGTTTTGGAGTGTGGTAGGTAACCAAAGTACCTGGAGGTCACCCACATAAACTGGAAAGTAAACACAAACTCCTTGCAGATGTTGTCCTTGGTGCGATTTTAAACTAGAACCTTAGCCCTATCCACTAACCACTGAGCCACTTTGCTGACCACTATGAACATAGTGGTTGTAGGTCCAAATTGGTGGTACAAAACACTGGGAAGCTGCATAACCTAAAGAGCCCTGTCATTGAAAAAACTTTTCACATGTCAGAGATATTTTTTTTTTAAATGACAGAGGCACTTTAACTCTTCTCTCACTTTTAAAAGGCCCTTTAAGGGATATTATGTGAAACTTCACATACTTGCCCGGTCTGGTTGCTCTCAAAGTTGCTGCCTGTTTTGCCCATCTATAGTGATGTTGTAGGTCTACCATCGCAAAAGCCTAACCTGCTGAGGGGTTTCTCAATCGGTTGCATCAGCCACTTTGTGTAGTCCTGCTTTTTGCCTTATGTCTGTGTAACCACTAGGTCTGTGTAACCACCATTGATTATGATAATGCAAACATGTGCTGTACTAAACTCTCAGTGTAACAGGAATGCAGCTATGGACATTTGGGAGCTATCACAGCCTAAAGGACCACTCACCTTCACCATTCCAATAATGCATGTTGTAACAATACTCTACATCAGTGTTTCCCAAACGTGGTCCTCAAGCACCCCCAACAGGTCATGTTTTCTGGATTTCCTTAGTCTTTCACAGGTGATATAACTGTGGTGATACCTGATTCACTGGCCATAATAATATCACCTGTGAAAGACTAAGGAAATGCAGAAAACATGACCTGTTGGGGGTGCTTGAGGACCGCATTTGGGAAAGACTGCTCTACATAGTCAACCACCCTTGACTGTCACAATGCACATGCACACAAGCTCACACAGTAAGCTCACAATACTGTGTACAGTACTGGGCACCAGTGTACAAGAAAGATATAGTGTAGCTGAAGAGGGTTCAAAGACGGGCAACCAGAATAAAATGGGGAATGGGAGGACTACAGTTCCCAGAAAGATTATCAGAATTGGGGTTATGAAGTTTAGAAAAAAGAAGGCTTAGGGGTGAACTAATAGCTTTGTATAAATATATCAGCGGACAGTACAGAGATGTCTCCCATGATCTATTTATACCCAGGACTGTATCTATAACAAGGGGGCATCCTCTACGTTTAGAGGAAAGAAGGTTTCTACACCAGCACAGATGGGGGTTCTTTACTGTAAGGGTACGTTCACACGAGCGGACCCACAGCGTGTTTTACATTGCAGATCTGCCGAAGGACCGCTGCATGGTGGCTTTACATGTGCCTGCTTTGAACGGCAATACGCCGCTACGAGCAGACACACTGCGATGTGTGACTTGCCACGCATGTGCGGTGTACTCGCACACATCGCGGCCGCTCCCCCTGCTCCATGAGCTAGGCCGAGAGCTGCCGAGATGTGTGAGTATACTGCGCATGTGCGCTGCGACTCACACATCACAGTGTGTCTGCTCGTAGCGGCGTATTGCCTCTCCGAGCAGGCATATGTAAAGCCACCATGCAGGGGTTCTTCAGAGGCGGATCTGCACCGTAAAATACGTTGTGGGTCCGCTCATGTGAACGTACCCTAAGAGCAGTGAGACTGTGGAATTCTCTGCCTGAAGAGGATGGTCATGGTTAACTCGGTAAAATAATTTAAAAGCGGTCTGGGTGCATTTTTGAGAATAACAACATTACAGGTTATGGATTCTAGATCTATAGGGACAGAAGGTTGATCCAGGGATTTATTCTGATGCCATATTTGGAGTCGGGAAGGAATTTTTACCTCGAGTATGAGGGTTTTATGCCTTCTTCTGGATCAACTCAATAGGGACTCATTAGGGTTATAGGTTGAACTTGATGGACTCTGGTCTTTTTTCTACCTTATGAACTATGTTACTATGTTGTAAAGGGGTGTCTGATCGCGAGGGTCCTGCTCCTGGGGACCCCCGTGATCTCGGCTGCGGCACCCAAGACATGGAGCAAACTACACTCAGTGCCGGATGACTGGCGATATGGGGTGGAGGCTTGTGACGTCACGGCCATGCCCCGTTCGTGATGTGATGGCCACACCCCCTCAATGCAAGTCTTTGGAAAGGGGATATGATGTCAAGGGGCGGAGTACCCCTTTAAGCTTTGCACAGGTAAATGTTACCTTCACTTAGACTGCTTTGAAGGGGTACGCGAGGAAACTGAACTTATCAGACATGTATCCCTTATCCACAGAGTCCAACTGCTGGGACCTCTGCGATCAGACACATCTATCCTGGAGTTCTCCTTTAAGGGTGCTCTTGCTAGCACTTGTCTTCCTGATATTTTGATGAAAAAACTCAGGTCTACTTCCAGCTCAGGCCAACAGCAGATTCCTTTAAAGCCTCATGCATTCTAACCACACACTCCCCATATAGCGACATTTCAGCATTTCAGAGCCCCAAAACACACGTCTCTTCCTTATGCTGGTACCTCCTCTTGTAACCTGTCATCTAAGAAATTATTATTGCCGTATATTCAGAGCATGATATTGCCAGTCCACTACACCATAAACTCCAAGGTGCACAGATAGTGTGGGTCACAGTATAATGTAATGCAACATTGATATTATGTACACCGTAATTTACCTGGCAATTAAACATTTTCCTAAAATATTATTTTACATACGGGAAAAGCATAAGCCCTTATAAGCTGGATAACAGCAGTAAAGTTCCCCAGTAGGGATGACTGACTGTTACTTTTAACGTGTTTGGATTTGATTTTTTGTTTCTTTTTAAAGCTGTCAGCGCTTACGGTATCTTATTCTAAACATAGATAAGTAATTGTAGCATGCAGTGATCACTTGATATTTAAGGATCTGCGCCTGCACCCACTGAATCAGAGAAAATAACCGAATGCGGCTCAGCCTTCCAGAAAAACAGCATCTCATGTGCTCTGCATTCAGCATGAATGCTTCTCAAGGGGAACCGTGAATATATCTTGTGTCATATGGGCTTCCTGTTTATTTCAATAATCAATATTGGGACTATTTTATATGTGTTATGAGCTATTCAATAAGCAATTTTCATGACATTTTTGAATAATGTATGCCAAATTTTGGCACAGGTATGAATGGGTAGGTCCAAGATATACAGAGGGGGCAGGCTGTGGACCCCATTGTATGTCATGGCTAATATTTTAAACTGAATTCACTGGGCAGTGGGTTGTAAGAGTGAAGTGTGGATGGGAAGAGATCAAAATCATTAGATAAATGGTCACTGTGACAGATATTTCATAGTCAGCAGGGGATAAGGGCATGTACTAGGGTTGAGGTATGGGCCAATTTTCTTATTTGCTATGGGAACTCCTCTGTTGTGTGTACACCTTTGCTAATCTCTATAATGCATTAATATTACTAGTGCATTTTTTTCATTCTGATACATTGAACTTTACTAAATTAAATGAGAATGACAATAGTATGTATATATGTATGGCTTATGGCTCCATTAGATGTGTGTGTCTCACAATATGATGAAAAACATATACCTGTAGAATATAAGATTTTTTTTACATTTTAGTCATGGGGGCTGGGTAGCAGGCTGGGTCAAGTTTTTTGTTGGGCAAAAATTAATGAAAAATTATATATATATATATATATATATATATATATATATATATACACATATGAGAAAAGCTCAAGTGTCATAGAGGCTGTGCTGAGCTACAGCATACATGCCCCCTCCCTCCCCTACCCCACCCTGCCCTGCATGATTAATATACAGGTTTTGGCTCCAGCACTGAACCTTGCACAATAAGAAATTAAATACAGATGTGTGGCACTCACCAACATTAAAATAGTTTTTTTTGTGTGTGACATGGGATGCAGACCGCAAACACAGGAGACAGGGGTTTCACAGATCACCACCGCTTCATCATATGGACTATGAAGAATCCACTGTAAGCCACAAAACAGCTGTTTCCCTTGTTTGCTGTCTGCATCCCATGACCTTATCACAAAAAAAGAAAGAAATTGTTTTACTTGTGGTCAGTGCCAGGCATCTGTATTTCTTTTCTTATCGTATTGGACTACCTGCTATCTCTTAACATTGAGCACCACAATACAGAAGTATAAATAGTGCTTGGCATATCATGAATGCTAGATATCTTCAGATGGATAGTGTAAGACAGTGTAAGGACACAGCCCCACCTGAAAATGCCCAGTTGGCTATTTAGTAGGGATGCATTTATATATCGGCGGCTGATACATATCGGCCGAAAATAGCTATTTCGGCAAAATGCCGAAACAACAAAAAATGTGCCGATAGTGACCCACCTCCCCTGCCCGCCCACAGCACAAGTTACAAACACTGCCAGTGGCAGAGGCACTCGTGGGGGGTGCAGGGGGGGCCGGGCGCAACATCTAGGGGGGGCGCGCTCTCCGGGATAGGAATACTTCTTTTAATGTGCCCGGGCCGGCTCCCGTGTGTGGCTGCAGGTGGGGGCCGGCCAGAGCATATAAAAACTAATACTGTGTACTAAAAACCAGGGGTCCTCCAGCTGTTGTAAAACTACAACTCCCAGCATGCCCGGACCGGCAAAGTCGGTCCGGGCATGCTGGGAGTTGTAGTTTCACAACAGCTGGAGGCCCCCTGGTTTTTAGTATACAGTAATAGGTTTTATATGCTCTGGTCAGCCCCCGTCTGCAGCCACACACGGGAGCCGGCCCGGGCACATAAAAATAAGTATTCCTATCCCGGACATCCCTGTGTCCCGAAAAATCTTTTCGGGACATAAGGATGTCCGCCTGTCACTCACCATTCCCCGGCGTCCTCCTGCGATCCTCCTTCGGTCCCTCGCTTCTCCGCCTCTATTGTAATACGCACGGGATGTCACTGACGTCCCGTGCGTACAACCATAGAGACGCAGGAGGACCGCAGGATCGTCGCAGGAGAACGCGCGCTGGCCGGGGCCTGGTAAGTGACCGTGTCATCTTCTTGAGTGTTCCGGTCACCGCTCCTCGGGTCCCGGCACCTACTGCTATGGTCCATATGCCATAGCAGTAGATGTGACCCCGGGCCGGAGGAGCGATGACTGTGGGGGGGCAGCAGTACAGACATACAGCCTCCAGCCATACACTCTATATGGCTGGAAGCTGTATGTCTGTGGGATGGGGGGAAGCTGCCTACTATTGTGGGGGAACTGCCTAGAAATGTGGGGGGAGCTGCCTAATATTGTTGGAGTGGAGCTGCCTAATATTGTTGGGGGAGCTGCCTGATATTGTGGAGGGGAGCTGCCTAATATTGTGGGGGGGAGCTGCCTAATATTGTTGGGGGGAGCTGCCTAATATTGTTGGGGGGAGCTGCCTAATATTGTTGGGGGGAGCTGCCTAATATTGTTGGGGGGAGCTGCCTGATATTGTGGGGGGAGCTGCCTAATATTGTGGGGGGGGGGAGCTGCCTACAAATGTGGGGGGAGCTGCCTAATATTGTGGGGGAACTGCCTATTATTGTGGGAAACCTGCCTACTATTGTGGGGGAACTGCTGACCTAATGTGGGGGGAGCTGCCTAATATTGTGAGGGAGCTGCCTAATATTGTGGGGGAACTGCCTACTATTGTGGGGAACCTGCCTACTATTGTGGGGGAACTGCTGACCTAATGTGGGGGGGAGCTGCCTACAAATGTGAGGGGAGCTGCCTAATATTGTTGGGGGGGAGCTGCCTAATATTGTGTGGGAAGTGCCTACTATTGTTGGGGGGAGCTGCCTACTATTGTGGGGAACCTGCCTACTATTGTGGGGGAAATGCTGACCTAATGTGGGGGAGCTGCCTACTATTGTGGGGAACCTGCCTACTATTGTGGGGGAACTGCTGACCTAATGTGGGGGGGAGCTGCCTAAAAATGTGGGGGGAGCTGCCTAATATTGTTGGGGGGAGCTGCCTAATATTGTGTGGGAACTGCCTATTATTGTTGGGGGGAGCTGCCTACTATTGTGGGGAACCTGCCTACTATTGTGGGGGAAATGCTGACCTAATGTGGGGGAGCTGCCTACTATTGTGGGGGAGCTGCCTACTATTGTGGGGGAGCTGCCTACTATTGTGGGGGAGCTGCCTACTGATGTGGGGAAACTCCCGACCTAATGTGGGGGAGCTGGCAATCTAATGTGAGGGAATCTAATCTAATCTAATGAGCGGAGCGCTGCATTTTACCAGAAGACGGGGAGAAGTCATTTTCGGTATCGGTATCGGTTTCGGCCGGACATTTTTTTTTATTTCGGTTTCGTTTCGGTTCTGAAATTTCCATTTCGGTGCACCTCTACTATTTAGTCATACATTTTTAGTAAAAATATCAGGTGAATGCTATAAAATGTTCCAGAATTGTTATTTTATGAGGAATTCAAGTAGTTACTAAAAGAGACAGATCAGAAAAGGTCACGTGTTCTCTTTAAAAAAAAAAATCTCACGTTTTGTCAAGGTACAGTATGATTTACACAATGATTTAATTTCAATGCACTTTCAATAATTGTCAAACATTTCAAATACACTTTTTATGACTATAATCAACAAGTTCATATAATCTATAATCCAACAATATGTAACAAGTATCATCTTACCTTTATTTTTATGTGATGTAAATTGCTTTAACATATTGTAGTTGGTAAGTCTCTATATTTCTAATTATTTTATACTACAACAGAAACCACTTTCTATGGGAATAGTTCATCTCTTTATTTATACCATAATATAGTGCACAGTATTTCAATTAGAATCAGATTGGGGGCGGAGACATGCAAATTACCACTTTGACTTTTTCATTATGTGATCTCCCAGGTATAACAGCTTTAAATGAAGTATAAAGGTTGTCAGTACATTAGTCATTAATTCAACCCACAGAGAGTCAATTTGACCTTTTGGGCTTTGTTGTTAAAAAGGAAAAGGAAAGGTTCAGATGAAGATTGATATTCTTCACCACAGTAAAGTCTCTAGGCCTTATTAGTAGTCTTAACGAATGGGGTTTTTCTAAGACTATCAATTGTGTCATCTCATTGTTTTGTCATAAATTGATATTTTAATCATTATATATATTTTTTGAAAATCACAGATCTAAGAATAATATTTCTAGCATCTTCTCCGTCTATTTAAAGTGAAAACTAGAAGAGCTGTTTAATGTCTCGTATTCCAGTAAAGTAATAACATGATTTTTTTTTTGCCTGTAGAGTCGGCGGTTTATCTAGATAAATACAGCCTGTTCAGAGCCTGATAAGTAATATAGTATGATTCTTCTGTGTGATTATGTGTAAAAAGTAAAATAGGAAGGAGGAGCACTCTGTGTACATTGAAATAACTCCCATAGATTCCCATTTACTTTGATTCCTATCAGACTTTGCAAGATAAACTCATAATCATGGCCTAGATTTCCCAACACAAAGCAGGGTTATGGGCTGCAGATCAGCATGCTCGGTGGGGATGATAAAGGACCAATAAAGGATATGGCAACATAGGCATGGAAAAAAGGCTTGCCATGGAAATAATCGGGCTGGAACTCAGAGTCAATTCACATCCAAGTGTCAATATTGACAAAAGCTTAAGTATTTGTAATATGATGTGTAAATTATAGATATAAAAAAGTAATATCACTGTTGGCATCAAAAATTGGCATCATACTACGGAGTTGTAGCTAAGCTTTTCTTTGCCCAGAGTAAAGATTTAGCATGATGCCCCAGCCTTGTATCTAATAGACCAGGCCAAGGTAGAGTGGTTAACTGGTGTCCCCTGAGCACCCAGTACCCATGGCATATGACCTGCCAGCCTCTTTCCAACAAGCTAGTCCCCCAATCCAATATTACATCTCTAACTGCAATAAAAATGACTGTTCATAGTATTCAGGATATTGGGCAGACTAGATGGGCGAAATGGCTCTTATCTGCCGACACATTCTATATTTCTATGTTTCTTTGATGTTTTAGATGGCATTTGCCATCTGTAATCTACTTAGAGGCATGTATATTCGGGTGTCTCAATTTGTATGTTCTCATGGAACAGGAAACACATGACAGGTTCCTCTATAGCAGTATTCCTTGAAGTAGATAACGGGTTTTACCTGTTGGACTCTCATCTCTCGAAATCCAAGGATCCCTTCCCCCTCTGAATTTGTTTGCAAATGCCGAAAAAGAATTGAGGAGCTAAGAACAGCCGAGCCATCTGTTTCATGTAGTTTGCGTAACTCCTTTTGATATTAATGGGAATGCATAAATGGTTTATGTCTATTTTCGCAACTCTCTGTTCTACATATGTCAGCTGGGTTTGAGTTCTCAACCACCTCGCAAGGCTGGAGGGGGTTGGAGGCTTTTGAGCTTGATATAGGCGCAGATCTGCATCTATCAGATATTTATGGCATACCCTGTATATCCTGTGGATATGCCATAAATGTCCCAGATGGAAATACCCCTTTAAATTGTTGCTGTATGCCAGTTTAAAGTATTGATAATATGTCCCTTGGGAAGATGTCAATTGTTATACTGGTTTGACACTGGTTGACCCAACTACTGTTAGAGATGAACCAAGGTATTCCTTCCACTCAGCTGCAAAACCACAGCTATCAGGAGTTCACATGAAATGTCAGTCAAGTATGTGCATTACCGTTTGATGACTTTGATGGTAACAATTGTCTTCTATCAGGTGAATGATTTTTATTGGGTAAGTATTACATATAACCTTCTCTCCCTAACCTTACATGGTAATTAAAGAAGAAGAATAAAATAAAGAACCATGGACTATTTGTAATGTATTCCTCTGTACTGGTTTAGGACTTAAATTTGGCAGTCTATTAGCTGTTCAATGTAAGTGCGGAAATTTAGTCATGCCTTGGTATTTCCTTTGCTGAATTAACAGCTTTATGTGAAGAACCTAGTCTTTTTGCTAAAAAAAAAAAACTAAACAAAATGCTTGACTCAATGGGAAAAACAAACCAAAACCCTTCACTCTGGTCCTTTATTGAAGTCAATGGCCACATGTCTCAAAGAAACATTGCAAGCTGAGTATAAATGATCTGTAGTTTCTGGACACAAACTGAGCATTTTGGTCACTTTTGGTTCAAGCCAAATTACTGGGAAAAACGAAAACGTCCGTACAGATGTCAGTTTTCCTCTGACTTTTTAGTACAAAAGGCTGAGGGACCTGACATGAAGGACACATGGAGTCATCCTTAAGGCAACATTGAGTATACTCCTGTCTGCCAATGTGTCACTCATGTCCCCATGAATATAAGACTAAACCTGCCTAAAATAAAAGCTGCTACTTAATGAGATAACATAAACCATGATAATGCTGCATGGATGAAACACAGAATAAATGTGATATAGAGTGATATATATCTCCTTCCTGCCAATTCTACAGTCAAGACATAATATCAGTTTCAAAGCTTCTCAATGCAATGCAACTTCTGTTCATTATTTGCCTTGTAAATCTTTTACTCAGTGCCACGGCTGGCCTCATTTTATACGCCTGCTCCCCAGTTATTGGCAATCTGTTATAACACTAAATAGGCCAAGGATAACTAGAAGACGTTATAGTAGAAGGAGTCTTGCTGGCATCATAAAGATTAACCCCTTCATGCCTGAGAAACTTTCCATTTTTGCATTTTTGTTATTTCCTCTCGCCTTCTGAGTTATAACTCTCTTATTGTTTCATCTACAGAGCCATGTATGGGCTTGCTTTTTGTTGGACCAATTGCACTTTGTAATGACATCCTTAAATTTACTGTAAAGTATATATTTAAAAAATATATTTAATGCTCCAAACTGCCCTATTTGCACCACAATATATTTTTTTGTGTGCATTTTTCTGTTTAGGGGCCTTATTTTTTTGTTTAACAATCTGTATTTTTAGTTTTTATCTGTATTTTTGCATAGATATAACTTTTTGATCACCTTTAATTTAATCTGTTCTGATATGTGATGTGAATAAAAATCCGAAATTCTTGTGCTTTTTTTTTTATTTCTTTTTGTTTACACTCTTAATACTGGATCAATAATGTTAAATTTGATATATTTTAATATATTCTGTGAGCAGCTATTGTTTTTTTTACACTTTTTTTGTCCCCATAGGGACCATTCATAAGCAGTTGCTAGATTGCTTACACACATTAGGTTGGGCTGATCATGGCATCTAGAAGCTTAAAGGGGTACTCCACCCCTAGACATCTTATCCCCTATCCAAAGGATAGGGGATAAGATGTCAGATTGCCGCGGTCCCGCTGTTGGGGACCCCCGGGATCGCCGCAGCAGCACTGCGCTAGTATTGCTGCACAGAGCGAGTTCGCTCTTGTGTTTATGTCAGAACCGCTGTAAAATCAGCCACCCCTGTGCAAATCACCAATTTAGGCCTCAAATGTACATAGTGCGCTCTCACTCTTGAGCCTTGGTGTGCGCCCGCAGAGCATTTTACGCCCACATATAGGGTATTTCCGTTACAAATTTTGGGGGTCTTTTTTTCCTTTTACCGCTTGTGAAAATAAATACTTGTGAGTATGGGGAAACACCAGCATGTTAGTGTAAAAATTTTATTTTTTTTACACTAACAGGCGGATGTAGCCCCCAACTTTTCCTTTTCATAAGCTGTAAAAGGAGAAAAAGCCCCCCAAAATTTGTAGTGCAATTCCTCCCGAGTATGGAAATACCCCATATGTGACCCTAACCTGTTTCCTTGAAATAAGACGGGGTTCCGAAGCGAGAGAGTATCTTGCACATTTGAGGACTAAATTAGGGATTGCTTAGGGGTGGACATAGGGGTATTCTATGCCAGTGATTGCCAAACAAGGTGCCTCCAGCTGTTCCTATACTCCCAGCATGCCTGGACAGTCAGTGGCTGTCCAGAAATGCTGGTAGTTGTTTTGCAACAGCTGGAGGCTCCATTTTGGAAACACTGCCGTACGATATGTTTTTCATTTTTATTGGGGGAGGGGACAGTGTAAGGGGTGTATATGTTGTGTTTTACCCTTTATTATGTGGTAGTGTATTGTAGTCTTTTTAGGGTACATTCGCACTGGTGGAGGTTTACAGTGAGGTTTCCGCAGCTCAAACTTCAAGCAGGGAACTTACTGTAATCCCACCAGTGTGAATGTACCCTGTACATTCACATGGGGGGGGGGGGAACCTCCAGCTGTTTCAAAACTACAACTC
The DNA here is from genome assembly GCF_029499605.1 of Hyla sarda. Classification (NCBI taxonomy): domain Eukaryota; kingdom Metazoa; phylum Chordata; class Amphibia; order Anura; family Hylidae; genus Hyla; species Hyla sarda. The sequence continues at coordinate 70,904,141 of NC_079189.1, read as the reverse complement.
CCAGCATGTACTGACAGACCGTGCATGCTGGGAGTTGTACTTTTGCAACAGCTGGAGGCACACTGGTTGGAAAACCTTCAATTAGGTTCTGTTACCTAACTCAGTATTTTCCAACCAGTGTGCCTCCAGCTGTTGCAAAACTATAACTCCCAGCATGTTCTGATCGCTGAAGTGCATGCTGGGAGATGTAGTTATGCAACACCTGGAGGTGCGCAACTACAACTCCCAGCATGCCGAGACAGCTGTGATGACCAATAACAGGTTGACGGGCGGGGGGGTTAACTTTCGGTTTCCCCGTTCTGCCCATCCACAATAGTCGGGGAAGGATGGGGAAACCGATGGGGAAACCGACGGGGACCGGTGCCGAAGGTCCACTTACCCATCCAACGGCAATAGGTGACGGGGATCGGCGGGTGGATCCTACGGAAGCCTGTGAGTTGCCTAGCAACATCTGGAGGGCTACAGTTTGAGACAACTATACAGTGGTCTCTAAACTGTAGCCCTCCAGATGTTGTAAAACTATAACTCCCAGCATGCCTAGGCAGCTATTTGCTGTGTGGGCATGCTGGGATTTGCAGTTTTGCAACAGCTGGAGTGCTACAGTTTGAAGATCACTATACAGTGGTCTCTAAACTGTGGCCCTCCAGATCTTGCAAAACTACAACTCCTAGCATGCCCACACAGCAGTTTGCTGTCTGGGAATGCTGGGATTTGCAGTTTTGCAACATCTGGAGGGCTAGAGTTTAGAGATTACTGCACAGTGATCTCCAAACTGTGGCCCTCCAGATGTTGCAAAACTACAAATCCCAGCATTCCCAGACAGCAAACTGCTGTGTGGGCATGCTAGGAGTTGTAGTTTTGCAAGATCTGGAGGGCCACAGTTTAGAGACCACTGTATAGTGATCTCCAAACTGTAGCACTCCAGCTGTTGCAAAACTGCAAATCCCAGCATGCCCACACAGCAAATAGCTGCCTAGGCATGCTGGGAGTTATAGTTTTACAACATCTGGAGTGCTACAGTTTAGAGACCACTGTATAGTTGTCTCAAACTGTAGCCCTCCAGATGTTGCTAGGCAACTCACAGGCTTCCGTAGGATCCAGGGAGCCAGCCGCACGACATCGCCACCCGCCGATCCCCGTCACCTACTGCCGTTGGATGGGTAAGTGGACCTTCGGCACCGGTCCCCGTCGGTTTCCCCATCGGTTTCCCCATCCTTCCCCGCCTATTGTGGATGGGCAGAACGGGGAAACCGAAAGTTAACCCCCCCGCCCGCCAAACTGTTATTGGTCATCGCTCCTTGACGACCAATAGCAGGGATAGGAGGGGTGGCACCCCTGCCACCTCGCTCCTATTCCTTCAGGGGGACCGGGTCACCATAGACCCGTATGACCCGGAATAGCGCAAATCGCAAGTGTGAATTCACCTGTGATTTGCACGGGATGCCTGCTGAATGATTGGTAGAGTACAGACCCGTCAGAAGCGACCGACCAATAGCAGATTAGGGGGGGGGGGGGGGGGTTAAAGTTCGGTTCTGCCCACCCACAGTAGTCCGGGCAGAAAGGGGGAACCGACGATGACTGGCGCCGGAGGTCACACATCATCGGTGGCAGCAGCGGACAGCGATGGGCAGCTATGACGTGCGGCTGGCTCCCTGGATCAGGCTACGGAAGCCGGTGAGTTGCCTAGCAACATCTGGAGGACTACAATTCGGAGACCACTATACAGTGGTCTCTAAACTGTAGCCCTCCAGATGTTGCCAAACTACAACTCCCAGCATGCCCAGACAGCTGTTTGCTCTTTGGGCATGCGGGGATTTGCTTTTTGCTCTTTGGGCATGCTGAGATTTGTAGTTTTGCAACGGCTGGGGGGCTACAGTTTGGAGATCACTGTGCAATGGTCTCTAAACTGTAGCCCTCTAGATCTTGCAAAACTACAGCTCCCAGCATGCACGAAGAGCAAATGTGTTTCTCGCCATGCTGGGAGTTGTAGTTGCGTCCCTCCAGCTGTTGCATAACTACAACAGCTTGCCCTTCAGTGATCAGTACATGCTGGGAGTTATAGTTTTGCAACAGCTGGAGGCACACTGTCATGTTTTTTTTTTTTTTTTGCTGTTATGGCACCCTAGGGGCTTCCTAAATGTGACATGCTCCTCCAATTACCATTTCAGAAAAACTCACTCTCCAAAATCCCATTATAACTCCTTCCCTTCTGAGCCTTGTAGTACACCCACAGAGCACTTGGCATCCACATATGAGGTATTTCATTACTCGAGAGAAATTGGGTTACAAATTTTGGGGGTCTTTTTCTCCTTTTACCCCTTGTAAAATTTCAAAAACTGGATCTACAAGAACATGCGAGTGTAAAAAATGAAGACTTTGAATTTTCTCCTTAACTTTGCTGCCATTCCTGTGAAACACCTAAAGGGTTAACACACTTTCAATGTCATTTTGGATACTTTGAGGGGTGCAGTTTTTATAATGGGGTAATTTATTAGGTATTTCTAATAGGAAGACCCCTCAAATCCACTTCAAAACTGAACTGATCCCTGAAAAATTCCAATTTTGAAAATTTTGTGGAAAATTGCTGCTGAACTTTGAAGCCCTCTGATGTCTTCCAAAAGTAAAAACATGTAAACTTTATGATACAAATATAAAGTAGACATATTGTATATGTGAATCAATATATAATTTATTTGGAATATCAATTTTCCTTACAAGAGAGTTTCAAAGTTAGAAAAATGCTATTTTTTCTTAATTTTCATGAAATTTTTAGATTTTTCACCAACAAAGGATGCAAGTAACAACAAAAAATTACCACTATGTTAAAGTAGAATATGTCACAAAAAAAAAACTGTCTCGGAATCAAAATAAACGGTAAAAGCATCCCCGAGTTATTAATGCATAAAGTGACGGTAGTCAGAATTGCAAAAAAGGGCTCAGTCCTTAAAGGGTAGCTCCCACCATCCTATTTTTTTTTCTGTCCCTGCCTGTTGCCAATCTATCCCTAACCCCTCCCTGCTTTTAATTTTTATTTTTACTATATTAAAAATAACTTTTTTTCTGCCTGATAGTGTGCTCACTACCAGGCAGACTTCCCCAGCAGGCACCATGTCACTGATGCCTGCTGGGGGGAACTTCCGCCCTCAGTTCATCTACACAGGGTGCTTCCAGCTGTTTCACCACTACAACTCCCAGCTTGCCCTGACATCTATTGGCTGTCAGGGCATGCTGGGAGTTGTAGTATTGAAACAGCTGGAGGCACCCTGTATAGATAAACTATTAATTAGTTAAAAGCGGTGCTGCAGCGCTACAACGCTAGCCCGTTCCCTCTGTCAAATCCCCCCCACGCCATACCCCGTTCCCTCCATCAACCCCCCCCCCCCGCATACCCCGTTCCCTCATTACACTTACAGTTACTGCAGAGTCCGGCAGCGGGCGTGCAGGGACAGCGGCGGCGACGAGGCGGCTGCGATGTGCGGGAGGAGTAGCCTCCCAGCCAGTGGCTGGGGAGCCAATGCGCTCGCTCCCACCTGTCTGATTGACAGGCAGGAAGCGAGTGCAGCCTAACTGAAAAAGGACTGATTGCCAGGCCAAAATCAGTCCTTTTTCAGGCGTGACGTCACGCCAGGCTGCAGCCGGCCACTAGAAGGGTGACCCCTAGTGGCCGGTTTTTAAATGTAAATTAAATTTTTTAATTAAAAAAATAAAAATATAAGTATATCAGAGATATGTTGTAGTACATAAGTACTACAACATATCAAAAAATAAAGTTGGTGACAGTGCCCATTTAAGGTGAAAAAGGGCTCAGTCCTTAAGGGGTTAAGGTAAAAATGGGCTTGGTCCTTTAGGGGTTAAAGAGTACCTGTCATTTCAGTTGACTTTTCAGGATAAGCTGTCCTATGTGTGTGTGTACTTGAGGAGCAGTACTATTTCTGACCATTATATAACTTGTGTATGATATTTTTCAGCAGATTTCTGCTCTGCAGGCTTCATCTTTAACTTGCAAGTCTTATAGAGGAGTCCCCCCCCCCAACCTCCATAGACTTGCATTACTTGTCTTGTGCATCCTTCTCCATCTCCAAAGGCTTGTATTGATCTATGAATATTTTGTTTAAATGACATTGTCTATTTGAATCCGTTGAATGTTTTTTTTTTTGTGTTAAGGATAAAATATATATGAGCAAAATAATTCCCATACATTCAGCATGCTAAGCCATTTCCTGATATTCATGTTGGAGGCCAGAAGGTATTATGACTAAGCATTAGGGACACCCACAGGACATATAGGATGACGACAATCTGAGATGATGATGCCTTGCATTTTGTGTAATTGTGAAAGGCATGTGCTATATATAGACCCTGCATTATTGATGACCTTTTCAGTAGTATGGATATTTTACTCCTAGATATTCTTCTTCATTTCTAGGCTCATATCTGTCTAATTTCCCCATTTAATTACTGATTTGCTGCTTTTTTTTTTTCCTAAATATAAGCTCAAAGCTTCCCATATGTTACTGAATGTATATCACCCCGGGCACTCCATCAAACATCACATCCTAAATGACAAAACAATGCTTTCCCTGTGGATTCTGGAGCTAAATTTAGCAACCAACAAATTATTGTTCCTCTAGTTTCACAAATGTTGTGAGTACCTTTGAAAACGGCAGAATTTTATTAAATGATGATTTACAATGTATAATAAATTAGCGTTAAGGGTCAGGATAAGCTTCCTTTCAAGGACTCGGAACGAAATTTGAAGGAACGAACCCATTTCTTATGTTCACGTTATTGGTACAATGTCTAGATAGCTAAACTTTTGATAAATGTCGTATGATTTTGGCAACAGCTGCATTTCCACTATTAGCTTATTACTATAAATTACATTCAATTAGAAGCCGCCAAATTTGCAAGAAAATAAATAAATGATGCTGTTTGTTAAGTAGCTGCACACTAGCTATTTGTTTTTATCTAATATTTTTACATTGCATTAATATTTTACAAGCCGTCTGTTTTTTCCTGAATCTTATTATTATTATTTTTTTCTTTTTTTGGCTCGGTAACAATCCACTGACTGCAGATAGAGATTCATTACTCTGATATACTTTCGCAGCACAATAGAAGTTATGATGACAACCCAATTTGACAGCATATAGCTAGCTTATTCTAAATAATGCCAGGGCTATTTATTCCATCTAGGTTATAGCTGGCAGTTTATGTTGCCCTGAGCTTCAAATGACAGAGTTAACATTACATTACAACCATCAAAATGTAAAGGGATCGCCTGCTTGCAAAATCCAATTTTGGAAAAAAGTTCCTTGATAATAAACTGATCATAAGATATCCATTGCTGTGACCCATAGACAACTGATATAATATTTGGGGAACCCAATAGTGCCGTTCAAGGAAAAATGTAACACTGCGTGGTTTTCATTAAAAACAATATACTATTTTTGACCAACCAGAGTGCCAGAGGATATCTTTAGTAGGAGGTCCAGGCTCAAAAGAACAATAACAACCAAAGCACAGTAAATGAGATTTGGGGTCTGGGTCTACAATAATGAAATCAATGTATATGATGGGTAAAACCCCTTTTTACTGGTCTACCCATTGGGGTTGACTACTCAATAAAAACGGTTTGGTAGATTCCATAATATATTATAAAGTTACACTGTCGTTTATCTGAAATGAGGTTGGCAAAGTAATGTTTTTTTTATAGATAATTTTTCTAAATCATTAGGTGTGGTGTACGGTGATTGAAACAGAGACAGTAATGGAAAACATGGCAAGGCAAAGAGTCTTGCGGTAGCCACCCGACAGAAGAAGATGTGCTCTGGATTAACTATCTTGACTAAGAGCCCTGGATTGTTTAGAGTGACCGTTCTTTTGGTAAACATATCTTTAACAATTCCTGGTTTGTACAGTTCAGTGCTGATTATAGCTTCTGCTATGTCAGTCTGTACCTGGTGTTTCAAGCTAGTAATTCGTTTTTTTGTCCTTTCCTGGAGTTATTTAGAAATTCCTTGGTTCTTTTTGTGTCAGCCTTGTTTTTGTAAATTGCAGCTGTTTTGTTCTTTTTGTATTGTTTCTTGTTGTTTTTCATACAAAGAGGTAGTACAAGGTTTCTACAGGGACATTACACAGACAGTTATGGCAGTGGTGTATTTTGGTTTTATGCTGCCATATACTGAACCAATCACAACCAATGTGTAATTTTTTTGTATATATATATCAATTTTCTCTGCTCTGCTAACAGCATTTAATAATATGCTTTTCAGTACATACATTACCATAGGAAACAATGACTTGAAAGGACTCACTGACATCTATGGGAGAATTTTCTAGACATGCTCTGTGACCTGTACAGCAACTTAACTCTTTTTGTCACATTTACTGTTACATCTTTCTGGGCTGAGCACTATGAGCTGGCCTACCAAGGAATTAGTTAACTTAATGGGAGGTGCGGGGGGGGGGGGGGGGGTTGTATATATTATACAGTTATCTTTATGGCTGTATAATGTATACAGTGAAGAGAGTCATACTTACCATCTCATCTCTGGTACGGGCCTCTTCATGTGAAGCCCCAGCTCTAGTAATGATGTCACGAGGGGGCAGAGCTACACAAGAAGAGGCCTGGACAAGGGACAAGATGATAAGTATAACTTTCTTCCCTTTATACACATAGATGGCTGTATAAAGTATACCCCCCCCACCCCAAGGAGTTAACTCAGTGCTAATTAACTCCTTTGTTGATGGGCTGAGCTGTACTCCTGGCTATTGAACCCAGCAATGTTTGAAAGTTTGGCAAGCCGTGTACCCCCCAAAGTTAGGATTGAATTTAGTTTCAGGGGGCTCGGCTCGTTTAACTCTAATCATTATCTATATTGTAGATATAATTTTTTATAAAATTCTAGGAAAAGTATATTACTTTGTGGGGATGGATGCTAAACTGAATCTCTAAAACAGAGTTTCCCAACCATTGTGCCTCCAGCTGTTTCAAAACTACAACTCCCAGCCAAAGTCTGTCTGTGCATTCTAGGAGTTGTAGTTACGCAACAGCTAGAGGCACTGGGTTGGCACTGATCAATTCTATAAATAACCTCTTTCCCATTGATTTTGGCGATTGTACCATCTTTAGTTGTGTACTGCTTGAACTGTGATGCCATGATGCTAAACATCAAATCAAGACATCTTGGTGTTACTTTATGCCCTTGTTCAGACCTCAAAATGAGTTAATCAGAAGAACACGTTAGACTTCAGAAGAAGAACATTCTGCAAACACATTGTATCTCTTTTACTGTTATTCATCTTGCATGACAATCAATTTTACATCACTACGTGTGCCTCTCGTGATTACAGCCATATATTATTCATAACTCAGTAGGTTTAATACAATTTTGCCCATTATTCATTTTTATGGAAAAATGGTTTAAAAACACTTTATGAATGGCATGACAATAGTTATATAGTCTTTTTCAATCCTTTATCACAGTTTCCACAAAGAGCAAGACTTATTACTGGAAGGATTCTCTCCTCCTGGAAGAAATTAGAAAAGATGCGGACACTTTATGATATAATTTACCTAATGGCCATCATATATTTTAATATAAATAATGCATTGTATTATAAATTGTCTGTCTGCAGATAGAGTGGTGTCAGTACATCCTTTATCTGTTGGAAACAACTGTTCTCACAACATATAAACTGCTGACAGAAATTCTACAATTACTCTAATTAATAACATATCCTTCTGACGCTACAAGGAAATTGTTTTTGCTTACAATAAATAATTCTCACAAATAGCTAGAAATACTTCATCCGAATTTTACTGTAACAAATTCATTTATTAGCCAGAGCCCAGGGGGTTATGGACCGCCATAACTATCAGTAATGGATTTTTTTTTAGGTTTTTACTTTTGCCTAAGGGGAGAGCTAGTCCACCTCTGAATGGCACAGTAATTGTCATTGTGGCAGATGAACCTCTAAGGGTGTAATCACATGGTCAGGCTTTTAATTGAAATTATTGAATACAAAGCCACGGATGTATCTGAAAAGAGGAGTATTTTCTTTATGTGTCCTCCATTTAGGATATGTTTCTGGCTTTGAATTTACTATCTTCCTGTATACCTATCTCATAAAGTGATGACGCATCGGTAGGACAAGCCCCATCATTTTATGATGGATAGGATCCAACCTCTGATATGGTCACAGAATGAAGGGAGCACAATACTGTAGTGCTGCATTATTTTGAGGGTTTTACCTGCACAGCAGCATTACTAGCCAGTCCTATACACAGAGGTACCCTGCATTGCAATGGGGCAACTTTGCAGGGCAAAAAAGGAGAATCCTCCTCAATCTTGCAGTCACACTGATCAAAAATGGATGCATTATCCTAGTGCTATGTCCAAGGGTTTGCTAGGATCAGGGACAAAAGCCCCATGGCACATTTAATAATAATAATAAAACAAATAATATATAAAAATAAAACAAATAATATTTAATAATAATAACAATTATATATATATATATATATATATATATATATATATATATATATATATACAGTAACCCCCCGACCTACGATGGCCCCGACATATGATAAAATCGACATACGATGGCCTCTCAGAGGCCATCGCATGTCGATGTCAGCATCGACATACGATGCTTTTATATGTCGGGGCCATCGCATTAACTGCTATCCGACAGCGCAAAATGCTTAAGCTGCTGTCGGATAGCAGTGTAATGTGCCCCAGCAGGTTCACTTACCTATTCCCGCTGCTCCGGGTCCACTTCGCGATCCTCCGGTGTCTTGCGCATCTTCTCCAGGGTCCAGGCCTCGCTTTCCGGCGTCGTTATTACGTCACTACGCACGCCGCGCCGGCGCAGCAGCGTAATAACGTCACCAGAAAGCGAGGCCCGGACCCTGCAGAAGATGCGCAAGACACCGGAGGATCGCAAAGAAGGCACCGGAGCAGCGGGACAGCATCGAGAGCCCCTGGGACAGCATCGGGAGCGGTGAGGACCTGGTCCGGAGCGACGGGGACAGGTGAGTACAGCTTCCTATACTTTACAGTGCTCGGATCCCTCAACATACGATGGATTCGACAAACGCAAAAGTAGTTTGAATGTAAAAAACAGTGGTTTATTCCATGAAAATACAAGCAAGCGACGTTTCAGCTGCCAGTGCAGCCTTTTTCAAGCAACACAATAGTGACCATACAAAGTATTTATATGTAAATGAACAAACACATCAATCAAATAGGTGGTACATCAATTAGTGAAAAGAAGTTACAAAAAGGTGCATTTAAGATATAGGGTCATTTCGACCACTATAATGACAATATTGCACAAGTGCCCAGTGATATGTTAAGATAAAATTACATATGAAAAAAGCTACACATATTATAGAAATGACATTTTAACGATAATTACAACAGGTGAATCGGATAATTAATAAACGAACAAGGCGGGGGCAAGGTGGTCGCACCCATCGTACCTGTCTCTATGTGTAGAATCGTCGTTGCTATGGGTAACAGTAGAGTCCGATTGTATAGTACATGTCTCCGCGCGCTCCGAACGCCAGGAGCGGCCCAGTGACTGCCCCACGTCACATGACCTGGGCGTCACGTGACCACTCCCTAGTCTGCGAGTGCGCACAAGGGGAAGAGTGTCGATGCTGCCATGATGTGTAAGGGAAGACCGGGCAGTCAAACGGCGTGATCCGAGGCGCGCCCAACCAAGGGCACGAATCAGAGCACAGTCGCGGCCGCACGGTCTGAATATGTGTTGAGATGATCTTAGGTGCGGCACAGAAAAGAAGGCGTACATCTGATCACAGGCAGTGTGTATATGATCAAGGTGCATGGATACAATAAATGAAAATACAAATGTGTGGGTGGGAATAGAGTGTGTGAGTAAAGCATGGAGAGTGATAAAATAAAGGAGTGTGATGTGAATAGAGCAAAGAAGAAATAAAAATAAAAGATAAATAAAATTGTAAAATAAAAAAGGATAAAGTTAATAGATACTAAATAATAAACATATGATAAATAATAAAAAAAAAAAAAAAGATAATGAAAAAATTAATAAATGCTAAATAATAATAAATAATAAAAGAATAATAAATGATAAATAAAAATAATAAAACAGTAAAGTAAAATGATGGATATAAGACTTGGTGCAGTCAAGGCAGTAATCCCGGCTCCACACATAAATGTCACACACATCGGGCTATTGTTCGCCCAAACCCCTCGACTGCCCCTGCTCGTCCCAGATAAATGGGGGAGTCACCACGAGGTCCCCGTCTGCAGCATATGTCAGCTCGGGTCCATGGTGGTAGGCTTCTGGAGGTGGGTATTTTACCCAGGGCAGCCCCGCGATCATCTATCACTCACTGAGCACGGGTACCAGAAAGTATTTAGTGCCATCTGTATAAACACTATAAATTAATGCTCACTGGAATAAATCCAAGTTGGAGTAAAATCAAAATAAGAAAAATGAGAAATAAAAAATAAAATTAAAAAAAAATTAAAAAAAAAAAAAAAAAAAAACGATACTTTTTACCTCCAGACCACCGGCACCGCCATGGGCACGAATGTGGCGCCCACGTACGCCAACGTGTACATGGCGGTGCTGGAGGAAGACCTTGTCTATGTGTCCCACCACTCCGATAATCTATTGGGGTGGTGGAGATACATAGACGACGTCTTCCTGGTCTGGAAGGGCACGGAAGACTCTCTATTTGCTTTCCATCACTTTTTGAACTCTATAGATGTGCATATTAAATTTACGTTAACTCACTCACGAAATTCCGTTAACTTTTTAGACACATTAGTCTCTATTCAGGACAGAAGACTTGTAACCAATTTATACGTTAAACCCACTGACACCAACTCCATGCTACATTTCAGGAGCAATCACCCTCGCCCAATGGTGCGTTCGCTGCCGGCAAGTCAAATGCTGCGGGCACGCCGCATCATTGAGCGGGATGAGGAAGCTGAATTAGCATTGGATAAGATGGTGAATAACTTTCTTCAACGCGGTTATCCACCACGATTATTAAAAGATAGCAAGAAAAAAGTGATGGAAATGAACAGGCATAACCTTATACATGAGTCTAGAAACCGCTCATCTAGCTCTAGAATCGCTTGTGTTACAACATTTAGTTCACACTCCAGCCAATTAGCTAGAATAATTAATCGACATTGGAAAATTCTACAAGAAAGCTTCCCGAATATCCCTGAGCTTGGGAGGCCTCCTCTAATGTCTTATAGGAGGTCAAGCAACCTCAGGGATAGACTTGTGAAGACGGACATATCAAGATGTATTTCGACACAACGGTATCTAACCGTACAAAATAAGGGGTCATATCCCTCTTGCCAGTGTATCAATTGCCCACAGATGTTGAAGGGACCCCAGTTTATACATCCTGTCACCGGCAAGATTCATAAATTGAAACACTACTTAACGTGTACCTCGACATTTGTTATCTATATCCTGGTATGCCCATGTGGTCTCATCTATGTGGGTGAGACCACGTGGGATTTCAAAACTCGCATTAACCACCATAGATACACGGTTCGCAAAAAACGACTTGACTTGCCGGTGGCTAAACATTGCACAGAAAAAGGCCACTCGGAATGGGATCTGAAATTTGTCCTGGTGGATCATGTCCCCCCATTAAAGAGGGGGGGCGACCGCACCAGTAAACTTAAGAAATTGGAACTTAAATGGATCTTTGAGACACAAGCCCTCAAACCCAGGGGGCTAAATGTAGATTTTACCACTACGCCTCAAATTTACAATGCATAACATTGGTGTCAGAATGAATTGATGTATTCTTTGAGTAGGGTAGTGACCGTTCACATATACTACTCTAATTACAATTGAACACTATTATGTTCTTTTAATAAAATGTTTTTTTTTTTTTTTTCAGATAATTTTGGGAACAAGGTGGCCGCAGATACTCCTACCTATAATCTCTTAAATGTGACATGTATAGAAAAGTACTAGAGATTTTGTCTTTGCTGCCATGGTAAAAAAGTAAAAAATAAATGCCACGTTGCTTCACTACTAGTGTATTTTTCACACATTTGTATTTATCTACACCTCTTTTTTTCCAATACCTGAACACATTCTTTTTTCTTTACACTATATTCCTTATTTTTTATTTTTTTATATTGTTTACATATTTTATTTTGGCTTCATTCACTTATTATTTATTTATTAATTATTTGCCATTATCACTCTTTATTTTATTTTGTTTTTGCCTTTCTTTACATATCTTATTATTTTATTTATTTATTTATTTTACTTACTTTATTCAAGTATTTCATTTTTATATAAAATTTTTTTAATTTTATTTTTTATTTCTCATTTTTCTTATTTTGATTTTACTCCAACTTGGATTTATTCCAGTGAGCATTAATTTATAGTGTTTATACAGATGGCACTAAATACTTTCTGGTACCCGTGCTCAGTGAGTGATAGATGATCGCGGGGCTGCCCTGGGTAAAATACCCACCTCCAGAAGCCTACCACCATGGACCCGAGCTGACATATGCTGCAGACGGGGACCTCGTGGTGACTCCCCCATTTATCTGGGACGAGCAGGGGCAGTCGAGGGGTTTGGGCGAACAATAGCCCGATGTGTGTGACATTTATGTGTGGAGCCGGGATTACTGCCTTGACTGCACCAAGTCTTATATCCATCATTTTACTTTACTGTTTTATTATTTTTATTTATTATTTATTATTCTTTTATTATTTATTATTATTTAGCATTTATTAATTTTTCCATTATCTTTTTTTTTTTTTTTTTTTATTATTTATCATATGTTTATTATTTAGTATCTATTAACTTTATCCTTTTTTATTTTACAATTTTATTTATCTTTTATTTTTATTTCTTCTTTGCTCTATTCACATCACACTTCTTTATTTTATCACTCTCCATGCTTTACTCACACACTCTATTCCCACCCACACATTTGTATTTTCATTTATTGTATCCATGCACCTTGATCATATACACACTGCCTGTGATCAGATGTACGCCTTCTTTTCTGTGCCGCACCTAAGATCATCTCAACACATATTCAGACCGTGCGGCCGCGACTGTGCTCTGATTCGTGCCCTTGGTTGGGCGCGCCTCGGATCATGCCGTTTGACTGCCCGGTCTTCCCTTACACATCATGGCAGCATCGACACTCTTCCCCTTGTGCGCACTCGCAGACTAGGGAGTGGTCACGTGACGCCCAGGTCATGTGACGTGGGGCAGTCACTGGGCCGCTCCTGGCGTTCGGAGCGCGCGGAGACATGTACTATACAATCGGACTCTACTGTTACCCATAGCAACGACGATTCTACACATAGAGACAGGTACGATGGGTGCGACCACCTTGCCCCCGCCTTGTTCGTTTATTAATTATCCGATTCACCTGTTGTAATTATCGTTAAAATGTCATTTCTATAATATGTGTAGCTTTTTTCATATGTAATTTTATCTTAACATATCACTGGGCACTTGTGCAATATTGTCATTATAGTGGTCGAAATGACCCTATATCTTAAATGCACCTTTTTGTAACTTCTTTTCACTAATTGATGTACCACCTATTTGATTGATGTGTTTGTTCATTTACATATAAATACTTTGTATGGTCACTATTGTGTTGCTTGAAAAAGGCTGCACTGGCAGCTGAAACGTCGCTTGCTTGTATTTTCATGGAATAAACCACTGTTTTTTACATTCAAACGACTTTTGTGTGCTGCGGCATCCTCCCTAGATGACTGACTTGCTTTGACCAAGCTCTTTTCGCCGCTTGCACCAGCACTATGATACAATAGGACGTGCTGCTCCAATCTGGTTTTTGTTATATATATATATATATATATATATATATATATATATATATATATAAAAAAATAAATGGCAATAACAGCACACCTCTGAATAATACAGCTATGCATCTACTGCATAATGTAATTATATAAGGGCACAATAACTTCTCCTCATCATGACCACATATATATTGCAAAGACCAATACAATACCAATACAGTGCCCATATAGTGGTTACATGCTAGCACTACACTGGGCTTTCTAGGATGTGATCTTACTGTAGGCCTCATAGAAGTGATTACAGTGCAATTACATCCAGTGACTCACAAGTGATGTCTTTTATGAACACAGTTGTTCTCTTTTCTTCAGATTGTCATAAAGTCTTCTCCTGACTACAGTATTTCTCTGCAGAGTTTGGTGCCCCCTTAGCTCATCCCCTAGTTAACACTATGACTCACTTACTACTAGACAATTGTCCTCTGAGTCCTCTGGTGCTACAGACAGAAGAAACTGGTAGGGACAGAAGAAACTTCAGTTTCCAGGGTACATTAGTTTTTCTTGCCCCTACAGTATTTTTGCTCAGTTGAGCAACTTCCCAGACCTTTATTTTGGGTTCCACATTTTTTCTTGTGGTGCAGACAAGTATCTAATAAAGGTTATATTTTAATGCATACTTCAGTTTGGTCTTTTGTTTTGTGGTATGGTGTTGGAATGAAAATTAGTAGACGGTGGAAAGAACAAACATTGTATATGTGTACTGAAAACCACATTTATATGCATTCAGCTGGACCAGCATCCAGCATCAAATGTCCAATAGTAGCCTGTTCCTTAGTAATGTTACACTAATAGGTCTCACACACATGACAAAGCTATATGCACAGAACCTGTACACTGGCGCACAGAGGGACAGCATTACGTTCTTGCCTAGAAGCATTGCTTCTGTAATATATCATGAGATGGAACATGCCACATTTGTTTTCTCATGAGATAAAACAGTAAGGGCCAATGGACTTATATGGGTGCAGTACTTTATATCTTTAAGCTCATCAATCATGGGCTTCAGATTGTTCCATTCTGGTCAAGGACACGCTTCCTATACCCTAAACCTTCAGGGATCGCTAAGGGCTATACATTCAGTCAGAAAGTGCTGTGCCAAATAGCACAATTCTCATTGGTTTTATTTCCTTGATTTTTATTTTTTATTTTTAAGAAAAAGATTCCCTGTCAGTTAATAAGAAAAACTCAATGAACTCTCAACCTTCTCTTCATTGTAACATACTAAGACCTTCTATTACAGTTATAGGGAGCTCAATTACAACAGAGGGTAAAGATATATCAAGCAAAACCTGGCAATACATGCTAATCCGATGCTCCTCCATGTTGGATATTGCTTTCTTCTTCCAGGAATAATTGTTGGGATTAAGGTATCATAGCTATAATTACATTGTGTCGTGTAACATAGAAACATAGAATTAGAGATGTGCGAATTTTAGAAAAATTTGATCCGGCCGATTCGCAGAATTTTCCCCCAAAAATCTGAATTTATTTGCGGCAAATCGCTAATAAAAATGGCTATTTCTGGGCTACAGAGAGCCTCAATAGGGGTGTAGAACACTTTGCCTTGCCGTAACACGAAAGGAGTGTGCTGGGTTAGTGAAATAATACTGTTATTCAGTATGACATGCAGATTACAGGCATCGCTATTAAAATCACTGCTGCAGAGTGTCTGGATGTGGCAGAAGGGTTGGGAGACCATATGGCATCACAATTGAAGAGATTAAAGATTGTTAAAAAAAAATGTAAATCCTTCATTGACCGTCCGTCACGAGGTATTGGTGGTCCGCCGCGAGGTGACCTACCACCTGTTCCAGCCCCTGCCTCTCTCTGTCTTACTCTGTGTGGAACTGCAAATATTTCATTTACTCAGTTATGGTTCATTGGAGGCCATCTCCAATCTGTTTAATTGGATTATTGTGGTAATTCCAGAGGTAATATATGACGTCGACTAGAGAGGAGAGAATTTAAAAAAAAAATATTTGTCCGATTTGATTCACTCATCTCTATTGAGGACCCATTGGAGGGCAAGTCTGGTGCCAACAGCCGTGGTAATTCCAGTTCCAATAGTGTATACTTGCTGCAGTGTGTAATTTTCTGTAGTGAAAAAGCTTGTACTTGTATCTTAAAATCGAGCTGGCGGTGTGCAGCAAGGCCATCTACCGCCTGTTCCAGGCTCTGCCTCTCAGTGCACCCCCATGCTCTTGAGTGTCCACTTGAAAAGGGAGGAACTGCAGTTCCAGCAACTTGAACAGGAGCACATTCAGCTTCTGTGTTGTTGGATAAGTAGGGGAATAAACCTAGAAGTGGCTGCAGTGGAAAAGCTTGTACTTGTATCTTAGAAATCGAGCTGGTGGTCCTTTGCCAGGTGAGCCACCACCTGTTGCAGCCCCTGGCTCTCAGCCGCCCCCTGACTGTGAAAGTGCAAATGTTTCTTTTAATCAGTTATGGTTCATTGTTATCGTTCCAACCTGTTTCATTAGAATCTTGTGGTAATTCCAAAGATAATATATGAAGTCGACGACCATAGGGCCTCAGTCTTGAAATGATTACATTGATTTTTTTAAATTTACGACTTTGATTAGATTCACAAGTTTAATGTCTCGGGTGCTTTGAACTAATACTGTATGATCACAAAACCCAATATAACAAGGAGTCACATGGCAGCACAGTGACAGAGCCTAGAGGTGGCAGCAGCCTGACGAGACCATAGTGCCACACAATAGAAAAGATTAAAGATATTTTGTAAAATTTTAATTGAAGATTGTGCCACCATATGGTCCCCTCATGCCAACAGCATGAGGAGACCATATGGTGGCACAATGGCACAATGATGTGGCAGGAGCATTAGGAGACAATATAGTAGCTGTCACGATTCGGCTGGCAGGAGGTGGATCCTCTGTGCCAGAGAGGGATTGGCGTGGACCGTGCTAGTGGACCGGTTCTAAGTTACTACTGGTATTCACCAGAGCCCGCCGCAAAGCGGGATGGTCTTGCAGCGGCGGTAGTAACCAGGTCGTATCCACTAGCAACGGCTCAACCTCTCTGACTGCTGAAGATAGGCGCGGTACAAGGGAGTAGACAAGAGCAAGGTCGGACGTAGCAGAAGGTCGGGGCAGGCAGCAAGGATCGTAGTCAGGGGCAACGGCAGGAGGTCTGGAACACAGGCTAGGAACACACTAGGAAACGCTTTCACTGGCACAATGGCAACAAGATCCGGCGAGGGAGTGCAGGGGAAGTGAGGTATACATAGGGAGTGCACAGGTGAACACACTAATTAGACCAACTGCGCCAATCAGTGGCGCAGTGGCCCTTTAAATCGCAGAGACCCGGCGCGTGCGCGCCCTAAGGAGCGGGGCCGCGCGCCGGGACAGGACCGACGGAGAGCGAGTCAGGTACGGGAGACGGGGTGCGCATCGCGAGCGGGCGCCACCCGCATCGCGAATCGCATCCCGGCTGGGGGCGGTATCGCAGCGCACCCGGTCAGTAGATCTGACCGGGGCGCTGCAGTAGCGAGGATGCTGCGAGCGCTCCGGGGAGGAGCGGGGACCCGGAGCGCTCGGCGTAACAGTAGCAGAATGACCAATAAAACCACCATACTGTTATGGGATAATACCACCATGCTGTGACTGGATAACACCACCATGCTGTGACTGCATAACACCACCATGCTGTGACTGGATAATACCACCATACTGTGACTGGATAATACCGCCATACTGTGACTGGATAACACCGCCATGCTGTGACTGGATAATACCACCATCCTGTGACTGGATAATACCACCATGCTGTGACTGGATAACACCACCATGCTGTGACTGGATAATACCACCATCCTGTGACTGGATAATACCACCATACTGTGACTGGACAATACCACTATGCTGTGGCTGGATAACACCACCATACTGTGACAGGATAACACAACCATACTGTGACTGGATAATATCACTATGCTGTTGCTTGATAATACCACCATGCTGTGACTGGATTATACCACCATCCTGTGACTGGATAACACAACCATACTATGACTAGATAAAACCACCATACTGGGACTGGATAACACCACTATACTATGACTGGATGACATCACCATGCTGTAACTGGATAATACCACCATACTATGCCTAGATAACACCACCATACTGGGACTAGATAACACCACCATACTGTGACTGGATAATACCACCATGCTGTGGCTGGATAACACCACCATGCTATGACCGGATAACGCCTCCATACTGTGACAGGATAATACCACAATATTTTGACTGGATAATACCACTATGCTTTGACTGGATAATACCACCATGTTGTGACTGCATAACACCACCATGCTGTGACTGGATATCACCACCATGCTGTGCTTGGATAATACCACCATGCTGTGACTGGATATCACCACCATGCTGTGCCTGGATAATACCACCATGCCCTGACTGGATAATACCACTATGCTGTGACTAGATAACATAACATACTGTCACTGGATAACATCACAATACTGTGACTGGATAATACCACCATACTATGCCTAGATAACACCACCATACTGGGACTAGATAACACCACCATACTGTGACTGGATAATACCACCATGCTGTGACTGGATAATACCACCATGCTGCGACTGGATAACACCACCATACTGTGATTGGATAATACCACCATGCTGTGAATGGATAATACCACCATGGTGTGACTGGATAAAAAAAGCATGCTGTGACTGGATAACACCACCATACTGTGACTGGATAACACCACCATGCTGTGACTGGATAACACCACCATACTGTGATTGGATAATAAAACCATTCTGTGACTGGATAATACCCCTATGCTGTGACTGGACAATACCCCCATGCTGTGACTGGATAACACCACCATGCTGTGACTGGATAACACCACCATGCTGTGACTGGATAACACCACCATACTGTGACTGGATAACACCACCATGCTGTGACTGGATAACACCACCATGCTGTGACTGCATAACACCACCATGCTGTGACTGGATAACACCACCATGCTGTTACTGGATAATAAAACCATGCTGTGACTGGATAATACCCCTATGCTGTGACTCGAAAATACCACCATGCTGTGACTGGATAATACCACCATGCTGTGACTGGATAATACCACTATGCTGTGACTGGATAACACCACCATACTGTGATTGGATAATACCACCATGCTGTGACTGGATAATACCCCTATGCTGTGACTGGATAACACCACCATGCTGTGACTGGATAATACCACCATGCTGTGACTGTATAATACCACCATGCTGTGACTGGATAACACCACCATGCTGTAACTGGATAACACCACCATGCTTTGACTGGATAACACCACCATGCTGTGACTGGATAATATCACCATGCTGTGACTGGATAATACCCCTATACTGTGACTGGATAACACCACCATGCTGTGGCTGGAGAATACCACCATGCTGTGACTGTATAATACCACCATGCTGTGACTGGATAACACCACCATGCTTTGAATGGATAACACCACCATGCTGTGACTGGATAATATCACCATGCTGTGACTGGATAATATCACCATGCTGTGACTGGATAACACCGCCATACTGTGTGTTAGGTTTGACCTCAAAGGCCGAGACGTCTTCTGTCGGCGGATGCCCAATTAGTGAGTGGAAGGCTTGTAAGGGGCTGCAGTTACCCTACTTTCCTTTCACACCAACTGCCACTCAAATCAATACACAGACACATCAGCTGTGACCAAGTCGAGTGCAGTCTCTAAGACTGGCTCTTTACTTAAAAAGCTTTCTTGTACACGTATATAGAGCATGCGCAGTAAACATTAAATTGTATCAAAGACAGCAAACAGTGAATCTTCATAGTCAGCAAAAAATTAGATACAAGGTGTCACGATTCGGCTGGCAGGAGGTGGATCCTCTGTGCCAGAGAGGGATTGGCGTGGACCGTGCTAGTGGACCGGTTCTAAGTTACTACTGGTATTCACCAGAGCCCGCCGCAAAGCGGGATGGTCTTGCAGCGGCGGTAGTAACCAGGTCGTATCCACTAGCAACGGCTCAACCTCTCTGACTGCTGAAGATAGGCGCGGTACAAGGGAGTAGACAAGAGCAAGGTCGGACGTAGCAGAAGGTCGGGGCAGGCAGCAAGGATCGTAGTCAGGGGCAAAGGCAGGAGGTCTGGAACACAGGCTAGGAACACACAAGGAAACGCTTTCACTGGCACAATGGCAACAAGATCCGGCGAGGGAGTGCAGGGGAAGTGAGGTATACATAGGGAGTGCACAGGTGAACACACTAATTAGACCAACTGCGCCAATCAGTGGCGCAGTGGCCTTTTAAATCGCAGAGACCCGGCGCGCGCGCGCCCTAGGGAGCGGGGCCGCGCGCGCCGGGACAGGACCGACGGAGAGCGAGTCAGGTACGGGAGTCGGGGTGCGCATCGCGAGCGGGCGCCACCCGCATCGCGAATCGCATCCCGGCTGGGGGCGGTATCGCAGCGCACCCGGTCAGTAGATCTGACCGGGGCGCTGCAGTAGCAAGGATGTTGCGAGCGCTCCGGGGAGGAGCGGGGACCCGGAGCGCTCGGCGTAACAGTAACCCCCCCTTGGGTCTCCCCCTCTTCTTGGAGCCTGAGAACCTGAGGACCAGACTTTTGTCTAGGATGTTGTCCTCAGGTTCCCAGGATCTCTCTTCAGGACCACAGCCCTCCCAATCAACCAAATTTTTTCCCTCTGACCGTCTTGGAGGCCAGTATCTCCTTCACGGAGAAGATGTCAGAAGAACCGGAAACAGGAGTGGGAGAAACAAGTTTGGGAGAGAAACGGTTGATGATGAGTGGTTTAAGGAGAGAGACATGAAAGGCATTGGGAATACGAAGAGAAGGAGGAAGAAGAAGTTTGTAAGAGACAGGATTAATTTGGCACAAGATTTTGAAAGGACCCAGATAGCGTGGTCCCAGTTTGTAACTGGGGACACGGAAGCGGACATATTTAGCGGAGAGCCATACCTTGTCTCCGGGAGCAAAAATGGGGGAAGCTCTTCTTTTCTTATCGGCAAACTTTTTCATGCGAGATGAAGCCTGTAAAAGAGAATTTTGGGTCTCTTTCCATATGGTGGAAAGATCCCGAGTCACTTCATCCACAGCGGGCAAACCAGAGGGCAAGGGAGTAGGGAGGGGGGGAAGAGGGTGACGGCCGTACACCACGAAAAATGGGGATTTAGCAGAAGATTCAGAGACTCTGAAGTTGTACGAGAATTCGGCCCATGGTAGAAGATCTGCCCAGTCATCCTGGCGGGAGGAAACAAAATGCCGTAAATAGTCACCCAGGACCTGGTTAATTCTTTCTACTTGCCCATTGGATTGAGGATGATAAGCAGAAGAGAAGTTTAATTTAATCTTGAGTTGTTTACAGAGAGCCCTCCAGAATTTTGACACGAATTGGACGCCTCTATCCGAGACGATCTGCGTGGGCAAACCGTGAAGACGAAAAATGTGTACAAAAAATTGTTTTGCCAACTGAGGCGCTGAAGGAAGACCAGGAAGAGGAATAAAATGTGCCATCTTGGAAAATCGATCAACGACCACCCAAACAACAGTGTTGCCACGGGATGGGGGTAAGTCTGTAATAAAGTCCATACCAATCAGAGACCAAGGCTGTTCGGGGACAGGCAGAGGATGAAGGAGACCAGCAGGCTTCTGGCGAGGAGTCTTATCCCGGGCACAGACAGTACAGGCCCGCACAAAATCAACAACATCCGTCTCCAGAGTCGGCCACCAATAGAAACGAGAGATGAGTTGCAAGGACTTTTTGATGCCCGCATGGCCTGCGAGGTGGGAGGAGTGACCCCATTTGAGAATCCCGAGACGTTGGCGTGGAGAAACGAAGGTCTTCCCTGGAGGAGTTTGCCTGATGGAGACTGGAGAAGTGGAGATCAGACAGTCAGGAGGAATGATGTGTTGCGGAGAGACCTCTACTTCCGAGGCATCCGAGGAACGAGAGAGAGCATCGGCCCTAATGTTCTTGTCGGCAGGGCGAAAATGAATTTCAAAGTTAAAACGGGCAAAGAACAACGACCACCTGGCCTGGCGAGGATTCAGCCGTTGGGCAGACTGGAGATAGGAGAGATTCTTGTGATCGGTGTAAATGATAACTGGAAATTTTGATCCCTCCAGCAGATGCCTCCATTCCTCAAGTGCCAATTTAATGGCCAGTAGTTCTCGATCCCCGATGGAGTAGTTCCTCTCCGCCGGAGAGAAGGTCCTAGAAAAAAAACCACAAGTAACAGCATGCCCGGAAGAATTTTTTTGTAGAAGGACCGCTCCAGCTCCCACTGAGGAGGCATCAACCTCCAATAGGAAGGGTTTAGATGGGTCAGGTCTGGAGAGCACGGGAGCAGAAGAAAAGGCAGACTTGAGCCGTTTAAATGCGTCTTCCGCTTGGGGAGACCAGGACTTAGGATTGGCATTCTTCTTGGTTAAAGCCACGATAGGAGCCACAATAGTGGAAAAATGTGGAATAAATTGTCTGTAATAATTGGCGAACCCCAAAAAACGTTGGATAGCACGGAGTCCGGAGGGGCGTGGCCAATCTAAGACGGCAGAGAGTTTATCTGGGTCCATTTGTAGTCCCTGGCCAGAGACCAAGTATCCTAGGAAAGGAAGAGATTCACATTCAAACAGACATTTCTCCATTTTGGCATAAAGTTGATTGTCTCGAAGTCTCTGAAGAACCATGCGGACATGCTGGCGATGTTCTTCTAAGTTGGCAGAAAAAATCAGAATATCGTCCAGATACACAACAACACAGGAATATAAGAGATCACGAAAAATTTCATTAACAAAGTCTTGGAAGACGGCAGGGGCGTTGCACAGGCCAAAGGGCATGACTAGATACTCAAAGTGTCCATCTCTGGTGTTAAATGCAGTTTTCCATTCGTCCCCCTCCCTGATGCGGATGAGATTATAAGCACCTCTTAAGTCCAGTTTGGTAAAGATGTGGGCACCTTGAAGGCGATCAAAGAGTTCTGAGATAAGAGGTAGGGGGTAGCGGTTCTTTACCGTGATTTTATTAAGTCCGCGGTAATCAATGCAAGGACGTAGGGAGCCATCTTTTTTGGACACAAAGAAAAATCCAGCTCCGGCAGGAGAGGAGGATTTGCGGATAAACCCCTTTTTTAAATTTTCCTGGATGTATGGAGACATAGCAAGAGTCTCTGGGGCGGACAGAGGATAAATTCTGCCCCGGGGTGGAGTAGTGCCCGGGAGGAGGTCAATAGGACAGTCATAAGGCCTGTGAGGAGGTAAAGTCTCAGCTTGTTTTTTGCAAAATACGTCAGCATAGTCCATATAAGCCTTAGGGAGACCGGTTACAGGGGGACCCACAGGGTCACGGCAGGGAGTACTGGGAACCGGTTTAAGACAGTCCTTGAAACAAGAAGTACCCCAGCTCTTGATCTCTCCTGTGGACCAATCAAGGGTTGGGGAATGGCGTTGATGCCACGGTAGTCCAAGGAGAATTTCGGAAGTGCAATTGGAGAGGACCAAAAACTCAATTTTTTTGTGATGAGGTCCGATGCACATTAGGAGGGGCTCCGTGCGGTAACGCACGGTACAGTCCAATCTTTCATTGTTAACACAATTGATGTAGAGGGGTCTGGCGAGACTGGTCACCGGGATGTTGAACCTGTTGATGAGAGAGGCCAAAATAAAATTTCCTGCAGATCCGGAATCCAAGAAGGCCATAGTAGAGAAGGAGAAGGTAGAGGCAGATATCCGCACAGGCACAGTAAGGCGTGGAGAAGCAGAGTTGACATCAAGAACTGTCTCACCTTTGTGCGGAGTCAGCGTACGTCTTTCCAGGCGGGGAGGACGGATAGGACAATCCTTCAGGAAGTGTTCGGTACCGGCACAGTACAGGCAAAGATTCTCCATGCGGCGTCGTGTCCTCTCTTGAGGTGTCAAGCGAGACCGGTCAACTTGCATAGCCTCCACGGCGGGAGGCACAGGAACGGATTGCAGAGGACCAGAGGAGAGAGGAGCCGGGGAGAAAAAACGCCTCGTGCGAACAAAGTCCATATCCTGGCGGAGCTCCTGACGCCTTTCGGAAAAACGCATGTCAATGCGAGTGGCTAGATGAATGAGTTCATGCAGGTTAGCAGGAATTTCTCGTGCGGCCAGAACATCTTTAATGTTGCTGGATAGGCCTTTTTTAAAGGTCGCGCAGAGGGCCTTATTATTCCAGGATAATTCGGAAGCAAGAGTACGGAATTGGATGGCGTACTCGCCAACGGAAGAATTACCCTGGACCAGGTTCAGCAGGGCAGTCTCAGCAGAAGAGGCTCGGGCAGGTTCCTCAAAGACACTTCGAATTTCCGAGAAGAAGGAGTGTACAGAGGCAGTGACGGGGTCATTGCGGTCCCAGAGCGGTGTGGCCCATGACAGAGCTTTCCCAGACAGAAGGCTGACTACGAAAGCCACCTTAGACCTTTCAGTAGGAAACTGGTCCGACATCATCTCCAAGTGCAGGGAACATTGCGAAAGAAAGCCACGGCAAAACTTAGAGTCCCCATCAAATTTATCCGGCAAGGATAGTCGTAGGCCGGAAGCGGCCACTCGCTGCGGAGGAGGTGCAGGAGCTGGCGGAGGAGATGATTGCTGAAGCTGTGGCAGTAGCTGCTGTAGCATCACGGTCAGTTGAGACAGCTGGTGGCCTTGTTGCGCTATCTGTTGCGACTTCTGGGCGACCACCGTGGTGAGGTCGGCGACAACTGGCAGTGGAACTTCAGCGGGATCCATGGCCGGATCTACTGTCACGATTCGGCTGGCAGGAGGTGGATCCTCTGTGCCAGAGAGGGATTGGCGTGGACCGTGCTAGTGGACCGGTTCTAAGTTACTACTGGTATTCACCAGAGCCCGCCGCTAAGCGGGATGGTCTTGCAGCGGCGGTAGTAACCAGGTCGTATCCACTAGCAACGGCTCAACCTCTCTGACTGCTGAAGATAGGCGCGGTACAAGGGAGTAGACAAGAGCAAGGTCGGACGTAGCAGAAGGTCGGGGCAGGCAGCAAGGATCGTAGTCAGGGGCAACGGCAGGAGGTCTGGAACACAGGCTAGGAACACACAAGGAAACGCTTTCACTGGCACAATGGCAACAAGATCCGGCGAGGGAGTGCAGGGGAAGTGAGGTATACATAGGGAGTGCACAGGTGAACACACTAATTAGACCAACTGCGCCAATCAGTGGCGCAGTGGCCTTTTAAATCGCAGAGACCCGGCGCGCGCGCGCCCTAGGGAGCGGGGCCGCGCGCGCCGGGACAGGACCAACGGAGAGCGAGTCAGGTACGGGAGCCGGGGTGCGCATCGCGAGCGGGCGCCACCCGCATCGCGAATCGCATCCCGGCTGGGGGCGGTATCGCAGCGCACCCGGTCAGTAGATCTGACCGGGGCGCTGCAGTAGCGAGGATGTAGCGAGCGCTCCGGGGAGGAGCGGGGACCCGGAGCGCTCGGCGTAACACAAGGATACATTTGCTTAAGCTGAGGTATAATGAACCATTGTTTTGAGGACACATCTGTGATAGAAAGAGATAAGATATTTCTTCCTTGTATCCTGTTAGCCTTGAATATAAGATGCTAATTGTCTCTAGTCTATTCACAGGAGTTATGTAGAAAAAAACAAGAATTATAGAATGCAGTCACTTAGACTTAAAAAAAAAAAATTGATTCTCTAGAAGTCAAAATGGAGTCTCTTCTACCCAATCCAGGTCAGGTGTATGGCAGGCCTTTCCTCAGGTACTATCCCAGACCGTGAGATGTCCGAGGGAACCAAGTCTTGTGATGTCAATCTAGAAACAAAAGAAAAAGAGAAGAGACATGAGAACCTAGAAACAAATGCTGATCATTATTTCCTCTACATCCTGGGAAAACAGCATAAAATGTTTATGTTAACCCATTCATTTGAAGTAAACAATACTCAGTACTTGCTGATTCTATATTTACAGCGACTTATGCATATCATCAAAAGCTTTATCATTAAATAAAATAAAAGAATAACAACTGCGACTTGTAATATAAATTGTATGGCGCCTCCTATCCATCCTCCAATACCTTTCAACCAGGTGGCTGGGTTAAGTATGGAGAAAGTGTCTCCCCACCACTTATGTATGTAGTGACAGCAAGTGGGGCCTATAATCTGGCACATTCCCCCTTGAGCAGGTGTAAGGTAATCAAGAACTATTGCATGCTGGTTAGTCACTATCATCAGCTGATTTTATACAGACACAGAGGCGTTAGTGATTTCCAGAATGTCATATATTTGGTCGTCAAGGTAGTCAGTGGCCTCAACTAACTTGTCCCACATTTGCATCATCATGGGGTATACAAAGAGAGTGCTGAAGAGTTTATTGTCTGTTCCCATTTGAACTATGTGTGGTCTTCGATTCTCTCTTTCCTTGTTGTCTGCTGCTCTCTGGTATAGCATGTGTCTTGGGACTGCTCTCAAGTCAACGTCTTTGTTGGGTATCACAAAAGTCGAGGGAGTGAATCTGGCTAGGGTGCATGTACCATTAACCCCTACTGGCAACCACTTGTAGGGCCCCCTTCCACATACCCAATATATGTCTCTTGGGAGTTCCCAATATGAGGAATATTGATTTATCAGTTTGTTAACTATGTCAATCAGCCTTGAGGCGTTAGTCATGTAGCACCATCCGGGTTTCTGTCCTAATGTACCACAGTAACCTACATCTGGGTTATTACATGTTGGGTCATGGGGCTGGTAATATGAGGATTCACTACATTTTTGATGTCATGTTATGACACACTTCTCCGGTACCTTGAGGAAAAAGTGTATTATTCAGCCAGTTTTTGTCATGTAAGCACCTCTCTATTTGACTAGGCTTAAATGTATCTGTACTTACAGATGTTCTGCTAAAACTGACCTTTATCCCCTGTGTGGGTATTCGTCCTAGGTCTAGTATTTGTGTGACTTCATGTGCTACCCAGGAGCCCCCCTTAAAGTCAGTATCTGCTGTGGTCCTTGTCCAAAACTGCTCAGGTTTGCCCAATCCATCCCACTATTGGAATCCCCACTGAAGTGTTCCAATTTTTTGTGTACCGTGACTTGTTGCTTGCTAATGTGTTGAAGCAATCTCCCTGGAACATCTCATGTGGTGGTACAGGGATAGCCAAATAAGGCATACTCTGGGCAGATGTAGGAGCATGTGTGCATATCCAGCAATCTTTCACTGTGAGATTTTGTGCCAACATTAAGTGGAGTTTCAAGAATTTGTTATCTGGATTCTTTTCTAGCTCATCATGTAAGGTTGTGATGTAACATATAAGACAGTTAAACAGAAACCAAAGTGTTGTCATGGTCAGATACCGCCCTCTTGCAGTGTGATGCATGAATCCAGCTGGCTTTTCCTTGCAGCTTGACTGATGTTGCTGTAATCAAAAGAACTTGATATGGTCCTTCAAATCGGGGCTCAAGGGACTTCCTGGTATGTTTCTTTACATACACGTAGTCTCCAGGCTGTAGTGTGTGAGTTCCTTCAACGCTGTCTGGATCTGGGAGGGAAGAAAATACACTTTTGTGCAGTTTAGTAAGATGTTTCTGCAACTGTATGACATAATCAGTTAGACTGTCAGCTTGTAAGGTCAAAGACTGTGGAAAATAGAGTCCTGTTCTTGGCACACATCCAAACAGAATCACATAGGGAGACAGTCCTGTCCTCCCCGTAGGAGTGTACCTAATAGAGAACTAGAGGCAAGCATTCAGGCCATGGTATGCTTAACTTTTTCATGGCTTTCTGTAGTTTTAACTTAATTGTGACATTCATCCTCTCCACAGAACCTGAGCTCTGCGGGTGGTAAGGGGTGTGAAAAGCTTGATGTATTCCCAGCATGGTCATTACATTCTGCATTATTTCCCCTGTGAAGTGAGTGCCTCTGTCTGACTCGAT
The DNA here is from genome assembly GCF_029499605.1 of Hyla sarda. Lineage (NCBI taxonomy): Eukaryota > Metazoa > Chordata > Amphibia > Anura > Hylidae > Hyla > Hyla sarda. Next base: position 70,876,268 of record NC_079189.1, on the reverse strand, counting down.
GACCTCTGGTAGGCCAAATCTGGGTATTAGTTCTGTTACCAGCTTCTTTGCAGTATTTTTGGCAGTTGCTGTCTTTACAGGATATGCCTCGGGCCCCCCTGAAAACAGATCTACGCACACTAATACATATTCAAAGGTGCCGCTTTTTGGTAGTTGAATATAATCTATCTGCAGCCTTTGGAAGGGGTAGAGAGGTCTTGACTGGTGTTTGCGAGGTGTCTTGACAACCTGCCCTGAATTATTTGCTAGACATATGGTGCAGGAGGCACAGTACCGCTTTGCAGCAGTGCTGAACCCTGGAGCCAACCAGTGCTTTCCCACGCATCTGATCATTGCATTGGCCCCCAGGTGGGTGGGCAGATGAGTCAGGGCTGCTACTGTAGGAAACAGAGAACCAGGTAAACACAATAGGTTCCCTTTCCTCCACATCCCATCTCCCTCTTCTGCCCCCATGTTTCTCCATTTTGACTTCTCCTCCTCACCTGTCTGCCTCTTCTGGGTCTTAAGTTGTTCAAGATCTACTGCTGTGTTTTTTTTACTGTGGTCAAGGTCTCTACTTCTACAGGTCTTATGGCTGCCTGTTTGGCTGCTAGATCAGCTTTCTCATTGCCTTTTTCTTCTTTGGTAGCTAGTCTGGTATGTGCGGCTACCTTTATGATGCCTACCACTTGTACTTGTGTCAGATCATCTAACACCTTTTTAATCAAGTCAGCATGTCTTATGGGAGTTCCTGCTTCTGTTAAGAATCCCCTAGCTTTCCAGATGGCCCCAAAATTGTGAGCTAGTCCCCAAGCGTAATCTGAATCGGTAAACATGTTGCCCGTGGAGTCCCGTATGTATTCCAGGGCCTTGTTCAGAGCAACCAATTCTGCTTCCTGTGCTGACATGTGTTGTGGTAGTGGGTTTGCCTCTATGATGTCATGTTCTGTGACTACTGCATACCCAGTGTGGTACCTCCCCCTCTCATCCGCATATCTGCTCCCATCCACAAAGAGTTCATGTTGTGGGTTTTCTATAGGGGTGTCATGTACGTGAGGTAAATACATTGTTTCTTGTGACATCAGTTGGAAACAATCATGAGGGTCTTCTTCTAGACAAAAGTGTAAGAGTGCACTGTTGTCTGCATCCTCTGTCCCCCCTTCTATCTCTGTCACTGATTGGTAAGAGAGTGGCAAGATTTAGATTGGTGCATCTAGTGAAGGTGATGTTTGGAGGGAGAAGTAGAGTACACTGAAGACGTACCTGTCGTGCCATGGAAAGGTTTTTAGGATTTACTTGAGAGAGAATGCCATAGATGTCATGATTTGTGCATACTGTGAGTGAATTATCCAAAACTATGTCAGATGCCTTGTCCACTAGGAGAGATAGAGCTGCTACTGCTCTGACGCAGGAGGGAGAACCTTTTGACACAGGGTCTAACCTGGCCGAATAATACACTATAGGGGTTTGCTTTTGACCGTGTTTTTGTGTTAAGGCTCCCGTGGCATGACCTTGTATCTCTGTAACAAACATTGTGAAAGGATGAAGATAGTCAGGCCTGGGGCTTGAACTGCCGTCCTCCAGTCGGGGGTACTTATTTTTAGTTTTTCTCTTATTTGGGGTCTTTGACCGTCCACAAAAGCACGTACAAACAGTCTCTGTATTACGTCACTGTCCATGTCTAATCCTTCGTCTAAGTAATGTTGCTCTAGACTAAGGTAATAGTCAGATACAGTCTGGATCGGGGTTTGAGTGCCCACTACTACCGTCCCCCTCTCTCTGTCTTTGCGTGCAAAAGGTTCTAAGAGAGTTAGTAAACGTCTGTCTGGAGGCCTCTCCCCTGGGTTCATTGGGTCTAGCTGCATGGGTGACAGTAATAAATTGAGAGAACATGGTGGGTGACATTCTTAACCTGCAAAGGTCTTCTCCATCCTGCCATGTGGCATTATGAGATTCCATGACCTGAGTCTGGTACCTATAAAAACCCAAAGGCATAGTAAGTGGGTCAGGGGCGTTTTGCACAAGAGCCATACATTCCGCAGGGCTCCATGGTTTATACAGGTGCCTATTTAAAGGTACTATCTGATACTGGTTATCTCCTATCATCTCTCTAACCTCGTCCCTCCGTAGGTGTACAGGGGCTAGGTTGACAACCTGTCCATGCCGGGGTGCCCCACATGCCAAGCATGTGTCTTTCTACCCTGGATTTTGCTGGCTGCAATTTGTGCAGACCCAGGAATGCTGAGGATCATAGGGACCAGGTTGTGACAGGGAGGCAGTCTGTGGAGTAATCATTCTGATACTCCGAGGCCCCCCACAGTGGTAGCATTCTGAGATTTTCTCTGGGTTAGGATACCCACATTTACAATGCCATCCTGAATAAGGGGGGGGGGGGGGTTACATACTTCTGACTCATGTAATGTAGGGAGGTCGGGGTACATTTTCTCAACAGGGGGTTTTAACGTGGGGCACCTGTTTCTCCCCGGGATTTACTGGGCTCTATTTTCCACCCTTTCTTCTTATCGTCATATGTCCAGCCTTCCTCAACACATTGTGTGGAGGTGCTGATCAGACATTTGACTTGATAATCCCAATTGTGATCTTTCACTATGCCCCTCTTTCTTTCTGCAATATTTTCCCAAAACTCTGGATTCAATTGGTAATTTTTTGGAACATGGAATTCCTGCAGTATTCTCCCTAGCTGGATTACTGCATCCTTGCTGTGTAATTCTTCAAGGATTGTGGGCTATTGTGGGATTCATGGGTGCAGCAACCATTGTATCATTACACTGATGGAAGTGCTGCCTCACAATGATGCTATGAGCATTGGGAACTTCAAACATCAACCATTGCAGTGTACCAGGAGAGGCGCCTGCTCCTCTACACGCTCCCAAAAAAAGATGTTTTTATACTAAGGTCCTGTTCCTACTATGGGTTAATTTTTCATTCAAAATTGCACAGAATAGGCACTTATCTTTTACTGAATTTACTGTTTTAATAAGCTTTAGATATCAACGACCCATTAGATAAAAAGGCTTTCCATGAAGATTCCACCAAAAGAACGAAAATGTTCCACAATGTAAACAGTGCAGCAGCCTCAAATCACAGTCAACAGACATTCGGTAGTAGGAACAGGGCCTAAGTCTAGCGGTGGAATGAGTAAAAAAAAGTATATTAATTCCCAGCCATTACAGTGGCCAGAAACTACTCTGGGCATTATATCTCCAATGCCATATGGCAAATACAGCCTTGGCTATTCAAGGATTGTTCAATTAGCACAGTCATTTTGGAAAATAAGAGTGACAATAGCAAAAGAGTTAATAACAACACCAATTGTATGCAATTCAGTATTGTAACATGTACAAGTAACACAGTTATTGGTGCCAGCATATTGAATGATTTTTAGTGTCATTTTCTGATATACTTGAGTTCCATTGCATTTGATAGATATAAAGTTATAAGTAGGCTGGCATTTCATCCCATATTCATCTTCTATTGACTAAAGACCTTTCATTTTGACTGCGCTCTTTTGTATTTTCTTTCAATAAATCAACTTTACATTTGGCCTTAACTTGAAAACCTGAAATATATCATTAGATTTTTATGCCAGTGTGGAAAGTAAAATGCATCCAGTTGAGTGATTATTAGCAGTGCCTTAAATAATTGTGTGCCATCGGGAGGCAGCATTATTAAAATGCTTTATTGTGAACGAATAAGTACAATTCAGTAGTGTCACACAATATTCAGGAGCAAAAGAAGAGCTACAAGAGATCTGACCACTTTTTAAGCATTATCTGAAAATGCTACAAAGGATTCTAGAGTGTCTACATATTATATGTTCAAGTTTTTTTGGTTAAAGAATAAGCATTATCTTTTACATTTTTAAGTTAAATTTGAGTCCTTAAAGGGCTACTCTGCCCCTAGACATCTCATCCCCTTATTCAAAGGATAGGGGATAAGATGTCTGATCGCAGGGGTCCCGCCGCTGGGGACCCCCGCAATCCCCCAGCTGCACCTGGCGTTCATTTTGAGCATCGGCTGCAGCGCCGAAGGCTGGTGATGTCACAGTCACACCCCCTCAATGCAAGTCTATGTAAGGGACCCCCTCCAATAGAATTGCATTGAGGGGGCATGGCCATGACGTCACGAGCTGGGTGTGGTCGTGACGTCACGAGCCTCCGTCCCACGTCACCAGTCATCCAGCATGGAGCAAAGTTCTCTCCGTGCACTGAGTGTCTGGGGGTTCCAGCGACCCCCACAATCAGACTTCTTACCCCTATCCTTTGGATAGGGGATAAGATGTCTAGGGGCGGAGTACCCTTTAAACCCCTTAAGGACTCAGCCCATTTGGGCCTTAAGTATAATAACAATTTTATTTTTAAGTTTTTGTTTTTTTCCTCCTCGCCTTCAGAAGATCATAAGTATTTTATATTTTCATTCACACCCTAGCATGAGGGCTTGTTTTTTGCGCGACCAGTTGTCCGTTGTAATGCCATCACTCACTTTACCATAAAATGTATGGCACAACCAAAAAAATACTATTTGTGTGGGGAAATTAAAAAGAAAACCGCAATTTAGCAAATTTTGTAAGGTTTTGTTTTCATGCTGTACAATTTACAGTAAAATGACGTATTCTTTATTCTTTGGGTCAATACGATTAAAATGATACCCATGATAACATACCTTTCTATTTTTTTCCGTATAAGCGGCTGTATGAGGGCTCATTTTTTGTGCCGTGATCTGTACTTTTTATTGATACCATATTTGCTTATATAAAACTTTTAATAAATTTTTGTACATTTTTTGGGGAATAAAAGGTTATAAAAAACTGCAATTTTTTACTTTTTTATTTTACGTTCACGCCGTTCACCGTTCACGGTTATTATTAACAATATTTATTATATTTTTTACACTTTTTGGGGGTGAAATAGGGAAAATGGGACAATTTACGTTTTTATTGGTGGAGCGGGTTTTTCAAATTTTTTTAACTTTTTAAAAAACTTTTTTTATTTTTATTTTTTACACTTTAATAGTCCTCATTGATTGCTAATACTGTTCAGTGCTATGCATAGGGTATAGCACTGATCTGTGTTATCGGTCATCTTCTGCTCTGGTCTGCTCGATCGCAGACCAGAGCAGAAGACCCGTGGAAGGCAGCGGAGGCAGGTGGAGGGACCTCTGGCTGCCGTTCTGTATGATCGGATCGCCTCCGCAGCGCTGCGGGTGATCCGATCATCCATTTTAGTGACCACAATGCTGCAGATGCCGTGATCTGTATTGTTCACGGCATCTGAGGGGTTATTGGGGGACATCCGCGCGATTGCGAATGTCTGCCATTACCGGCGAGTCCCTGGCTGCTATAAGCAGCTGGGACCTGCCGCTCATGACCCGAACATCACTCCGTTGCTTGCGGTTATGTATTGGATGTAAATGTATGTCCTGGTGCGTTAAGTACCCCCTCACCAGGATGTACATTTACGTCCTGCGTCGTTAAGGGGTTAAGGGAAAAAGTATCCGAATGTTATAGATTTCAGACATCCATAGAGCAGGCACATTTTAGCCTTGATCTCTCATGGATCATTAAATTTAGATCACCTTTGCGTTCTATGGTAATTTATGTTTGTTCAGTAGAAGTGGAGAACATCTCGGCATTGGGCCTTAAGGCTGTTTGTTCAGCCAACAGTTTGTTCAGCCAACAGTTAGTTTTCCACACCTCCCCAAATACATGAACATTCAAGAGGATGAACATTAATGTTTTCCCTATGGGGAGGGAAAGGGTGAGCCAGTAGTGTTGAGCAGCATAGGCCATATTCAAATTTGCGATATTTCGCAAATATATGGACGAATATTCGGCATATATTAGCTAAATTTGCAATATTCGCATTATATTTTCGCATATGCGAAAATTTGCCTATGCTAAAATTAGCATAAACAAAAATTTGCATGTGCAAAAACTAGCATATGCGAAAATTTGCATAAGCGGAAATTTGCATATGCAAAAATTAGCATATGCAAATTTTCCCATATGCGAAAATTCGTACGCCAGTCTCACACAATAGTTTTAGAGCCTTCTTTAGACCACACAAGCTGGAAGCAGAGAGGGATGATCACTGTGATGTGTACTGTGAAAAAAAAAATATATATTCGTAATTATGAATATATAGTGCTATGTTCGCCAATATTCGCGAATTCGCGAATATGCGATATTCGTGAATAAAATTTGCATTGCGAATATTCACGAGCAACAGTAGCCACAGACAGACATCTTTGTTACTGGCTTATCCCTTCCAGAACTATAGGATTGGGTAATAAAAATCCAACTCCCCCTACACTTCTCCCCATCTGAGGTGTATGAGCCGACATACACCTTAGACTAAAGTTGGCTGTGCCTGCCAATTTTGGTGGGTTTGGCCAGCTGTCTAAGGTGTATGGACACCGTAAAATGTGGCCATCTAAAGCTGTACTTAAAGGGAACCAATCATCATGAAAATGATTGCATCATGTTATAGAAGAAGAGAAGCTGAACAGACTGATGTATAGTTTTGAAGACAATCAGTCTTCAAGAGTCAGTATAACTTATGAATGATTTATTCCTTCAATGCCTAGAAGTCCAGTGGTCAATAGATAGGACTGCCCACTGGACTCCTAAGACCAGATTAACTAGTAAATGGAATTAATAATATGTTAATAATAGTTAAAGGGGTTTTCCAGGACTTTTTGATTGATGGCTTATCTGAATGATAAGCCATCAATCACTGATCAATATCTAACACTTCCAATGATGAGCTGTTCGGTGCCCGTCACTATATGTCATTGCCAAAAGTTTTGAAACTGACACACCTTTTGATTTTCAGAATTCAAAATTTGTGTCAGTATTAAAACGTTTGGCCACAACTGTACAGTATACGGGGTCAGGAGCACTGTGCTGTTTATTATATAATGGTGGTGCTAGGCAGCTGCAGCTTAGCTCCCAATGAAGGGAAAGGGAGATGAGCTGTAGGCCTCATTCTCTGTATAGTTTGGACCACCAAACAAAAAGTCCTGGAAAAACCCTTTATAATATTTTCCCACAAACCTATGCACAATCTGCTTAGCTCCACTTGCCCTATGACATGATCCTAGCAGATCAGATAACATGTCTAACATGACAGGTATCCTTTAAATATTTTCTATACTCAATTTTCTCTAGCTATTACCTGGAATATACAATATGGTCTTAAAGGGGTTATCCACCATAAGGTGATTATAGTGTGTACCTGGCAGACAGTAATGGACATGCTTAAGAAGGATCTGTGCTTGTCTTGGGGCTAAATGGCTATGTTGAGAGATTACCATAACACTGTGGCTATGCTGTTTGTGAACTGGTATTTCCTGTTTGACTTTTCTTTTTTTGACTATAAATCCCACAATTCCATCTTTCTCCCTCCCACACATCAGCCACCCCACATATTGAAACATAACTGAACTGCATCCATTCAAATCAGTGTGGTTTTCAATCAGGGTGCCTACAACTGTTGCAGATTGATCTCTCTCCCTCCAAGCGATCGCTCCACCCTTTGAAGCAGACAGGCTCCCTGTCATCAGCTGACTGGAGAGTCAGGTCTTGGCCGCATTGCAAGCTGGGAAAAATCTGAGACAACAGTGATTTTTTATGCTGGTAAAAAAAAATAGTGGAGTGAAAATCACAGAAGAATTGTGAGAAAACCGTCACACACAGGTACAGACACTATATTATGAACTACACTAACATTACAGCCCCTGTAGCATAGTTAATTAAAAAAAGTTCCTGGAATACCCCTTTAATGCGTCATGATTCTATATTCTCATACCATAACTGCCTAAAATAATTATTGACAGAAACCCCAGTTAGATATGAATTCATTGGCCATATAGAAGTTATGAAAATGCCAGTTTAATGAGCGTCCAGCGATGATGATACTTGGCAGTGACTGGCGGCGCCATCTTTTGGGCAGCTATCAGGTGTGAGGTTTTTTTGGCACAGAAGAGACAGTGAATTGAGAAAGAAGACAAAATTATATTCAATTACACTTTAAAAAAGTCTGGTAAGTGGTGAATAAAGTCAACAGCAGAATGTAAATTGAATTAGCATGAAATGATGTTTGATCCGTACTACACTGATATATAAGAAAGAGGAAGGATGAGCCATTTCTTAGACCGCTAAGAGTTCATTTAAAGATTTCTGTAATTGCTTTCCACTTGCTTTTTCAGTACACCATATTATTGTGTCTTTATGTAGGAAGTAGGTCAAATTAAAAGACAAGGAAAACGGCTATTTTGAAAGGTGTACATTTTTTTATTATTATTATTTTTTAGATGTAAAAATGGAGCACAATACCATAATATGTAGGAAAAATTACACCTATTTTGGTAATTGTGCAGATATCCCTAACTTTCCTTTAGTTTAGTTTTGCAATTTCTCGCAAATCCAATTTAACACAACATCACAACATGCAATCAAAACGATTCATTTGTAGCATTGTCAAATAAAAAAAAAATCTCGAATACCCCTTTAATGTGTCATGATTCTATATTCTCATACCATAACTGCCTAAAATAATTATTGACAAAAACCCCAGTTAGATATGAATTCATTGACCATATAGAAGTTATGAAAATGCCAGTTTAATGAGCGTCCAGCGATGATGATACTTGGCAGTGACTGGTGGCGCCATCTTTTGAGCAGCTATCAGGTGTGAGGTTTTTTTTGGCACAGAAGAGACAGTGAATTGAGAAAGAAGACAACATTATATTCAATTACACTTTAAAAATGTCTGGTAAGTGGTGAATAAAGTCAACAGCAGAATTTAAATTAAATTAGCATGAAATGATGTTTGATCCGTACTACACTGATATATAAGAAAGAGGAAGGATGAGCCATTTCTTAGACCGCTAAGAGTTCATTTAAAGATTTCTGTAATTGCTTTCCACTTGCTTTTTCAGTACACCATATTATTGTGTCTTTATGTAGGAAGTAGGTCAAATTAAAAGACAAGGAAAACAGCTATTTTGAAAGGTGTAATTTTTTTTATTATTCTTATTTTTGGGATGTAAAAATGCATTACAATACCATAATATGTAGGAAAAAATACACCTATTTAGTAATTGTGCAGATATCCCTACCTTTCTTTTAGTTTAGTTTTGCAATTTCTCACAAATCCAATTCATCACAACATCACAACATGCAATCAAAATGATTCATTTACATATCTAATATTGACAAAAACACACAAACACAGTTTATACATTTAGTAACAGAGTGTCACCAAGTCATGTTGTGGTAAAAGGCTAGTAATCTCACACTTTATAACTCAGAATATTTAAAGTTCAGAGTTAAAGTAAAAAAAATAACACATCTGTATAGCCAAGCTATGAAAACATGGCAAGTGTGAATCAAAGGTATAACTTACCAACGGTGGAATTTAAAAAGAAAAATTGTTAAAAAGGGTATTTTGTATCATTTAGAACCAATGGCCTAGCCTGACCTGTTTTAGCATATACATGCAGAGTACTCAACGTTGCCCGGTCTTCCTACCTAAACCTTGTGGAAGAGGCAAAAAAACAATTATGCTCTTGCCCTTATATTCCATCCTCATATCTTATCCTCATATCCCAATATCATATCCTGACCTAATATACTATCCTCATATCCTATCCTCATATGCCATCCTCACATCTCGTCCTCACATCCCATCCTCATATCATGTCCTCGTAGCCTGCTCTCGTATCCTGACCTCATTACATGTCCTCCTATCCCATCCTCACATCTCGCCCTCATATTCTATCTTCATATCTGATCCTCATATTCCATGCTCATATCCCTTTCTCATAGCCCGACCTCATGTCCCAATCTCATATCTCATCCTCATATTCTGTTCCTTGCATCCGTTCCTTGTATCCCGACTTTGTATTTCCACCTTATATCCATCCTCATATCTTGTTTCTTCCAAAAACAGCACCATACCTGGATGTGTGTGGAAAAGCAGCTCAGTTTCATTGAAGTGAATGGAGCCGAGTTGTAATACCGCACACAGCCTAAGGACAGGGGTGGTGCTGTTTTTAAAAATAATTATCTCTGTTTTTCTTTTCATGACTAACCCCTTTAATGATATTTTAATTGGTTTGAAAGGGTCTGGGCCCTTGTCTTCGAAAACACATCGGATGTCAGTCGCATGCAGCCGACAACCTATGTGTTTTTACCCTTAGTGTGTGCTTCATGTACACCAGAGCCGATATGATGAGTGATGACAATGGCCAAAATGTATCTGCCAATTTAATTTTACCAGAGCAATTTGAGAAATGAAAGCTGAGCTATGGTTGGTTGCTATGGGAAAATGAGTCAGATTTTGTCTCAGACAGATTGATAAATTTGGGTCAATACCTGTAAAGCACTATGGTATATGGTGGCACTTTATAAAGCGAAAAAAATATATATATCCTGAGGATGTGGTATCAACAGGACTTAAGCTAGCAGTTTCTGATTTTCTGGCTTATAATAAAAGCATTTTCTCTCGGTCTGCTGAAATATAAAAGTAATACGTTTTGCTCTATAGTTAGGACTATTAATGTGGCTGCTAATATATGTATTCGTTTATGCAGGAAAGGAAACTAATTAGAAACATTTAACTACATGTGAATTTTGCAACCATCAAGTATATGCAAATACCAAGAGGAAATGAAGATTTATAAACGACACCATAATTTGCATTATTTTTCATTTCTAAGGAAACTGCAAGCATAAATGCCAACTACAGGAACCCTTCCTGGAGCATTATGTAGTGAAAGCATTTATGGAATTAACCATTATTTACAAATATTGTCGCTTTATTATTGTAATCCACAAGAATGTATCCTTTAATTCCCTAAAACGCAGCTGCAAAAAGTATTTTTCCACAAATTTGGTACCGAGGCTGGGTTCACACATAGTACAGTGGTCCCTCAACTTACAATGGCCTCACCATACAATGGTCTTTTCAGGACGATTGTAACTTGAAACCAGACTCAACATACAATGCTACGGACAGTCCAGATCTGTGAAACATGTCAATGGCTGGAAAAATTGACCAATCAGATTGGATATTTCATTGGTAAAACACCTGTATTACTGAAGTCTGGTAGCGGCTCCCCACAGTACAGGGAGGTATTACATGTTCTGTACTACTGTTTACTTGTACCAGGCAGGGTTAGCTGCTCCTTTGGACACCAGGTGGGGGCAGCTCCATTTAACTTTTTTACTGTACAGGACCCTGAAGAAGCTCCTGTCCTCTACATAGACAGTAATTTACAGCTTCCAGCATTTGTTTCTTACATTTATATGTAAGGACTTGGAATCTCTGTATTGGTTATGTACTTTTTTTTTTTTTTTTTACTTGTCACTTTCTACTATTTTGGATTATATTTTGGGGGCCTCCGAACCGATAATCAGGTGTCCATAGAGTTATAGCCTCAACAGACAATGGTTTCAACATACAATGGTCATCCTTGGAACGATTAATATTGTAACTTGAGAGCATTTTAATTAGAAACCCCATCTGGGTACAAATCTTTCCATTATTGTTTTCTCAGTGTTGGTTGGACTTGTGGGTTTAAATAAAAGATACTGGTTTAACCCCTTAATGACCACAAGCGTATATTTACGTTCGTGGCCGGCTCCCTCATACCCGACAGGTCCCAGTTGCTATCAGCAGCCAGGACCCGCGGCTAATACCGAGCTTAAACCTTTAGACACCGCAATCAAAGTTGACCGCGGCATCTAAAACAGGAGCAAAGCGTTGCCGGTTAGCTCAGTGGGCTGTTTGGGACCGCTGCAGTGAAATTGCGGCATCCTGAACAGCTGAGAGGACAGCTAGAGGCTTATTACCTTGTCTCTTGCTGTCTGATCGTCGCTTTGCTTTTCCATGCCTGAGATCCAGGCTGGTGCAGCAGAGCACCGATAACACTGATCAGTGCAATGATATGGCTTTGCATTGATCAGTGTCTGCAATCAAGGTATGATATGCTATAGTTCCCTATGGGGGCTATAATATTGCAAAAAAATGTTAAAAAAAATAGTTAATAAATGTGATTTAACCCCTTCCCTAATAAAAGTTTGAATCACCCCCCATTTCCCATTTAAAAAAAAATGTAAATAAAAATAAACATATGTGGTATTGCCGTGTGCGTAAATGTCCAAACTATAAAAATATAATGTTAATTAAACCGCACGGTCAATGTTGCAAACGTAAAATTCTAAAGTCCAAAATTGCGTATTTTTGGCCACTTTGTATACCCTAATTTTTTTTTTTTTAAAGCAATCAAAAAGTCCCATCAAAACAAAAATGGTACCAATAAAAACTTCAGATCCCAGCGCAAAAATTAGCCCTCATATATTCCCGTATACAGAAAAAAAAGTTATAGGGGTCAGAAGATAAAAATTTTAGACATACTAATTTTGGTGCATGTAGTTCTAATTTTTTTAAAGTAGTAAAATAAAATAAAACCTATATAAATGAGGTATTCTTGTAACTGTATAGACCTACAGAATAAAGATATGGTGTCATTTTTACTGAAAAGTGTACTGCATATAATCGGAAGCCCCCAGAAGTTACAAAATAGTTTTGTTTTTTTTTTTTTCAATTTTGGCCAACAAATGTTTTTTGTCTGCCCAATTTTGCCACTCTATACACTCTAATATAAGTTATTATTACATAATTTTTGGGGGTTTGCATAGGTGATAAGATTCATTCAGATTTTACAGATCTGTTGTCTCTGTAATATAACATCATCATTGTCTTTAGTTGCCATCTGTTTTTTGATCACTTCAGATCTATACAATGAAGTCAAAAGGAGGGTGAATGATTCATTTGTCACATCTGTTTTTCATCTCTCATGTTTTAAAATATTCATGGTGACTTTTGGTGACTTCCAGAAAACTGACCAGATGATGACATATATGCCTTTTGTGACCTAAGAGATCAGAACCATATTCAACTGAAAACAATAGGATACTTTGTAGCATCAGATTTTTTATATATATTTTTTTAATCGATAAATGTGAAAAAAAAGTGACAAGTGTGAACAGAGCCAAATGACAATAAACAACAATAATTTTTTGCAAATCATTTAATCATACAATGTTCTGTAGACATCCGGAGGAGAGTAAGGCTGGGGCTCTTCTTAGAGAAGTCAGCACTGTGGAGCCCTTGACATAAAAAGACACTGTCATTTTAACAAACTTTGCATAAAGCCATGACACAAGTGAATGTAAGAAACATTATAATATAAATCATCAGATAAATAAGTTTCTCTCCCCACTTATCATGCTATTTTCCACTCCTTTCCACTTCCCACCTAAGCTTTCTTTATCAGCTAAAACAGCAAGTCTATGGGGAGCTGGGGTGATTTTAGAGAGTCCGAAGCAAAGTTAAACAGCAAACAGACTACACAAGAGTTTGCTGTGAGTTAGTGTTAACCTAGAGCTAGATTCACAACTTAGTCTGCTCTGTACTACTCTAAAATGTCCTCCATGCTGCTTCTTAGGGTGTGTATAGAGACATTCTTCTTCCTATGGTCTATTTTGCGGCTATAAAGCAAACTACTGAATGCTGTATCTGTCAGCTCACATGGAATGAGTTACAGGCACCAACAGAAAGGTTTCTGGATGAAAATATCAAACATACCTTTATGTATGATGGGTTTGTCAAACTGTATTAAATGATGATTTTCTTCCCAGGCTTAAATGTCAAGGAGGAGGGGCTGAGCTGCTTGAGTGCCACAGCTTCGATTTTCTCCTGAGTCCCTCTCCCCTCACTGCCCTGGTTGATTCAAATCCCTTGTGAAGTTGCAGCACTTAAGCAGCTTGGCCCCGCCTTTATGACACTTGAGCTTAAGGAGATAATTGTCAGTTCAACATTTTGACAAACCCATGAAGACCAACAAAGAAATGTTTGATCTTGCTGTCCTATCACTTGTCTGATGGTGTCTGCCTCTCGTGTCATAAATATGAGCTGACGGATTACTTCTAAGATTCCAGAGCAGATGCTCAAGCAAGGGGTCTTCCTCAATAATTATAGATAGATATATAAAGATAATAAAGATAAATAGATAAATAAATAGATAAACAGATAGATAGATAAAATATAATTAAATATTTTAGATAACAAAATAAAAACATATTTGAAAAAAAAATTATGAGTAGCTGCCTTTTCTCCAGCCATTGAAATGTATGGTGCATCTTTAGGTTACACGGAGAGGCTTAGCTATTCCTATAAATCCTTAAACATGTTTTTTTTTTAATTAATTTTAAATGTATAAAATACATTGTATCAATCGGAAACAGTAACATGAGAGAAAGAAAACAATGAGAAAAGTATGTCATGATAATAATAACAAAATAGTGCACGAAATGTCAAGCGCTGTACCAAGTTACATAGATAGAACAGAATGAAATGTGTAAATCTATGTAAACTAATGGGAAATACTTCAAGCCATTTATTTGAGTTGTCTTCAACTCTCCTCATATTTATAAATCCAATAGTCTGTTATAGAAAGAGCAGTGCATATGCTCATCCTGCTTTCTTCTTCCCTTTAATTTCTTGACCACAGTATTTTCTATTTTCCCTCATATTATGTGGATGCACCATAAATATTAGTGGTCAAAATACCTTTTTTGTCAATTTTGTTTCTTAGGTTTTCTTTTATTTTGTTATGTGAATAAAGTAGTAAAACAATAAATGGGGGGGTTAGGGCTCGAAGCCATTCTGGCCCATAACAATGCAACCCATAGAAATTGACCAAGATTCCACAATAAACCCCAATATAGCAGTTGTCTCCAAACTATAGAACTCCAGATGTTGCTAACCTGCAACTTGGGCATGCTGCACTCCGAGCATGCTGGGAATTGTGGTTTGCAATATCTGAAGGTTTGGAGACCACTGTGATACAGTCTCAGATATAAAGAAAAAAAAATGCGTGAATCTCCCCAAATTAGAAACACATTTTCAATACAAAGAAAGAACTCCATATCTGACTCTTTAATAGACATAACACAACCAGAGATATGCCCTGTTCTCATAGGGTAAAGATAATCACATTGAACCATAGAACATTGACAGGGTTTTTGGTGAAAATTGCAGCTTGAAATGGTTGAAAAAAATTGAAAAAAAAGTAACTATATATAATTTATGTTTCACTCAAGTTTTAATGTCGTGCAATAATACTGTTTTATTAAACACTGAAAGAAAAGGTAAAAATGATTAATTTCCACACTGTAGGAAAAGATTACAATAAAACTTTGATGACCTGCCCCATCTGTATTTTTTTCTTCGTAATTTTGGCTGTGTATGAAGCCAGTTATTTTAATAAGAGCTCCGCAGCTCAAAGTAACCGCAATGATTAGTTTGGAACACTTGGCAGGTCTTTTTTCTAAGAGCTAGTCATTGCTTTGACAAAATTATTGAGATTCTAGTACTGCCTCTGCCCCCTGTCCCCTCATCTCTGACCATTGTGTCCCGAATGCCAGTCAAGCAAACTTTGTCTGTCTGTTATGATTACTCCAGCGGTGCGAGCAGACCTGCAGATCACTTAAGTAATGGGGTCAAAATGAAAATAAAATGATTTTTGAAGCTGAAAAAGTGATATTTTCCCTCATTAAAATGATAAAAATATATTTCTGTCAACTGGATTAAAACTTGCAATTAAAGTCACGGCCCGCTTGAGAGTATGTCAAAAATCATATGGGGTTTCCATGAAAACTTTAGAATTATGCATATACTTGGATGATATTTTTCTTGTTCAGATGTAGAATGTTTATGAACATCCTTTCTCTATATAGATGTAGCGAGTCAATGCAGCAGAGCTATATATATATATATATATATATATATATATATATATATCCTGAGTTGACTCCTTACATAGGGCTGTAGATAAACTTACTGTTGGCTCAGCAATTTCAAATGGTATATATAAAGATGTTGTGAGATAAATTAAAGAGTAGGTGCCATCATCTACCTTTTTTTTTCTCTGCCCCTACCTATTCCCCATCTATCCCTAACCCCCTCCCTGCCTTTAAAAAAAAAAAAGATTTTAGCTTAAAAAATGCCTTTCTCTGACCTTTTTTGCTGCTCAGCTTCAGGTCAAGTTCCCCAGCTGGCGCAACGTCACTGAAGCCCGCTGGAGGCCGACCTCCGCTCTCTCCTCATCTATGCTGTGCTCTGCTCTGGGGTCTCCTCCTCCCTGTTTAGCACTGCATGTGCCATCCAGGGAGGAGGAGTATAGGAGCATCGCCAGACCTGCCGTGCTCTGCTACACCGCTGAGACCCGGGACTGATCAATATAAACAAAATGGTTAGTTTTTATTTTTTTTAAAAAGCATTTTAGTAAAAAGTCCCAGAGTGCTCAAGTGTTCACCAGTATGCCCCAGTGTACCAAAGTTTTCCTAAGAATGCCCCATTATGCCCCATTGTGCCCATAAAGCACCACAAAATTTCCAAAAGCAATGTGCCTCCAGCTGTTGCAAAACTACAACTGTCAGCATGCCCGTAAAGCATTTGGCTGCCCAGGCATGCTGGGAATTGTAGTTTTTCATCAGCGTGAGGCACATTGATGATTAGACATCAGAGTTTCTCAGTGTGCCTCCAGCTGTTGCAAAACTACAACTCCCAGCATGCCCGTAAAGCATTTGGCTATCCAGGTATGCTGGGCATTATAGTTTTGCAACAGCTGGAGGCACACTGATGATTAGACATCAGTGTTTTTCAAACAATATGCCTCCAGCTGTTGCAAAACTACATTTCCCAGCATGCCCAGACAGCTGTTGGCCGTCAGGGCATGCTGGGAGTTGTAGTTGTGAAACAGCTGGAGACACAATGTTAGGAAAACTCATGGAACCCCCCCCCCCCCCCCTCTAAAAGCATTACATTGCTCAAATAAATATTTTTTTCCATATAAGGCCTCAGATCAGACATACATTTACAGGAGATGCGCTGTCCTGGACCATCAGCGCAGTACTAAGATTTAGTCCGCACTGATTGCCGCCTCTACATTACGGGGGCGGGTCCAGGGAGCCAATATGCACCGCCATGGTGTTCACAGCACTCACTATTGCCTGTCTGATTGAAAGGAAAGCAGCGAGTGGTGGCTGACTGAATTCGGACTGATGCCTGGTCTGGATCAGCCCGAATTCAGAGGTGATGTCAGCCGCACTGCAGCCGAAACAAGGAGGTAGACCCCTAGTGCCGTTTTTTAAAAGTGGAAAAAAATACACAAATAAACAAATAATTGACTGAAAATAATATATTAGGAATATGCTTCAAATCATGTATGGAATAATATATCAAAAATAAAGTTTGATAACAGTGTCCATTTAAGGGCTGTCTACCTGTTGCTGAATTGTGATATTTACAGTTTCTTAGGAAAAAGTAAAAAAAAAAAAATATTTGTTTGAAACAGAACAACAAAACCATTGTATTAACGCGGGTATAAGGTGTGTGAGTCCACTTTAAATTGTTGAGATCCCTTAACGATATGTAACTTCAACTCAAGCTAACCTTGCAATGTTGGGGCTGGACTGTTCTCACTTCTGGTATAGCTCAGCCCAGCAAGGAAGGATTTTTATTAGCACTAGTTAACTTCTTGCAGAGGGGTGGTATACAGTATGTAGCCATATGGCATATAGCCATGTATATGGCTGTATAATGTACACAGTAAAGAGAATCATACTTACCATCTTATCATTGGTCTGAGCCTCTTCTTGTGTAGCTCTGCCTCCTCATAACATCATCCATAGAGCTCAGCCTACCAAGATGTTACCATAAACTAGCAGATTTGCTGGTTTATTGTACCAAAAGAGTTAAGTTGCGCAACTTAACCCTTTCACTGATGGTTAAAGGCAAACTTTCAGAAAGTTCGTTCAACTTCATACAGTATGTACGGCAAATGAAATTGAGACTACAGTACCCCAGCAGGGCTAAGTCCTTAAGTCCCGTTCCTGAGTCCTTAAGGATTAAAGGTATACCTGTATGTCCTGAGTCCTGTTACTGGGGTTAAAAATTTTCTCGTGAGTGGAGAACGCTTCAAACCCCATGGGTCCTGACTGCTATCAGCAACCAGGACCCGGGGTTAATGCTGGGCCCAGCATTAACCCTTTAGATGCCACAATCAAAGTTGAAAGTAAAACTATTCCGGCAGCTCGGCTGAGCTGATCGGGACAATCACGACAGAATCTCAATGTCCCGATAAGCTTACTGGGTGACAAAAGGGTCCTCACCTGCCTCCTTGTCGTCCAATCGGCGATCTACTGCTCCAAGCCTGCTCAGCAGGCTGGAGCAGCAGAGCGCCAAGAACATTGATCAATGCTATGCTATATTTTGTTGTATGTGATGTTTTGAAGGTCTTAAGACAGCTCTTTGCTTTTACCCATCATGAGATGTATCTTGTGTGATAACTCGGCAACGAGACCTTTTTGTAGGCCATCAGTTAGGACTAAAATGGTCATAACTGACATTTATTGTGTATAAGTGCAAGCTACCAGGGGTGTAAAAGCCAAGGGCAGACTATAGCATATGTGAGATCGTCCTAACCTCAATATCTGAGGAAAGGTATTTAGAGATAAGGACTTAAAGGTAGGCAGACAAAGTCATAGAGTAGTGGGAAATACTAGGGTGTATAGCAAAATGGATGTGTAGGGAGAGGTATTAGTAGTAAGAGGGAAGTGCTTATGCCGCTGTACAGAGCACTGCTGAAACCTCCCTTGGAGTATTGTGAGCAGTACTGAAGACCGTCTCTCGAGAAGGATATAGAAACAATGTAGAGAGTTCAGAGAAGATACTAAACTAGTGCATGGACTAAAGGATAAAACGTACCAGGAAAGGTTAAGGCCCACACAATGTTTTATTTAGGTGTATTTCATTTTTTAAAAGTGGCTCCGCAAGAACTTAAAGGCATTTTTAATATTAATGTGCTCTATGTAAGTCTATGGGAAAATGGTTGTCAGTGCACACACACTTTTCAGATATTGTATATACAGACAGCTACTTTTCCATAGACTTACATAGAGCACATTCATGGTAACAATGCTAATGCATTTTTGTGGACACATTATTTACAAATGAAATACGCCTAAAAAAAAACTTCGAGAACATACCCTAAAGAGCCTTAACTTTTATAGCTTAGAAGACAGCTAAAACAGAGGGGATATGATAGAAACTTTTATATACCGTATATGCCAGCGTATAAGACGACAGAGCGTATAAGACCACCCCCAACTTTTACAGTTAAAATATAGAGTTTGGGATATACTTGCCATATAAGACTACTGTCACGATGCCGGCTGGCAGGAGGTGGATCCTCTGTGCCAGAGAGGGATTGGCGTGGACCGTGCTAGTGGACCGGTTCTAAGTCACTACTCGTTTTCACCAGAGCCCGCCGCAAAGCGGGATGGTCTTGCTGCGGCGGTAGTGACCAGGTCGTATCCACTAGCAACGGCTCAACCTCTCTGGCTGCTGAAGATAGGCGCGGTACAAGGGAGTAGACAGAAGCAAGGTCGGACGTAGCAGAAGGTCGGGGCAGGCAGCAAGGTTCGTAGTCAGGGTGGATAGCAGAAGTTCTGGTACACAGGCTTTGGACACACAAAACGCTTTCACTAGGCACAAGGGCAACAAGATCCGGCAAGGGAGTGCATGGGAGGAGGTCAGATATAGTCAGGGACCAGGTGGAAGCCAATTAAGCTAATTGGGCCAGGCACCAATCATTGGTGCACTGGCCCTTTAAGTCTCAGGGAGCTGGCGCGCGCGCGCCCTAGAGAGCGGAGCCGCGCGCGCCAGCACATGACAGCAGGGGACGGGAACGGGTAAGTGACCTGGGATGCGATTCGCGAGCGGGCGCGTCCCGCTGTGCGAATCGCATCCCCGACGGCCATGACAGTGCAGCGCTCCCGGTCAGCGGGACCGACCGGGGCGCTGCGGAGAGAGAGACGCCGTACGCGCTCCGGGGAGGAGCGGGGACCCGGAGCGCTAGGCGTAACAGTACCCCCCCCCCTTAGGTCTCCCCTTCTCTTTGTCCGGTAACTGCCCCCCCTGGGATGAGGACACCGGGAAAGGATGGAGGGATTCCTCAACGGCAGGCAGTACAGCAGGAGTGGGAATGGGGAGGGAGGGCAGAGGGCGAGGCCTGGCACGGGGCAGTGTGACACCAGGACGAGGGCCACGAGGAGGCACCGAGACTTGACTGACTGGACTGGGAGGGGGGGAGAGGCACTTCTTAAGGCGGGCAGAGTCCATAACGACCTTAGGGAGACCGGATACAGGAGGAACCACAGGGTCACGGCAGGGAGAACTGGGAACCGGTTTAAGGCAGTCCTTGAAGCAAGAGGTACCCCAGCTCTTGATGTCCCCTGAGGACCAATCCAGGGTTGGGGAATGGTGTTGAAGCCAGGGTAGTCCAAGGAGAATTTCAGAAGTGCAATTGGAGAGGACCAAAAACTCAATTTTCTCATGATGAGGTCCGATGCACATTAGGAGGGGCTCCGTGCGGAAACGCACGGTGCAATCCAACCTGGCTCCGTTGACCGCGGAAATGTGGAGTGGCTTGACAAGACGGGTCACCGGGATACGGAATTTATTCACCAAGGACTCCCGAATAAAATTCCCAGAGGCACCAGAGTCCAGGCAGGCCACGGCTGAGAGGGAAGAGCTGGCTGAAGAAGAAATCCGTACAGGCACCGTGAGACGTGGAGAAGCCGACTTAGCATCAAGAGACGCCACACCCACGAGAGCTGGGTGCGAGCGTGCGTTTCCCAGACGTGGAGGACGGATAGGGCAATCCACCAAAAAATGTTCGGTTCTGGCACAGTACAGACAAAGATTCTCTTCCTTACGGCGATTCCTCTCTTCCAGGGTCAGGCGAGACCGATCCACTTGCATGGCCTCCTCGGCGGGAGGCCTAGGCGCAGATTGCAATGGAGACTGTGGGAGAGGTGTCCAGAGATCTAAGTCTTTTTCCTGGCGGAGCTCTTGATGCCTCTCAGAAAAACGCATGTCAATGCGAGTGGCTAGATGAATGAGTTCATGCAGATTAGCAGGAGTATCTCGTGCGGCCAGAACATCTTTAATGTTGCTGGATAGGCCTTTTTTAAAGGTCGCGCAAGGGGCCTCATTATTCCAGGAAAGTTCAGAAGCAAGAGTACGGAATTGTATGGCGTACTCGCCAACGGAAGAATTACCCTGGACCAGGTTCAGCAGGGCAGTCTCAGCAGAAGAGGCTCGGGCAGGTTCCTCAAAGACACTTCGAATTTCCGAGAAGAAGGAGTGTACAGAGGCAGTGACGGGGTCATTGCGGTCCCAGAGCGGTGTGGCCCATGACAGGGCTTTTCCAGACAGAAGGCTGACTACGAAAGCCACCTTAGACCTTTCAGTAGGAAACTGGTCCGACATCATCTCCAAGTGCAGGGAACAATGCGAAAGAAAGCCACGGCAAAACTTAGAGTCCCCATTAAATTTGTCCGGCAAGGACAGGCGGAGGCTAGGAGTGGCCACTCGCTGCGGAAGGGGTGCAGGAGCTGGCGGAGGAGATGATTGCTGCAGAAGTTGCGACTGAAGTTGCTGCACAATGGTGGACACTTCCGACAGCTGGTGGGTTAGATGGGCGATCTGTCGGGATTGCTGGGCGACCACCGTGGTGATATCAGAGATATAAGGCAGAGGAACTTCAGCGGGATCCATGGCCCGATCTACTGTCACGATGCCGGCTGGCAGGAGGTGGATCCTCTGTGCCAGAGAGGGATTGGCGTGGACCGTGCTAGTGGACCGGTTCTAAGTCACTACTGGTTTTCACCAGAGCCCGCCGCAAAGCGGGATGGTCTTGCTGCGGCGGTAGTGACCAGGTCGTATCCACTAGCAACGGCTCAACCTCTCTGGCTGCTGAAGATAGGCGCGGTACAAGGGAGTAGACAGAAGCAAGGTCGGACGTAGCAGAAGGTCGGGGCAGGCAGCAAGGTTCGTAGTCAGGGTGGATAGCAGAAGTTCTGGTACACAGGCTTTGGACACACAAAACGCTTTCACTAGGCACAAGGGCAACAAGATCCGGCAAGGGAGTGCATGGGAGGAGGTCAGATATAGTCAGGGACCAGGTGGAAGCCAATTAAGCTAATTGGGCCAGGCACCAATCATTGGTGCACTGGCCCTTTAAGTCTCAGGGAGCTGGCGCGCGCGCGCCCTAGAGAGCAGAGCCGCGCGCGCCAGCACATGACAGCAGGGGACGGGAACGGGTAAGTGACCTGGGATGCGATTCGCGAGCGGGCGCGTCCCGCTGTGCGAATCGCATCCCCGACGGCCATGACAGTGCAGCGCTCCCGGTCAGCGGGACCGACCGGGGCGCTGCGGAGAGAGAGACGCCGTACGCGCTCCGGGGAGGAGCGGGGACCCGGAGCGCTAGGCGTAACAACTACCCCTCCTACCGCGATGTACAGTACCTTGTAGTTCCCCCCATATTAAGTGGGCAGTATAGCTCCCCCACATTAGGTAGGCAGCATGTTCCCCCACAATAGTAGGCAGCTCTCCCACATTAGGTCAGCAGTTCCCACACATTTGGTCAGCAGTTCCCCCACATTAGGTCAGCAGCTCCCCCACATTAGGTCGGCAGCTCCCCCCACAATAGTCGGCAGCTCCCCCCCACAATAGTAGGCAGCTCCCCCCCCCCACAATAGTAGGCAGCTCCCCCCACAATAGTAGGCAGCTCCCCCCCACACAATAGTAGGCAGCTCCCCCCACACAATAGTAGGCCGCTCCCCCCCCCACAATAGTAGGCTGCTCCCCCCCCACAATAGTAGGCAGCTCCCCCCCCCACAATAGTAGGCAGCTCCCCCCCACAATAGTAGGCAGCTCCCCCCCCACAATAGTAGGCAGCTCCCCCCCACAATAGTAGGCAGCTCCCCCCCACAATAGTAGGCAGCTCCCCCCACAGACATACAACTTCCCGCCATATAGAATGCATTGCTGGAGGCTGTATGTCTGTGTACTGCCCCGGGGTCCTATGGCCTATGGACCATAGCAGCAGTCCCGGGACCGGAGGAGCGGTGATCGGAACACTGTAGATGACGCGCCGCCGGTCACTCACCAGGCCCCGGCCAGCTCTCGTCCTCCTGCGCCTCTATGTTTGTACGCATGGGACGTCACTGACGTCACGTGCGTACAACCATAGAGAGGTGGAGAAGCGCAGAAGGACCGGAGGAAGACCGCAGGAGGACCGGAGGAGGACGCGTGGTGGTCGGGGAATGGTAAGTGACCCGTGGACATCCTTATGTTCCGAAAAGATTTTTCGGGACACAGGGATGTCCGGCATAGGAATACTTATGATTATCTTCCCGCCTCCTGTGTACGGCTTCAGGCGGGGGTCAGCCAGAGCATGTAAAATCGAATTCATGTATACTAAAAACCAGGGTTCCTCCAGCTGTTGTGAAACTACAACTACCAGCATGCCTGGACAGCCTTTGCCGGTCCGGGCATGCTGGGAGTTGTAGTTTCACAACAGCTGGAGGCACCCTGTTTTTTAAGTATACTGTACAGTTATTAGTTTGTACATGCCTGCAGCCGCACACAGGAGCCGGGAAGATAATCATAAGTATTCCTATACCGGACCCCAATACCCGGCGTATAGGACGACCCCCGACTTTTCAGAAGAAAATTCGGGGTTAAAAAGTCGTCTTATACGCCGGGATATACGGTACATAAAGGGGATCAACACGGTAAAGGAGGAGAGGAGATTTAAAAGAAGAAAAACTACCACAAGAGGACATAGTTTTATATTAGAGGGTAAAGATTTATACAGTAATATCAGGAAGTATTACTTTACTGAGAGGGTAGTGGATGCATTGAATAGCCTTCCTACAGAAGCGGTCACTGCAATGAAGGAATTTAATCATGCATGGGATAAGCATAAGGCTATATTTCATATAAGATAGGGCCAGGGACTATACATAGTATTTAGAATATTGGGCAGACTAGATGGACTGAATGGTTCTTGTCTGCCAACACAGTCTATGTTTCAGTTTCAATGCCACTTGTGCTTCATGGACTCCATTGATATACAGTTGAGCCAAGTGGTGTCTGTGTGTTTTTTTTTTAGGGAAGGCCAGTCCATGTAGCACTATAATAGTCAAATCTGCAACAGAGTCTCCAAATGAAGCCTTCAGCTGAAATGGGAACAGGGCCTTAGGGATTTCTTGCAACATTGCAAGTTTTCTCCCACTGTCCAAAATACACTCAATACGCTGATAACTCAACCTTTGCATGTAACTTCCAGCTATCCCGCTGCACAGTCCCCAAAGTAGACAAATGTACTGGCGGTAACTTTGCAGCACAGATAATCATTAAGTAGCGGTTTATGATGGAGTATGATTGCAGACTTGTCTGAGCATGGATCTCGCACCCACTGAGTTTGTTTGTATCATCAGCATGTGCTTGTACTCAACACTTTGTTTTTTCTTTGTCATGCTATTATAAAATGCTGTAGAATATGCTGGCATTGTATAAATAAATTAATTATAATAATAAGTGATGGGACTGTGTCAGCAGAATAGTTTTTTTTTTTCTGCAAGAATGCAATCTGGCCTTTGTTTCTTCTGCACTGCTCCGGTATAGAAATAGAACAGCTGTTCGGATTGTCTGGCTCAGGTGAGTAGTTATTAGCTAAGTTTTGTGTGAAGAATTTTGTTACATATCAGCAGTCAGTATAGAAGACCCTGACACTGAAACGATACCTATTTTTTCATTGAGATGTTGCCTGGTAATGTCCTGCGCCTCTTTTGTGTCTATTAATGCAGCTAACTGTTTCCTGCCTTCATATTAATTTACCTCATGCTGTCTTGATCTAAAAATATTCCATCCATGCTTGTAACTGGATCTGGTATTTGTGCTGTCATTATGTAATTCGAGGAACAGCCATTACTTTTGCTGAAAATCATTTTTAACTTGGAAGTACATGCATATGCATGGTGCAAAATTAGCCAGCACCTACATTAGTAGTGTGGGGACCTTCAAAATGAGAATGTAGTATAATATCTTGGTCACTGGTGACCTTGTTCGAGCGTCTCCAAACATTTGCTCCTCGTGGGAATGTCAACGTCTTTAAGGCAGGGATAATTGTTCTGATTAGCGGCAGAGATGAAGACTAGGGCACGGAAAGATGAAGGCTAAAATTTCACTCTCACACATTGCTCACATTTGATATGTGACTCGGTTATGGTGGGCATGTTGGTAAAGTGATTTACTGGGGAGAACATATGAACAGTCAATAAAAATGTTTGGGAATCATCGATTAAAAATTAAATTATAATAGTTCAACAAAGACATGGGTTTGACCACAGTGGCTTGTTTTTTTTTTAAGTGTTGGGGATCCATTGCCTCAATTGAAAAATTTCAACTTGAAGAATAGTGTCTTAACTTTATTTATTTAGAAAATCTAGTAATAGACTAATGAATAATCGTCACATTTGCCAAAGTATTACATGTGATTAAAGGAGATCTACAGTGAAAAATAACTTATCCCCTATCCACAGGATAGGGAATAAGTAACAGATCGTGGAGGATCCGACTGCTGGGGCCCCCCGTGAGCACCGGGACGGGAAATGGCACTCAGTGAGGAGCATATGCTGCAGCCGGCACGTGCTCCATTCACTCCTATGGGAGCGCCGAAAAGCCCCAGTACAGCTCTCAGGCACCATCGGTTCTCCCATAGTATTCAATAGAGCATGTGCTATCTACTGGTAGATGGCACATGCTCCTCACTGAGAGCACCGGAGTCCAGTCCCGGTGATCGCTGGGGCCCCAGCGGTCGGACCCCTCGCAATCAGCTACTTATACGTTTATTGCTGGATTACTCCTTAAAATGGTTACCTCAGAATTAAAATAAATAAATAAAAAACAAATAAAGTAAAAATCCAGGCTCTTGTAGACCCTGTTCACTTATCAAACACATAGGAGGTGTATGTCAGGGGTATTGCAAAAAAAATCCTTCAGAAAAACTATTGATATTTCTCACAGCAGGATATAAACGTTTCTTTTTGTTCTTTTTTTTTAAACTGGTTTAAATGGTAAAACAACAAAATTCAGGTTAAAGGAAACGCAGAAATTGACCGTTAATTGTTACCTTCTACTGTAAAAAATAAATAAATAAACACAACATGCAATATAGGATTTTACAATGTCCCACTGAATAGGTAAATGTGGTAGATCACACTTTTATTTAGAGTAGAGAAGGATCATTGCCACAAAAAAAAAAAAAAATAACTTTCAATATGTCCTAGAGACAGGGTTGACATTGGCCAGCACCTTCAAATTCGATGCATTTTATGCACTGGATACATTAATCCTTTCTCTTATGTATCCATAGGCCCCCATGCATATACTGGGCTAATATGTGTTTTTTACAATAACATGCTTTTTATATGGACACTGTCAGTTTAAAACATGTCCTATAGCACAAAAGGTTTGCTTAAAAGTCTAACACAAAGAGTAAGGAGACAAAGTTAGCAAGCCAGTAATACCATTTCTTGGCCCATACATAATAAAAAGAGCGAGTCTGACAGTATCTAAATATAAAAAACGTGCATGTTTATTGGTATAAAAAAATGTGTATGGCATTCCAATAAAGTGCTATGATTCAATGCTTGAGAAATATCCATGAAATGTAGCCCTTTATTGGGATGTCACGTGTACATTTGATACCAATAGTTTTTTTTCTATTTACTTGATGTACCTGTCATCAAATTATAAGAAACTTTGCTATTTACTTGCTGTTAAAATTCTCAACCTTTATATGTTTTAATGTGATTAAAAAATGGCCACTAGGTGGCTCTGTGCTGTTTCCTGCCACAAGTCAAACAGTTAGTTTGGTCTCCTCCCTACCTGGCAGGAGACCAAACTCAGGAAGTGAGTGCATGGCAAGGCACAGCTTTTGCAGGCTCCAGTTAGGTCGCACCTGCTGGTGAACGCCCACTTTTTCCTGGCAGGAGGTCACACAATGTAAGCATGTGGAAAGGTATGATACAGAGCTTTTTAAAGCTTTAAACATTACTTAAGGGCAGGAGGGGTGTTAGGAGTAGCTAGGGGATATAATCTGAGTTAGTTTAGAGAATTTGGTTTGATGTCAGGTACTCTTTAATATTTCAAAAGTTTTGATGAGTCTGGGTCCCAATGCTTACATCCGACCAATTGTAAGATAAAGCCAGGAGTAGTTCTCAAGATGTTCTTACCATGACTTACCATGTAGCCCATCTCCTGCAGCGAGACGGAGAAGGCAGCAAGCCCGGGAGTGAAGTGCCTATCTGGGTCTAATGTTAAGTGTGGTCTCAACGCTGAGACCCCGTGTCAGAACCCTGGGGTTAAACAGTTCAGACAGTTCTTTCTGTTTTGTTTCTGTTCTTGGGATATGCCCAGTTGCCTGGACTGGTCAGCTGACCTTGATGAGATCACCTGGTCTGGCTCCTATTTAAGCTGGCAGTCTGCTCTCATACTTTGCCTGCGGAAGAGCTCTTACTCCTAGCTAGTGTTTGTATTGTATCTTGAATTTCTGGCATATTTAACTTATTGGCTCTGCTCTCTGACTCTTCTCCTGTTTCTGTGATTTGGCATTTCTGTAATCTCTTGGTATTGACTTGGATTGTGGACTTATTGTGTGTGTATGTTTAGTTATTATTTCAGTTACTGTATGTGATTCCATACAGTGACCAACCTCCACCTGCATTATAGTTTATTTTGTTGACGTTTGACTCCCTGCATGTATTCAGGAAGGGACTGTCACTGTGGTTGTGGACTCATCACCTAGGGTGGGTACGCAAGTAGGACAAGTGGGAGCGGGTGAGTTTAGGGCTTAACTTTCCCTGCCCAGACGTGACACCCCGACTGATAAAAATGTTTTCCATGTCTCTAGGACATGTCAAAAGTTTTTAAAGTGAGAATTATCCGCACAGTGTGTGCACTGGAATTTATGGTACATTAAAGAATAGGATGAATGTATCTAATATGGAAACATAGAATGTGTCAGCAGATAAGAACCATTTGGCCCATCTAGTCTGCCCAATAATCTGAATACTATCAATAGTTCCAGGCCCTATCTCATATGAAGGATAGCCTTATGCCTATGCCATACATGCTTAAACTCCTTCTGTGTATTTGCAGCTACCACTTCTGCAGGAAGGCTATTCCATGCATAAAGTAATACTTACTGATATTATTTTTAAACCTTTGCCTCTCTAATTTAAAACTATGTCCACTTGTGTTAGTTTTTCTTCTTTTAAATATGCTCTCCTCCTTTACCGTGTTGATTCCCTTTATGTATTTAAAAGTTTCTATCACATACCATATCCTAATGGACCAAATCAATAGGATTTGATGAGGTTTGTCCATGTCCCTTTAATATATTTCTCCCTTTTCAAATATGAGAGATCCATTAGGTGCCCTGATAGAGATAAGATGACAGCCTATACAATTCTGTTAATTAAAAAAAAGATAAACAATTTAAAATGACATAAATAAATCTTCAAGGGTAATACCGATAAAGCAAAGTTGGTAAAATCATTGCTATTGTTCTTCTCCTCCCATGGATCTGATACCTGTGTGTATATATAATAGGAAAACAAACAACAGACTAACTAGCAATATGCAGTTAAACTGAGCATGCCTGACCGTTTTAGTGGAGGCCCTAAGATGGTCATAACCAAGGGCAACAGGACAAAACAAAGAAGGCACACGGGGGATCATCTATCTATCTAAACAGTACATATATTAGACAGTACGTATTTGACATATGCCTAATTTGACAAAATGCATCAGTTTGGATCAATTTATTTTCCTTTAAGTAGTATTTTGGGTTTATTTGGGTTCCTTTATTTTGAAAGAAAGAAGATTGCTGCAAACTGAAATATGTGTGCTGTCAAAAACATCAGAAACCCCATACAGCTCTGACTGCAAATATGAACAAAGCCTAACCCCATTACCTGTATTTTAGATTGGAGTGGTAAATCTCTTTAACTTCAATAAAAACTAAAATTTAAGACATTTGGACATTGTGGGGTTTATCTTAAACATTGTCCCTGACATTCTGTAAATAGAAAACATATTTCCTGGAGACTGGGATATGGCATTTAAAATTGTTAACCGGATTACCATGCTCCATAGGGATAATGTGCGAAAATATCAAAAAGATCTATTTATATTGTTGCCTAGTTGTTTAGCGCATGAGGCATCAACTTACAGTGTATCTATGTAGATGTCATTTGACAAAGTAGAGCTAAACAAATGACAAAAAAAATCTCCTTGAAGAACTACTGCTGTGTCAAGTATAAACTATGAGGACTTGAGGAAATGCTAAATTAAGAGCTAGACTAAAATTTTCTGGATAACACAGTGAATACATTAAATGGAGTGTTCCAGCCTTAAATATTTTAGAAACAGCTAAGAATATTGTAAAATAATAAAAGAAATAGTACTCCTCCTACCAACTAGATGCTGTGGCTACAGATTGGCTGCAGTGGTCCCATGTCTGTGTGAAGAAGGATCAGACGATAGAGACCAGTGGGAGTTCGGGAAGCATCAGAACAAAAGCAGTGGGGAATTAGTAGGGTGGGAAATCCATTTATATATATATGTCACGATTCGGCTGGCAGGAGGTGGATCCTCTGTGCCAGAGAGGGATTGGCGTGGACCGTGCTAGTGGACCGGTTCTAAGTTACTACTGGTATTCACCACAGCCCGCCGCAAAGCGGGATGGTCTTGCAGCGGCGGTAGTAACCAGGTCGTATCCACTAGCAACGGCTCAACCTCTCTGACTGCTGAAGATAGGCGCGGTACAAGGGAGTAGACAAGAGCAAGGTCGGACGTAGCAGAAGGTCGGGGCAGGCAGCAAGGATCGTAGTCAGGGGCAACGGCAGGAGGTCTGGAACACAGGCTAGGAACACACAAGGAAACGCTTTCACTGGCACGATGGCAACAAGATCCGGCGAGGGAGTGCAGGGGAAGTGAGGTATACATAGGGAGTGCACAGGTGAACACACTAATTAGAACAACTGCGCCAATCAGGGGCGCAGTGGCCCTTTAAATCGCAGAGACCCGGCGCGCGCGCGCCCTAGGGAGCGGGGCCGCGCGCGCCGGGACAGGACCGACGGAGAGCGAGTCAGGTACGGGAGCCGGGGTGCGCATCGCGAGCGGGCGCCACCCGCATCGCGAATCGCATCCCGGCTGGAGGCGGTATCGCAGCACACCCGGTCAGTGGATCTGAGCGGGGCGCTGCAGTAGCGAGGATGTTGCGAGCGCTCCGGGGAGGAGCGGGGACCCGGAGCGCTCGGCGTAACAATATATATATATATATATATATATATATATTGTGGCAGTATGGCAAGGAAAGGGTGTATTTCCTTGGCTCACCCTGCAGAAGCTCTCACCTGCTTCTTAAGTAATGAGGCAGGAGGGAAGGGAGGTGTGTATATGAGATGGAGACTCAGTCTAATGTGGGCTCTTCCTAGGAGACAGCATGTGGGCTGTAGGGAAGAGACAGAGCCTGCTGAGGAGTACACAGCCCGAGCTATAAGTGGCTCAAAGAGAGTGACATGAATTGTGAGTAGAAGGTTGCAGGGGACATATGTTTAACCGGCTGAGGGAAGCTCAGCGGTTGTTAGTCAGGACAAGCTGATCTGTTTAGTCAGTGACCAGATGGTCTAGGATTTTGTTTTGTTCCTGCTTTTTGTTTATTTCTTTCCCTGCAACCTGTCTAATAAAACTGGCAAGGTGCCAGATTTGCATTATAAGCGTTTGTTTGCTGGTTTATTGAGAAGAAACGCATACTGTGGCGTGGTCCAGGACGATCCCAGAGCTAATCCCCAAGACGGATCGTCACAATATATATATATATATATATATATATATATATATATATATATATTATAGTTGTTTAAAAAACAATAATACAAAATAAGGGTTGGACATTGATGCAAATCCTAAAAGGTGCATAAGCCCTTCATTGTACTTCCATGTTTCTAGTTTCTGTCTGACTCCCTAAGAAAAAAAAAAAAAAAAAAAAAGACTTATGGCATACACCATTAGACTACATATGTACAGGTGAATTCTCTCCAAGAAACATTGTTTTTAATTTGAAAATATATACATACACATGGAGTCCGATAAATCATGTATGGCTCTTTCCCAGTGTTCATGAGTGCTTACTGTTAGATCAGAGTTTGAGTAAAGGGATACTTTAAAGAAGCACTTCACTTCTATTTTCTCCGCCCAGTCATAAAGTTGCATACTTTATCATGGGGGCCGATCCAGCTTTAGACGCTGATATATAGGCTTTCACCGAAGCCAGAATGGCTTCCAACTCTCCACAACCTACAGCTAATTTTGGTAGACTTGAAGTCACTTTCTTCTGTGTCTTTATGAGAGTGGCTGTGACTGACACTCATGTGGGCATTTAGCAAAACCATAATGGAAATAAAACTGCACCATGACCGATGCATGAGACCATGTTAGTTAGCATGCAACCTTACTACCAAGCAGAGAAAAAAGTGCAGAGTGCTTATGAAAAATCTGAATTAAGACTGCCAACTATCATAAGGTATGACTCCATATCAGCATAGCTTTATGAGGGATCGATCCTGTCAAACTAACCTGATCAGCGTTTATGAGGAGGTGAGCTCCAGACTGGATCAGGGGGATTCGCTGAATGTCGTATATTTGGATTTTTCCAAAACATTTGATACCGTGCCACATAAAATGTTGGTGCATAAAATGAGAAAGATTGGGCATTGTATGCAGTGTGCAAGTGGGTAAGTAACTGGCTCAGTGATAGGAAACAGAGGGTGGTTATTAATGGTACTTATTCTGATTGGGTGACTGTTACTAGTGGGGTCAGTCTTTGGTCCTGTCCTATTTAATATATTTATTAATGACTTTGTAGAGGGGTTGAATAGTAAAGTAGCAAACTTTGCAGATGATACTAAACTCTGTAAAGCGGTAAACACTATAGAGGACAGTGCACTGTTACAAATGGATCTGGATAGGTTGGAGGCTTGGGTTGGGAAGTGGCACATGAGGTTCAACACTGATAAATGTTAGATTATGCACACGGGGAAGTAAAATCCAGGCTGGCATTATATATTAACCCCTTAAGGACCTCGGACGTATGAGTACGTCCCTGCGCCCTGGGTCTTAAGGACCAGGGACGTACTCATACGTCCATGGAAATTCCAGCCCCTTCCACGTGCCGGGCAGAGACTGGACCGGGGTGACTGCTGATATCGATCAGCAGTCACCCCGCGCAAATGCCCAGGGGGGTCATCAGACCCCCATGTCGGCGATCGGCGCAAATCGCAAGTGAATTCACACTTGCGATTTGAGTGATTCCGAGTCATTATGGGTCTATAGTCACTTACGACACCCAGGATCCCCCTGAAGCGATAGGAGTGAGGTGGCAGGGTTGCCACCCCTCCTATCCCTGCTATTGGTGGTCTAGACGCGACCACCAATAGCAGATCGGGGGCGGGGGGGGTTAACTTTTGTTTTCCCCGTCCTGCCCACCCACAATAGGCGGGGCAGGATGGGGAAATGTCGGGGACCGGGTCTGAAGATCCACTTACCGATCCTGGCTGGCGACGGAGATCGGCGGGCGGCGATGACGTGCGGCTGGATCCGAAGGAAGCCGGTGAGTTGTCTAGCAACATCTGGAGGGTACAGTTTGAGACCATTATACAGTGGTCTCTAACTGTAGGCCTCCAGATGTTGCAAAACTACAACTCCCAGCATGCCCAGACAGCTGTTTGGGCATGCTGGGAGTTGTAGTTTTGCAACAGCTGGAGGGCTACAGTTTGAGACCACTATATGGTAGTCTCTGAACTATAGCCCTCCAGATCTTGCAAAACTACAACTACTAGCATGCCCACACAACTGTTCGCTGTCTGGGCCTGCTGGGATTTGTAGTTTTGCAGGATCTGGAGGGCCACAGTTTGCAGTGGTCTCTATACTGTAGCTCTCCAGATGTTGCAAACCTGTAAATCCCAGCATGCAGGGAGTTGTAGTTGCGATCCTTCCAGCTGTTGCATAACTACATCTCCCAGCATGCACTTCGGTGATCAGTACATGCTGGGAGTTGTAGTCTTGCAACAGCTGGAGGCACACTGGTTGGAAAATATTGAGTTAGATAACAGAACCTAACAGAAGGTTTTCCAACCAGTTTGCCTCCAGCTGTTGCAAAAGTACAACTCCCAGGCTGCATGGTCTGTCAGTACATGCTGGGAGTTGTAGTTTTGAAACAGCTGGAGGTTTGCCCCCCCCCCCATGTGAACGTACAGGGTACATTCACACGGGCAGGCTTACAGTAAGTTTTCTGCTTAAAGTATGAGCTGCGGCAAATTTTTTGCCGCAGCGCAAACTCCTAGCAGGGAACTCACTGTAAACCTCCGCCAGTGTGAATGTACCCTAAAAACACTACACAACACTAACACATAATAAAGGGTAAAACACTACATATACACCCCTTACACTGTCCCCCCCCCAATAAAAATGAAAAACCTATTGTACGGCAGTGTTTCCAAAACGGAGCCTCCAGCTGTTGCAAAACAACAACTCCCAGCATTTCTGGACAGCCACTGACTGTCCAGGCATGCTGGGAGTTTAGCAACAGCTGGAAGCACCCTGTTTGGGAATCACTGGAGTACAATACCCCTATGTCCACCCCTATGCAATCCCTAATTTAGTCCTCAAATGCGCATGGCGCTCTCACTTTAAAGCCCTGTCGTATTTCAAGGCAACAGTTTAGGGCCACATATGGGGTATCGCCATACTCGGGAGAAATTGCCTAACAAATTTTGGGGGCTTTTTCTCCTTTTACTCTTTATGAAAAGGTGAAGTTGGGGTCTACACCAGCATGTTAGTGTAATAAAATATTTTTTTTACACTAACATGCTGGTGTTGCCCTATACTTTTCATTTTGATAAGTGGTAAAAGGGAAAAATTTGTAATGTAATTTCTCCCGACTACGGAGATACCCCATATGTGGGCGCAAAGCGCTCTGGGGGCGCACAACAATGCCCAGAAGGGAGAGTGCACCATGTACATTTGAGGTAATTTGCACAGGGGTGGCTAATTGTTACAGCGGTTTTGACAAACGCAAAAAAAAAAAAAAACCCACATGTGACCCATTTCGGAAACTACACCCCTCATGGAATGTAATGAGGGGTGCAGTGAGCATTTACACCCCACTGGTATCTGACAGATCTTTGGAACGGTGGGCTGTGCAAATTAAAAATGTTGTACAGCCCACTGTTCCAAAGATCTGACAGACACCAGTGGGGGGGTAAATGCTCATTGTACCCCTTGTTACATTCCTCAAGGGGTCTAGTTTCCAAAATGGTATGCCATGTGGGGGTTATTTTGCTGTCCTGGCACCATAGGGGCTTCCTAAATGCGACATGCCCCCCCGGGCAAAATTTGCTCTCCAAAAGCTAAATGTGACTCCTTCTCTTCTGAGCATTGTAGTTCGCCCGTAGTGCACTTCAGGTCCTCTTATGGGGTACCTTCATACTCAAAAGAGATGGGGTTACAAATTTTGGGGGGTATTTTCTGCTATTAACCCTTGCAAAAATGTGAAATTTGGGGGGAAACACACATTTTAGTGAAAAAATTATTATTATTTTTTTTTACATATGCAAAAGTCGTGAAACCGCTGTGGGGTATTAAGGCTCACTTTATTCCTTGTTACATTCCTCAAGGGGTCTAGTTTCCAAAATTGTATGACATGTGTTTTTATTTTTGATTTCCTGGCACCATAGGGGCTTCCTAAATGCGACATGCCCCCCCGAGCAAAAGGGTTTTTTGCCTTCCTCTGGATCAATTCAGTAGGGACTCATTAGGGTGTTAGATTGAACTTGATGGACTCTGGTCTTTTTTCAACATTATGAACTATATTCCTATCTTACTAAGGTTATAGTTTGAGAGGAGCGGACTTTTGAAAAATTGTATTTGACCGATTCGCTGAATTTCCCGAAAAATTAGTTTCGGGTCTAATTTATTTTGTGGCGAATCTATATCAATAATGGCTATTTCTGGCCTATAGAGAGCCTCCATAGGGGTGTAGAACACTTTTCTTTGTTCTAACACGCATATGGAGTGTGCTGGGGTAGTGAAATAATACTGTTATTTAGTATGACATGCAGATTACAGGCATCACCATTAGAATCACTGCCGCAGAGCAGCACAATGACAGAGCCTGGAGGTGGTATCAGTATGAGAAGACCATATAGTGGCTGAATGACACAGCATGGAGGTGTTGGCAGCATGAGGAGACCATATAGTGTCTGAATGGCACAGCCTGGAGGGGGTTGAAGCATGAGGAGACCATAAAGTGGCTGAATGGCACAGCCTGGAGGTGTTGGCAGCATGAGGAGACCATATAGTGGCTGAATGACACAGCGTGGAGGTGTTGGCAGCATGAGGAGACCATATAGTGGCTAAATGACACAGCGTAAAGGTGTTGGCAGCATGACGAGACCATATAGTTGCTGAATGACACAGCCTGGAGCTGGTAGCAGCATTAGTAGACACTGGGGCTTCACAATCTCTAAGATTAAAAGATGAATTTTGAAATGTAATTTGAATATTTATGATAGCTAGAGCTACCATAAAAATGTTTAGGCTCAGGCCCAGCATCATCAGTAAACCATATATTGGCTGAATGACAAAGCCAGGAGGTGGCTGAATCATGAGGAGACCCTATAGTGGCTGAATGGAACAGTCTAGAGGTGGCTGAAGCATGAGGATACCATTTAGTGGCTGAATGGCACAGCCTGGAGATGGCTGAAGCATGAGGAGACCATATAGGGGCAGAATAGCACAGCCTGGAGGTGGCTGAAGCATGAGGAGACCATGAGACCATATAGTGGCTGAATGACACAGCCTGGAGTTTGTGGCTGCATGAGGAGACCATATGGTGGCTGAATGGCACATCCTGGATTTGGCTAAAGTATGAGGAGACCATATAGTGTCTGAATGGCACTGCCTGGAGTTGGCAGAAGCATGAGGAGACCATTGAAATTTAAGACTTTTAATTTTAAATTTAAGATTTTGAAATTGAAATTGAAGATTTTGAAATTGAAATTTTAACTCCCAAGTTTTAGTGTCCAGGGCCCCGGCGTGTGGGTACAAAGGACCAAATTTAACAAGGAGTCACATGTCACATGGCAGCACAATGACAGAGCCTGGAAGTGGCATCAGTATGAGGAGACCATATAGTGTGTGAATGGCACAGCCTTGAGTTGGATGAAGCATGAGAAGGACCATATAGTGGCTGAATGGCACAGCCTTGAGTTGGCTGAACCATGAGGAGACCATTGAAATTTAAGATTTTGAAATTTAAATTTTAGCTAACACTTCCAAATTTTAGTATCCCGGGCCCCGATATGTGGGTTCAAAGGATTAAATCTAACAAGGAGTCACATGTCACATGGCGGCACAATGACAGAGCCTGGAGGTGGTAGCATTAGCATGAGAAGACCATAGAGCAGCACAATGACAGAGCCTTGAGGTGGCTGCAGCAGCATGAGGGCTATGCCAACTGAGGGTTGAGTCTGAGGAAACAACCGACTGTTGACTGGGGGTGTCACTTGGGATGAAGTGGATGACCGAGTGAACCGATCAATCACGGCTGCTGGGTTGCTGGTCGAGACACAACTGCTAGCTGACACTGGGAGCTCAGGACTCTCGCTGCGACTACAGCTGCCAAATGCCCCTACTCTGCTGCGACCTCTGCCTGTGTCTGATGAATTTAGGCCTCTGCCACTCTACTGTGCACGTCCTGGCACTACTCTGCCTGACACATGTATAGCGTTTATGAGGGGAGTACAATACGTTTCACTACGCTTAAAACAGTATTTGTCTAGAACAGCAGCAGGTATGTACTCTTGGCTGTCCTTTCACAGTATATAGGCCCTTGACAGATTGACAGGTACAAAATAGTACACTACTTAGATGTACGTATGCGGTATGCACTTATGAGGCAGACAAATGCGCTACTGTACCTTCAAAAATTATTTGAGAAAAACACCAGCCGGTGATTACTTTTGGCTGTCCTTTCACAGAATGAAGGCTCTTGACAGAAAAATGTACCACAGTATGCTAAAAAAAAAAAAAAAAAAAAAAATATTATTGCCCACAACACCAGCAGTACCCAACAGTGCTGCAGACACAGTCTAAACCCAAAATTGCAAAAAGACTCACTCTCAAATACTATTAGGAATGGACTGCTGGGTATGGATTTCTCCATCCTGTGAAAAAGTTTCTGCAGCTGAGACAACAGACAGCTCTCTGCCCCTCTCTGTAATACAATGCTCTTCACAGTGACAGTGAGGGGTTAAAGGGGTATTCCGGTGCTTAAACATCTTATCCCCTATCCAAAGGATAGGGTATAAGATGCCTGATCGTGGGAGTGCCGCACCTGGGGACCCCCGGGATCATGCACGCGGCACCCCGTTTGTAATCAGACCCGGAGCATGTTTGCTCCGGATCTGATTATGGTCAACCGCAGGGCGGGCGGCGTGTGACGTCATGCCTCCACCCCCGTGTGACGTCTG
The DNA here is from genome assembly GCF_029499605.1 of Hyla sarda. Classification (NCBI taxonomy): domain Eukaryota; kingdom Metazoa; phylum Chordata; class Amphibia; order Anura; family Hylidae; genus Hyla; species Hyla sarda. The sequence continues at coordinate 70,838,683 of NC_079189.1, read as the reverse complement.
ACGTGACGCTCCGCCCCTCAATGCAAGCCTACGGGAGGGGGCGTGAAAGCTATCACGCCCCCTCCCGTAGGCTTGCATTGAGAAGCGGAGCGTGACGTCCCACGGGGCGGAGGCGTGACGTCACACGAACACGCTCCGGGCACTGATTACAAACGGGGTGCCGCGTGCATGATCCTGGGGGCCCCCAGCGGCGGGACTCCCGCGATCAGGCATCTTATCCCCTATGCTTTGGATAGGGGATAAGATGTTTAAGCACCGGAGTACCCCTTTAATCTCTGTAGTAAAAATTAATTTCTGTGCAAAAACGCTGTTCTCTGTGTCCAACAGAAGGCTGAGGTGACTAAGAGGTGAAATGCTGCTGCAAAAAGTTTTTCTGTGTAACACACACACAGCGATGTCCGTCCTATCTCTCTGCAGTGTAGTGAACGAAATGACGAGTCGGAAAATGGCTGCTGAATCTTTAGGGCAGTGACATCACAGGGGTCACTGGCTGCTGATAGGCTGCATCTTGCATGTGATTCAGGGTCATCTCGCCTACCTGCCTTCCCACCCTGCCTTCCCAGCGTTCCTTGCCCCATGTACTGACATGTGAATCCGCCATTTTAGATGCCCTAGAGCCTGGACAACAGTAAATGGAGTTTAATGAAGCGATTTGCGCGATAGAATCGTGGCGATAGTCAAATTTTTGCTGAAATTCATAACAAATTTGGGTCCGTCAGCTTAGGTTCGCTCATCTCTAGTTATAGTATTGGTCCTCCCATGAAGGATAAAGGTACCTTTTTGGATCTTAAGTTCCAAAATCCAAGTATAGCTGATACCTCTGCTCCTCCTATAGCAGTAGTCCCTAGCCAGTCCCTAGTCCCTTGCTGTGTGGTTCGCCATAGGAGTTATGATCAAATGGTTTGCCAATTATTTGGACAAACACATATTAAGCAACAAACAGTGCCAATATGGGTTGCAGAATACTAGAGTAAAATTTTACATTAAAATATCTCTCAGCAAATATTTGTTTAACAGCTTAAAATTTTTCAGAATTTTTGATTAAATGTGGATCCAAACTAGAGCCATGCATGGGACTGTTTTACCTGCTTCCACTCACTTCCGCTGGATTTCTGACCGTTACGCCCCCCCCCACTCCCTCAAGGCGTGGGTTTCTCTTCCGCCCAGTTCAACAAAATGGGTGTCCAATCCCACCCGCTTGCACAAACATTTTGTCATAGCTTTTAAAAATAGTCCCCCCCCCCTCTGTGCCATTCAATTACCTCATGCTCCATTTAATCAGCCCCCATGGCATTTTAGAGGTTTGCGGGACTGCACAGGACTTTGCAGGACCCCCTGTATGTTCTGTGGCTGCTCACTCCTGCCTGCAACAACCTCATTACCATTCGTGCCCACAACTTATTTATTGGATCCCGTGGGACCCACAGGATCCCAATGAAGGGCCCTACTCACAACCACCATTTAGGTCCTATTCCCCACCGCCAAGTTGAATATGACTCACAAAGTACAGATAGTTGGTAACTCCTGCCTAATGGTTACACTATAGGGTTTCAGGTAGTCCCACCAATATCTATGTTCATAATAGCGTATGTTGGTGTGTTTAGAATCTACAGGTTTTCCTAATGAACCTTGAACTAAAACTCTTCTAAACAATCATATCAAAACTTGCAGATAACTTTTTCAGTAAGAAAAAAATTCTGAGATTGCTTTTCTTTGGCAATTGAATGGGAGAAGTGAATTGTGCGGATTATGAGTCAGCTTGTATTGCTGATTTATCTCCTAGTGAGAGACTTTTAGATAGTCCCTCATCTTTAGAAGACATATTGTAAAATAAATGATAAAAATATTATCCATTCAATCAATTCAAGTAAATCACTTCTAACTGTACTCCCGAGTCAAGAGGAGATGAGGCAGCTGATGTGTAAAGTACAGCTGTTTCTTGCTGCTAACCTAAATGACAGAGGATAATTTTCTAATATTCAGCGTAATTTCTCTATAACAAGACCAGTTCTAGGGAGAGTTCATTAGATGCACATGAATTACTGTTTTATCTGTGAAGCTGAAACATCAGATGAGCCCACTGAACTCCCTGGCTGCGGCAGCACATTTACTGAACTAGTCCCTAAATGTCAGACTGGCAATATTTTTTCCCCTCCGAACTATTTACATTTGGGTTCATTTGTGACCAAAATTGCCGTAGCAAATCGTTATCTTCTGTAGCAAAACGTTATCTCCACAAGAGCACTTGATTCAGCTTTTGTCTGGAAAAAAAAAATAGCTGAGAGTGAAAAAACAACAGCCAGTGTCCATATGAAGTACATCAGCTATGGATGATACATCTCTACTGGAGGACAAGGATATAGGCGATGAGTGGATGAAAGGTTTCCTGTATGGGACACCCTGGCAGGTTGGTGACATGTGAAAGATTTGTGTGCATTGTATAAATGTTCCCTTTAGTACTTACTAACATTTTATTGTGAAAGTTAGGCATGCATTTTTATAATGAGAATTATTATAAATAAAAATAATAATAATAATAATAATCATTATAATACATTTTATTTCCACTTTTTGTTTCTTTTTATATTTTATTTGTTTTAGTTTATTTCAGAATTTTGAGGATTAGAAGTCATGATGCCATTTATCTAATTATCTATCTATCTATTTATCTATCAATTAATCAATCATCTATTATCTACCTATCTACCTATCTACATATGCATCTAATTATCTATCAATTATCTATCTATCTACCTATCTATCTCTCTCATATCTATTTATGTATCTATCTCATATCTATCTATCTATCTATCCTACCTATCTCTTTATTTATGTATGCATTTATTTATTTATATATCAAACATCTATTATCTATCTCTATATCTATCTATCTTTCTGACTTATATTACTTTACTCTCTGGCAATTAACTATTTATTCTCTCTATTTGTCTAACTATCTATCTATCATCTATCTCTCTTTCTCCCTTTCATTCTTATTATCACTTTTTGGCAATTAACTATTTTATCTATCTATCTATTCATCTACAGAATCCATCTCATATCTATCTATCTATCTAGCTATCGATCTATCAATTATCTATCTATCTATATATCTCACATCTATCTATCTATCCCATATCTATCTTTCTACTTTTCATTCTTATTATCACTCAATTAACTATTCTATTTATCTATCATATCTATCTATCTATCTATCTATTTATCTATCTCAGATCTATCTATCTATCTATCTATCTTTCTCCCTTTCATTCTTATTATCACTCAATATAGATAGAATCAATTAACTATTGATTCTATCTATCTATCTGAATATAACATTCCTATTACTTTTTTTTTATTACAGAAAATTCTAATACTGCATAGCACAACAATACAATATTATAGTAAAGAATTGAAAGTATAATATGAGTTTGGTGTTGGTAACGATACAATTAATGTACACTAAAATAACCGAAGAGTTCACAAGTCAGTATTTCTAAGCAACCATAAAATATTTACTAATCTCATTATCAAATACAATGTTAATGATGCTGGGAACAATATAACATTTTATTGCCTTATTTGATGTCTAAGTTCTTTTAAAAATGATGTTAACTGAATATTAATTTATTATTATTATTTTAATAAGTACATTACGTTTTAAAGGCAAATGTTACTATTAAGTTGTTAAGGCAGTTTATGGTACAGTTTTTAGGGTGTTTTTATGAGATTAAGTTAAGAGGCTAAATGAAACATTTGATGATTTTTAAGATAAAGCCAGGAGAGGAGAACACGCTTTGGCTAATAAAACTGCATTAAAAATGACACCATATTCCAACTATTTGTGTGAACACAGAGAAGTTTAACAAATAAAAATGTTTTCTCCAGACTCAAGGGAAAACTAACTTTTAAGGCAGGCGCTGGGTTGTTTTGTAAACTTTCTTTTCTATGATTAGAACATGTTCATTGTACATCATGATTAGGATCAAATCTTTTCCTCCCTTTTCTTCTTTTTTCCTTATTAATAATGAATTCTCTTTGCAGAACTTGTTTGATCTCTTCATGTTTTGTAATTAGAAATCATTTTAAATATCCATACGAGAAGAAATAGAATTATCATCAAACCACAACCTTGTTTTCTCATACGACGGAGAAAGCACAGAACACTCTGGAAATGATCCACAAAAATACTTAAACTTCTGTCATAAAGAATTTGAATTTTTAGGTTCTTGTTGTATTGTTTACCACTTAGAGTTGTCTGCTTTTATGATCAATGTAGAGATCTGAAGGGCTTTTCTAACTTTTCCTTTACATTATGTTGATGGGTTGTTAGATGTTTCTACATTCTTTACTAAATATATTAAATTTTAACCCCTTTTATATGAAAAACTCTTTAAGGCAAACTTTAACATTGAATGAGCTTTCTACAAGTAGAATGTCATAGAGCAGGAGGACCAGGGAAAAGGAATTGTTAAATATTGAAATTTTACATTTTATGGCCAAATTTCCAGTATTTTATTGATTTTAAATCTCTTATCATGCTGTACTTAGGGGGAATCCAATGGGCTGTTTTACTAATTCCTATATAAATTTGTATAGAGGAAGCTGTCAATGACTGGGAAAAACTGTCCAATGGATTAATTTGTTCACAATGAGCAAGAAAGTGTCCCTTTCTCTTTAAAGGGGTATTCCAGGAAAAAACTTTTTTTTATATATCAACTGGTTCCAGAAAGTTAAACAGAAGTTTATGGTGTCATCAAAACCTCTTATAACAACAGCAGCTCATTTACTGGTTCATAGTACATCCTAGAGAAGAGTTTTCACTTGACTCTCTCACCCAAAGCAAAGTTTCAGTTTATTGCCCTAGCACTACATCTAACCATTCTGTTTAAAGGAATATTTTAGGCTATAACACTCATTTCAAATCTATAGGATAGGCATTTAGTGTCTGATCATGGGTGGTCCAAACACTGCAATCTCTGCACGATCTGGAGAAAAAAGCAAAGTCTTCTATTGAAATAGAGCAAGTGTCAAGCAAGCACACTGCCACTCCATTTATTGTCTATGGGAGAGCCAGACACATGTTCAGGCTTATAATCAGATGGTCTATATAGAGGATAACTGTCAACCAAAGCATCTCTATTGACCTGGTACTTACATATCTTTGGCTTTGCATACATTGATGTAAATGTATTGGGTAGTAAAATGTTACATTGTAAAATTATGAAGTGTGAGATTGTTTTCTGTCTCATGTGACATGTCTGAATACCTCTCCAACTTCCCAAAACATCCCTAATTGGTCTGCTCAGAAGATATCAGTTAAAACAACAACAATTTTTATGCGTATGCATCTGGCTTTCTGGACCTCCACCATTGTCAAGAAACAGGGCCATATCTGCCATGAAGCAAGATGACTATCTTGCTTCAGACAGCAGATTGAAGAGTGCCTGAGAGCTGGTATGTTCCATAAAGTAGACATAGATCATACTGTCTAGCATCTTTTTCCACATGAACACTTTCTGTGCTGTTGTCACCATTGATCCTCCCATGACCTATAGGTGATGCAATGCAATTCATGCAGTCAGGACTGGGGCTTATATATAAAGGCATAAAGTCCATTTGGCTGGTATTGTTGTAAGCTGTGTATTTTCTGCATGCAAAACTCTCTTAATCTAAAACAAACATATGCTACAATTGTGAAAAATAGCTATTTGACTTATCGTTATGCTTTTTTGGTGAAGGACATTTCATGACATGCCATCTGAACTTACTGTACATGATACATGATATGCAATTTACATTCAAATATCTCCTTGTGGAGACCACCGGCTGACATTGGGAGTCTTATAGGCCAGGAAATAAAACACGGAAATGGTAATACAAATTAACCCTCTTGCAGAAGGAGAAAACAAATTGGCTTTCCAGTGCCATCTATTACAGGATTGCTACTTCCAACAGGTGGCACTAGAGAGTCAATTATCTTTTTTCTGACGAAAAGCTAATTTGCATATCTATACATTTTTATAAAACCTGGTCCCAGGGGGAAGTAAAGGTTACATGACAGGCAGCTCAGACTATTAGTACTGTGTAAAGTCCTTACACTTTTTTGAACTAATGCATCAATAAGATAACCAGACTGTACATTTGCATATTGTGTATTAAATTGTAAATTTACATATCATGTATTAAAAGGAAGCCAACAAATTAGTTGCATTGTTATTACAGGATAATCAGCATTAAATAATCAGTTCTTGTATGAGCTCAATCTCTTTAGAAGGTCATAACACAGAACATAATGTGATATGAAGGATTTAGAGAATATTTCCATAATCATAAACTTACTAGACTTGTATTCATAACGGCAATAATAATACTAATCTTGACATCTGTTTATATACGGTAAAATCTCCTTGTGTAATTAACAATGATGGAAAGTTATTGGGAAGCTGATGGCATAAGGAGCTGACAAATTATCTGGAATATGTGAAATATATGTTTTTTGTCTTTGGGGGGGACATTGGAAATATACTGAACATGCCTTCTCACATGAATATTACTGTAAGGACTTTGGAAAATTGAAAACTGAAAGGAAAACCAATCTTGGCATTTCTTGCTTACTGTATCTCTGCCTCTAATATATAGTAGAAGTTAAGTAACTTTGCAAGTAGTTTTGACAATAAATAGTCTACTATTCTATTTCTTCAGCTTTTATACACACTACAACCCTGGGAACCCTGAAGAAAAGGGGACAGAGGGACCAAAGTAGCATATTATTGCAATATCTGACTACACAGGATTTGTTTGTAGTCTGTAACTATGGAGATACATCAGTGTGCATAGGACTTGTAGATTCAAAATGGCAATTTTTTTTTAAATTTTAATTGGCATTGATTCCATCGAGTACTACACCCTTACTTGATTTTAGTTAATGGTATGTTTAGTATGGAATCTCCATGCACAATTCTGATTAGGAATTCCGCTATGTGAGGCTGCCACCAAAAACCTTCGGCACTAGGACCGCGCGGACCTGCACTGTCACCACTGACGGCAATGCAGAACATGATCATTCTTCTTGACAATAAAATTCCGCAGTGTGAATGGGTCACATCAATGTTAAGGCTAATGCAGCGAAGTTCCGGAAACTTCGTAGTGTGAACACACCCAAAGGCTATGTTTATACATTCTGCAGAAATATTTCACTTAAAAGTTCTGCTCATTGATTTTAATCGGATTCTGCTGCACTGTTTACACAGCAGATTTTCTGAGCGAGATGTTTCTGCCGCGGAATCTCAATTCTGTCGTCTGCAGAAACATTGAATCTGCACAATGTTTTGGGGAATTCTATTCAGAAATGCATTGCCATCAATGAAGATGGCTCATTTCCATGCGATCTGAGCGCTGACAAAACAAGCCAATGTGCAGAATGTCTGCCCGTGTTTTCCTGGTGGACATTCCACACATTTTTTGCCATGTTAAAATAGCCTTAGGGTTCTGATTCTAGTTGTCTGGGCATGCTGGTAGTTGTAGTTTTGCAACAGCTAAAGGCATCCTGGTGGGGAAACACTGCTACTCTTTCCACATAAGGAAATATTCTGAATCCAATGTAGAAAGAATTGAGTTAGCAACAGAGAAAAATTGTGATATCTTTATTCAAAAGAAAACTGTATAATATCCTATAAGAAGAAGCTATAATCCAGTTGTAGATTACATTTTTGAACTGATATCTTCACCCCTAATATCATATTGACACTCTGCTTTTCCCTCCAATTTCTCTACAGTATTGATGCCGATACTAACATGTATATGCCGGGGGCTTGTATCATGCACATTTCAGCTATCGGCTACTAATGTCATCCTATTATATAATTACATGCCTTTGTGCTACTAAGTGCAAGGATAGTAATTAGGTTTGCCATCCATTACATTATGTTTGTAGATACCGTCTATTACACCATGAAAATCACTTATACTAATGTCTCGTGCCGTTTACATGAAATACAGCTTCATTTAAGGTGATGAATTTGGACCAAGAGCCTCCATGGAGTTCATGGTTAGATAAACAGAATTTACACTATTATTTATAAAATCAATAGTAATTACAGAGCACAAACTACATGGTCAAAATACCCTGGCAAACAAAAATGTCCTCGGAGTAGCACGAAGACAGTGCACCCCAGTTATTGCTTAAGAGAGCAATTTATGTTTGAGGCAAATAAAACGTCGACTCATCATTAATATGAACGTAAATCACATCCTATTGATGTTGAATACAACTCCAAACTTTTGACCTTACGAAGTTTAAACGTTTTAAGAGTAAAAAAGGCTGTGAATTTTTTCGAGCGTTTGTAAGACTGTAGACATGTGGACCTGACTCGCCTGGGGACTTGAAGCAGCGTTAGCTAAGGGTTATTAGGGTCAGTATTTGTAATCACTGTTAAGACCAACCATTTACTGTATAGTTTTTTTCCTTCTCAAGGTTCTCAAGGAAATACATTTTAGACAGTAAAGCTAAAATGTGCTAAGGACTGGGCATTTGATTATAGCACAATTTTATTCTTTAAAGTGTACCTGTTAAATACCACAAAAAAAAAAAAATAAGTTTATGTTACTCAGTACCTAATCCTGATCATATACACATAAGACTGGGTTCACACATGTCCGGCATCCGGCATAGGTGAACTAAGCCTAAATCTCGATGCAACTGATGACAATGTGCAGTTGTCATCAGTTGCATGGCATCCAGCATCCATTGTTTCTGACACCGGACAGAACGCTTGCTGCGTTCCCCTGTCCGGTGCTGTCTGGGCATGTCCAACCATCCGGCGTCAAAATTGGGTCGCTGGATGAATGTGAACTGTCCCATTCAAATGAATGGGTTCAGTCCTAGCATCAGTTTCTCTTCAGTGCATGCCGAAGGGAAACTATGCCGGACAACTGATATATGTGATCCCAGTCATTTTTATGTGTCTAATAGTGATGAGCGTCAGGGGCCATATTGGAATTCGCAATGTTTCGCAAACATATGGACAAACATTTGTCCTATGTTCGCGAAATTCGTATATTCGCTATGTTCATTTTTTTTATGTGAAAACTCGTAATGAAATTCGCATAGTGCACATGCACAATTATATATTTCACCTAAAAGAAGGGAGGGATCAGTGTCCAGTCTGGAAGTTCCGATATTACCATAAATATTCACATAAATATTTGCATAAGTTTGCATAAAAATGAATATTTATCATTACAAATATATATCACTATATTCTAAATATTCGTGAAATTGCGAAGTGCCGATATTCACGGTAAAAATTTGCATGTGGAATATTTGCGCTCAACACTAGTGTCCAACACCTATATTTCTCTTACAAATACCTTCTTTCTGTTGCTACTTAAAGGGGTATTCCGGGCAAAAACTTTTTTTTATATATCAACTGGCTCCGAAAAGTTAAACAGATTTGTAAATTACTTCTATTAAAAAATCTTAATCCTTCCAATAGTTTTTAGCTTCTGAAGTTTTCTGTCTAACTGCTCAATGATGATGTCACATCACGGGAGCTGTGCATGATGGGAGAATATCCCTTGCATGATGGGAAAATATCCCCATAGGAGCTGGACAGCTCCCGAGACGTGAGTCATCAGAAAGCTGTTAGACAGAAAACAGCAACTCAACTTCAGAAGCTAATAACTATTGGAAGGATTGAAATTTTTTAATAGAAGTCATTTACAAATCTGTTTAACTTTCCAGAGCAAGTTGATATATGAAAAATGTTTTTGCCTGGAATACCCCTTTAATTCATCATTCTATGCTTTGGAAGGGGTGTATCTTATCTCTGCATGACTGATCTGAATCTGAGTCTGCTGTTGTGTGCAGGGATTCTTCATCCAATCACTGCAGGCTGCACTGTAACCCCCTCCTCTCTGATGTTATGCTGAATTCTGATAGGACAGTGAGCACAGAGGAATGCTATTTCCACCCTCACTTCCTGGACTTTGCCTCAGCCTGTGCTTCAACTTGGACAGGATTATGTTCTGGATGATATAGGGTGTATTTTTTTTTTTTTTAAATAAACGATGATTTCCATAAAAAGAAAAAAAAATATTACGAAGTATGTCTTATGAAGAGTGTCCATTTAAATACCTTTGCTTGTTAAAACATTGATTATTCATTGTTCTATATTTCATTTGTAGACAGTCTAGCCTGTCTATATTTGACATATGGAGGACATAGCAATGGAATTGATACATAAAGATAGAATGTGTCTCCTTTGTATATTCCAGATCTTCATGCTCTTCAAAACCTATTAAAGGGTACCTTTCAAGATCTTTAGTGCCAGGATATATTTAAAGCTCCTGAGAAATCTTGTAGCCCAAGACTTGCTCTGAGACTGACACAATCAGAGGACTAATTTCCAGAAGTCCCATAGACTTTGCACAGGACTTCTGGAAAAATGTCCTCTGATGGCATCAGTCTCGGAGCAACAAAATTGTCCAAGAGCTTTAAACATATCCTGGCACTAAAGATCTTCACAGGTCACCCTTACTACATTAAGGTGCCCTTACACTTTCAATTGCTGTTGGTGAAATGTTTGTTTGTCCGAAAATTACTACAGTAGGACTTTTTTTTTAAAGTATGTAATTATGCAGTCTCTCCCGTTCACCACATGAACATTTGCCTTGGTTAAACCTCCATGTATTTTGAAGTAGGATAGGAGAGGTAAGCCATTGTCAGACAGCTCTGGCAGTGTCTGATCTCTCCGAAAGCATAGGACAGATGAAATTAAACATGCCCAACCTTTCTCTCCTCTAACAATCATCAATTGTTGGAGAGTTGGGAGGCCTCCATACGCATTAATATAGCTTGCCAAAACCAGTGGGGTTGGCTGACTTTTTTACACATTTGCATAATGTGTATGGAGGTCTTAAATAAGGACCTGTCAACTGCCTTAACAAAATCTAAAAGCTCTTTATTACTTTATAACATTGACCTAATGGTCATTTCATGAACATGGGTGTAAATGTACTTACATTTTTACACTTTATCTAGTTATATCCAGTTTAATATGAGGCCCTAGAAGCTGCGTCTGCACCATCAGCACTGGGTGTCAGCTTTAATAGACAGCTAATATCCTTCTGAAATGGCTTGGATCAGACAAAACTCTGTTAATAGGGAACTAAGAGGTTAAATAGAGTAAGGTCGCTCCCTGTCTGCCATGGCTGCATGACTACTAAACATGATAAAGGAAGCTTACTATTGACAGGCAATAATTCTTTAGTATACAGAATATACCATAATAGTCTTTCTGTCATCAGAATATTGCATTGTGATGTTTCCTTGTATTAAAAAAAAACTCTTCTTTCTTTTCTTGCACGAGTAAATTATGCATTTAGATTTATCTAAAAATGGTTCCATGATGTCCCGCTGTATTTTTTTTCATCCACAGGCAGAAAGCATTAATAGAAGTTAATCATAAAATTACATGTAGCCCAAATAGTTTTTTCCCCGCAAAAAAGCAAATTTCCACTAAAAAGTTCCTGTGGTTCTTTAAGAGGTATTCCCATCTGGGACCTTTATTGAATATTCACAGATATTCTCAGAATATGCCACAAATGCATGATATATGTGAGTCCCGCCTTGAGTATTTTGGGTCCCCTAATGCCTTCTGGCCTGCTTGTGGGCTATTTTACTCAGTTTACATGACTTACAGGGTTCAGGTTTATAGGTTAATAGGAGTTACATACATAGCATAGCACTGTGAGCTATGCTGACTATGGAACTATAAAGTTACTGAAATAGTGTAGCTCATATAGTAACATAGTAAGTAACATAGTATTTTATGGTTTAAGAAAGAAAAGAGTCCATTAAGTTCAACATAAAACCCTACTGTGTTCATGTAACTCTGATTAACATCAAGGAGTTACACAAACTACATAAAAAAGGTGGCCTGGCTTCTTAAGCACCTTCGGTGGCCACAACCAGGCCAATGGGGGTTAGGGTATCCTCAATCTTGACAGGTGGGACCTGCATTTATTAGCAATACATTACCAGATGGAAATACCCTTGTAAAGTCAAAATCCTAGCCCTAAAGGGTGTTAGCTGTGTTCCCCAACTTTATTTTATTTTCTAGGAGCTGTTTTTGGTGTAAAATAAATTTGTCTGTACTCTTCCACAAGTCTCTGTTTACATTCCTACAACAGTAAGGTGTCATGCCAATATATAACTGCTGCTGCCAAACTTTGGACATAACAGAGATATCCCCAATATGCATAATATGTGTCCCATTTTGTACAATTTCTGTCTAAGTGACCCTTAGTGACATAATCATTAGGGGGTATTCTTTTTTGAGACCCCAAACAATCAACTGCACCAGCTCCACAGGGGGAACTAAAGGGTTGTCCAGACAGTGTTTGTTTTTATTATGTTGCTTGTGCTGCAGGGAACATAAAATGCAATATACTTATCCTCCCCGCTCTACCACCACCATCCTCACACCCTGCCACTGCAAGTATCCACAGAGCCCAGTCCCTGCCGTAGTCTTCTTCTTTGCTAGTTCTGCTGATGTTCCGTTGGTGTTTAGCTTAGACAGGAAATACCCACTCTGCAATTTTTCTCATTAGATTCCTCCCACACAGGACATCAGCAAACCTAGTAAAGAAAAGGACCAAGGCATTGATCAGGAACTGGGAAAGCCAGTAGTTGTGGGACAGTGGGGTGGAGAAGTATACCTATTTGTTATAGGTAATGGACAACCAGCTTAGGCATTGCGCAATACCCATTGAGATCATTGGTCTTTCCGTACATTGTATAAATGCATGGTGTTGAATGCTTCACTGTGAGAAATGTTTTTCGTAGCCACTCTCCATTTTGGTTTATAGATGGAGGTCCCACATTGGGGACATTCTCCCTTAATTAACTCAGAATTCCCTGATAAGGTAATTTAAATATGGGTTGTCTAAAACTACACAATGCAGAAGCTGACTACATATAAGATCCCTTTTCACTTTGTTACTGAAATGAATAACTCTGTGTGATACTTCTAGTTGTACATCTCACAAGCCAAGCAGTCCGTACATTTAGATGACAAAAAGAGGATGCTTCTAGCAAAGCGACAGGACTTCAGGGCTCTGAGCAGCCGTTGATGTCGCTTTGTTAGAAATATCCTCTCTTTGTCATGTTTTCCAGCCAGAAAGGTGGAAGGGGGACTGATACCTTACACAATCTACATCAAGGTTGTGTATGGTTAACACAATCTTTTAGGGGAAGCACGGCCATTTCATTGGCGCTTGTTCACAAGTCTGATTTACACTATGAAGTGCTTTTCCTCTCATTTCATAAATTTAGATGTCTGTTAGCGGTCCAGGCTAATTGATAATATTGCCTTCAATTTTCTTGATTATGAAAAATACATGTGGCAGTGTTTCGTGTAAGTTTACGACTAGAGATGAGCGATGTTACAGTGAATCGATTCATCACGAACCTCGGGGCTCGGTAGTTGCTGACTTTAGCTTGCATAAATTAGTTCAGCTTTCAGGTGTTCCAGTGGGCTGGAAAAGGTGGATACAGTCCTAGGAGGCTCTCTCCTAGGACTGTATCCACCTTTTCCAGCCCACCGGAGCACCTGAAAGCTGAACTCATTTATGCAGGCTAACGTCAGCAACTGGTGAGCCGAGAAATTTGTGACGAATCTAATCATTGTAACTTTGTTCATCTCTATTTATGACCATTTTAGATTTACCGTTAAATATATTATTGGTAGCATACTGTTTTTTATTATAAATTTATTCCAAAAAAATTGCAGTGTTTCACAAATTATAAGGTTAAAAGAGGACACTATTAGATTGATTTCTCCTTTTGCTCATCTCTTGGGTTTATTATGGATACATCAAGTGCATTTGTTTTTATATATTTACAAACAGTAATGTAGACAACTTGTTTTATTGACCATTTTTAAAATGTACTGCAACAAAATTCAGACTTTCAGACTCCAAAGCTTGAAATGCGGACATTATTACTATGTCGACAATTACTGCAATAACCATCGTCTGGAGTTAGAGCTTTAAATTCACATTTTAATCCCATTTGGGGAAGTGGTTGACCACAAAGTCAATGCACATCATGCTCCATAGAGAAATGTGTTGTTTATACAGCATTATGATGCACTAATTGTTTTAATGACTGTTTTCTTTCTCCTTTAGGTAGTTTTATTTGTTTTGGATTTCATAATAATAATAATAATAATAATAATAATAATAATAATGAATATTCATAAAGCCTTCTTAAAAAAGAACATTTTAAATTAAAAGAGAATACTGGAGATATTTTACTTGTGTTCATTTTGACAGTTTAAGCAAATACTTGTAACAAGAAATATTAACAGAAATGATAAATAAAGGTACATAAAAAATTGTAAATACTTAACCTAAGGTCTTAAAAAAGACAAATTAAATGTATTAAAGTAAAATCTTACAAACATTTAACTTGTGTTTAAATTCATACTTTACAAAAATATAGGCAAAGAGTACCATAACAGAAATATTTTAGAGAAATATGATTTAAGATAGCAGGATTATGTTAGAAGTTAAACTACTATATAACAATAAAAATCATAATTATGCGTACAATATATTATTTTACATTCTTGAAGAGTTAAAGGAGTACTGAGGTGTTAGACACTTATCCTCTATCTGCAGGATAGGGGATAAGTGTCTGATCACAGGGGGTCTGACCACTGGGACCCCCTGCGATCTCCCTTAGGAAGATTTGGCATTGCCATGGCTCTGTGCGGATAATGCGCATGTCGTCAACCTCATTGAGGTTGACAAGATGCCCCCTCCATATAACTCTATGGGAGAGGTGGGGATGCACGAATACTGCATCTCTAGAGATACATGGGAGGTTTGTGTTGGCCGCGGTGTCAGGCTACGGCTGACACGCCTCCTGCACCCATGATCAGACACTTATCCCCTATCCTACAGAGAGGATAAGTGTCAAGGGCTGCAGATATCCTTTAACTATTTAGTAAATACTTGCATTTCACACAAAATTTTTGAATAACCTTTTTGATCTCCCTGTTTTTTTTCTTTTCTTTTTTTTTTTTAAACATAGGAAAATTGGCAACTAGAGACTAAAGGCGAACTCCAGTACATAAGTACTTATCCCCTATCTATCCTGGGGATAGAGGATAAGTGTCTAATCACTGGCGTCCAACTAAGTGCACTCCCTTTCTCCTCATGCACGGAGTGACCTCCACTCCATGCACGGTTTTCTGTCGACCATGGCACGAAGATGTGGCCAACACGGCCTCTCCATGTATCTCTATAGGAGACCTGAACATACACGAGCCCTGTATTTTCTGAATTTCCCATAGAGATACATAGAGGGGCATGTCGACCACCATTTTGTGCCTTGGTTGACAGTAATCTGTGCACGTAGCAGAGGTCGCTCCCTGCATAGAGCTTGCTGAGGTGCTGGGCAGGAGATCTCAGTGGGTCCCAGTGGTCAGTTCCCTGCAATCAGACACGTATCCCCTATTCACAGGATCCTGTGGAATGGGTTGTCTAAAGTTCCCCTTCAACATTTTCCTTGTCAATGAGGCACATCTCTATATATTTAGGTACTGTTGAATCCAAGTTGTTAAAAGGGTGCTCCGCCCCTAGACATCGTATCCCCTATCCAAAGGATAGGGGATAAGATGTCAGATCGTCGGGGTCCCGCCGCTGGGGACTCCCGCAATATAGCAAGCAGCACCCACCTGTAACTGCTTCCGGAAGCGCTGGAGGTTCTTTGGCTAATTCCTCCCAACCATGGGGACGGAAGATCGTGACATCACGACTCCGCCCCCATATAAAGTCACACCCCGCCCCCTCAATGCAAGCCTGAGAGCCTACAGCGCTTCCGGAAGCAGTTACAGGTGGGTGCTGCTTGCTATATTGTGGGAGTCCCTAGCGGCGGGACCCCGACAATCTGAAATCTTATCCCCTATCCTTTGGATAGGGGATAAGATGTCTAGGGGTGGAGTACCCCTTTAATGTCTGAGTGCACAGGCACATGCTCTGTTGACCAGGGGGCTAGTAATGCTCAGTTGTCAAATAAAATATTTCCAGGGGGGACAACAGATAGACATCACAACATCATTGCCGAATTACTTCATGGCATACAAGAATTTATTAAGACTATAAATTTAGGAAAAATGAAAGGTTCTCTTTGCATATGTTTATTTTTTTAAATACATTTTGTTAATTTTTTTGAATTTTTAAATTAGAATTTTTTTAAAAGAATCATAAAATATAATTATTATTAAAACTTATTTTACATGATCCAGTGATACATTTATAGTGTGTTTTCTCTTATATTCTTGAATGGGATTTTTTTTAGATGTCGTAAACTTTTGACACATTGGACAAAATGCATCCAAATGTCCAAATAGGTTTAATTTTTTTTTATTTTTGCAAAAAACATGGTGGAAAATTTTATAAATGACTGTGAAAACGTAGCCCACATTTTGGATAAATAGCTAAAAATGACAAATGAGAAAAGGAAATTTTGACGCATATTTGGTGCACAACATAAAAAAATGTACTATTATATGAAACTCCAATAGTAAATGAGGACCATTATCTCAGGTATTTCACATTTTCCAGAAATGTTTTTTTCCCCCATTATAAAGAGTCACATATAGCTCATTTATTTTATGCCTTGTTGGCTAGTGTTGTAAACACAAGTTTTATGTACATGAATTTCCGAGGTGAAATGATTTTATGCCATTGCTTTTACTCAAAATCTCTAAAGTGACAGCAGGAATAAGCTGTAACAAGAGACACAATGGTAGTGAGTTATGAGATCTCAATAGTTATGGTTGCAGAGCCCTACGGGGAACACTAGCAAATTACTGCTATGTTTTATCTTTCTTGGAGATGATAATCTTCTATTTCTCATTAACTGCACCACTGCTATGCTTCATCTTAAGAGTGCCCAACTATTAGATACTGTAGAATGGTGTCAACACTTGCCATTGTGTGTGAGACACCGAAGACTTTTAGATTTCAATAGGCTTCTCATTGTGTTGCTGAAAACCAAGACTTTTCAGTTTTCTTTAGGTTTTTATTGCTATAATGTTGTTACCATTTATTACAGGTTACACTTTATAGATCCTGCCTTTATGTTCCTTGTTTAAAGTAAATAATAATGCAAACTGTTAAATAAGACACTGTTCACACTTTTTATGGGGCTCAAGTTTCTGTTCCTTTTAACCCCTTAAGGACACAGGGTTTTTCCGTTTTTTCCTCATCACCTTCTAAAAATCATAACACTTTCAATTTTGCACATTCAGACCCATATGAGTTTTTTTTTTATGCCACCAATCATATTTTACAATGACATCAATCATCTCACCACAAAATGTACAGCGAAAGCAGGAAAAAAATATTTGTGGGGCAGAATTGAAAGAAAAAGCCATTTTGTAACTTTTGGGGGCTTCCGATTCTATTCAGTGGACTTTTTGGTAAAAATGACACCATATCTTTATTCTGTAGGTCCATATGGTTACAAAGATACCTAATTTATATAGGTTTTATTGAATTTTACTAGTTATAAAAAAATTATAACTACATGCACCAAAATTAGTATGTGTAAAATACCACATATGTTTATTTTTATTATGGTTACATATTTTGTATTAGGGAATTTTTGAAAAGGGGGGTGATTTCAACTTTTAATATGGAAGGGGTTAACAGGTGTTTTTTTTTTTTTACTTGGTATGCAACTTTTTTTTTACACTTTTAGTCCCCTTAGGGGACTTTTAGGGGGAATCAGTAGATTACTCATACAGAACAATGTGGTTCCATAGAACCACTCTGATCTTTGTACTCTGGATCAGCCAGGCTCTATCGATCTCAGAGCCGGGATCAACACAGAAGGAGAGGAAAGCCCTCTGGCTACCTCAGCAGTGGATCACCCCCCCCCCCCCATGATCGCGCTGCGGGGGGCGATCCACCCCACTGGACCACCAGTAATGGTTTAAATGTCCCTTTAGACGCCGCTGTCAACTTTGACAGCAGCGATCTAAAGGGTTAATAGCCGCCCGTGGCAATCGCTGCATGTCGGCTATTGAAGCCAGCCCTTAGCTATAGCAATCAGCTGGGTACAACCGGTATAGCGCGGGCTCGAGTCCAGAGTTCACGCCATACACCGTTTGTTGTCTCAGGATGAGCTGGCTCGCCCTTAGATGGCAACCAGCTAATGGTAAAAATAGTGTCATTATGAACAGTACATATAAACAGTCAATCATAGGAGCCACCAAGGTACTTAGTACCTGAGAATAAATGCATGTTTTTACATTCTAAAAAGCACAGACAAATATTTGAAAGATATTGTGTCTCATTGTCTTAACAGCTATCTAAGGCTGGGTTCACATATATCCGGCATCTGGCATAGGTAAACTCAGCCTAACTTTCGATGCAACTGATGCCGTCACTGATGACAACGTGTAACAGGGACAGGGAAATGCAGCTTGCTGTGTTCCCCTGTCCAAATTGAGATGCTGGATGATTGTGATCTGTCCCATTCAAATTAATGGCATCAGTTATAGCATCAGTTTCCCATGCACGCCGGAGGGAAACTATGCCGAATGCCGGACATTTGTGAACCCATCCTAACAGTGTCAGTAGTTTGGAATGTGGGAATGTGAATTGCAGCTGGTATATTCCCTTTAAAACAGGATGCAACAGGATACCAATGCCATTGACTTTTGTGTTACAAGCAGCAGGATCCATCTTTAACCTGGTATAAAATAGGAGAGTAAGAAGGAACCTGCATCATTTTGGCGCTTGTTACATCCTGTTTAATGGTAAATTTGTCCCCAAAAAATACAGGACTTTACAACAGGATGCAAAAATATGCTGTAAACTATAAGAAGAACCCCTGGCAAAAATTATGGAATCATCACACTTAAGGCATATTGGCAAAGCCAAAACCCATGCTCTTTTGGACACAACACTTGAACAAATTTTCGCTTGCAATGAGCAGTCCTGAGCTTAACTACATCCTCTTTCCCTGCCTACTTGAGTGTCCCACTATAAATAAGCCCTTTTTTTATTTCATAGATAGATACTACTCACTATATGCCACAGAAAAATATTTGTTTAATAACTCAACATTTTGCCTTAAAGGGGTACTCCGCATACACATAAATTGATCCCTGTTTAACCCCTTAAGGACTCAGCCCATTTTGGCCTTAAGGACTCAGACAATTTAATTTTTACGTTTTCATTTTTTCCTCCTCGCCTTCTAAAAATCATAACTCTTTTATATTTTCATCCACAGACTAGTATGAGGGCTTGTTTTTTGCGCGATCAGTTGTCCTTTGTAATGACATAACTCATTATATCATAAAATGTATGGCGCAACCAAAAAACACTATTTTTGTGGGGAAACTAAAACGAAAAACGCAATTTTGCTAATTTTGGAAGGTTTCGTTTTCCCGCCGTACAATTTATGGTAAAAATGATGTGTGTTCTTTATTCTGAGGGTCAATACGAATAAAATGATATCCATTATTACTTACTTTTCTATTATTGTTGCGCTTAAAAAAAATCACAAACTTTTTAACCAAATTAGTACGTTTATAATCCCTTTATTTTGATGACCTCTAACTTTTTATTTTTCCGTATAAGCGGTGGTATGGGGGCTCATTTTTTGCGCCATGATCTGTACTTTTTTTATACCACATTTGCATATAAAAAACTTTTAATAAATGTTTTATAACTTTTTTTTAATAAAATGTATTAAAAAAGTAGCAATTTTGGACTTTTTTTTTTCGTTCACGCCATTCACCGTACGGGATAATTAACATTTTATTTTAATAGCTCGGACATTTACGCATGCGGCAATACCAAATATGTCTATAAAATTTATTTTTTACGCTTTTTGGGGGTAAAATAGGAAAAAATGGACGTTTTACTTTTTTATTGGGGGAGGGGATTTTTCACTTTTTTTTTACTTTTACATTTTTTTACATTTTTTTTTACACTTGAATAGTCCCCATAGGGGACTATTCATAGCAATACCATGATTGCTAATACTGATCTGTTCTATGTATAGGACATAGAACAGATCAGTGTTATCGGTGATCTTCTGCTCTGGTCTGCTCGATCTCAGACCAGAGCAGGAGACGCCGGGAGCCGGACGGAGGAAGGTGAGGGGACCTCCGTGCGGCGTTCTGAATGATCAGATCCCCGCAGCAGCGCTGCGGGCGATCCGATCATTCATTCAAATCGCGCACTGCCGCAGATGCCGGGATCTGTATTGATCCCGGCACCTGAGGGGTTAATGGCGGGCCATTGCCGGCGGGTCCCTGGCTGCGATCAGCAGCCGGGATCAGCCGCGCAAGACACGGGCATCGCTCCGATGCCCGCGATTATGCACAGGACGTAAATGTACGTCCTGGTGCGTTAAGTACCACCGCACCAGGACGTACATTTACGTCCTGCGTCCTTAAGGGGTTAAAGGGGTTCTCCGGTGCTTACACATCTTTTCCCCTATCCAAAGGATAGGGGATAAGATCCCTGATCGCGGGAGTCCCGCCGCTGAAGACCCCCGGGATCTTGCATGCGGCATCCCGTTTGTAATCAGTTCCCGGAGCGTGTTCGCTCCGGGTCTGATTACCGGCGACCACACGGCCAGCGGCGTGTGATGTCATGCCCCCACCCCCGTGTCACGTCACTTTCCGCCCCTCAATGCAAGCCTACGGGAGGGGGCGTCACAGCT
This sequence comes from Hyla sarda, assembly GCF_029499605.1. Taxonomy (NCBI): domain Eukaryota; kingdom Metazoa; phylum Chordata; class Amphibia; order Anura; family Hylidae; genus Hyla; species Hyla sarda. Next base: position 70,817,922 of record NC_079189.1, on the reverse strand, counting down.
ATGAGCCAGACGGAGGGCCCGCCCGGCGAAGATGATGTCAGTGTGCCCCTAGTTCAGTTCGGAGCTGTGCCTGCCCAGTGAAGATGACATCAGTGTGCCCCTAGCTTGGTTTGGAGCTCCGCCCATTCACCAAGGCCCTCATTTGCATAAAAAAAAGGCGAATTGAAGCAGAACGGTTGGGCAAATCTGGACACCGTGAGTATCGTTTTGATCACGTGTGGGTGATACTGCAGAAATATTTCCTTTAAAGCTTTTCTTCAGGAAAGACATATAACCTCAAAGTCATGATGACTATCCGATTAAACATTTATGATAATAACTATAAAAATACTTAGTCCATGACAAGACTTCATCTTACTGACTTATCATCATCTTTTCGAGAAAGCAGAACCAGCTTGATGTAGAATAATATTTACAATTATTAAAGTCTAGGCCTTAAAGGGGTACTCTGCCGCTGGGCATGTTGTCCCCTATCCAAAGGGGATCTTTGCAGCAGCCCAGTCATCCGGTGCACAAAGCGAACTCCGCTCTGTGCCAGATGACTGGCGATCACAGCTGCCACACCACCTTTAATTATGTCTATGGGAGGAGGCGTGACGTCTGTGTACTAGCTGTCATGCCCCATCCTATAGACATGAATGGAGGGGGCATAGCGTGATGTTATGATCACGGAAGCCCCAGACTTCCATGACCGTAACTCCTAACACCTTGAGATTGCGGGGGTCCCAGTAGCTGGACCCCCACCCCTGTGATCAGACATGTTATCTCCTATCCTTTGAAAAGAGATAACATGTTTAGGGGCGGAGAACCTCTTTAAAGAATTCAGGTGTTCTCTTTTTGCTGATAATTCAAAATATTTGTCTATATTGAGTCATTTTTCCTCTCCACCTGATCTGGAGAAACATGTCAATTGTTCCAATAATTTCCTTTCATGTGTTTGAGGCATATTTAATGAAGAATCTTCAGCTTTAAAAAAAAAACTTTGCTTTATGGCATATGTGTGACTTTTGTGTTTTCTAAGAAATAAAAGGCTGGCTGAGCATCCTCTTGGCAATGCCATACTTTTTTGCCAGGGATTGCAAATACGGTTATAAAGAATCACAGATGCTCCAATGAAATGAAGAACAAGATGAAGAAACATGTTATTAATGTGTCTGAAACCTTTCACTGTCCTGTCAGAAGTGTTTTCCTCATCTCTGGAATCAGCGGCATGCACAGACCTTTAAGAGCCTTAAGAAGTCTTATTGGCTATTGGAAGCCTTTGATCTAAGTTTGAAGCCATATTTTTACTATCTTCAGATCTCCGAGTTTGTGTCAAGCATAATTAGTTGTAATAAGAACACAAACTCTACAACATCATATCACATTGTGGTCTATCTTCTACAGTGTAAGGTATTTTCTTTCAGGAAGTATATTTTTTTCTTTTGAGATAGCAACTGCTGTTAAAGTAAACACTGTACACAATACATCTTCTTTATTGTGTCTTTGCCAAGCTCAGAAGCCCCAAAGAGAATGCATGGAGCACTGGCCAGTAGAGTAGAGTTTTATTCTGTCATGGTGAGCACTGAGGTCAGGAATTTTTGACTATCCAGACCATGAGGTTCTTTGGTCTGCAGTCAACAGCTAGAGATGCTATTTCCTGTCCAAAGTTAAATATGTGGACCTTACTGCACAAGCAAGAGAGTTAGTTGGATAGACAAACATAAAGTTCTTAAGAATTTGCCATGGGACTAGATGTAATCCCAATGTGGTGGTTGGTCCAAATGTTTCCCCAATAGATCACACAGGCAGCAGACACAACAAGAAAAGCACAGAAAAATTATAAGTTACAGAAACTGACCATGGTCACATTTGGACTATGTTTGCTCCATTAAAATTAATAGGCATGTTGCGCTTTACATCGACATCCCTTTTCGACAGGCTGCTGCTGTATAGCCTAATGGAAGCCCCGAAATGTGGTGTAAATGGGGCCTTACATAATCTACCTCTTTGGCACTTATACCTTTTGTTACTTGGCTACTCTGGCTATATTGGGGATATCTAACCAATATACCATCAATACTCTAAAATACAGATTTGTATAATTTACCAGGGTGAACTATTCAGATTATACAGGACATCTTCATTTGTCAAAACCAAATTCAATGAATGACTAGGACAAATAATACGTAAATATGTGATGAATGACCACGAAGAAAGACATTGGAAGATGCTTTCACTTTTCATAGATTTTTGTCAAAAAGTGCTGAATAAAACAAGTGTGTTGACAATCATGTGTTCAATAAACACTGTAAAAGAATACATGGCCTGGTGTAACATCCTGTATAGGCTGTAGTATTATAATTGTTTTTGTCAGTCTTTGAGTCATAGTAAATTCTCAATAAGTTACAACAGAAAGAACTTGTTAAAGGTCAGTAAAGGGCAATAATAAAAACAGATCTCTTCATTGTACATTCACATTAACCTTAACACTTTGTATACAGCTTGCAATAGATACATTAGTATTCAACAGTATTTGTATCTATCTATCTATCTATCTATCTATTTTATCTATCTATCTATCGATCTATCTATCTATCTATCTATCCATCCATCCATCTATCTATCTATCTATCTATCTATCTATCTATCTATCTATTTCTATCTATTATTTGTTGACTACATCTATCTTTCCATATCATTTTATCTCTTTCTCTCCCCCCCCCTCTCTCTCTCTCTCTTTCTTTTTCCTCCCCCTTCACTCATTTCTATCTATCTATCTATCTATTTCTATATATTATCCGTTGATCTACATCTATCTGTCCATATCATTCTCTCTCTCTCTCTCTCTCTCTCTCTCTCTCTCTCTCTCTCTCTCTCTCTATATATATATATATATATATATATATCCATCCATACCTATCTATGCAAACTTTTGTGCATGAGAAAGGCTGCATGGGCAGCAGAAACGTTGCACTATTTGGAATGGAATAATGCTACTACTTTTTTGCACTACTTTTGTGTGCTGCAGCACAATTATATCTATCTTTCTATCTATGTATCTCACATATATCTATCTATGTATCTATCTACAGTACCTATCTATCTCATATCTATATATATATATATATATATATATATATATATATATATATATATATATCAAGGAGAAGAACAGCACCCCTTGTATGAATATTCAGCAAGTGGTGCACACGGTTTCTGGAGCCCAGGTCAATGGCCCACCATTTGTCAAACAGAAGAAGAAAATCTCTCCGCAGAACATAGGTTTAAATGTGAAAAAAAGCTTGTGTTTTTTTTATAGCAAAAAAAGTGTTTTCACAGCAAGCAACGTTTCGACTAGGCTCCCCTCAAGCAGTGCACATTATACCAATACAACCATCCATAAATAGGGGTTACAATCAACTGGTACCTAAAGTGCACCAATCATGTATTTAATAGCAATGTGTAAAATATAATAAAAGTGTACAGGAGCTGTACCAATTACACACTCCTGCGTCCTCACATCACCCCACGTGTGGCGTACTGATGCATCGCGAGATCACATCAGTGCGCAGCACAATCGCGCAAGCGCACTGGCTCAGCCACGCCATCTTGACTCAGGGAACTGTAAATAATGCCCCTACCTATCTATCTATCTATCTATCTATCTATCTATCTATCTATCTATCTATCTACCTAGAGAAAGCAGGAAAGCAGCACTCCAGAAGAAAAAAAGGTGCATGGGTGCCTACTGTGTCAGGTCCAGGTTGGGGACCTCTCCAAAACACAAAGCAAAATGAACAGTTGCACACCAAGTGGCAAAAAAGAAAGGTGATTTATTAAAAAAAAACATGTTAGGCAACATTTCAGCTGTCTCACCCAGCTTGAAAATGGCTGGGTGAGCCAGCTGAAACGTTGCCTAACACGTTTTTTTTTATAAATCACCTTTCTTTTTTGCCACTTGGTGTGCAACTGTTCATTTTGCTTTTTGTTTTTATCTATCTACCTATCTATCCATCTATCATCTATCTCTTCTTGTCTACAGTATACAACATACTATATAAACAAGCAGTTACCAGTCAAGTACATTTGGCTCTGAAGGCAATTAAAGGATTATAAGTAAACCTTTATTTTGCTAAGAAAAGCCCTATTCAGCTGTTGCGAGTTCATGGATAATACAGTATGTGACTCATCTATGGAATAATTAACATGCAAGTCCGTCATTCCTATGTGTCATTTTTACTACAAGGCTGAAAATGGCTTACAATTTGCATACACAAGGCGGATAAGTGGAGTCTATCTAGAAGCAGCACACGATCTATATACACGCTAAAATATGGCGTAATTAATGCATACTTTCTTACAACATTTAGCTGACAACATCTCATTTATTACTTAGTGGTATTGTAAAGACAGGCCGGCGTCCTCCTGAGGGAATTACCTTATACTACATGGATACAATATTAATAGCTTCCAGTGTAATTACAATTTGGGAAGGTTTACAAATTTGACACATTTTTTTTTCTATGAAAAAGATACAATTTTATAGAAGGAGCTGAAATACTGATTAAGCAAGAACGTTAGCATCTCAATGGGATCATATAAAACATCCAGTGAAACCTGCTAACAGTGCAGACTGCCAGGGAGTCGCTGCAATTTGTACTGTTTAAAAGAATAGAGTTGCAACATTACCTGGATTTGTTGGTCATAATTCTCAGGTCTTCCTTTCTGGTGTCTCTTTGGATGAATTTTAAGAGTACCTTTACCCATATATTATAGGAATCCTTCACAGATGTAAGCACTTTTAATCCTAAAAGGCATTTGGCCCTAAAATAAAAATCACTTGTTAACAACAATCCAATTTGCTCATTATGTACATGCTTCTAAAAAGATTTGTAAGGCTGGGTTCACATATATCAGTCGTCTGGCATAGTTTCCCTCCGGCGTGCACCAGAGGGAAACTGATGCTAGAACTTATCCCATTCAATTGAATAGGACAGGTGACAATCATCCAGCCTCTCGATTTTGACACCAGAAGGTTGGACACACCGGAGGCCAATGGACAGGGGAACGCAGATTGCTTGCCAGAAAAAATTGATTCCAGATGCCATACAACTGATGACAACTGAAGTACATTGTCATCAGTTATGGCATCAGTTGCGTCGAGATCTAGGCTAAGTTCACCTATGTTGAATGCCGGACAAATGTTAACCCAGCCAAACAATATTATTTATCACTGGAAACACTGGTATACATTTTTCTGAATGTCTATTTTTTTCATGGCTGGCTTATCACGTATCACTACTAAATGGGGCTCTAGTAGCCCTGATGGCACCCAGTTCTAGAGCTTACATTTTCAGTTCTGCATCTATTGATCCTACTCCACTGGATCTAACTACACTCATAGACATAAAAATGTAAAATAATTACAGGTATGGTATGATCAAATATTGGGTCTTGCCAAAAGACTGCTTCTACAGTTGCCCTATAAAAATTCTCTCAGAGGCTACTTTTTGGTAATGTAAAACTTGGCAAAAGATTGCTGACTGCTTGACATGCCTCTATTACACACTGAAAGATATTTTACCCAGTTGACGCACATAATTTAAATGATAGAAGCAGTAGGATTGTGCCAACAAATTGCCTGCCATCTAGGCTGTTCTCAAGGAGGAGGTGTTTGTAGCAGTGGTTATTTGAGAGCACACACAGCAAACAGGCTCCGGATGGCCCAGACGGACGACCAGTAGAGAGGATTGTTTGTTCTACCAATAAGCACAGTTTTCTTATCCACCATCCAGACACAGATGGCACCTTCATTATATACCCCAATCTCTGCCCGGACAATAACCAGGTGCTTAGCAGAAGGAAATTTGGTGTCACAGCAAAAATTATGTGTCCTGCTATTGACAGCCGTCAGCCATTGCCTTCATTTGCAGCAGTGTCATGAATGACAAACTTATACTGCTATGAATTGAAACTGTTTAATCTTAAAGAGTACCTGTCATCAAATAAAACACTTATAGTGTTCCTTGTATAACTAGCAGACACTTTTAAAATTATCAACATAAATATGTTTAACACCTTAAGGACCAATACAAGTAAACCTGTACTCCCTTGAATGACCAGGCCTGTTTTTTCAAATCGGGGATGTCTGACTTTATTAGAGAATAACTCTGGTAACTTTTTGCTAATCACTATAATTCTGACTTAGTTTTTTTCTCACAAGTTGTCCTTCATGTACATAGTAAAAGTAAGCCAATATCATTTGTAGTTTTTTTTTTTTTTTTTACAATCCAAAAAATCATGAAATTAAAATAAAATTAAGATTTTTAGCTATTTTAACACTAATAGGTTGAATATATTTATACTTTTTTGACCAAATAGTTTATGAAACTTTTACTTTCAGATGTCTACTTTATTTTGAAAGCATTTCCTTTGCTTTTAATTAACATTTTAAATGAATTAGAAGGCTAACAATATAACTTGAAATTTTCAAAATTTAGAAAATTTGAAAATTACATTTTTTTTTTTATGTGCTATGCAAGGTTTGCAGAAATTTGAAGGTGGTAGAACATAGGACCCCTCCCCCATCTAAATGACCCAATTTTAAAAACTAGACCCCTCAAGGTATTCAACAGGGGGTTCAGTGAGTATTTTCACACCATCGTTATTGGCAGGAATTTATTACAAAGTCAGTGTTAAAAAATGAGAAATTTGCGTTTATTCACAAATACAAAATTTGTGGGACATATTTTTTACACATCGCTTCTCATATTGAAAGAAATGCACCCTATATTTTATTGAGCTGCTCGGCCCATGTTTGGAAATACCCCTGCTTAGACCATATTTGTTTCCTTGGCCGTGTGGAAGGCCCAGAAGGAGAGGAGCGCCATTTGACTTTCAGGGCATCATTTTAGGCCAAATGGATTATAGGCCGCACTTCATGTCTGCAAAGGGTTTTAGCTGCCAGAACCATACAGAACCCCCACAAGTGACCCCATTTTGGAAACTACACTCCCTAAAGTATTCATCTAGACCAAAAGTGAGTACTTTGAGTCTTTTTGTGCGGCTGGAATGGTTACAAAGTCAGTGGAAAAATGAAAAAAATATTTTTTCACAAATGCATCATTTGTGGGACATATTTTTTGTACATTGAATCTGAAAAGTAGAAAATGTGCCGCATATTTTATAAAGCTGTTGGTCCCGTGTTTGGTAATACCCCCGCTTAGGCCATATTTGGTTGCATGGCCACATGGTAGGACCCAAAAGGAGAGGAGCACCATTTGGCTTTCAGGGTATCATTATACAAATTATAGGCCGCACTTCATCTTGCAAAGCATGCTAGCTGTCAGAATAATACTGCACCCCCAGAAGTGACCCCATTTTTAAAACTATGCTCCCTAAAGTATTCACCTGAGGCAAAACTGAGTATGTTGGGCCCTTATTGTGTGGCTAGAATTGTTTCAAAGTCAGTGGAAAAAATAGCAATTAGCTAATTTTTCCCCATAAATTCATTATTTGTGGGACATCATTTTGGTAATTGCTTTTGAAATGGAGGAAATCCCCCCCCACGTTTTATCATGCTGTTTGTCCCGGGCTGGGCAGTACCGCTACTTAGGCCTTATCTGGTTGCCTGATCGCCTGGTAGGACCAAGAAGGAGAGGAGCCCCCTTTGGCTTTCAGGGCATCCTTATATTATTTATAGACCCCACCCATGCCTGCAAAGGATGGACAATACCGCACCCCTACAAGCAGCGCTCGAGTCGTGCAGGAATGCACAGGAACAGCATTCCTTTGCTTTTTCCACAGGAGGAACGCCGGCCCTGTTACATTAGTCCTGCAGGACTGACCTCTCCTTTCTTACCCTCCCTCCGTCTCCTCCCCTGGCTCGGAGTGCTAGATGCTGGAGATGTAGGACCTGTGATGATGTCACCATCACATGTTGGGGGGCGGAGCTTAGCTGTGGAGGAAAAGGAGAGATCGTGGTTGAAGGACCTGTGTGATGCTGTGGAGGAGGCAGGGCTGAGCTGGAGGAGACATGTCACCCCAGTAAGGTAATTACATTGAAGGAGATTTGTTACAGTGTGTCACCCCAGTAGTAGCTAATTACATGAGGAGGAGGTTTGTTACAGTGTGTCACCCCAGTAGTAAGGAGATTACACGAGGAGGAGGTTTGGTACAGTGTATCACCCCAGTAGTAAGGAGATTACATGAGAAGGAAATTTTTTACAGTGTGTCACCCCAGTAGTAAGAAGATTACATGAGGAGGAGGCTTGTGACAGTGTATCTCGGCTGTGGCACCCCGCTGCCATCACTGCACAGAGCAAACTCGCTCTGTGCGTAATGACTGGCGATACAGGGGCTGGAGTATCATGACTTCACGGCTTCGTTCCTTGTGATGTCACGGCCCGTCCCCTTAATGCAAGTCTATGGGAGGGGGCGTGAAGGCGGAACGTGACGTCGTGAGGGGGGGGTTGTATTAAAAATCTTGGATGAGTTCCCACACTTTTTTTTCCAGGACTTGACCCCTGCCTACAAGTTTATAAATGTTTTTTATTTAATTTTTTTACACTTTTTTTAAAATGTTTTTAATTTTTTTTTACACTTTTAATTATTTTACATAATTTTTTTACACTTTTTTTTTTTTTTAATGCTTTGGAATACTTAGCATTCCAAAGCATTGCATTTATATGCTGCCTGCTAGTTTTCCACTGGCAGGTAGTATATCAGGACGTCTTGACAGGCAATAACCGGGGCAGACCTGGGGGTCCTTGTAAGGACCCCCGGCTGCCCAGGTAACATGCAGCCCCCTGTGATCGTTGGGGGGTGCTACAGGAGAGAGACAGAGGGAGCCGTTGTTAAAATGTAATATAAATGTAATAGAAGGTGTTAAAATGTAATAGGCTGGGTTCACATATGTCCGGCATCCGGCATAGGTGAACTCAGCCTAAATCTCGACGCAACTGATGCCACAACTGATGACAACTTGTCATCAGTTGTATGGCCTGCGGCGTCCATTGTTTCTGGGCAACAGACAGGGGAATGCAGCAAGCTGCGTTCCCCTGTCTGGTGCCCTCCGGCATGTCCAACCATCCGGCGTCAAAATTGAGATGCTGGATGATTGTGAACTGTCCCATTCAAATGAATAGGATCAGTTCTAGCATCAGTTTCCCGCCGATGCACGCCGGAGGGAAACTGTGCCGGACGACTGATATATGTGAACCCAGCCACAGAAATAACAGCCACTAGGTTGCTCTGTTCTGTTCCCTGCTGCAATTTATACAATGAGTTTGGTCTCCTCCCAGCCAGGTAGGAGACCAAACTCAGGAAGTGTACTGAGCTTGATTGACAGCTGCACAGAAAGTGAAAGCTCCACAGATTCTCACAGATAGCTGCACAGACTGAAAGCTGCAGGAGAGCCTTACTGAAATAATAATAATAATAATAATAATATTTGTTTATGCACTAAAGGCTCCATCCAACTCAGTATGCACATGCTTGTAGGGTCGAGTACTTCTGTACATACAGAGATCAATGGGGCATGCCACAATTTTTTTACGTCAGTTTTGATCAGAATGTGAGAAAAAAAATTGCCATATGTTTGTGTAAATTCTGAGATATGTAGATGTATAGTATAGGCAAGCCTCTAACTTCTTGAATGAACCCTAAAATGTATTAACCCCTTTGCTGCCATGCCAGTTTAAATTTAGTGTATCTGTGCCTGTGGAAAACTTTTGACATATCCTAGAGACTTCTCAAAAGTTTTAAACTGTCAGGGTCTGAGTGTTCAGACCCCAACCAATTGTTAAAATGAGCAGGGAGAAAAGTCATACGTACAGAGGTGATACATGTCACTTAAGGAGATAAAGGGAAGCATAACATGTCATGAAGATATGTTTGGTCTTATACATCTCCTATGGGGTACTAAGGTGAAAACTTTTTATGTTATTTTATTTTTTATCAACTGGTGCCAGAAAGTTAAACACATTTGTAAATTACTTCTATTAAAAAATCTTAATCCTTCCAGTACTTATTAGCTGCTGAATACTGCAGAGGAAATTCTTTTCTTTTTGGAACACAGAGCTCTCTGCTGACATCACGAGCACAGTGCTCTCTGCTGACATATCTGTCCATTTTAAGAACTGTCCAGAGCAGGAGAAAATCCCCATAGCAAACATATGCTGCTCTGGACAGTTCCTAAAATGGACAGCGATGTCAGCAGAGAGCATTGTGCTCGTTATTCAGCAGAGAGCACTGTGTTCCAAAAAGAAAATAATTTCCTCTATAGTATTCAGCAGCTAATAAGTACTGGAAGGATTAAGATTTTTTTTATAGAAGTAATTTGCAAATCTGTTCAACTTTCTGGCACCAGTTGATTTAAAAAAAAAAAGTTTTCCACCGGAGTACCCCTTTAAGTAGGCACTGTCATGCTATCAAACATTGCATAAATCAATAGTACAAGCAAAAAGAGGAAACTTTCATGGAATACTAGGTTATGTATTGCCTCTAGAAGACTAGGAAATGGGGAAGAGAAACAGGAGAAAGGACTGGCAGAGCAAGTGTATTGTCCGTTTATCTGTACTTTGTTTTTTCTGCTTTGGGTCCTGTTCAGACATTATTTTTATGTCTGAACAGTTGTTGTGTTAATTCTCCCTGGGATGGGAATAGTTAACCTTCTTTACTTCAGCACTGGGAGTGGATATAAGCCCACTTCAGATGTTCCCATTGCTGATGATTAGACCTGTATTCTGGCCACGTCGGCTTGATGTTCACTATGTCTGTCTGTGCGCATATCCTGAGTTGTAACCATGGTTATCTGTCCTGTTTGATATATAGATTTTAGCCTGCTTTGTTTTAGTATATTTGTCGGGTTTTACTATTTGCGTATGTTCGTTCTGCATTTGCTTTGTGTTGCCTTAGCCTGTATTTACACTTTGTGTCTTGTCATTCCTGTTTTGACTTTGTTTGATCCTGTAATTCTAGAATCTTATTCTGAGCCTTGTGCTATTCCGTCTATCTAGGATTGAGTGAGTCTAGTGCCTGTACCCGTGCTTGCTTATATCCTGATCACTCGGTAGAGAGTGCCCGTTGGCTAGGAGCCTATTTGGCTTTGGTATTGATGTCCCTCCATGCTTGGAGTGGGGTGCCTCATGTGTTCCTTGTTCTGAGTCCAGTATGAACAGTGCTCTTGATTTCCTGATCTGTTTACTGTTCTGACATTCAGTTAACCTGTTCATCCCCGGCACCTTCTGGTTTTGTCTGCTGTATACTTATCCTCATATGTAGTCTTGTTCATATTATCAAATCTACCATTAATCTTGATTCCGGTTTCTGAACTGCATGTTAGTATTCTATATCCTGCCTTGGTTGTATTTATGTATCTGTTTGTTGGTTCTGTTATGTTCCTGACTTGTTTCCCGACTTTGTACAGTTCTGTTTGTTTTGTTGACTTCGACGCCAATGCACTTTAGCGCAAGGAAGGGACCTGCTCCAAGTTGTCAATCCTTCATTTAGGGCAGATGGGCAGAAAAGTAGGCAGAGAAAGGGGTCTTAGGGAACAGCTATATGGCTCACTTCTCCCTTCCCCCCCTGTTCATGACAACAAGCCAGGGGAAAACTGACAGACTACAGATAGCTTATAGTGAGTATTATAGCTTATGTCAGTGCTGGATTCACAAATGACACTTCCCACTATTGCTCTATAATATCCTCCATTCTGTTGCTGTTTCTGAGAGGGTACTATAGGGAAGTAGAGGAACAGAATCTGTGGAGCCATCATAGAGGCTTGGTGTTACCCATTAGCTCATGGACAACTGCAAATTATTGATGAAGCCTGCAGAGCAGAAACGTGGAGTAGAATGTCATGCATAAGTTTTATAATGGACAGAGAAGTTGAGTTGATTTACACCATATATCAGTGTTTCTATGTTGTGGCCGATCTATACACTATCTTTGTACTTTGAAGTTAACATACAGGACACAGAGTATCTATAGTGTGTCAGAAGAGACTTCAACAAGTGAAAAAAACAAAAACAAAGCACCTCTGTGCAGCTGTAATCTCCAATATCACCAATTCTTCATTACACTATTGTCATGTCTGTCGTGTGAACAGTTTTATGTTCCACGGCCATGGAATAGTTAACCCCTTAACCCCTTAAGGACCAAGGATGTACCGGTACGTCCTTGGTCCTGCTCTCCTGATATAACGCGGCGGGCTTGGCGTCATAGTGAAGCCGGGACCCGCCTCTAATAGCGTGCAGCGCCGATCGCGGCGCCGCACGCTATTAACCCTTTAGCCGCGCGCTCAGAGCTGAGCTGCGTGGCTAAAAGTGAAAGTGAAAGTTGCCGGCTAGCTCAGTCGGGCTGTTCGGGATAGCCGCGGCTAATCACGGCATCCCGAACAGATGACAGGACAGCGGGAGGGCCCCTACCTGCCTCCTCGCTGTCCGATCGCCGAATGACTGCTCAGTGCCTGAGATTCAGGCATGAGCAGTCATGCGGCAGAATCGTTGATTACTGGTTTCTTATGAGAAACCAGTGATCAATGATGAAGATCAGTGTGTGCAGTGTTATAGGTCCCTATGGGACCTATAACACTGCAAAAAAAAGTGAAAAAAAAAGTGAATAAAGATCATTTAACTCCTCCCCTATTAAAAGTTTGAAACACCCCCCCTTTTCCAATAAAAAAAAAAAACACAGTGTACATAAAAAAATGAAACATATATGGTATCACCGCGTGCGGAAATGTCTGAATTATAAAAATATATCATTAATTAAACCGCTCGGTCAGTGGCGTGCACGCAAAAAAATTCCAAAGTCCAAAATAGTGCATTTTTGGTCACTTTTTATATCATTTAAAAATTAATAAAAAGCAATCAATAAGTCCTATCAATGCAAAAATGGTACCGTTAAAATCTTCAGATCACGGTGCAAAAAATGAGCCCTGATACCGCCCCATACACGGAAAAATAAAAAAGATATAGGGGTCAGAAAATGACAATTTTAAACATATTAATTTTCCTGCATGTAGTTATGATTTTTTCCAGAAGTCCGACAAAATCAAACCTATATAAGTAGGGTATCATTTTAATCGTAAGGACCTACAGAATAAAGATAAGGTGTCATTTTTACCGAAAAATGTACTATGTAGAGACGGAAGCCCCCAAAAGTTACAAAACTGCGTTTTTTTTTTTTCAATTTTGTCACATAATGATTTTTTTTTCCGTTTCACCGTAGATTTTTGGGCAAAATGACTGACGTCATTACAAAGTAGAATTGGTGGCACAAAAAATAAGCCATCATATGGATTTTTAGGTGCAAAATTGAAAGAGTTACAATTTTTTGAAGGCAAGGAGCAAAAAACGAAAATGCAAAAACGGAAAAAACCCCGGTCCTTAAGGGGTTAAGGACCCGGCCAATTTTCAGTGGACCCGGAAATTTTTTGCGCATCTGACCACTGTCACTTTAAGTATTAATAACTCTGGGATGCTTTTACCTTTCATTCTGATTCTGAGATAGTTTTTTTATGACATATTCTACTTTATGTAAGTGGTAAAATTTTGTCTATTCTTGCATCATTTCTTGGATAAAAATTCCAAAATTTGATGAAAAAATTTAAAATTTTAATTTGTTTTTACTTTGAAGCTCTCTGCATATAAGGAAAATCAATATTCCAAATAAATGATATATTGATTCATATCTACAATTTCAGGGGCATTTATCAACCCTTTTACCCGAGTTTTTCTGTGTAAATTTGTCGCAAAAAGGTCGCTACTGCGAAACCGTGACTTTTCGTGCGACAATCATCTATGCGAGCGAGAAGAGCAAGTTTTGTTTTTTTTGACTATGGTACGTGGGTTTGAAAACTTTACTTGGTTTAGTCAGGTATTTATTAACTGAGACAGTCGCAGCTGCGCAATAAAATGTTGCAACGGCCGTAAAAATTTACTAAATTTACTCCAGCTCCAACATGGAGCAGGAAAAGCTACTGCTGCCCGGGTTCCGACATACTTTCTCCCCGCTACCCTCACTTCACTACAGGGACACTGCAGTGATTTACATCCCCCCCTCTCACCTGCCAGCGCCACAAAACTCCCATCTGTCTGCTAACTGTTGCAAGACTACAGGTCCCAGCATGCCCTTACAGTGAGGACACGCTGGGAGTTGTAATCCTGTAGCAGCGGGAGCTAAGCAGCGTGGGCGGGAGACATATATCAGTGTCCCCATCATTATTAAGTGAGGGTAGCGGGGAGGCCGTATGAGGAGCCTTACATACACCGGCGCCGCAGACTCCTAAATCCCCTGCTGTCATTTCACATTTCCTGCTGGGTCCTGTGATTGGCCAGGACCAGCAGCCAATCACAGTACCCGACCTGAACAGTGATATGATTAGGGGATATATCCGTCAGCATACACCCCCCCCCCTGGCCTTCACCTACTCTATGCCCGTCCGTAAACCCCCCCTGCGCTTCGCCCGTCCGTAACCCGCCCCCCCGGCCTTCACCTGCGCTGTGCCCGTCCGTATAGCTATCTAGCGCTAACCCCCAATTATTACCCCGGTACCCAACGCCACAGGGGTGCCAGGAAGAGCTGGTACCAACAGGCCCGGAGAGTCAAAAATGGCGCTCCTGGGCCTAGGCGGTAACAGGCTGGCGTTATTTAGGCTGGGGAGGGCCAGTAACAATGGTCTTTGCCCACCCTGGTAACGTCAGGCTGTTACTGTTTGGTTGGTATTTGGCTGAGAATAAAAATAGGGGGGACCCTATGCGTTTTTTTTTAAAATAAATAATTAAATATTTAAAAAAAAACACATAGGGTCCCCCCCTATTTTTATTCTCAGCCAAATACCAACCAAACAGTAACAGCCTGACATTACCAGGGTGGACGAGGACCATTGTTACTGGCCCTCCCCAGCCTAAATAACGCCAGCCTGTTACCACCTAGGCCCAGGAGCTCCATTTTTGACGCTCCGGGCCTGTTGGTACCGGCTCTTCCCGGCACCCCTGTGGTGTTGGGTACCGGGGGGTTAGCGCTAGCGGTTTTTGTGGCTAACGCTAAGCCCGGCTTAGTAATGGACTACGTCAGTAAGACAGCTTCCATTACTAAGCCTGTCCAGTAAGTAAAAAAAAAACAAAAAAAACAACAGGTTTAAATTTTTTTTTTTTTACAAAAAACACTCCCCCACAAGCCCTTGTTAACCATTTTATTAACATCAAGCAAAGAAAAACGCTGGTCGTCGAAGTAGTCCACAGGATTCACGGATCTGTAGAAGAAGTAACAAAAAAAAAAAAAAAATTAATGAGTAAGTACATTTAGGGACAAAAAACAGTGTTAAAAAATGTCATGAAAAACAAACAAAAAAATGTCCCTGAGGGTCTCAGGGTAATTGTATATTGAACAACCTTTAAGGGGTTGCCCCCTCTCGGGGATAAGCCCTTACTAGATACCCTCCCCTAAAAATCTACTTTTATTGAATTTATATAAAATCTTATAACCCCTTCACACGTTTTAAAATTGTACGTTATTGCTTATTCTCATTGTAATTATAAATAATAATTGTAATTGTAAATAATAATTACAATGAGAATAAGCAATAACGTACTTCTGATAACATATGATCAGAAGTCCCCAGAAAATCTAGAGTATGTTTTAGTAACCTAAAGATAAATGCGAGAACAGCTAGCATGAAAGAGACTAATTCTACTAAACAGCTACTGCACAATTACCCCAGTGAACATCTATAGGGACATTTTGAATATATAGATGGGTATATAGTAACCAATCACACTAGCATATGATTGATCGGGCGCCCCCCCCCCCCTTTGAGTATAGTGATACAGACCCAATAACTGTATTGTGCTGCACTGCCAAATAAGAATGCCAACAGGACTAAGTGTCTAAACATACCCATACATCAACATAAGCTGCAAAGGGAATTAATTCCCTAAGCGCAAGGATATGCACGATATGCACATATGTGCTGGTGCGAGACCGGAATTATTTCTAAGTGCAGTGACATGCGCCAAATAAACATACCGAGATCGGACCCTGGTTATGCGCAAGTCGGAGAAGCTGAAGAAATCGTAAGTCCTGTGACATGCGCGAGATGACCAGTGAAGGAGATCGCGCGAGACATGCGATCAGATACGTCATCTGGTCACATGATAACAACAAAGAGTAAAAGGAGAACCGGATTGGACCACAAATCACGCGATAAGGGAGATTATGATGTGGCGCTAGTCTATTGGAGGGGGATGGGACGGAAGTGAGGAGGATCCGAGGTCATATAAACTAGTGATGGGCGTCCGGAGCTCAGTAGCCTCGCAACCCTTGACAAAGCGGATTCATCCGCGAAACGTCGGGGAGGTTCTGAATGAGTTTTAACCAGCGGCAGTTTGAATCACAACAGGACTGGTAGCTTATGGTTAGGTGATGCAGACACTGTAGCACACCAATTATATACACTAATTAGGTACCATAGCTCCAGTGATACCGGACACAGTAGGGGGTTAATACAATACCCCCACTGAACAGTACTGCATCGCTGACAATTTTAAAACGTGTGAAGGGGTTATAAGATTTTATATAAATTCAATAAAAGTTGATTTTTAGGGGAGGGCATCTAGTAAGGGCTTATCCCCGAGAGGGGGCAACCCCTTAAAGGTTGTTCAATATACAATGTAATAAACACACACACACACACACACACACACACACACACACATATATATATATATATATATATATATATATACACACATTTTTTTTCAAAGCTGCATAGTGGTGTTCTGTAGCCATAATTTGGTTTTTGCTTATGTGTGCTAAAAAAAAATGGTATTTAAAAGTGATTTCTTGGTTTTAGCTCATGTAAGTCAAATTTATCAACCCCCTGTGATAGTATGATAAATATGTCATACATAAGCAAAAAAATAGCAAAAATAAAAAAATGACTACAGAACTTGCTTACCAAAGCAACAATGATAAATGTCCCCGTATGTCTACTTTATGTTTGCATCATAAAGTTGAGATGTTTTTACTTTTGGAAAACATCACAGGGCTTCAAAGTATAGCAGCAATTTTCCAATTTTTCACAAAATTTTCAAAATCAAAATATTTCAGGGACCAGTTCAGTTTTGAAGTGGATTTGAAGGGCCTTCATATTAGAAATACCCTATAAATGACCCCATTATAAAAACTGCACCCCTCAAAGTATTCAAAATGACATTCAAAAGGTTTGTTAACCCTTTAAGTTTTTCACAGGAATAGCAGCAAATTGAAAGAGAGAATTAAAAATCTTCATTTTGGCATACTATTTTGGAAACTACACCCCTCAAGGAACGTAATAAGGGGTCCAGTGAGCCTTAACACCCCACAGGTGTTTGATGAATTTTCGTTAAAGTTGGATGTGTAAATAATTTTATTTTATTTTTTTTCACTTAAATGCTAGTTTTTCTCCAGATTTTAAATTTTTACAAGGGTTATTAGGAGAAAATGCCCCCCCAAATTTGTAACCCCATGTGTGGACGTCAAGTGCTCTGCTGGCTCACTACAATGCTCAGAAGAGAAGGAGTCACATTTGGCTTTTGGAAAGCAAATTTTGTTAAAATGGCTTTTGGGGGGCATGTCGCATTTAGGAAGCCCCTATGGTGCCAGAACAGCAAAAAAAAAAAAAAAACACATGGCATACAATTTTGGAAACTACACCCCTCAAGGAACGTAGCAAGGGGTACAGTGAGCCTTAACACCTCACAGGTGTTTGACGACTTTTTGTTAAAGTTGGATGTGTAACTGAAAAAAAAATGTTTCACAAAAATGCAGGTTTTTCCCCAAATTTTACAATTTTTACAAGGGATAATAGGAGAAAATGACCCCAAAAATGTGTTACCCCATTTTTTCTGAGTGTGGAAATACCCCATGTTTGGAGCTGGCGCACTACAATGCTCAGAAGAGGAGGAGCGCAATTGAGCTTTTGGAAAGAAAATTAGTTTGAAATGGAAGTCGGGGCCATATGTGTTTACAAAGCCCCCCCACCCCCCCGTGGTGCCAGAACAATGGACCCCCCCCCCACATGTGCACCCACATGTGTCCCATTTTGGAAACTACACAGAATTTAATAAGGGGTGCAGTAACTATTTAAACCCCACTGGCATTTGACAGATCTTTGGAACAGTGGGCTGTGCAAATGAAAAATTATTTTTTTCATTTTCACGGACCACTGTTCCAAAAATCTGTCAGACACCTGTGGGGTTTAAATGCTCAATGTGCCCCTTATTAAATTACATGAGGGGTGTAGTTTTGAAAATGGGGTCACATGTGAGGGGGTCCATTGTTCTGGCACTATGGGGGCTGTGTAAACACATGTGGCCTTCAATTCCGGACAAATTTTCTCTCCATAAGGGGGGGGGGGGCTGTGTAAGGGGATGTATATGTAGTGTTTTACCCTTTGTTATGTGGTAGTGTAGTGTAGTGTTTTTAGGGTACATTCGCACTGGCGGAGGTTTACAGTGAGTCTCCCGCTAGGAGTTTGCGCTGCGGCGAAAAACTTACCGCAGCTCAAACTTCAAGCAGGAAACTTACTATAAACCCACCAGTGTGAATGTACCCTGGGGAAACCTCCAGCTGTTTCAAAACTACAACTTCCAGCATGTACTGACAGACTGTGCATGCTGGGAGTTATAGTTTTGCAACAACTGGAGGCACACTGGTTGGAAAACCTTCAGTTAGGTTCTGTTACCTAACTCAGTATTCTCCAACCAGTGTGCCTCCAGATGTTGCAAAACTACAACTCCCAGCATGTACTGATCGCTGAAGGGCATGCCGGGAGATGTAGTTATGCAACAGCTGGAGGTACGCAACTACAACTTCCAGCATGCCGAGAAAGCTGTTTGCTGTTTGGGCATGCTGGGATTTGCAGTTTTGCAACATCTGGAGGGCTACAGTTTAGAGACCACTGCACAGTGATCTCCAAACCGGGGCCCTCCAGATGTTGCAAAACTACAAATCCCAGCATGCCCAGACCGCAAACTGCTGTGTGGGCATGCTAGGAGTTATAGTTTTGCAAGATCTAGATGACCACAGTTTAGAGATCACTGCACAATGATCTGCAAACTGTACCCCTCCAGCTGTTGCAAAATTACAAATCCAAGCATGCCCAATCAGCTGTCTGGGCATGCTGGGAGTTGTAGTTTTGCAACATCTGGAGGGTTACAGTTTAGAGACCACTGTATAGTGGTCTTAAACTGTAGCCCTCCCGGTGTTGCTAGGCAATTCACCGGCTTCCGTAGGATCCAGGGAGCCGCATCGCCATCCTCTGCTGCCGCCAATCATCGCCTCTGCCGCCACGGATGGGTAAGTGGACCTCCAGCGCCTGTCCCTGTCAGTTTCCCCATTCTCCCCCGCCTATTGTGGGTGGGCAGAACAGGGAAACCGAAAGTTAACCCCCCGCCCTCGATCTGCTATTGGTTGTCGCTTCTAGATGATCAACAGCAGGGATAGGAGGGGTGGCAATCCTGCCATCTCACTCCTATCCCTTCAGGGGGATCGTGGGTGTGTTGGACAACCCCGATCCCCCTTATTTTCTGGGTCACTGGGTCACCCCCCTGGGCAATTGTCTGATGACCCCCCTGGGCAGTTGTGCGGGGTGCCTGCTGATCGATTTCAGCAGTCACCCCAGGCCCCGCCCGATGCGCGGCAGGGACCGGAATTCCCACAGACGTACCGGTACATCACTGGTCCTTAAGACCCAGGGTGTCATGACGTAGCGGTATGTCATGGGTCCTGTAGGGGTTAATGCCTCTGGCTTTTTCAGCTAATAGCTCCTAGGGCTTGTCTATTTAATGTCATCCCAGTCTAACCTCTGGGCTGGTGATTGACTTCATTTCATCCTGACTTGCTAACATGCTGGATATGCTGCTCAGAGCTCTTGGTGATACTTCATTACATCTTGCTTCAGCCATGCTGCTAATGGAGGCTTAGGGTGAAACTCTTTTTATTTGAACTTTTAATCTACTATCTTTGTTTAAGCATGCCCATTGTATTTTCTGGTTTTAGCCACGTTAGGTGGCATGCTCTTAGTGGATTTTAAGCTGTGCTTGTTTAGTCAGTTTTAGGATTGGTATATCCTTTCTGCTAAGTGTCTGTTCACACTGTGTTTTCTCTTGTATCCGTTTATGTGAAGTTCTGTGTTTTATATTTCTGTTATCCTACTGGGTCAGCTTCTGACCACACTGGTGAGTGTGCCGCTGGCCAGTAGTCTGTTTGGATTTATTATTAATGGCTACTGTGGAGTGGAATGTCCAGTTTGTGTGTCCAGTGTGAACAGTGTCCTATGCTTTCATCCCTGTTACCTGTCCATGGGGACTTTGTGTCTACTGGAGGTTTGCATAGGGAATGTGAATATTCCTGATTAGTGATAGATCCCTGTTTCTGGTCCATGGGGACTTTGTGTCTACTGGATGTTCTGGTGGATTATGCTATATTCCTGTCTGTTCCTACAGTCTGTTGACTTATCCGTTTTCCTGTCTGGTGTTTTGAACTCTATGTTTATTAGTTCTTGATTTCAGATCTTTGGAGTTCTGAACATGACTACTGTTCTATAGTGTCCTCTGTTCACGACCATGGTTCAATAGTGTCCTCTGTTCATAACCGCTGATCCATAGTGTCTCCTGTGCTGCTCACTGATCTGTGTCCTCTGAACGTAATCTGTTATAGAGTTCTATGTTCCTGTTATGTTTCTAGTATATGTTTTTATTAGGCCCCTGCACTTTAGTTCAGGAAGGGACCGGCACCCAGTTGTGGATCCACCGGTTAGGGTGGATGGGCAAGTAGGCAGGGAGAGCAGTTTTAGAGTCAGTTTAGGGCTGACTCTCCCTGTCACCTGGTCGGTCCCTGACAACTATAGTGTAAATTGCAAAGTATAATAGAACACTTTAGCCTACTCGAAATCTAAATGTAATAGAATACCATTAAGCTGATCCATGGACTGTTACTTGTTCATTACCAGATTACACTTTAATAAGATGGTGCCTTGGAGGCAGTAGCCAAGGCAAAATCCAACCAAATAAGCACATTTTGTTTCCATCCTACATCCCTATACTAATTGTGGAGTTTTACTTGACATGGCAAAGCTGGAGTCTTCAGGGTTATAGTGAACTATGTATCTTATTGTAGCATTTTTCATACGGCAAAATTAAGATCCCCTTGCAGGATGAAGAATGTCAACATTTCCGGTGGGATCAGCCTAGATGAACGTATGACTTTAGAGGCATTCCATTTCTACATAAATGACATGATTTTGTAGACAGAATGTTTTGATGTGAAGCAGTAATATAAGCACGGTGCCATATGAGAAGACCTGCAATCTACATGCCATGAGCCACTCTTGTGGTATTCACTTCTGGCTGGTCTATCCCATGTGGTTATGGTACACGCAAGCAGAGATAAAGACCATATGTTGTCATATAAAAGTCACATAATGTTGATGAAAAGTGACATAGAAATTTTCCTGCTTATGCATGTAAATGAGTGCCATTTGTAGATCATGTGCCTCCCGGCCCTAATAGGATCTATTATACATCCACTCATAGCGACTCATGTGCTGAAATATCACAGTAACATTTGCACTCTCATCTTTGCATTTCATTGCCTATCGGAGTGGAGAGCTTCCCACAAAGGATTAGACTGACTCAGATGACAGGAAATATCAATAGAAACATCCCAGTTCTCTGTGTTAGTGCTCTATAAAATGTCACCATTTGTGCTGTAATTATTTTACACTATAAAATATTTGTATATGTCTCTGGTGAATGCACTTGGTTAGACCTTAAAGTTTATATCAGCCCTCAAACACCATTTGGATTCTGCAATAGGAAAAGTTCTACACTTATTTATTCGTTATATATATATATATATATATATATATATATATATATATATAACTCAATGTGTGTGTGTGTGTATATATGTATGTGTGTATGTGTGTGTGTATATGTATGTGTGTGTATATGTGTGTGTGTGTGTGTATATGTATGTGTGTGTATATGTGTGTGTGTGTGTGTGTGTGTATATGTATGTGTGTATGTGTGTATGTTCCAGCATCACGTCCAAACGGCTGAAGATATTAACATGAAACTTGGCACACATGTTACCTATATGTCAACAACAAACATAGGATAGGTGATTTAATCCTTACCCACCCCCATTTGCCATGGTTGGGTTTTTTATTTAAGGTCCCATACAAGGCTAAGGGAAATGTATGTTACTGCATAACTTCCAAACGGCTGGAGATATTTCAAAAATAATTGGTCACATGTTACTTATATGTTCACTTAAAATATAGGATAGTTCATTTAACCCTTAACTACCCCCATTTGTGAGGGTCAGGGTTTTTGTTTAAAGTCCCATGCAAATCAATGGGAATTGTATGTTGCCACATAACTTCCGTACGGCTGGAGATATTTCAATAATACCTGGTACACATATTACTTATATGTCAAATAAAAATATATGATAGTTAAATTAACCCTTACCTACACCCTTATATAAAAGATGAGTTTTTGTTTCCAGTCCCATGCAAGTCCTACCTGAGGACGGGATATGAGGACGGGATGTGAGGATGGGATATGAGGATGGGATATGAGGACAGGATATGAGGACGGGATATGATGACGGGATATGAGGATGGTATATACGGTCGGGATATGAAGATGGGATATGGGGATGGTATATGAGGTCAGGATATGAGGACGGGATATGAGGGCAAGATAGGAGGATGGGAAATGAGGTTGAGATAGGAGTTCAGGATATGAGGACTGGATATGAGGATGGGATATGAGGATGGTATATACGGTCGGGATATGAAGATGGGATATGAGGATGGTATATGAGGTCAGGATATGAGGACGGGATATGAGGGCAAGATAGGAGGATGGGAAATGAGGTTGAGATAGGAGTTCAGGATATGAGGACTGGATATGAGGATGGGATATGAGGATGGTATATGAGGTTGAGATATGAGTACAGAATATGAGGATGGAATAGGAGGTCGGGATATGAGGACGGGATATGAGGACAGGATACAAGGACGGGATATGAGGTCGAGATAGGAGGAAGGGATAGGTTGGGATATGAGGACGGGATATGAGGTCGGGGTATGAGGACAGGATATGTGGTTGGGATATGACAACAATATATGAGTACGGGATATGAAGTCAAAAGCTTCCTCCTTTGTTGATTTTCCTTCCCATCAAGGATTAGGAAGGAAAAACCAGGCAACGCCGGGTACTCAGCTAGTCTATATATAAAACTCAACGGGGGACATTTACTAATCTAGTCTATTCTGGGTATGCTTATAGACCAGCGTATGTGGTAGTCTTCTGTCTATTGTGCTCCTTATTTATCAAAGGTCTCACAGCCCTTGATAAATTCTGTGCTCAGACTTCAGGGTCTACAGCTTAAACTGCATTTAGACCTGCTCCAACATGGTCTGACATTTCAGCGTATTTTGGGCAGATGCGACTTGTCGCACAAAAGTCGCACTTGATAAATTCAGCACCAATGCATTTTCCGATGCATTTCTGTCTTGTATAGACTTGCATGCATCATGTTCTAAAAATCCTCTACAGCAAAAGTCGCAGAAAAGTCGCACATATTTAGACTGCGACTTTCTGTGCGACAAATTTAGACAGGAAAAAACAGTCTAAATCCTTTGATAAATCTCCCCCAATGTGTGTGTGTGTATGTGTGTGTGTGTATATGTATATTTTCCAGTATCATGTCTAAAACGGCTAAAGATATTAACATGAAACTTGACACACAGGTTACTTATATGTCAACAACAAACATAGGATATGTAATTTTACCCTTACTCACCCTCATTTGCCAGAGTCAGAGTTTTTATTTAAAGGGGTTCTCCGGTGCTTACACATCTTATCCCCTATCCAAAGGATAGGGGATAAGATGCCTGATCGCGGGAGTCCCGCAGCTGGGGACGCCCGTGATCATGCACACGGCACCCCGTTTGTAATCAGTCCCCAGAGCGTGTTCGCTCCGGGTGTGATTACGGGCGACTACAGGGCCGGTGGCGTGTGACGTCACGCCTCCACCCCCGTGTGACGTCACGCTGCACCCCTCAATACAAGCCTACGGGAGGGGGCGTGATAGCTATCACGCCCCCTCCCGTAGGCTTGCATTGAGGGGCGCAGCGTGATGTCACACAGGGGTGGCACCCCGTTTGTAATCAGTCCCCGGAGCGCGTTCGCTCCGGGTCTGATTACGGGCGACTACAGGGCCGGTGGCGTGTGACGTCACGCCTCCGCCCCCGTGTGACGTCACGCTGCGCCCCTCAATACAAGCCTACGGGAGGGGGCCGCGTGCATGATCACGGGCGTCCACAGCTGCGGGACTCCCGCGATCAGGCATCTTATCCCCTATCCTTTGGATAGGGGATAAGATGTCTAAGCACCGGAGAACCCCTTTAAAGTCCCTTACAAGTCTATGGGAAATTTATGTTACTATATAACTTCCAAACGGCTGGAGATATTTCGATAATACTTGGTCACATGTTACTTATATGTCCACTTAAAATATAGGATAGTTAATTTAACCCTTAACTACCCCCATTTGTAAGGCTTGGGGTTTTTGTTTAAAGTCCCATGCAAATCTATGGGAAATGTATGTTCCCACATAACTTCCGTACGGCTGGAGATATTTCAATAATACCTGGTACATATATTACTTATGAATGTGGAGAGGAAAATTAATTAAATTCACGGATTTACATAAATATGTATGTGACCTGAATGTGAAAAAACGCACACATGTCTCAAAAAAACTGTATGAATGAAACACAAGCATTTAGGATAAAATTAAGAAGAATATGCATGGCCTATTGCATGAATGTAACAGACAAAGCAAATTATATAAATCTGCAAAATCAAGATGCACAAATACAAAAATGGCATGAATGCATCTCCCACTATGATATAAGCCTGGTATTTGAACTCCAAAATGCTACTGTATAAGACATGATATGTCTAAATATATCTATAGAAGATTGTTGTTTTGTAAATCTAGCAAGAGATGGATCACCAAGATATATATAGATATGATACTGGCTGCTCAGAAAATTTGGGATACAACAAAAATTTCTGAAGTGTAAAAATATATATGTATATAGAGGGCAAAAACAAATAAATGGTGTTTAGTAATGTAAGATGACATCTTGTCTTCTGTTTAAGCCCTGAAGTTGTCACGATTCGGCTGGCAGGAGGTGGATCCTCTGTGCCAGAGAGGGATTGGCGTGGACCGTGCTGGTGGACCGGTTCTAAGTTGCTACTGGTATTCACCAGAGCCCGCCGCAAAGCGGGATGGTCTTGCAGCGGCGGTAGCAACCAGGTCGTATCCACCAGCAACGGCTCAACCTCTCTGACTGCTGAAGATAGGCGCGGTACAAGGGAGTAGACAAGAGCAAAGTCGGACGTAGCAGAAGGTCAGGGCAGGCAGCAAGGATCGTAGTCAGGGGCAACGGCAGGAGGTCTGGAACACAGGCTAGGAACACACAAGGGAACGCTTTCACTGGCACAATGGCAACAAGATCCGGCGAGGAAGTGCAGGGGAAGTGAGGTATAAGTAGGGAGTGCACAGGTGAGAATACTGATTAGGCCTGCTGCGCCAATCAGTGGCGCAGCGGCCCTTTAAATGGCAGAGACCCGGCGCGCGCGCGCCCTAAGGAGCGGGGCCGCGCGCGCCGGGACAACACAGATGGGGAACGGGTCAGGTACGGGAGCCGAGATGCGCATCGCGAGCGGGCGCGTCCCGCATCGCGAATCGCATCCTGGCTGGGAGTAATATCGCAGCGCACCCGGTCAGCAGGTCTGACCGGGGCGCTGCGAATGAGAGAACGCTGCGAGCGATCCGGGGAGGAGCGGGGACCCGGAGTGCTCGGCGTAACAGAAGTTTCCTGGTCCCCAATTTAATGATCCAGTACACCTGACGATTCAGCAATTTTTGTCTATGGTTACCGCCGCGTTTAGGTTAAAAAACTTTTTCAATAGCAGATAAACTAATAGAGGAAAAGTCTCCGTCATGATGCTGAGCACAGTGTAATGATACAGATGAGACACTGCTAGAATTAAAATGGGGTATGTCTGATAAATGTTTTCTAATACAAGTTTTAAGACTATTGGTAGTGCACCCCACATACTGTAGTTTACACGTCACACACGACAGGAGATATACCACATATTTGGTATTACAGTTGATATATCGTCTAATGTTGTATGTAGCTCCTGTCGTGTATGACGTGACAGCAGATGTGGGGGACAAGATGTTACAGCAAATGCAGCGAGTATGCCCGCATCTGTATGTACCTACAGTTCTCAACCAAGTAGGTGAGGTTGTACTGTGGGAGGAAAAAAGTGATGGTGAGATAGTCTGACCAAGTGTGGGGGCACGTTTAGCCACACACCGAAAACCTGCATGCATAGTATCTTGCAGTTGAGGGTCAGACGTAATCAATGGAATGTATTTTCTTATGATGTTACAAATCTGCGGATATTAGATGCTGTATTGTGTAGAAAAAACTATTGGTTTAGAAGTGCTGTTATCTGTTAATCTAGGGTGTTTGGTTTTGAGAAGATCATCTCGGTTCCTGGACCGGGCAATTTTGTCTACACAATCAAGTGACCACTGCGGGTACCCTCTGTGGTGAAGGCGTTCAGATAACGCATTCCTTTTTTTAACAGAAAAATCTGTATCCCTAGTGCAATTCCATCTGGTTTGGATAGCTTCTCCAATTGGGAGATTGTGAATGACATGAATGTGCGTGTAAGGTGGAATTTACAGCAGTATCTTTACGATAAGTGGTGGATATTATTTTTTTAGAGTCTCTGTCACTCCTCATGGTCCTGGATATATCCAAGACACAAAACATCTTCTCTCGGCAGTAGAGAGTTTAGAGTGGTTTGAGGGACTTACGGGGATTACTGCTGATGTAACTTCACTTTATTCCGTAATTCCCCACAGCCAGGCAAAAATAGCCTTGAGTTGGTTTCTCACCACATATTCCAAATACCCCGCTGGTCTGCAGGAATATATGATCATCGTTTTGGATTATTTACTTACTCACAATTTTTTTTATGTTTAATGATCAGTTTTTCCTGCAGACCACCGGGGCTCCGATGGGTGCACGTTTTCCCCCCTCCATAGCCAACATAAATATGTCGTACTGGGAAAGTCTGTATTTATATTCACCCATTAATTTGTTTAAATCCAATATATATGGGTACGGCAGATATATTGATGACTTGATATTTATATGGAGGGGTGACACCAAAGACATAGACTGTTTTAAAGGTTTTTTTTTTACTCCAATACACTCAATTTATGCTTTACAGTCAATCATTGTGTTTCCAACATGTCTTTTTTGGACTTGAGGGGTGACCATGAGGGGTATCCACTACTTATCGTAAAGATACTGCTGTAAATTCCACCTTACACGCACATTCTTGTCACCCCCACATGTCATTCACAATCTTCCAATTGGGGAAGCTATCCGAACCAGACGGAATTGCACTAGGGATACAGATTTTTCTGTTGAAATTAATGCGTTATCTGAACGCCTTCACCGTAGAGGCTACCTGCAGTGGTCACTGGATCGTGCAGACAAAATTGCCCGGTCCAGGAACCGAGATGATCTTCTCAAACACCCTAGATTAACAGATAACAGCACTTCTAAACCAATAGTTTTTTTTACACAATACAGCATCCAATATCCGCAGATTTGTAACATCATAAGAAAATACATTCCATTGATTATATCTGACCCTCAACTGCAAGATACTATGCATGCAGGTTTTCGGTGTGTGGCTAAACGTGCCCCCACACTTGGTCAGACTATCTCACCATCACTTTTTTCCTCCCACAGTACAACCTCACCTACTTGGTTGAGAACTGTAGGTACATACAGATGCGGGCATACTCGCTGCATTTGCTGTAACATCTTGTCCCCCACATCTGCTGTCACGTCATACACGACAGGAGCTACATACAACATTAGACAATATATCAACTGTAATACCAAATATGTGGTGTATCTCCTGTCGTGTGTGACGTGTAAACAACAGTATGTGGGGTGCACTACCAATAGTCTTAAAACTCGTATTAGAAAACATTTAGAAACTTTTCCTCTATTAGTTTATCTGCTATTGAAAAAGTTTTTGTACCTAAACGCGGCGGTAACCATAGACAAAAATTGCTGAATCGTGAGGTCTGCTGGATCATTAAATTGGGGACCAGGACACCTCAGGGCTTAAACAAAAGACAAGATGTCATCTTACATTACTAAACACCATTTATTTGTTTTGCCTTCTATATACATATATATTTTTACACTTCAGAAATTTTTGTTGTATCCCAAATTTTCTGAGCAGCCGGTATCATATTTATATATATCTTGGTGATCCATCTCTTGCTAGATTTACAAAATAACAATCTTCTATAGATATATTTAGACATATCATGTCTTATACAGTAGCATTTTGGAGTTCAAATACCAGGCTTATATAATAGTGGGAGATGCATTCATGCCATTTTTGTATTTTTGCATCTTGATTTTGCAGATTTATATAATTTGCTTTGTCTGTTACATTCATGCACTAGGCCATGCATATTCTTCCTATTTTTTTCCTAAGTGCTTGTGTTTCATTCATACAGTTTTTTTGAGACATGTGTGCGTTTTTTCACATTCAGGTCGCATACATATTTATGTAAATCCGGGAATTTAATTAATTTTCCTCTCCACATTCATAAATTCCTTTATTCCCTGCAACATGTGTATGCTCCTGAATGTGTTCTTTTGTCTTAATTATAACTTTTGTATTTTAAATTATACATATCCATGATGAACGTATATAAGTATATTAATGGCCCATACAAAAAATATGGAGAAAAACTGTTCCAGGTTAAACCCCCCCAAAGGACGAGGGGGCACTCCCTCCGTCTGGAGAAGAAAAAGTTTAGTCTCAAGGGGCGACATGCCTTCTTTACCGTGAGGACTGTGAATTTATGGAACGGTCTACCTCAGAAACTGGTCACAGCAGGAACAATTAACAGCTTTAAAACAGGATTAGATACATTTATGGAACAAAATAACATTAATGCTTATGAAGAAATATAAAATCCCATCCATTCCCCAATATCGCGCCACACCCCTACCCCTTAATTCCCTGGTTGAACTTGATGGACATATGTCTTTTTTCGACCGTACTAACTATGTATCTATGTAACTATGTTTGTGATTGTAAAGGGTTAATGCCCGGACTCCAGGAGGATGGTCATGTGAGCAATTCCCATTTCCTTCCACCTGTGAGAACCACGTCATTTCCCCTATAAATACTTAGACATTTGTGGTTTTATCTCATGTACGATTAAGGGTGCTAATGCACCTGAAACACGTCACACTCTGACCCCTGTCATGGCATTTTAAAGCAATAAAGAACCTGTTTTGCACGTATCCTGGCACTGGACATCCAGTTTCTTATCTTGCTAAGTGGTGCTGCCTCGCACAGTCCGTGCACCTCGGGGCCTCTGAGGGTGAGCTGAGAACTCCATACATTTCTTATATATTACTTATGTGTTAAATAAAAAGATATGATAGGAGGTTGGGATATGAGGATGGAATATGAGGTTAAAATAGGAGGTCGGGATATGAGGATGGGATAGTAGAATGGGATATGAGGTCGAGATGTGATGACGGGATATGAGGTCAGTATATAAGGACAAGATATGAGGTTGAGATAGGAGGATGGGAAATGGGGTTGGGATATGACAACTATATATGAGGACAGGATATGAAGCCAAAAGCTTCCTCCTTTGTTGATTTTCCTCCCCAACAAGGATTAGGAAGGGAAAAACGGGCAACTCCGGGTACTCAGCTAGTATAATAATAAGGATTACCGATGGGTTATTCTTAATCAGAACTCCAAACTCTCTCTATAACAAAAAAAAAAAAAGATAAAGGGTACCTGTCATTATAAGTAGATTTTGACATGTCCGACGGACATGTTGAAAGTTTATATTGGTGTACATAGTCTGAATAAGCATGGAGAGATGTGAGCAGCCGAGCATGTTCTCTCTGGCCTCTGTGTGTATAGAAGCAAGACAGTCCTATAGACTTGCATTATGAGACCATCTCGGCCATATGACACTGAGCCTGGAGAGAACATGCTAAGCATACACTTATCCTGACTCGTTCTAGTGATCAATCAGGGTCAAAACTTTGATATGTCTCTATGATATATCATTTTTTTTGTAATGCCCAATTTTTTTGTAATGCCCATTTTTTTGTAATGCTCATTTAACCCCTTAGTGTCATGCGCAGCAGGTCCCGGCTGCTATCAGCAGCCAGGAACTCGCTGGTAATGGCAGACATACACAATCGCATGGATGTCCACCATTAATACCTCAGATGCCATGATCAATACAGATCACAGCATCTGCGGCAGTGTGGTACTTTAAATGGATGATCGGACTGCCTTCAGCACTGCCCCGGGTTCCGATCATCCATAATGGCGGATGGAGGTCCCCTCACCTGCCTCTGTCTGTCTCCAGGGGTCTTCTGCTCTGGTCTGAGATCGAGCAGACCAGAGGATAAAATCACTGATAACATTGACCAGTGCTATGTCCTATGCATAGCACTGAACAGTATTAGCAATCAAATTATTGCTATAAATAGCCCCCATGGGGACTATTAAAGTTTAAAAAAAAGTTTAAAAAAATGCAAAAAATATAAAGTAAAAAAATTGGAAAAATACCCTCCCCCAATAAAAATGTAAATCATCTGTTTTTCCCATTTTACCCCCAAAAAAGCGTAAACATTTTTTTTATAAACATATTGGGTATCGTCACATGCATAAAAGTCTGAACTATCAAAATATTTTGTTAGTTATCCCGTATGGTGAATGGCGTAAGCGTAAAAAAATAAAAAAAATCCAAAATTTCTGTAAAACTAAGCAAAAGTGGTACCAATAAAAACTACAGATCACGGTGCAAAAATATTAGCTTATATGGAAAAATGAGAAAGTTATAGGTGGTCAAAATAAGGCAATTTCAAACATACACATTTTGTTAAAATAGTTTAAGATTTTTTTTAAGTGGTACAATTATAGAAAAGCATACATTATGGGTATAATTTTAATTGTATTAACCCACAGAATAAAGAAAACATGTAATTTTTACCATAAACTGTATACCGTGAAAACAAAACCTTCCAAAATTTGCTAAATTGCGGTTTTATTTTCAATTTTCCCACGTAAATAATATTTTTTGGGTTGCGCCGTAAAATAAGTGATGTCATTACAAAGTAAAAATGGTGATGCAAAAAACAAGCCCTCATATGGATGTTTGGATGGAAATATAGAAGAGTTATGATTTTTAGAAGGCGAGGAGGAAAAAACGAAAATGATAAAATAAAATTGGCCTGGTCCTTAAGGAGTTAAATAAGATAATCTTTGCTACCAAGGGACATCACCAGGAGGCGCTTGGGAGGTAACTACATACTTTACAATGTATACATTGAACTACTAATAAAACCGTAAGGTTCTAGGCTTCCTGTAGTGCAAGTTTATTGTTCACCTAGTATAATAAAGTTAAGAGGGTTTTCCCGTGAAAGATAAAGATGGCTGTCTGGCCAGCTCCAGTCTATCTGTGGCCAAAAGAGATGGTTGGGTGCTGAAAACGAAGTTGCTGGCTGTCTTATACTTACAGCAACTCCATCTTCACATTTGGATAGTCTGCAAACACGTTGCCGGATCAGAAGCATCCCCAAAATTTTTGAATATGTTCAGCCTCCAGGAGCACCATTAGAGGTACCCTTTAACTATTAAAGGAAACTTTCAGATATTTTCTCCAGCACTATCCACAGTACTGATGGATAGTGTGGGAGACACTGATTAAAACGAGCCCTACCTTACCCCGATCCGCCCGGCCTTTTGGTCGCAATTGTAGTTTTAATCTATGTGTATATTGTCATGCCATCTCCTGATTGATTAAGCTTACTGTTGAATGAAGGCCTCACTGGTGCTAATTGTGTGGTGAAAGCATGCTGTCATTTAGTAGTTAGTATATCATTAATGTTTTTGGTGGTCCCCTTGCCTCAGGTCTGGGAAAGAAATGTTTTTTAACTCCTTGAGATCACTGTTGGTGCCTCTCCACTCCTCAAATGCCTGCTGCTTGGCTTTGGTAAACCCCATGCACCCATCTTGGTGCAGCCCTGATCAGGGATGTAAC